>NC_133906.1:13719445-14383513 GCF_964199755.1 Larus michahellis
GGGCGGGTGCTCACAGGGTGCTCTGTGGCTCATCTGAGGTCATTAATTGTAACGGAGAACAAACCTTACTTGGGATTTAGTGAATCAGTCACAGGACGTGGCCTGCCGGAGGGGAAAGGGAGGGCAATTGGGACCAGTGGGAGGTAGGGTGGTTCTTCAGCACGTGTAGTGTCCTGTACCAGCATGGGTGTATTTTTCGGTAACTCTGGCTACGGTGAGAGCTAATGGGTCCCCAGAAGCTGAGCTGTTTGTGGCCCTGGGGGTGAAGATTAGTGCCAGCTTTTACTGAGATGCAGTTCAGTGAGGCACAACTAACGAAGAGCTAATAAAGTATTAGGAACCACATTTAATTCTGCACCATGACACAAGAGGTGTTTTGCCCCTGGGGAGAGGGTTGGTTGGCTGCCTTGGCCAGAGGCCAGGGCCTGGGGGGAGCACGGCTCTAACACCTTCCTTTACAGGAGGAAATCCAGCTGGAGCCCTCATGAGTAATGACATTTTAAGGCCATTTCCCAGGGGTCCTGCGGAGACCTGGGTGGCAGCAGGGGCCACACTACACTGCGCTGGTCTTAGAAACCACAGCATTGCCTTGAGATGGCTCCATGAAATAAACAGGTCACACTGCCACAGTGAGGCACGAAAAGTCGCTTTGCCCAGCCACATGGTTCTACCGGAACTTTCCAATAGCCCAAGAACATCTTTTAATTTCCTTCATCAAAATGACCCCGGAAAGCGATGCAGGAGCCGGGAGCTGGGCTCCTAGGGTTCCTGGGCTGCCCTTCGCTGCTGCTGCCCATCCGGCAGTGTCAGCACCAGTGTGTAAAACTACAGCAGCAAAGCTGCGCCGCAAGCCGTGTCCTCAAAGACAGCCTAATACAAATACTAGTTTTGCCCGGGGTGATTAATTTAATTTTTGGCTCCTCAAAATCATTACAGGGACAGCATCTTAGGGCCCAATACCAGGGTCTGATCCGCAGCTAATTAAAAATAGCTTCATCTCCTGGGGCTTGAAACTTCGCTAATTAAAGAAGAGTTATTCTCCCAAAATTATTAGGGTTTTACGGTTTGTACTAGCTGAAGATTTGTCTGTAGAACCAAAATTATTTTTCTTGAGATAAGTTTCCACTGTCACACCCATACATGCAATATAAACCAGATTCAGCAGACTGGAAAGGTGAACGAAGATTTATTCTGTGGTATTTTCATGTGTCTCTTGAATTAGAAATGAGAAAACAGAATTTAATTTTCTTTTGAATTTCCACCCAGCTCTAGAGAAAGTAAAAAAGCCAAGGGACATTTTTTATGTTTACAGCAGATATCGTTATTTAGCCTCTTGGTTGTATTAATACACACTTTCCAAACATAATATTTTTCTGCATTAACCGTGGAGCTTTAAATCTTCATTAACTACAATGCCTCAGCTCAGTAATTGCTAAATAGAGCTGAAGTAAAGACATATATAACAAAGAGCAGAGTAGGAAATAAAAACACACAGTTATATCATCGCAATTATATCAGGAATTACGAAAATGCCTATAAAAAACCCTTGAATCTGCCCAAATGTCAGAAATCGTTAAATTTATATACTCTTTACAGATGCGGAATTACATTTCTTGCAGTTGCACTTTAAATCCTTTGCCTGTCTCCTTCTTTCTTTCTCTTTTCGTGGGTGATTTTATACTATAAGGGAAGAACACACCCCATCCTGATTTAAGCTCTTTGGTTTATTCAAATGCACTTAGAAAATGAGGAGCTGAATGGTGTCCCCAGCACACGCTCCTCACCGTGTCACCGGTCATTGTGGGAGAGGTCTCCGACTCCTGTTCTTCCCTTGGATCCCACCAGAGAGCAGCCGCCTTGTGTGTCCCACCACAGGCAGAGCAGGGAGAAGCATTTGCTCTGAACTAACCCGAGCAAGTGCACGGTGTAAATTCCCATATGGAATCTGAGCATGGAGATATGTAGCAGACGGGCTTTTCCCTTCCAGCAGCTGAAGTGAAAGGAGTTCACTGCCTTATTTAATACCTCCACGTGAATGTCCCTGCTCAGGCATTCACTGTTTACTTATGCTGAGTATACAGTGCACACACTGTACTCCTTCTTCTGCCTGGGAAGGAATAAAGATCTACTGTTCAACTCAGCCAAATATTTTTAAAATCCAGTGATGTGCCAGAAAGGATTTCTGGAACTCCAGAAGTTAACAATTCCACCGCTGCATTTTGCTGTGCAGATGTTGCTGCAGGATCAGGACTCAGGCTGCCAGGGTTGTCCTGCTTCAACACCGAAACGGGAATTCAGAAGAGATCTGTGACAGGAGCATCTCCTGGTTAGACAGAAGGGCAGAGACCTCTGGGGAGATGACTGTCCCTGGCACTTTCTGGCCTGGGAGGCTGCGAATGAGCCATGAATGATATGGAACACACATGAAGGGATGTCATGTGTGAGAATGATGGGAGGCTGAAGGACTAAGTGCTCTGCAGATGGAGGCAAGATACGTTCCCTTTTGCTTGCTCATCGCTGGCAGGCCTGGAGGTCGGGCATGAACATCAGTCTGCCAGAGTGGAACTGACACCTGTGATCAATCAAATGTAGGAAGGATGCTGTCATCCTCCCTAGGATTTTAATTCTGAGAGCTGAGATTTCAGAATCTCAGCACAAAGCTAGCGAGTCCTCTGCATGAGCATTTTTCATCAGCCGCGTTTTCCCTTCTGAGGTGTCTGTAAAATATGTTGTGTGAGAAGAAGGGATGTGACAAACCAGCAGAGGCTGGTGCAGAATGAGCAAGGATACGGAGCTGATAGCGCTGGAGCTAGTCAGCAGTGAAAATGCAGAGCCTGCTAGCAGCGTTTGCCTGGGCTGCTCTCTTCACTACAAAAAAAGGGATGCGGTGACCCTTTCCTCATTTATGGAATCTCTTCTGGAGACAGATATCTCAGTTCCATGTAGGAAACCCACACACATAGAAGGAGCTATGCCCTGAAGATGATAGCTGCCTAAAGCACGGTCACTGCAAATTATCCTCCCTCTGGAGAGAAAGGTTTCATACTGATCTGACTTCAGCCTGGTTCAATATGTGTTTTTTTAAGGTCTGGCTTTTCATCCACTAATTAGTAGCCTAAATAAAATACAGGTTAAGACTTTGGTTTTGGTTGGTTTTGTTTTTTTTTTTTTTTTTCCCATGGTCTTGTAATGTCTTTTACCCACATTTCTTAACTACATCTTTCCCTGAACCTAAAAGGAATAATGTGACTGTCTGGCCTTTCCTATTTCTGGATTTGATTTATGCTGGAGTCTGCGAGAGGATGACTCATAGACCCTGCTTCACTTTGGCCGCTCAGTCTCGTACAAAATCTGTGTTAAAATCCAGGGTGTGCAGGGAGGAAGGTCTGTGCAGTGCAGCGTGGGATGACCCACGTCTTCTTCCACGCTCCCTCTTGGACTTTCTCTATTCTGCATCAAAATGCACTTCTCCTCCTCCACAAACCTCTCTGTCAAATCTGTTGCAAAGCTAAATCCCTTGCAAGGTTGCTTTCTGAGCTTCAGCTAGGGTGGTCTGGCTGCCTTACGTCAAATCCTTTGTTTCTTTAACAGTGAAAATTACTGCTCTGTGGTGAACATAGAGGTCGGACGGGCAAGGCTCAGCAGCTGCATGCTTGCCAGCCGCCCAGGTACATTCCCCATTGCTTACACCCCAGGCTGCGGCGACACGGTGAGATGGGAATGTGTCCTCCTGCCACAGCTGGGGCTGCTGATGAACTTTGCCGCAGCTATCGGCACCTTCCCTTGGGCTCCAACAACGTGCAATATTTTCCCCTTAGTTCAAAGAGGGAGCATTCAAACAGGGTGATTCATCGCTCCTGCTAGCCAAGTTTACAAAAGAGCTTAGTCATTTGCTGAGGAGGGGCCCAAACTTTGATTAAAAAGCACAAAACGTGGATATGATTTTAAAAATGTTTCAGCTTGGACAGTGCCTCCTATGCATGTCAACAATCGGGGCTGCAATTACTCAGTGCTTTTGCAGAGCTGCCCGCCTTAAGAAAGAGGGGAAATTTATATATGTGAGGAAGAAATTGTTTGCTGTGAGGGTGGTGAGCCCCTGGCCCAGGTTGCCCAGAGAAGCTGTGGCTGCCCCATCCCTGGAGGGGTTCAAGGCCAGGTTGGACGGGGCTTGGAGCAACCTGGTGTGGTGGGAGGTGTCCCTGCCCAGGGCAGGGGGTGGCACTGGGTGGGCTTTAAAGGTCCCTTCCAACCCAAACCATTCTACAATTCCATGATTAAATGCCCACGGGCAGACTTGGGAGCAGAATATCAGAACACCATTTATAAAAGCTGCCTCACTCCCTGCAAGCCACTCCAATGCTTTGCAAAGGCTACGATTTGCATCACTACATCCCCCATTTTTTTGGGGCATCCCCAGACAATTTGGAAAATCTCATTAAAATATGAGCAGTATCATTTTAAATAAGGTAAGAAGGGGAGAATATGTGTCTTTTTTCCTCCCTGTACTCAGACCCCTCTAATTCTGCATGGGTGCACTTAGGCAGTTTAAAATAAGCTAGTCAGGCAATTACTAGCTATTTCTATGTTTGCAGAAGTTTAAATGACCTCGTGAACGTGCAGCTGGGCACGGTTCGGAGTGCTGCCAGCACAGCCTCGGCTCTACCATAATTACGTTAAATAGGAACACGAGCTGTCGATTCCTCCCTGAGCTCATCTTCCCAACGCTCCCGGCGAATCCAGCTTTAGTTTCCCAAACCTGGCACGGAGACAGCTGGAGCTACCGCTCTGTATGACAGACCTTTTCCATCCGCACGCTGGGTGTTTATCTCACGTTAGCTCTCGTCTAGTTTATCTGCAGCAGAATTTAACACATAAATCCCATCCTTTCCTTTCTCTTGGTTGCACTTTGGTGTCCTCAAGGGGTGCAATCTTGAATAACACTGCCTGCTGCCTGCAGCCTCCCCAGTCCGCTCAGCTCCAGCATCAGGGTGCCTTGGGACCTCGCAGGACTGAGCTCCTAAACTGGTGTAAGCGCAAAGGGCCTTTTGCCCGCCCCAGAAGGACTCCGGTGCAGGTCTGACTGCTCGGGAGATGATCAGAGCAGGAGGTTGGTTGCAGCCAAAGCCTCTGAGTTTTATCAGAGTACAAAACTTGATATAGCTGGCACCTCTGTGTTTCGCACACTGTGCAGGGCAGCCCTGTACAGAGACACCCGGGCTCGGCCTGAACTGGCTGCTGGACAAATGTACTTGCAATCCCAAGAGCAGATGCTGAGTGGAGGAGCAGCGTCAGTGTGTGGAGCGGCGGGATGTGTGGGCTGTGGCACTGCACTGCGGACGTGCAGTAACCTGGCGTAGCTTTCCGTTGCTTCTGTGCACAGTGTATCATTCAAAGAGGAAATTGTACCCAAGTCTGTTCACAGTGAGGTGGGTCTGTCCATCCATGTAACCTTTTTCCTGTGTTTGGCCAACTTTGCATCTTACTAACACCTTTTCCTGCTGATGGACCATGTTTCTCTAATGCTCAGGGGTTTTGATTCGGGATGGCTTCCTGACAAATGCCCAGGAATATTGCTATCAGCAATTGCTCCCTGATATTGCTGTCAGCTGGGTACCAGACAGTGACTGAGTAACGCCAGCGCTGAGCCCACAGTGCAGGAGACTCATCCGAGTCCTGCACCCACCCTCTCCCTCCCGGCAGAAGTCCCCCTGCTTCTGCCCGTCAACGACAATGGAGTTTGTATTTCCTTTGGTGTGCCGAATCCTCAGCTTGTAAGATCCATCTGCACGCACACTAAAGGAAGACTAATAATTACAAGATACTTCAGCAGACATGACTTCCCTAGCGTAGCACGATCTTCTAGCTATGGTAGGTGGAAAGACAGTGGTCAGACTTTTGTCTGAGTCTTTGAACAGCACAGATCGGATGTTGGCATGCCTTGGTTTTTGGCTTCCACTCTTGCTCTTCTAGGATCTGGTGTAATTATTTTTTCATTCATAAAAAACAAAGGAAGAGCAACAGTCACACAGCTAAATTTAGAATTTGTTCATGTACGAGGTCTTTTTACACATGGACTTTTTAGCCACAGTTTCAGGGAGAAACCTGAGCTACACTGAGGTCAGAACAAGTTCTGTTATCCAGATGTATCCCTGCCTCCTCCATTCTCACTCAATGCATTGTTTTATGGGAAATACTATACTGCACTATGTTAGTACTCTTAGATAGTTTTAACATTTCCTCTGCTAAGGTCTGACAAAAGCCTTGTAATATGAGAGACAAGGGGGCATCCAAGAATACTTGTGTGTGCATTTGGCAGCCAAATTTTGCTCTCTGCAGAAGGATTTTGACTCCACTTTAAAGGAAGGTAAAGGCTTGAAACACTCACAGGATGCTTGATTCTCCTGTTTTTATACCAGATCTCCATGTCATGGCTCTTTAGGTGCCCGCTGGGGTTGTGCTGAAGGGACATCAAGCTGGATCAGTAGAATCAGATGGTAAAAAACCACCTCCAGCCATTTCCCCCTCCTCTCCCTGGCCCGTGGCTTATTTAGCATGGCCTCCTCCTCCTTCTTCTACCAGAAATCTCTCACTCTCCTTCCAGGGGCAGAAGCAAAGGAGCTGGTTTTAAGCAGAGACATGCCCCTGGTGCCAGCCAGGGCCACTCTGAAAGCCCAGCACCTTCACGTAAAAGAAGAACTTCAAAGCCAACATAGCTAAATGCAGGAAAACCGGTACTTTATACAGATCACACTTAACATAGTATTTAGAAACGTTAACTAATCAAGGCTCCTTGTGCTAACACTACATCACATGGTCTGTGTATACAGACAAAAGGACTGCACAGCTGGTCATTCACATGTGCAAAGACAGATTCACGTGTTCTTTTGTTCACCCTACAAAAACACTTTTAGTCCTTTCCACTAAAATAGAGAAAAAAAAAATCTATTTCTCCATAACATAAGAGCAAAAAGTCTATCATAAAAATATGTTGAAAACGAAGCTTGGAACTGAGTAAGAAATCTGGGTCACATCATTGTCTCTGAAGACTAATGCAGTTTTTACAGTCTCTAAAATGTACAAATATCTTTAGTGCCATCACAGGTTACAGATTGCTTCTTTCATTGACAGTAAAGCAATCTTTTCTAAATACATGACAGAAATTAACTTCACCTAAATAAATGTTAATGTACAAAGTGTATCTACGTGCCACATATGGAACTCTGCTAGCATGTTCTGGTGACTAGACAGCCAGACCCTTTTATTACGGTTTACAATATTAGCAGTTCCTAAAAGCTCCAGTGAAATTGCACCCTTATGTTAGATATCTATTTTCCCATTTCCCACTTTCTTTATGGATTCTGATACAGTGAGTCATCTCCCAAAACCTCATTTTTTTCAGTCACATTTCACTAGAGCTCCGTTCAGCGAATGGACTTGTGATGGTGGAGTGAATCTGGAAAGCAAGAGGTAGCTTGTTCTTGGTGTTTTGTATGGTCTGATTCAGTTTCTGACTCTATTTAATATTAATAAGATATTATTTTTGGCTAAGGTAAACACTGGAGAGGGACTTTTTACAAGGGCATGTAGTGATAGGTCAAGCAGTAACGTTTCAAACTGGAAGAGGGGAGATTTAGATGAGATATGAGGAAGAAATTCTTCCTTGTGAGGGTGGCAAGACCCTGGCCCAGGTTGCCCAGAGAAGCTGTGGCTGCCCCATCCCTGGAGGTGGTCAAGGCCAGGTTGGACGGGGCTTGGAGCAACCTGGTGTGGTGGGAGGTGTCCCTGCCCAGGGCAGGGGGTGGCACTGGCTGGGCTTTAAGGTCCCTTCCAACCCAAACCATTCTAGGATTCTATGAATCTATAGTTGATCTGAATTGGTGTGAATACTGGCTTGTATGGGGGGAAAGAAAGCAAATTAGATGTTCCTGGTGAGCTGGGGAAACGATCTTCTCCGTCTTTGTCTCAGCTCTGCCCATGCCTGTCCGCTGGGTCCGTCCTTGCCCATGGTGTGCCGTTACACACCAACTGTGGCGGGGGCTTGGGCCGCTCCATGGCCGAGCCCAGGCCAAGCCCAGGCCGCCCACATGGAGACCAGCCGTGCCTTCCTCAGCCTGTCACACCCTGCCTGCACGTCCCAGTCACCTTCCACCACAGAGATCATCTTCTCATTCCCTTTTTAAACATAATTTTCCTCCTTCTTATGAGACCCCCAGCTGCCCAAGGCTTATGAGATGTCAGGCGATGGTGACAGCCTGACTCAGGCTGGCTGGGCGGCAGCTCGGTGCCAGAGCCACAGGAACAGCCAAACATGGGGAAGGCTTTCAGAGGTGGGCGGGTGGTTTTTAGAAAGCAAGCAGGATTTACAGGTGGTGTTTAATTTCTCTGTGGAACCCGCTTTTAACTGGGTAACACCCCGCGTACAGGCCAGGCCTGACCCGATGAGAGCCTGAGGCGATTCCAGGCGGGGCGGGAGTTGCCTAAAGGCGTGTGCGCCGCTACTCGCGGCATTACGGCAGGAGGGGCGGGCTCGGGGGCGGGGCTCAGCGGGAGAGGGGCCGGGGGCGGGCCGGCCGGCGGGGCCGGGCGGGCGGCGGCGCGGCTGGAAGGGCCGGGGCGGTTCTAGAAGCGCGGCGAGAGGGGCTGCTGCCGCTGGGTGAGCCGGGCCGGGGGATCGGGCGGGCAGGGGGCGGCGGTGCCAGCCGCAGGTGAAGCCGCTCCGCCAGTGCTGAGGGGCTGCGGGGTGGCAGCTCACCCTCGGCGGGCCGCGGTCCCCCCTCAGGGCCAGCGGGGGTTTCCCCCCTCAGGGCCGGCGGTCTCTCCTCAGGGCCGGCGGGGGTCCCCGCTTCAGGGCTGGCGGTTCCCCCATCAGCGGAGCTCGCCTGTGAGGAGCGCGGCGACCCCCAGCCCAGCGGCGGGGCCGGGGCTGGACTGAGGGGGGTCAGGCCGGGGGCGCGTTTGGGCAGCCGGGTCGGAGCTTACTGGAAAGGGGGGGTCCGGCTCTGAGGCGCCGCTGTGAAATGCTCGACCTTCCCCCCCCAGCCCGGCAAAGGGCGCGTTCTGGGAGCAGCAGCCGCCGCCGTTCGGGTCAGCGAGGGGCGGCCGCGGTCCTGCTGCTGGCCTCTCCTGGGGACCGGCGGCTTAGCTGGGGGGAAAACAGCCGAAAATGACACTTCAGAAAAATCATTGGGCTTTTGTAAACGTGTTAGAAGTATCATAATTCCAAAAAATAAAAAAGTGGAAGGACTGATTTCCCCTTTCCCTTGCCCTCTGAATTTAGATATGACTGATATTAGGGCAGAACCTAGAAATATTGCAGTGTGTCAGCTGCACTGACTGCCTGTGTGTGCACTTCCAGCCTGCCATAGCCCCGAGATAGAGGAAACGATGTCTTGAGCTTCATAAAGGTGTTCAAAACCCACTTGTTCTACTCTTGTCTCATTTTGGTTAAACCTGAGATTTGTTTTCTGAAAAACACTGGTCCTTATTTCTGTCAAAGCCCACAGATGTGCAGCTGAGCTGTGGGTAAGCCAGGAGAGCACAGGGAGTCGTGCGTGACTGGTGCGATGCAGTAACCGAAGCCTTGGTGGAAAAGGGTTGTGCAAAGGCAGTGGAGGGGAGGCTGGCGTGAAAGCTAAAGGCGCTACCTGGGGTGTTATCGCGGCTCAGCTGGGGCAGAATAGCTTGCTGTGTCATAGTAATGCAAAACATGCTTTTGACCAGACAGGAACAATTTTATTTCAAGCAGCAAAGAATGTCCTTATAACCTGGAAGCAAGGAGGAAAGAGGATGTGTAAATATAGACTATGTTTGGAGCTGTCTGGCTTTGTGATGTTTGGTATTCCTAGCCAGTAATCTTCCCTGTTCCTCAGTAGTGAAGGTAGGCTTTCCTAGAAGATGTTTTTGTAACAAAACCTCTTGCTGCTTAATTTTCTAGGTGCTTTGTGCTGAGCTGAAAGGTCACCACAATCACCAGGGTAATACTTCAGCTTTCTGGCATTGTGGACCTAGGAAATAATCCCACAGGTATGTTGTAAATCTGTATATTAACCAATAACTGCTGGTTGTATTTTACAGGCAGAACACTATTCTACAATTGTAAAATGGCATTGCTATGACATTAACAGACAAGAATTTTGCTTCTTGCTTATGCCATAATTTCTTGAGATTAATTTTTTTAATGTGGTTCTTCCCGGTGCAGGAAGTACAAGCCCAGAGTACAATTATGTATTTCAAAGACAGTAACAGCAGAGGGAGCATGATTTACCATTTTAGTATAAGAAGTTTTTCATTCCAGGTTTAAGTCAAGAATCCAGTCTGTTTATAATTTCCACGCTGTGCATATTGGCAAACTTCCAGGGAAGCAAGCTGTAAACACAGATATTTTTCCTATGACTAGTTCTGATTTTTGTGTATGATTTTCTGTATGTCTGAGAAATGAGAATGTGGAGTATGGTAGGAGGCACGTTCTAGGGTGACCTTAGAATAGAGTCAACCCCCACACCTCTGAGATAATGTCTGATTTTAATTAAATTGCTGATATTAATTGAAAGAAACAGTTCACTGATGGTAGACCATTTTTATATATAAAAAAACCCCTTCTTTCTGAACAGGAAGATATTTTTTTTAATGCTGTACAGCATATGGAAGGTTAAGTATCATGATGTACTAAAATTATGGGCTTTGCACAGTAAAATGCAATCTAAATTCTAATCCTGAGAAATAAGCTCTAGTGGAAAAGAGCGTGCAGTTTTGCTGTCCTGTCTTCACTAACAGTGTGGGATTTGACCGGTCTGTTTCATATGGATTAAGCTTGCAGGTGCTGCAAAGTAAGATGCAGGCAGATTTGCTGTGCCTTAGACTAGTGTGAATTTTCTTCCCTGCTGGAGCGCAGAAGAAATATTCTTTGCTATGGTTTTAAAAAAGAACCAAAACACCCGTTGAGAGTTAATCAAAATGCTTATAGTTTCTAAGGTTATTATAACAAAGGATAACAAGCCATTCTATATTAGCAGAAATGCATGCACTTTTGCATGCATGTACTGTATCCTTGTTAATGCATGCAAACAAACAGCTTTTCCTCTTTCTTTTGGCGTGCCTTGAAAAATACAAGGCAATCATGTTGTATTATTTGCTAGGCAATTATAATTGTTTTCAGATGCACATTAAACCCTTTGGCAAGAAAGGTAGTGATGCTGGCATAAGCTGCTTTGAGCAGTAAATCCAACGTGTACTGGAGGAAGGAGCTGTGAAGCAGTTATTTGATGATGGAGAGAACTCACTTGGGGAGAAGACACCAAATATTGAAAGGGAGCAGTGCCTTTTGTGTCTCCCTGGGTATGATTGAGAGCTAGCTATTTGTAGCAAGGTAACTAACTGTATGCTGCACTGGCAGCATCGTGAATCCTGACATGAGGTTCAAGATATGACAGTGCGGTCTGGGTGGGGCGCTGACAGGCGTTTAAATCCAAAGTTCTTTTGGTCAGAGGAGTGGTTGAATGCTGGAGCATCTGAGTTCATGTGGATAATGAGTTTTGGCCCTGAATTACTTGTTTCAAAGTCTTCAGCCAGTGGTGAAGGCTTGCTTTCTTAGCATAAAATTAATGTTTCCTTAATATTTAATAATTTTAAAATAGTTTTATAGGAGCCATCGTGTGCCAGGCATCTCCTGGCTAATGTGTCAGGCTAATCTGCAAGACATCAAGTACTGCTACGTGATGGATATTTTTTATGTCTGCTTTTCTTATAGAAGTGTTGAGAGAAGCTCTTCCTTGACAACATCCTGAAAATCTGTTTACAATTCAGTCCATCTTTTGGCTCTAAAGTATGTAAGCAATCTTGCTGTTGTGTTGGGTTTTTTTGTAGTATTTTCCACTTTAATATAATTAGCCTTATCTACAGCCATCAACACTGATGGCAAATTGCAGCCTACTTTTGAAAGCTCCATTGTTTGAGGAGGAGAAGGGGGATGCAGCCAGCTTTTGTGTCTGCAAGCAATAAGACAGTGGGTGGAAGGCACTGGCGTTTGGAGAAGCCCCAAGCAAACCTGTCTGATCCAAGAGTCCAACCTCAAATTGCTGTTTGAGGATGGACCATTCTTCAGAGCCTGGCATGTGGGCCTCAACTGTGTATGTGCCAAGAACCCATCTGTGGCCTGAGGTGACTTTGAAGTAGTGATTTGCTTGTTGGATTTCGCCATGGTATTTTAAATTTAGATACATGTGGAAGCAGCTATTTCAGCAGTGATTTTCCAGGTGTCTTTAATAGAATAGGCAAGCACAGAAGAGGAAACAGGCTGTAACCCTTATTTGTGTCATCGGCTTGTAAGTTGTTGCATTGTGATGGTTCAGGAAAATGGTATATTAATCAGATTTTGACAGTAGTTATGATACTTTGTCTCACAAACTGTATTCCTTTGTAGCAAAGTGTGGGTCTGTAAGAATGGTAACAAATTAGGGAACAATAGTCTACCTTAATTGCTTGGAAGGAACCATTGCTGTATTTTCTTAAAAAAAAAAAACAAAAACAAAAACAAAACCAAAAAACCAACCATCAAACAAACCAAAAACCTGGAAAAAATAGAAAACTAGATCTGTTAGGAGTAATTTAAACTTTATCATGAAAGAAACATATTGCAGAGAGTGTCTGATGACCTAAGATACTGACAGAGCAGTGACTTTTGCTGTGATCTATGCTCAGTATTGGTAACATTCTGAAGCAGTGAGTTGGCAGTCTGCTGACTAGTGATGGTATGCAGGTTTTTGACTGTAATTTTGTATGGATCAATGAAGTATCGCACACTTGGTGCTCTCTTTTCACTTTTGATCTGTTATACCTGTTCTAGCTGTTATCCAACTGCATTGCTGTCTTGAATGTGAGCTATATTAGAGTGGCTGTGAGGTAATGTCCTCTGAGTTTTGTGGATTGGAGACAGAAATATAGACTTAGAAAGAAATGCTTTTGCAGGGGCTGAAATTAGCCCTGTGAAACTTTTCTCCCCCACCTAGCCTTTGGAAAGAGAGGTGACTTTGCTGGTAGCAGTTTTGAGCAGTTAAATCACGTGCCAGTTCCACGCCTCCCCTGGAGAAGCCCAATAGCAAAGGGAGTGCTATCACATCTAAGTGACGGAGTGTAAGAATAGTGTGGGTGTTTTTTATGGAGTTCATGTGATCAAGATGAGAGTTCACAAGAGTCACATGCTGGCCTGATTTGCCACAATAAGGGGTATGACTTCTATTCTTTAAATTACACAGACTGGTCTTATGTCGGTTCCACTTAGTTTAATTCTTCTGCATGAGAAGTCTGTGCAAATTTGGAGCCTGGATGAAGGACTCGCTTTTGTTAGTCCCTGTTTTCAGTTAGGCTGTCAGGCAACTGGAGGTTTTCTTCTGACTTGTTTTGTTCTTCTGAGGGCACCCTTGTCTGGGAATGAAAACTGACATCTGGAGCGGATGATCAGCCACAAGATAGGTAATTGAAGATGTGAGTTGCTCTATCTGTGTGCTATTACTATTACATTTTTAAAAAAAGCTGTGGAATGCAAATCAAGTTCCCTTATACACCATTGTGCCAACTGAATGGTACCTGCTGATGCTCTTTTGTGGGGTAAAAGGGGAGTAAGGGGTTTATGTTTTTAGGGCCTCTAGCTTCAGCATATGTGGGTAGGTGTGTTGCCTTCTGTCAAAGGAAGGCTCTGTGAGGATCATGCTCTTGTCCTGTGGTGTACAAAGGAGACTGCTGCCTCTCAGTTTGATCAGAAGTGGGAACCCTAAAGGGACTGGATAAGTAATAGGTATTTGTTTCATCTTCTGACCTGAAAAAAGTCCTTCCTTTTGCTTGTGTTGGAGCTGTCTTGAATCCCCCCATGACTGGATGTAAAATTCAGAGTGGGTGAGAAACTGATAACCCTGGTAGATGTGCAAGTAACTTTTCATTTATGTCAGGTCCATGTTTTTTATATCTTTTGATTAAGAATTTTTAGAAAGCTTATTAAATAAAAAATTCAGTCTAACTTATGGAGAAAAATTTCCATCCTGGTCTATTTGATCTAGAAGAACCTTTTCCTTCTGCCAGTGCTCTCTGAAGTCTGACAGCACTCTTTCCAGTGGGAGCAATGATTCACTGAGGTCTTACACTCCTAAAGAAGTGTTTGTAGAATATCCATTTGGTTGGCTGGCTGGGCACATTTAAGAGAAGGAGAAGAGCAAAGCATTAAGTATCTGTTATTGTATGCGGAGGAGTTTTAGCTCTATCGATGTTGCTGGAGCAGCTTCTCGCTACAGTGAGAACAATCCCTCAAGCGAGGCAGTTGTGTAAATGCTCATCTGTGAGGAACATGTGGCCTTAGGGTCTCTGTGCTGACAGGACTCGATGTAGCCTGACGAGCCAGGGCACTGCGCTTGTTCTCCTGGGCTGTCTTAGAGCCCTGGCTCAGGGCAGCGTGAGCTGCCTGCTCAGTTCCTGCATGGGGGGCGTTCTGCTAGCCCAAGGCTGAACTGAGCCTGCCTGGTGGCTCTGCTCAAGCCTTCTCAGTCGGTTGCGGAGGAATGTTATTGTTCTCACTTAAATAAAAGGAGATCCTAAATTCACCTGTCCAGCATGATGCCTGCTCCTTTTCAAGATGCTGTTGAAAAAAAAGCCAGGAAAGTAGGCAGTATTTGTCCTACACAGACTTATTATCTGGCATTTCTATGCAACTAAGTTCTTCCATTCTCTATTTGAATAAAACTCATTATAAACATTTGTCTGAATTTAGTTATTGAGGTAGGAAGTGCTAATGTCCCTTCTGCCTCTCTTACCCTCTTTGTCAGCAGATGGTTTAGCTGTGGTGGGGTGGGCATGCATACGTGTGTGTATGCACACATGCTTGTGCTGTCCAAGAATGTGGTTATAACATTATCCTGAGCCTCCTGTAATTCATTATTTGTGCTGGTTTGCCAAGTAACAGCTGTGAAAAGAACGTGTACAAACAATTTGAAAACCCTGCAGCCAGGTGTCCTGCTTGTTCAAGCAAGAGCTGATTTCTCTGTTTACTGGGGTTTCTGTTTATTGACTCAAGTAAGTCTGAGTAGGATGGCAAAGCTGTTAAAGATCTGCTATAAAGACAAGCTGCTAGCTGTAGTAAGTGTTCTTCTTGGCAGATATTCTCAGCCATGAGAAAACATGGTGGGGAGGTGCAGGGCGGAGAATGTAGTTATGTTGTTTTAACTGGAAAATTCCCTTGTAATTGTTTTGCCAGGCTTTGTGTAGTGCATCCAAAAAACCACTTCATGAAGCGCCGACAGACTATGCAGATGGACAGTTGTGGCTTAATATATCCAAATTAATGTACTTCCCAAGTGCTCTTGACTTGCTGTGCATTCTGCTACATCACTTATTGTGGCTTTTAGTATTGGCAGACCTCTGCATGGTACTATTCATTCAGCTTTACTCAGTTCTCAGATTACCCATGTACTAGTTCTGAACTAACTTAAACAAGCAGTTTGGGAATATGTGGTTTGCATGGGGGTGAGAAACAGAAAAGGAAAAGGAGAAGACTTATTATGATGCTGTGAGACATTTTCCTGCTTACTCATGCTTGCAAATTGTTGTGGTAAATGTTTCTGATTCCTCATGTAGTCTTTTAAAGCAATCAAATGAATAAATACAATTATCTTGCCATGTGATAATAATACATAGCAGAGAACGGAGCTATTTCTAATGTTCTTAGTGATGGTAGTATCACTGACGGTGTGCCTGGTGTTTATGTCCATGGCACTGGTGAGCTGAGCTGAGGGTGAGAGCTGCTATCATGCTGTGGGCTTGAAAAACCCAGCAGGAAAGGGCAGTATCCACCTTTTACCTTCCGTCTTGTGTTGTGCCGGCAAATACATATAGCCCAAGGGAACAATGAGCTAGAGTTGTTCCAGAATTATCTTATTTTAATACCTTCCCACTTGCTGCATTGATTGAAATTTTAGGATATCCCATATATTTTTCCTTCCCTTCTCCCCTCCATCCCCCTTTCTCATCAGATGCAAGTGATTCCATTTTGCTCCAAATAGCTGCATGTTGTTTACTGTGTTTGGAGTAGGAGCAGGTTGCAAGTGGTCGTTTCCAGCTGCCAGTTTATCCAGTTACAATGGGTAGGAAAAAAAGAATAATTGCATCTTGGATTAAGGTGAACAGTTGTCATCTTACTTCTGACACTGTGCCTGGCTGTTGGGAGAGCTCAGTGTTTGCTGAGCAGCAGTGCTCATACGTGAGGGCTGGCTGTGGTGGCTGTTCCTGCTTGGTGAACAGGCAGCTCTGGAGTGAGCTGTGGGCTGATCCAAGCGCAGTGCAGACTGCTGAAATTCCCTGGAAGAGGCATCAGATCTACCAAGAGAATTACACCTCCCAGGAGGCTCTTCTATATGGACCTTGCATCCCTTATTTCACTTGTCTATTGCCTTGTCTGCCTATCTGCTCAGACTGGCTTTTCCTTCCATGTGCTTGGTGGGCTGCGCTCTTAGAAATGGAATAGTCTGCTTTCAGCCTCCATCTCGAGGGCCTGGGTTTCTAAGCTGGCACAGCCTTTGAAATACAGAAGTCATAAGGGTTGTGCCTAGAGGCCAGTATGCTGGGATGATGCATCTTAAGTAATCGGGGTTGGAAATTTCACTTTCAACTTTTCCAACCATCGCTGCCACTTCCACACTACTAAATGCTATATTTCACTATTTGGCTTTCTTGCTATTTGTCTTTCTAGACAGCTTTTATATAACTGAGTTTCACAGCATGCTACAAGTCTGACCATTTAATTTAGCCTTTTATTATTATTGGAACATAATGCAACTTTGTATACTCTCCTATTTTCCAGCCATAATTTTGCATGATGTGGAAGGCATTCAGCTGCCCTTGCAGCAGATCTTGTTCTCACTGTCTCTGTGGATAAATATATTGCTTCCATTACTTCTGTCATGCGAGCCTTCCGTGGACTGCAGCATCTTCTGTGTAATTCCCAAAGAATATACCAGATAGCATTTGAGTCTGTTAAGTAACAACTCCTGTGGTTGAAGAAGACTTTTTTTTTTTTTCAAGCTTTATTGATTAGAATTCAGTCTTTCAAGGACGTAAATAATTTTCATGAGGGTGAAATGATTGAAGATGAAAATTAATGCCTTGGGTTTTTTTTCTCACATATAAGTTAATCATTTTTATTCTTCCTTTTCCTTTTAATTCATTACAGGTTTGAGCTGTCTGGAAGATGAAGCCCTGGCTGCAGTTGGTGTTCTTTACCTGTATTTCCTTGATCTGGCACACAGATGCGGAGTTCTTCACCTCCATAGGTATGGGAAGAACTAATGTATGATGTTATGATGTAGTTAATGTGATTCCCAAAATTGTTAAAGTTTGCAGTTGAAGCATGTGGCTTCTCTGGGGAGTATCAGTAAAATAAGACAGTTCCTACATTTTATTAAGAATTGTGCACCTGTTGTTGTCTTGAAAACGGCACAAACGTTATGCTAAAATGATTAGCCTTGCGTTTACGATTTATGAAAAGAATTTAAGTGATAAATATGTGAAATATTTTCTTTCACAGAATCTGAAATCTCCTGTCTTCTCAAAAAGCTGGAGTTAGATGTTGGAAGAAAAAATTAATATCCCCTTTACCTTATGCGTGTTTTGTAAAAGCTGAGTAAATCTTGAAGAATTCACATTGTTCCGAATCCTGAAAATAGGTTGATTTTTATGACAATTTAGTTCTTGTGTTCAAGCTGTGATACAACCATGTATGGCTGTGGTAGAACCTAAAAATAAGCACAGACTGAATTTTTTGCTGTGACTTGATCTACTGTTTTCCTGTGGAATAGTGTGGGGAATTTACCCCCATAAGGATAATAGAGACTGATTAACTACAGCTGGCTGTTCTCCAGAATATGCTTAGAACTCAGTGGAGCTGTGTTCCGGAATGGTAAAACTCAAAACTCCCTGTGGCTTATTTTGCACTGCTGTGTGGAACCGCTCAGGGAGAGCAAGGCAGAGCGGTGTTTCACTACCAACCTCCAGCCTATGCTCCGGTGCTGGCTAAACAGCATTTCACTACATGCACATTATTTGATTCTCTCTTTTCCGAAGTTAAGTAGCTTTTTGTACAAAGTTACTCTGAAGGGCCACCTTTTCTTTACACTTCTATTCCTGAATCTTTCCTAACTCTGAAAATAGCACAGCCTGCTGACTTCCATCTGCTTAATCATGCCTCATTAATAGTTACTTTGGAATGCTGAAGCTAAAGCTGTGGTGCATTTATAAATCTCATCTGGTCTTTCAGTGTTTGGTCTTTGAAAAGCAGTTTGTCATAGCAATTAGGATTGATGTGTTAGCAATTTCCACTAATGTTAATCAGGAGACAGTGTGTGTGTGTGTCAGTCTATAAACATTATTCTGAAATTCCTCTGCGCTTATCGTTAGGTTGTGTTTCCACAGTTACCTGTATTGAAAAGCTGTAATTTTAAGTGATGCCAATAGTTAAGCTAATAATTTATTAGTGTGCCCTAATCTGTATCCATATGTAGAACAGATGCTTTGGCAACTACTTGGATCTTTTGTTGCTTTAACTCAATAGCTGTATTAATGTCAAACCTTTCTTCTCATTGTCTTGCATACAATTGTAAAACTAAAAGTAATTCGGAGGCAGTGGAAGGGTCACAGCAAAGCTACAGGAGGCAGGATTTTAAAAGCCCCTTGAAGCATTTAAATGACAGACCTGTATGTATGCTTTTGTGGTTTATAGGCATTGAAGTGCATACCCTTAATTTGTCTGTTCTTTGTGGTGGTTTTAATTGTCCTAGAGCATATAAGGTCTGTCTTCTGTGCTGTTGGAAATTGTTACTTTTTTAGGGCTGATTAACATTTGCTCATACTCTGTTTTTAGGTCAAATGACAGACCTGATTTACGCAGAGAAAGACTTGGTACAGTCTTTAAAGGAATATATCAGAGCAGAAGAGAACAAGCTCTCTCAGATTAAAAGGTAGGGGGAGAGGTTTGCATAATGAAGGATGACAAAATGGGTCATCTGTATTCAGTTACACCATACCTTTCTATCACCACTCTTCGTTTCTACATCTTGTTAGTGTTTCCCCAGTAGATAATCACAGGGAGACTGTAGATACTAACTTGGTTGTAATTTATTCTCATAAATCTGCAGAGAGGGGCCCCTGCTTCAGATATCATTTAGACTTTGTCTGCTTGTTTAGAAACTGTTTGCTGGGCTCTTCCCACTTTTCCCTGTCCTTGTACCATCACAGTGCTCCTGTGGAGAAGACACTACTGTCGGAGGAGCCTTGTCCATGTGAGTTAAGTGCCTCTAGGTCCAGTGTTCTGTGCTACTTGTTGTTTCACAGCATCAGCACTGCTTACAGCTACAAAGTGTGCCAGTTGTGTTGTTTAGGGGAGCACACACCGAATCCTCGCCTTCCTTCCTGTGCTGGCTTTGCTCTCCAGGACAGCTCTCCTGCCGTGTTATCTTCAGTCGCCAACCTGGCTACAGAGTATCTTGGACATTATTGTTTGCGTAGCTCACTTGAAGGGCTCTTGCTGACAACCGGTATTTTCTGTGTCCCTTAGGCAGACCGTTAATACTTATCTAGCTGAAAGTAATATCTAATAGGGTGTGACACTAGAATAGTCTAAATGAGGTCCAGGTTCAGAAGAGCTGAGTGCTTCTAATTGGAGCCATGCTTTCCAAAGAATTTCTAAACTCCAGGCTGTATGTAGCAGTTTGATGTCCCTTTTGGGAGCTATGGAGTAAGTGAAATTATAAGAATTCCTTGTCACTCGCATACACAAATGTTCATTTCTTGAAAAGCTGCCCTTCTGAGGAAAAGCAATCTCCTCTTCAAGTATTGTTAAAGAGAATGTCAGTTCCATCTATGTATAAACCGGTCTTTTTTCAAAAAAGTAGTCGTTTCTTTTTCATGCATTGACATATGCAAGTGCTTTTTTAATATGCTAAACTTTCAGTTGACCTGTATTTTTTTGTATTTGTAAGCACAAGTATTCTGCTACTGTGCCAATATTTGAGCCCTTGCACCCTGCTAGTGTATGGGGCGTGTGCTTTGTAACAGATTCAAAGGGGATTTCTTATGTTCTGTTACGCTCTTATCTCAGCCGTGTTTTCTTCTTATTGAGTACTGAGAGAGGAGCACACAGCTGGTCCAGATGTTTGTGTTAAGGGATAACATGAAGGGCAACAGAAGAAATTCTCACTACAGCATCAGCAACGTAGTTGGCAGTTCAAATGTACTGTAACACAGAGGGTGAAGTTTCCCACTACTGCTTTGAAGCTGACCAACAGTGCAATCCAGGTGACTTGACAGCACTGCCACTGTACTGTCTTAGGGTTTCCAGTCTCAAAATCAAAGCTTATGGTCTAGTTTCCATAAAGCTAAAAAGCTCTTGGGTTTTTATTTATACTTGTATTTTTACTAAGATAGATAAGTGACACTCACAGTGATTGTGTGCTCCATCTCATTTTCTGGAGGGCAGCATGCTGAAAATTGATGGCTAAGACTCATTGCAAGTGAAATGCATGCACACTGTAGTAAGGTTTAAAATAGTAAGCAGGGAAACAAATTTTCTTTAAAAGAAAGACTGTTCTAATTAAAAAATCAGTTGTACTTCACTTTATCCTTGTGAAGTTGAAAGCTTGAAAGCTGGTTATGATGGCAAAAGCAGCAATAAATTGATTCAAACTGTGCAATTAGGATGACTTAAGAAGGAAGACGTGCATTCATAAATTGTTCTCAGACTGAGGAGTATGCTTCTTGTTCCAGCTGGGCTGAAAAAATGGATGTACTGACTAGCAAATCAACCTCTGATCCAGAAGGGTATCTGGCACATCCTGTGAATGCATATAAGCTGGTGAAGCGTTTAAATACTGACTGGCTGGAATTGGAAAACCTGGTTCTTCAGGATACAACAAATGGTAAGGAGTTCCAGGGGAGAAGATATCAGTAGGAGGTAGCCTTACAACACAGTTGTTTGTCCTCCTTGTATTCTGGAAAGCTGCAAACTCAGCTGTGATTTTAATATTTTTGCCAAGTTTGTTTGGAATTTAAACTAACAACTGGGCTCTTGTTTACTGGTTACCCAAGTGGGTGAAACTTGCTACTGAAACACGTCTATCAAGACTCAAAGAAACTGTCACCTGTTTTAGGCCTGTTGCATTTTGTTTGGCTTGTGCTGTTTGGGGCAAAGGGGAGAATGGGATATACTAAAGTGGTCAGTTGTGTTGGCAACTGTTGTACACCTAATATTGAGCTTTGTGTTCCTCTTATATAAAAAGTTACTCATCTGCTTTCCCAGTCTGCTGCTTCTCTTGGCGATCATTGTTTTTTGACCGTGTTGATCAGTAGGTAAGATTTAAGAATCAAGACATGAAACCCATATTGAATTGGTGAAGGAATTCATATGAGCCCCAGCATTAGCAGTTGGCAGATGTTGTACTCAGTCTGTTGATAACAGGATAATATACAATTGATATCTGTAAACCTATCCTAAGTCAAATGTTTCCAGTAATTATCTTTGCTTTTGCATTATATTGTCAAAGTGTCTGCCTGAATTTGCTTCCATAACTTGTTTTTTTCAAAATGCAGGTTTATTTTTACTGGACTTCTTGAAAGTAAGGGCAACGAGGCTATGTTTTTCAGGCAGAACATTGCATGTTTTCCATTTCTACTCTGCATATGCTAAATTTTAGGTACTTGGAAGTTTTTTTCCAGCCAAGATTTTTATTGTTTTGGAATAGCCATCCTAGATGGAAATAAAAATACTCTATTCTATTGAGTACTTCTGTCATTAATTCTTTCTATACAGGCTTCCTTTTCCAGTTCTGCTTGTTGCATGATTGGAAATGGCTGGGTGGTTTTCCTTCAGTTGATTGCCCTCACTTCTGCCCAACCAACCTGCTGTACAGCCTTGATATATTTATGCAGTGCGTTTAATTTTATTTCTAAATGTCACCTGTTTTTACATGTCAAGTTTAAATGCCTCTTATTGAGTAAAGTACTACTGCTGCTTAGGGGATCCTGTCTCAGGGTCTCTGTCCCTTGACCTGAGATTTGAAAAGCTCTCATGGCTTTACAGGTTGGAGTACGCAGTCTGAAATCGTTGTCTGGTACTGTGATCTGCAGTTTTCTCTGGATATTGCAAGAGAAATGATGAAAGCTATTAAGTTTTCGTGCTAGAAGGAGACGTTGCGGGAGAATGAAGATCATTAGGTTCACATTGTACTTTAGTAATTGCATGGCACAAGAAAATGGGGTGTGTGTTAGTTATTTATCCTTTAATCTCTTATTCATGAGCCGTATTTCTTAAAATGAGACAGAAAACAATGTTTTTGTAACTTAAGAGCCTAATAAGGGACTTTAAACCTGGATAATTTGAACCTGAATTCCCAAAACAAAGCAGATGTTTCCTCTTCTGTGTTAGTCTGGTACTGATATTTATTCAGACTCTGGAAGTAACATCTTTCTCTTTTACTGCGAAGGCTTTATTGCGAATCTCACAATTCAGCGTCAGTTTTTTCCAACTGAAGAAGATGAGACTGGAGCTGCGAAGGCTCTGATGCGCCTGCAGGATACATATAAGCTGGATCCTGAAACTCTTTCCCGAGGAAACTTACCAGGTAAGTGCACAAAGGTCTCCTCTACTTCAAAAGGAAGGAAGTGGTAACATCCTTAAACTCTCTCCAAAAGTCCTTTTTCTGTAGTGAGGAAGAACCATGGTGTTGAAAGTCCACACGGGTTAGATGCTTGAGGACATACCTACTTCAGCACTTTGAGAACAGCCTTGAGATTATTCCCACCTGAGCCAAGGCACTATGGTCTGCAGTAGCATTTTTTTAATTCTAATTACTTTAAAAGAAAATGCTGGGTTTTATAATAGCTATACCAAAACAACAAAGGATGACATACTTCCGTGTGCTGTGGGTGAGCAAATACTGTGGGTACTTCCTGTCCCCAATAACGTACAAACCAAGGGAAGGAGCTGCTCCGTAATTCATTGCTCTGGTGGCTCTTAGAAAGCTTGGCTCTGTTCTTCTTTGCTGTGGTCTTCCAGTGAGGCTTTGGTTGAATCACTTTGCTCCTGGTCTTCTTGTGAGATGGGAACACTTTTTGACACAGAGAGATGTTTTGAAAAGTACACAGATATATTGAGATGTTTCAGTGTTTTGGCAGCTGAGTCCTGATAAATGTTTGTTGCTGCTGCTTATGAGAGGCTTACTGAAAGAGGTTACGGTTGCTAGCAACACAGTATTTACAAATTGAATAGGTTTCATTAGAGTGTGGGTAGATGAGTTGACAAAACAGGCTTAGTTATTATATGTAGGTTATTAACAGTAAACTTAAAATTAAGTCTTATCTGTGCATCTGCTGAGCTGGAGCAACCGGAAATCAGTGCACGGTTACAGTCAAATGGATACCCAGTGTGTCTAAACAACAATCAGCATACTTATGCACAAATATACATCTCCAGTAAAGTGCAAAGAAGCTAATTCTGCACATAGTTGGGCTTCTCTGATCATCTAACAGTGTCAACGTTTAGGTTCAATAAAATGTGTTAAGCTGTTAGTCTGCTCTGCCTTTGTCTACAACAGGAAGCACAATATCTTAACACTGTTATCTTAAGCTTCTATTGGTTTCCAAAGGAACTAATGCCACACAGTGTAATCTTTAGAATGTAATCTTTAATTCTGAAGGTGATCAGTTTGGCACCGAACCTGAAATATTGTCAAAGCGTTGTCTTTTAGAATCCTTTTTGGTTGATAAAAGCATGTATCATGTATTTACACACATTCCTCAGTGTGCCTTGTGTATTTGAAGGCAAAGATGCTTCTGTGTGGATTGTTTAAAGCTTTTTTTTTTTTTTTTTTTTTTTTTTTAAGGAACAAAATACACATCCTCTTTGACAGTAGGTGACTGCTTTGGTATGGGGAAAACTGCATACAATGACGGAGACTACTATCACACAGTACTTTGGATGGAACAAGCCTTAAAACAACATGATGAGGGGGAGGATACAACAGTCAGCAAAGTAGAGATCCTAGATTATCTCAGCTATGCTGTTTTCCAGTTTGGGGATTTGCACAGAGCCATGGAGCTTACCAGACGTCTGATATCCCTTGGTAAGAACAAAAAACCCGCTATTCTAGTGCTGGGGAGTGTTGCCAGTGACAGAGCCAAGAACAGCCGTGGCCCATACATATTGGTGAGCTGACTGGAAGGATAATCCTGCCAGATGACTTGTAATAAATATAGGTCCTGGAAAAAAAAACCTGCCCCAGTCTACTTATACATAAAGTATCTTTAACAAGCTATCTTATAACATGCTGTTATTACTCAAAGACCAAATGTGTGTCCCACTGCACCTGTGTGATTTGCTTCAGTGTACTGAGGTGTTGTGTTTGGTAATGGTTAAAGCCTGGGTTGTCTCAGCTGGAGATCAAGGCTACCACAGACTTAGGCAGAGTGCAGTATCTTCTGTAAGGTTCTACTGACTACACATATTCCCCTTCACTCTTCAACACAGGTACTCTTTGATGCCAGAAGAATACTTTGCCTGAGATCTTAAAGTATTTATTTCTGAATATTCAGAACAGATTGAGTTTCTTCAAACCTCCTTTTATCTCTGGTCTGTTTCTATCTTTCACTTGAGTAAGCAAATAAGCATTGCTTCCTATACAACTTTGCCTACTTCCTGCATTGGAAAGGTTTGTCCTCTCCAATTAAAATTAACATCTACTGTGTTACGTATTTGTATGTTTTTCAATCAGCTGTTCTTAATTTAGATGTTAGCTGCATCCTGGGAGTAGATGAAGCCTCTCTATTGAAGAATATGTATCAGTCTAATTTCTGCAGACACAGGAATTCATAGATTAAAATTTACAAGAAGATGAATATGTATTGAATCTAGCTCCATCTGCAATAATAGAGTTTAGCACTGATAGCAGAATGCAAATCCTTATCAGCACCAAACAGTGGAACAGACTTGGCAGTCCCTTCTGGGAGCAGCAGCTTCCTCTGCCCTGGGCTGAACTTCCTTATCTGGCCACTATTAGCCCATGCTTTAATGAGCGTTTACTTCTATGGCCTTCTGGGTTAGTTAAATAAGATAAACACAATAAGCTTGGGAGGGTCAGAAGGGAAAGAAGCTGTTCTAGGTACTACTGTCCAGAAACACTTCATGGCGAGCAAGGAATTGTTCCTTCTTAGTTATGCTGTGTAAAGATCTATTGATGATGTTACTAGATATGGCACCCATTTTCAAAAAGGGTAGAAAGGAGGACCCTGGGAACTACTGACCTGTCAGCTTCACCTCTGTCCTATGCTAAGGCATGTGGAGGACAGGGAATTGATTTGAGACAGCCAGCGTGGCTTTACCAGGGGCAAGTCCTGCCTGACCAACCTAGTGGCCTTCTATGATGGAGTGACTACATCAGTAGACAAGGGAAGAGCTATGTATGTCACGTATCTGAAGGCTACTAATGATAGGTCCAATGATGCTGGTGATCCAGAATATCTCCTATATAAACCCATTACAAACATCTAGAGATGGATGCTGTAGGTGGATTGTTCAGTGGTAACGCATAGCTATGAGCTTCCTGACTTTGGAGACGATCTTTGGGACTAAAGTCTGTGTCTGGGACTCCAGCGCAGCCCTTGGTTAAAGCATGCTTATGCAGTGCAGATGAAAAGCACGGTGGAGAGGAGGAGTGCAATAAGTAGACTAGCTTGGTCTCTGCTGATGAGCTCTATGATATGCTCATCTTGGGTAGAACTGGGCAGAAAAGTTGAAAGAAAAGGAGGGATGTGAAGAGCAAAAACTCCTACTATTTTTTTCCTGAAATACAAGTTTTGCGATAGGTCCTTCCAGAAATGATTCTTTCACAGACTATGCCTGTCTTCCCTCTGCAAAGACAAAAACTTCCCAGTGGTGGTTTTCAGTGCAGACTGGAGCCAATGCCTTTGGTTACCTGATAAAGCTTTAGGAAGGGGAGAATTATTGCTGTGTCTTGATACAAAGACTTGTTTGTATTAACAGTTTCTAAGGTTGCATGAATGATTCTGTCTGTTTTTCTCCCAATGAAGACAGTACTCATGAGAGAGCAGGCAGTAATCTGCGGTACTTTGAGAAATTGCTGGAGAAGGAGAGAGAGGAGAAGGAGAAAGAGAACTCAGTGAACAAGACCATGACAACGACAGAACCAGTGGTACAAAGTGGTGCCTATGAGAGGCCTCTTGACTACTTGCCAGAGCGTGACATCTATGAGGCCCTTTGCAGAGGTGAAGGGGTAAAAATGGTAAGAGAAAGGCAAGACTTTCCTGACTATGCTGCCTTTGCATAAGGGTGATCAGGTTTGCTGGGAGGTGTTAAGTTTTTTGCATTCTGTGAAGCTGTTTGGGTTTTTTTAAGAAAAAATTAAGTGTAGTTCTGACCAGACTGCGATTTGTAGCTTATGTCTTGGCCTTTCTATCTTTAGTTATTAATCCTGGACAGAGAAAAACTCTCAACTGTACCTCTTAAAGGCTGTTGAAAATTTACTTTACTCAGTCATTTCAGTTGCTGGCTGTACCGATATATTAGGAGGCTTCTTCCACTGAGAGCTGGTTCTGCTTTTCTTCCCCTTTTGCATCTTAAAGATGTGCCCTTCTGGGGTGACTATTTTGACCAGCCAGTCTCCAGTACCTCTCAACAAACATGGCTTTAATTCTTAGTGCAGGGAAAGGAATTTATTCCATCTGCATAGTCTTAATTATAAGAACCAGACTTTTTTTTACAGCTGGCTGTTTGTGTAGTTATTTGTTTAATCTGTAACCTATTACGGTTTAACTCTGCTAAAGGTTAGTGTTTCAGACGTTGCTCAGTGGCATCTTGAGTGGCATATGTTGAGGTTTTTTTATTTGCAGTAAACTGCAGAATCACTCATGCTTACCTCTTAAATTTGCTAGCCAGCTGATGACTTTTCCAGTGTTTGTGGAATGAAGCCCATTTTGTTTTTTGTCTTGCCTGTTTTAAGTTCGTGAAAAGCGGTTGAGCAAACAATGTTTTGTTTGGCGTTTTGTTGCAGACACCTCGAAGACAGAAGAGGCTGTTTTGTAGGTACCATGATGGAAACAGAAACCCTCACCTGCTCATAGCTCCCTTTAAGGAAGAAGATGAATGGGATAGCCCTCATATTGTGCGATACTATGATGTTATGTCTGATGAAGAAATTGAGAAAATTAAACAACTAGCTAAGCCAAGGGTAAGTTTCCCCTCTTCATTTCACTGATGACTGCTAATTCCGTGATTTAAGCTCCATTAGCAAAGACTAGGCAAAGAATTTGAAAGATCTGGTTTCATGCTACAGATGATGTGCTGCAGCTGTGAGCCTAAGGGGAATGATTTCAAAACTGCCTGGTGATGTAGGACCATAAAGCCCAGGCTGCTGAAGGTATTTATGCATCGTTGCACTTAGTTATGCAAAGTTCTCAGTAAATGGCTTAGCAATCTTTTAGGAAACTAGGGACTAGACCTGAAAAGATAGATGACTGTCTGGCTTACACTGAAGGTGTCCAGTATACCTTAAGTCTCCTTTTGAAACGGAAACGAACTTCAAAACAAAATTAAAGCCCAAATCCCAACAGAAGTAGGAAGGAACAATGGGGTTTTAAGTTGTGCTAGAAGAATATCTAGATATTTGGGGGTTTTGCCTCTGGTAACCTGGAATCCACTGCTTCTGCTTGAAACCATAGTCAAGACCTGCACAGAGGCAGGCACTTTAGATGTCATGGTGCATCCACAAGTGGAACCATGGTGTTCTTCTGAAGCCATGCACAATTCATTGGGAATAATGTGATACAGTTAACACAGACTGGAGAAATCATTTGTGCTCTTAAGTAATTCCCCGTTTAGGACTTGGGAAGGACAGAGTACTTGTAAGGTAGAATGCACAATACAGTTATTCTCCCAGAGCACTTTAGGTCTGACTTTTCCACCTAGATAGCTGTCCGTTGGGCAGCAGAGATACAGTTGTGACAGCTTCAGTATGCTAGGTGTAAATCCAACTCAAAGGCAGCAGCTTTGAGTGAGAACCCTAGATTTGATGCAATACCCATTACCCATGGTGTGAATTCTGGTGACTCTGCACACAGTAGAAAAGCAGCTACCTAATGCAAAGCTAGTTATTATCTTGTCTGATTTTCTGGAGGTGGAATTTCCTGTCTAACTGTTTCCTTTCTGGCAAAAAAAGAAAACGTATGGCAGCGTGAGGTCAGTAGTAGATGCTACACCTTATTTTTCTGTCAGGTCTGACAAGCATGTAAAACTAAACACTTCTATTTTTATAGATGAATGGTTCATTTTAGCACTCTTCTAGCTACTGCTATGAAATGTGGTACTAAAATTCTAGTCAAGAATTACCCTTCTTGTATGTGTTTCTAAATGTAAACAGTTAGATTAAGAAACTGATGCTTCCTAAGAACATGAATAACGGGATGTTTGTGGAGCTGGACTTCTATGACTACCAGTCAGCTATGGAGTGTTGGCAGAACACTCCTGTCTCAGTGAGGACTCTCCATAAATGGAGACTTTTCCTATTACATCATACTATAAAACTTCAAGAGCTTCAGATAAAATGGAAATGCTCAAATAGAGCATATCACTTAACCTATTTTATCAAATTAAGTACATTCTAAATAAGGCTCCTGTTAATTTTTTTTGTTTGGTTTCCCCTTTTTGTTCAAAGTTTTATGGAAAGTCTGAAGTCTTGCTTGCTGAATTTTGTTTATATTACTAACGTCAGAGGAATTCTTCATATAATCTATGTAGTGTAGAACTGGGATCAATCCCTGTAAGAGTAGGTAAATATTGTAGTCTTAAGATTCAGATGAAAGTTTTCAATTAAAAAAATAAACAATCAACCATTTTCTTATAACTTATTTTTTCTAAATCTGTCTATAACTCAGCTGTAGGACTAGCTTTAAATTCTGCAGTACTGCAGAAAGAATGGAAAATGCAAGTCCTGTGATGAAATGGTCCGGAAGAAATATTGCTTAATTTCAGCCAGGAAATTTTAGTTCGTAATCATGGAAGCTTTCAGACAGGACTCTGAAGTAGTATGTTAGTTTTGGGCTCAGAAAGATGAGCACTTCCTTTGTTCTAAAATGCATTTGCAAGAAATTTCTGCTTTTGGGTCCAAGCACTTTAACATTATCTGCAGATTACACTTGCCAATATTTTTTGTTTTGTAGGGAAACAACATCTGTACATGTTTGAGCGTAGCTGTATTCAAGTTGGTTTTCGTGCTTGTTTTGCAAAATGCAATTGCTATTACTCCAGTTCCAAAAAGTAGTTCCAACTTTTCAGGCAATATATCAGAGCTGACTGGGGAGGGTCAAGAAAATTCTTAACTTTATTAGTGTGGATAGTGTTGGAAATGGTCTGCCATGAAAGCATAAGAACCTTATTCCTAAAATTCTGGATGTTACCTGCAATCCAGGCATGCCTGAACACACGAAAATAGGGCACGGAGGGGGACACCTGAGTATCTTTGAACTCAGTGCTGTAGGAATTCAGCAAGACAGAATTTCAGAGGAAAAGCCAATGGAGCGCATGCTAACTAAACGCATATTTTAAACTAAACACATATTCTAAGAGGAAGACTGGATGAAGCTTCTGATTGATCCAGTATGCTATAATGATTCTTCAAAGCCTAGAAAATGCCTGTTATAAGGCTGCTTTCTCCACCCTGAAGGAGGAAGCCTCACATTTATCAGTTGGTTGTACCAAGTGAAGTACAGATTATATGTCGTGAATGAAGAAGCCTGCCTATTGGAAAGAGAAGAGGAGATGTGGAATAACATGAATGTAGTCAAGCTTATTTTAGTTCTGATTTATTTAGATTAAATGCTAGGTGCCAAAATCAAGCAAGCATATATAAGCTTGAAGATGGCAGAAGAATAAAACCTTTGGGAAGCTAAATTATATCCCAAAAGCTATGCTTCATTGTACAAGTGAAGAACAAAATTCAGTCAGCCTGGCTCTTCTCTTGTGATTTATGCAGGAGAAATCTGGAACAAAATAACAGTGAGTCAGAATTACAGGAACAGCTATGCCAAGAACTCTTGTATAGGGACAAGACAGCTGACATGGATTGTAAAACTGGCTGGAGACTTATTTGAGGAAAAATGAAGGAAATCATCACTGCATGCTCTGAAGAAAATGCAAATAAAAAAGGCTTCTGTGACCTATAATTAAGTGGAAGGAAGGAGGCATGATTTAAAGTGTTTGTGGTTTGCAGGAGTTAAATTTAAATGTGGTCTGAGTTCACAGTCAAAGAAAGGAGTGTCCCAGTTCTTGTTCCCAGCTGCAAGTATAAAACCAAAGTGACCCACTGTGTTATGTTAGCAGGAGCCTATCACTTTGACACACAGCGAATCTGACCAGTTTTGCCAAGTTCCAAATTTTCCCTACAAATATAGGGATGTGGCCTAATGGTGATAATACATTACTCACTGTTTAAAATGTATAGGCGAACTGTACTTTTGCAGAATTAACCTTCACAATGTAGTAACATTATCTCGAACTGTCTCTGTGAATTAGATGTTCCAGGCATTTTCCAACTGGAAAATCTGAGCACAGTGATGTTGAGAGTTGCCTTCAGGAGTTTTCTACCGTTGTGGATTTGCCTGCTCCATAATTTGTAACTCATTCTGTGAAAGTTTTCACTTGTTATTTTTCATCTAAGAATGAGGTTGGGTTTTTTCAGTCCACATGAGGAACAGGCTGATGGAATTTATGGAGTGTCCAATGATTTTTGTCTTTGCCAAGAACTTGGGCTTCAGATGTTGTTAACTTTTGTTCCTGTTCCCTCTTGCTAATGTTGACTCCAGCTGTTTAAAAAGTACCTTCAAAACCTGTTCAGCAAGCAGTACTTGTGGATTTGATGAATATCATAGCTTGTGCAGTCAGTCAAATTATTTTTCCAGGATCAAATGCAGGTGATGGATTGCACTTGGGTTTCTGCATGTACTGTTTAGCATGAAATCGGAACAAACTCTAGGTTGGTGCTATAACTTTCATCCAATGATATATTGAAGTTGGACAAATCAGGTGTTGATTTTGGTTAAGATGAGAGAAATTTTTTTCTAACCTGTAGTTGATGTGTTTCTTTCCCCTTGGGATTTTTTTTGACACAGCTGGCACGAGCCACAGTACGTGATCCCAAAACCGGTGTCCTTACAGTGGCTAGCTACAGGGTATCAAAAAGGTAAGCATAGAGAAGAGTTTAGCTTTAAGGTTTTTGTGCTTAACAGCTGCTATCTGCTACCTGCAGCTGAAAACTTAAACTGTTTTGCATGTAGCAAAAGCTTGCACAACAAATGCATGGTAAATGTCTCTCTTAGCCATCTGACTGAGGGCAGAAGAATCCTTCTGCCTTGCAAAATGGGCTGTTTATGTTGGTATTCCAAAATAACATGTCTCAATCCTTCCCTTATCCCAGCTCATGGTTGGAGGAAGATGATGATCCTGTTGTGGCCAAGGTGAATCAACGAATGCAGCAGATCACAGGGTTAACAGTGAAAACAGCCGAACTATTGCAGGTTGGTACACTTGTCTTGACAGATTGCGTCCTGGTAAAATTAGATGCTGGTCAGGATGGGCTGGTGCTTGTGCAGATATAAACATAGGCTGGCTCTTACCCCTCTTAGGGGTTCTCTTGTCTGCTGCCTAAGCACGTGGAGGAGGTAAGGTGTTTATGAAGGGTGTGGGGTGTTCCCAGCTGCTGCAGCTGGCTGTAAGGACCTGGCAGATCTATGTTTTCCCTTGTGTGCCAGGCAGAGGAGGGTGAAGATATCAAGGAACAGAAGATAACTTTGAAATCTGTAACTTACCAATTTGTTTTGAGGGCAATGCCTGCCACTTATTCAAGTCTGCAAAAGTTGAACCTTGTTCCTAGTTGAACCTTTCAAAGACAGAAATATTTTTATAGTCCTGCTATATTCTTGTATGAAGTTTAATCTTTGTCTGCTGGGGGCAGGAAGGAGAGTAGGCGTGGTACAGCACTGCCAGAATCGCTGTACCTTAGCGTGTTTACTGCTTCTCTTCCTCCCATACTCCTTGAATTCATGTTTTACAGCCTGATTGAAGTGCTGTTGATTACTGGCTATCCACAGAAACCAGGTAACTGTGTAGTGGTCTTGGAGACTCAGCCCCAGAATAATTAAATCATAAAGTTGTGTGATCTTCAGATGAAGTAAGCAAAGTGGTGTTTTTAAGCTACTTTGAGCTGTCTGTGTTCCTGGATGGGCGTATGTATGTAACAGGTCATACATGTGTGACACAATCTAATTCTAGGCTGTGTATCTCCTAGTTCGGACATGCATACTAGAGAAATACACGTGCTCAGCTCCCTCCTTTTCGGAGGATGGAGCAAGAGTGTACTAGAACTATTGCTGTTAATTCATGTTAAACAAGCTCTTCTAGTGATAAGTAGAGTGCTGCCATTGAGAAGTGTTTGGTACCAAGAAATACTCTCAGTGAAACCTTTAAACTAGGAAAGGGAAAGAGCACTTAAGTTGTTTCTCATCCACATATCTCATTTCTGGCAATCTAAAGAGAAGTTTAGTGTGCTATAGATAACAATCTTGCCACAAAGTGCTATTTCGCAAAGCATGTTTTGGGTCTCTGAGAGCAAATGCTATCTTCTGCATCAGTCACGTGCAGCTCAGTGGATGTTTATGCTTCCTTCTTCCATGCTGTAGGTTGCCAACTATGGAATGGGAGGACAGTATGAGCCACACTTCGATTTTTCCAGGGTAAGATCACACTTTCAGTTATTTCTTGGTAGGGAGAGGGGAATGGCTTCTTTTGAGAGAAAACTGTTTTCTGTTAAAACACTTAATGTATAGCCCTGTTGCATGGATGGATTATGACTTGTGAAAAGCTTTTGCACTGCCTTCTCTGATGCTAAAAGTTCAAGAGAACAATGAACAAATCTGACTGACTGCTTATCTTTGTCACCTTGGTTCCTTGCACAGTATAGAGACAGTAAAAGGTAGTCATGCAGCACTTGAGTACGCTCTTTACATTATTAGGAAACTGAAGTCTGCAGGCCCTGCGTTGTGAGCCTGCATTGTTCCATTAGGCTTCTGAATTCAGCAAGATTGAGTCCTCCTTTGCTGGGTATTTTAAATGAACTTTGCAGGAGCTGGCTAAGCAATGTCCCTTTGCCTCCCTCCATAAAAGTAGCCATTATGGAAAATATCACGGATCATACAGCCCGCAAAGCCCTTAGTGTGGCTGCAGCTATAGGGTCTGAAATGATGCTCAGGAGGGCAGTGCTACAGTGAGCAGGAGAACTTGCAGCTGGTGGATGCTGAGTCTGCACTAGGCACTAGAGGGCTCTACCTGGCAGATGACAGCTCTGGTTTGCTGCAAATGGGAAGAAAGGAGGAACAGGTTCTTAATTGTTACCCTAGAACAGTTTATGAACATGCTGAGCATACTGAAGAACTATAGCAACTAGTAATTTCAACTATAAAATCCATGTGATGCCTTGGTTTTCAGTAGAACCATGACATTTCAATGGAGTCTCACCTAATCCAGGCTGTCACAGTGGTTTTACCTGGTAGAAGGGATTGCTGCAGCCAGAGCACAACCCAATAATTACGTGCAGAATTGAAGCCACTGTACTTAGTACTGTTTAAAAAAATAAAAATAAAAAAATCCTCAACTTCAGCACAGTGGAACCTCATATTCATTAGCTTTGGCCTGTAGAGAGAATTTTCCTGTTAACTTTAAGGCTGCTTCGTTTCCTGAGTCAAGCAGATGCTCTTAAATTCTCTTCAAAGCCTTTGAACTCAAGGACCTCAGCCATCAAATTGGCCAGTGTGGACTTTACTTTTGGATTAGGCAGCAGGGGCAGAGCTCCACTTGGAACATAACCTTGGCTGCAGTCATCAGTTGAGGCAAGGCAATTGCAGAATTTGCCATAGTTCTGGACTGGTCCTCCAGGCTCTCTGTGCATCACAGATTTCAGTATTGAAATAGAGGTACTGCTTTCTCTCCCCAGCTCCCGATCAGCCTTGCAGCTTATTATTCCCTTGCAGCTCTTAAATAGGGAGGCTTCAATAGTTGCATATTACAACTTTGAGATTTTATTGGTTGTTCAAAAGTTAGAGAAGTCTTTTGCTATTGAAGTTCAGAAATGCATGGCTGGACCTGTTCGACAGCAGTGGCAGAAACCAGGGAATCCCCTGTATCTCAGTGCTCTTATGTTGGCTCTTTTGGATTGCATTTGCATATGCAGATGTAAGTGTCTTGTGGTTGGTTTTGTTTTTTTTTTCATGAACCCATTTCAGGAAAGACCATTTTATTTCTTGAAATATACTTCAAGTAGATTGTACTGTAACATCTTAGAGATGGTGTCTGTGGTTTTCTTTGTTGTTTGTCTTCTCTAATACTGATTTCTTCTTTTCTTTAAATGTTAAAGATTATTGGTTTTGTGTAGAAGAGTGCATCTTAATGTCTCCTGGCTGAAATTACTTCCTGACTATTAGTAATGTAAATAAACTTTTAATGGCATTTTTTTGAAGGGAGGAGAGACACATTGGTATTCTAGATGTTCTTTCTGCTTCTAAACCGGCACCAACGTGATCTCCTACTTCAGCAAACAAAACTCAAAATGTTTCTTACACAGTAAAGACAACTTGATCTTTTTGATGTAGTCCTTAGTCCTAAACAGGCAACTGCCTGAAAGTTCGTTATTGTTATTCTGCAATTTTGCCTCCTGGCAAAAAATGCATTTTCCCTTCTTGTGACAGAATTTCTTTGAGTCACTACTACATTTATGAGAATTTAGTGTGTTACCTAAAGCCCACTGAAGATGAGTTTTTCGTGTTAATCTCAGTTGTTGACTTTGGATCAGTGTTGAGTACAGTAATGGCCTGTTAGCTTTGCTTGGATTATATCTGTGCCACAGGCCCTGATAACATCGCTTCTACTCTGCCGTAAGAATTGCTTCAGTGCTACTTCTCCTTACAGCATCCAAGTGCTATGTGCATGCAGTTATGCACCCTGGCTGCAATTTGTCATGACTTTAATGTTGCTCTGTATCAATCGTCCCCTTTCTATTCCAACTCTTTAAACTGGGCTTAAGGATCTCTCTGCAGGGCTACACGTATGTATCTCTGGTGTGAGCCCATTTGGAACTTGGGTTAAAGTTGTTGTCTGTTACAGCGACCCTTTGACAGCACACTCAAATCGGAAGGAAATAGGCTAGCGACGTTTCTTAACTATGTAAGTACCTCTGTTTGTCTGCTGTCTCTGAGCTTGAAGTTTGCAGTTATTCTCATTTAATTTTATAGAAAGATGAGCCAGATGCTTTCAAGCGGTTAGGGACTGGAAATCGTGTGGCCACTTTTTTAAACTATGTAAGTATGATGATCCTTGCATTGAGTGTAACTTTAGCAGCATCTTGTTTACAGCTTGTGCAGTTGGTTATTTGTAGAGATTCCCTGGCATCTGGAAGTAGGGATTTCATTATTCTTGCAGCATCAGGTGCTGTCCCATCTGAGTTGATAGAATTCTGGTGGTATTTAACCTCAGAGCAGCAAATTTGAATGTTGGGTCTGGCTTCCCCTTTTGCCTACTCTACTATGAAATCTTGGACTTCATTGGATTCCTGTTGGTGGGAGACGAGAATTTGACTTATTTCTCAAAGAGGAGTGCCTGGGGGCTCTCCATGTGGTTCGCTGTTGGAGAACCTGACTATGAGCCATTTACTGTGAGACAGTCATGTTCTTCTACCACTCTTTGACAGCACTTGATGTTGTGGTCTGTCAGCCTCCATCTTAGCTGATTGTCAAGGCTAGAGTTAACTCTGGCATAGCTGTCGCTTCAGCAGATGGAGGAGACATAGCTAATAAACTCGGTGCAACTGGGTTACAAATGCAGAATTGAAAAGATTCGTTAGTTGCATGCATTATACAGCCTACAGACCATGTACACTGGAATCATAAACGTAACTGCCACTCATACTAGTGGCCTAATGCTTTCACAGTACCTTATGACAATATTTTGTCTATCAGCCTATGCTTACTATATCAGTAATTAGATTGCCTAATCCACTGCGTTTAACTTTTGAGTGGTACAACTTCAAAATTAAAATTGTGTGATAAAATCTTTATGGCTGAGCTGATATTTTGAGTGTGAAATGCATCTCAAAGCAGAACCAGAAATACTTTCAACTTGATATGGCAGGGGAGGAAATAATCTCCGAAACAAGAATTGAAATAAAATGAGTAGCTGTGAAATAGTCTGCTGCTAAGAGGCTTGAATTTTAAATTCTCTCTATCTGTATTTTGTTTGCCTCAGACTTTTGGACAAGTCTTGATTTAGAGTTTATGATATGCACCTTATTCACTGCCAGTTGTACATGGTCAAAGGTGATTTACCCTTGTATGTCCCATCTAGAATATATGATACGTGTACCAACACCCTTACTAAAAAGTGTGGTTGTGTTGCTGAGACGTAGGTATTAACTTGCAAAGTTGCATGCACGTGCTTTCTAGTTGGAAGGGGCAAAAACCTGTGCACCTATGGCATCTTATGCCCTTTTATTGTAGGTACCAAGCAGGAGGACACCAGAGTGGTAATAACATCTGCTTTAAACAGAAATCCAAGTTACGATAAAGAATGTGGGGACTTGGGGAGTGTATTTGTAGTAGTTCTGCTGTTTAAATTTGGTGGGAGCTGGATCTGACCCATTTGTTTCTTTTAATTAGAATCTGATCAAAAACTCACTGAAATGAGTGGAAAGGCTTTCTGTTTTTAACGGGAGTGTTTCCAGGAACTTCGGTGGGTTTTGGATCAAGCCTAGAATTCACAATGAATCCATCATTACTGGTGAATTCAGTAGGGTTAAATTCATTCCCGTGTAAAAGGGCAAAGCATAAAGATACATGCATTTCTTTAGAGTCGCATAACTGTTTATATTAAAACTTGAGATGCATAAAGCACTCAAAGTGGCACGACATCACTGGTGAACAGCATAGAAGCAGTGCAGAAAGTGAGGTTTTCTAATAGTCTGTATAGTTTTTGAAGTGGTTGACCAAGATGCATAAACTAAATTATGGAAATCAGTTCCAAAGATGTGGTCTCAATTTATGAGGAAACATGTGGTTTAACAGACGCTTGTTTTCCTAATTGGATCATAAACTGGAATGAAATTCTTGAAACTGACTTACTCTGAAGTCCTCTCCCTTGTTCTAGAGTACTAGCTTATTAACACTGCAGGTACACAACTTCTTACGGCTATCTGTTTGTGCAATAGATTATATATGTATCTAAATGAAGTGCTGAACAAAAGCCCTCAGCTGAAATAAAAGCCTTCGATAGCAGGTACTGTTACTTGTGCAGTTCATGCTGGTTGAAGTGCATCCGTTCCTCGTGAGTGCCTCTCATAGAGGTGCATGTGGAAATCTCTCTCTGTTAGGGCTTGGGGCACTTTGGTTTGTGGGACTGCATGTACAAAAAGCATTGTAAATGACAGTTTGCGGACTTTGTTTTCTCAGATGAGTGATGTAGAAGCTGGAGGAGCTACAGTTTTCCCAGATTTTGGGGCAGCAATATGGCCCAAGAAGGTAAAGTCTGTTTACGTGTTTTGCTTGATTTCTCCTTGTTACTGTCTCTTCCTCAATGCAGTCCTGCATCCATTTAGAAGTCAGCTAATGTGACAAAGTGCTGTTTGTGGCAATTTGATGGACAGGCTGCTGTGTATCAAGGCAGCTGTAGCTGATCTTGTGGACTGCAGGGCTGCTTACTTTGTTTTACAGTGTATAATGCAAACAGTTTCTGTGTAGAGCTGTTATTAACAAAAAATTTGTGTTCAGATAGAACTCCTCTCTACTCTGAACATGGATGAATTAATAGACTGGGACTAAGGGGTTTTTATGTGCTGTCGGTGGCCTATGTTAAAGTGTTTCATAAAAACCTGTGGCTGAATTCATAGGCATTTCCCCCCCTTACTGTAGCCTGAATAATTATATTGACTGGGTTCTGACTAATCCAGGTCTGATTTCACTTTTCAGGGAACAGCAGTGTTCTGGTACAATCTTTTCAGAAGTGGCGAGGGTGATTATAGAACAAGGCACGCAGCTTGCCCGGTACTAGTAGGGTGTAAATGGGGTAAGTAATACTCCTTTAGGAACAAAACCTGAAGGCAGGCTGGTGTCTAAGCAAAGCTGACGATATACTGAACCCTTATAACAGCACTTAATAACCTGGGTGTTGCCCTTTTAACTACTGGGGTCATTTGGCCATAATGAAAACTCCCAGTATCAGTATTATGTAGTATTAAGCAGCTGCATTGTTCAGCTCTAGCTTTTCTACTGAGTTTGTTTTCTGTCAATGATAGCATAAAGTGTGTAAGAATGTCACTGGGCTTGTGTACTGTGTCAGCAGCAGGATGACTTGAATTATCATTTGACTAGAATCAGGTCTGTTCCTACAAAGACTTGTGCATAGTTTTAACTGTAAAGGGAGGAGAGCTCCTTGTAAGGTAAATGTGAGTGTCTGGAGACTGGGAATTTCTGCTAACTGCTGAAAGCTTCGCAGTGCTTCATGTCATCCATTCCCATACCCACCTCCGCCAGCCTCCAAGGTATTCCCCTGGAGTGCCAGAGCATACTGATCTATAAATGATACCAGACCCAGCTGCTCTGTTACTATTGGTCCCAGAATTGTGCAATTGGAAAGATCCTTTCTTCCCCAGCCCTTTGAATCTTCCCGTGTCTTTCCCATCGGATGGGTAGAGAAGGATAAGCAGGGATCCTCGGACTGAGAGATGAGATTTTAGGTGATGTAACAGTCTGTGTTGCGCTGATACATACACTGGGTGTGTGGTGGTAACTAATTTCATGTCCTTGTTCCACAGTTTCAAACAAATGGTTTCACGAAAGAGGAAATGAATTCTTAAGACCTTGTGGGAGAACAGAGGTTGACTGAAACCCAACCTGCTGCAAGCCTTTTCTTCTCTGTGTCCTTTTCTACTGTTTGTTCTTCCAGTTCATTTCTAAGAAATGATCCATCTTTTTCTCCGAGTCCTGGCACTTTACCCAAAAAGGACAACAAAATATGTAACACCTGTGAAAGAAAGTAAATGGCATTATACACATACTTATGTTTTGGTTGCTGTTATTTCCATGTTCCCCCTGCCATCATCATTTGACCTGCCTTCCACCCTCCCAACTTTCTATGTACTAGTGGTCCAAACAGTGCTGTGGGCGATTCGGTATGTTTGGGTGCCTGGTCTTGTGCCTTTTGTACCTCAGAAGATTTAGATGTTAAATATTTCTTTGAACCAAAGGGTTGGGTTTTTTAAGTTTTGTGTACATGTGGATTTTATTGTATTTCTACAGATCACAAATTTTGAAACAAAAATAAATGTTCTTTCTGTAAAGTGATTCTCTATTTTGTGTCCTTAATAGGTATATCAGTGCTTGGGTTTAGGGAGCAGTGGGCCTTTACTTTTTCCTTTAACGAGCACCTGTTGCTTTGTTACCTTCTTTTTGTAGAGAAAGCATCATGGCTTTGGGCAAGGCTTTATTTAGGGATACATCATGTGGCACAGAACTGTTGCCCCTTCTACTGAAGCTGGAAAGTTTAATTTGTGTAGTGAAACTGTATCCTGTGAGCAGGCAGGCAAGCACGTCTTGGGCCAATGGCAACTGTGAGCTCAGTATTATTACACTTATGAGAAGCTTTCCCTCTGGTGGTAACTTTTGTGGGGTACTACCTATTTTTGATGCAAGCAGTTAAAAAAATCTGAAGCCTTTCAAGACTTCCAACAGTCTTGACAATTGTTGATTCTAAAAGTAGGCATCTCTGATGAAACATGGCATTCGTACCACAGGAACACCTGGTGTGGCAGAGGTCTTAATCTTCTTTTGTAGACTGGAGCAGGGTTTTGTCTTGCCCTTCAGACAGGCTGGGTATAATCATGCCCTTTGAACACAAGGATTCAGATTCTCCTTTGCCTTTTTGCTTTGTTAGCGTGTGTGTAATGGCCACAAGCCATCACATGTAGGACAGTGTTGTCCACAATAGAAAGGAAATCCCATTTCTGAGTTACAATTCAGAAGAAATAACAGTTAATTGCTAAAAAATAAAAAGAGTAAAGCTATGGATAAATAGGCAAATGTTTCAGAAGTGTAGAACCATGCTGTTGGTACCAGACTGTTGTATCGATGCCACTGTGAAGGGGCATTGACTTCGGGCCATTTCTGGTGGCTTCGACATTTCTGGCATTGACTTCTGGCCAAGTCTGGTGACTTTGTGGGAATATGGATGACTGCAAGTGAAATTAAAGCGAAAAATGGTAATGGTTTTACAACCATAAGTTATTGCTTAAAACTAGCTTGGGCAATTTTTACTATATCAACATATGAAACTGGCTTGAGAAAGTGGAAAAAAAACTTCAATTACACTGAAACATCCACTTGCAGACACGATTGTTGTATGACAAACACTGGTTTCCTTTGCGCTTCTCCATTGCCCTGTGCTGTGCAAAGGCTGCATGGGCCTGAATGAGGTAATGCTTAAAACAAGTGTCAGGCAGGATGAGAAGTGCTGCACCTGTGTCCTCCTAGGAAAGGTTTACAGAAGAGAAGGGGTTTACATGTTAGGTATAACAGATGTCATCAATTTGTCGTATTGGTAATAAAGCAATGTGATTTAGCAATATATGATCATGTTCTCCTGAATTTTACATGTGAGGAATTTGTGAACTTAATGGCTACTGCTTTGCATAGTTATTTAGATGCAGCGTGTAAGTACATGTGTTCACTTAAGTTTACTTTTTCTGTTAAACAACTGGTTGAAGAGAGAGGTTTTGGATTGTCCAGGCAGAGACTTGTTGAGTTCCAGTTGCTCATGTTACTGAAATGAGAGGAGAATCTAGTCTTGTAAATAAGCTTTGTGGGAACAGTTATAGCAGGTAGCTAAAGGAATTGCAAGATTTTTTCCAAAAAGCTACACTAGCACAGCATAGCTCGATAGTTGCTCTCTAATCTCTCACAGTGCTCCTTTGCTTGCCATGAATGTTGTGGTTGTTGGCTGGCCGTTCAGAATATTTCATTGTTGACCTCTAGTTTTCTTAGTAAAATCTCTCAGCACAACATAAACTTAGGAAATAAGGAGTTTTGCTTTAAAACAAAGCATTTGACAGATGACAGCCTCACAGATGTGAAGAAGAACTGATGATGAGCCAAAGCTGCAATCTCTGGTTGGAACACTTTGCAGTTTGGGGGGAGCAAGAGGAATCTACTTAGACTTTCTGTCAACGTGGTATGTTGACAGATAAAGTTCATATCAGGACTCTGGCCAAAAATCTGCACGTCCCACTTCTGAAATAGTGTAGTTGTCTGGGAAATAGCGTTGTTACCTCTGTTGTACTGAACTTTTCAAGCTAATTTTACTTCCTTGTTTTCTCTGTGAAAAACTCTTATCCTGTTTTCTGAGTTGTCTTCCACTGTGCTTCAGTCTGTCCCTGAAGTAGGATGTGATGAGTGTGGATGCAGAACTGCTTGAATGCTAAGCTTCCTTTTGTGCTGTGTGCAGGATTTGCTTACTGCTAATCTGTTCTGAAGAATAATAGCTATTTTTGAGAAAACAGCATATGTGACTCCTGGGCGTTCAGTAACCTCACAGGCATGTTTGTGTAGCCTGGCAGATTATATTCCCTATTCTGTCTCCTGTCATTCTGGAAGATGAACAGAATATGGCAATTAGCCTAAAACTAAGCCTAAGTGATAGTTTCTAGACCTAAATGAGAGAAGATGCATATGCTGGAGGAAATAAGCCTTCCTCCATCTAGGCACAGGGAGCTTCTGCCAGCGTATCACTGGTCCTGACTGCTGACTCTTCTTTATTTCACAGGGTTTAAGTACTTAGTCCAGATATTTATACGCACTACAAAGGCTTACTATGGACAAGTGGCTGCCAGACACTTTGAAGTGCTTTGGGACCTTTCAGAGAGATATTCAGGTCACATCTTTAAGACGCTGCTCTGCATAACAGGTACTGATGAAAGCAGGTGCTGGGTGAACTCTAATGGAAAGATGGTCTCTTATTGTGGTTTATGTAGTCATAAGAACAACAACCACCCCCAGCCCATGCCAGTAATCCGCATTCAGTTTGAGCATGTGGTTTCTTAACCAGTGGCCTGAATGCCACTGTGTGGACACCCGCTGTGTCACTGAGCAGTTATGCTGCCCTCCAGCTGGGTTAGGAAATCACCTAAAGCATTGGTGTTCAGCTGTGTAGGTTCAGTGAAGAACTTGTCTTCTTTTCTGCCTTAAAGTTACGTCTCTTTCCTGTTAGAGTGGAAAAGCCTGTGAAAATCATCTATCTAATCACCTTGGAGGGGAAAACTGGCATCCAGGCTAAAATGTGTAGTGTGAGTGGAGAAAGGGTTTGGCTGTGACAGGTAAGGGAAGGCGTGCAAGCTGTGGCAGAGAGCAATTGGGGTGTTCTGCTGGGAGGGGACTGTGTTTGTAGTATACAATAGAGTTGTGTACCTCAGCTAAGCTGTGAAACCCCTAATGTAGGAAGAAGGGTCTTTTTTTCAGTGATGACGTGTTTTATTTGAGGTGAGGATGGGGGGGGTGTGTGTGTGTGTATAAAAGGTAGCCTAGGATATAGCTGTCCCCGAAGCCTCTTCCTTCTGGTCTTCCTGAAGGCAGTGATGATGCTGGGGTACAGTTGAGCATAGTGTATGCTCCTTTGGCCCAAATAAGAGGAATCCCTGTCAGGGACACTGAAAAGGGCCAAAACCCAACACAAGTGAGCTCTAGGTGATGGGAATTTAAAGAGACCAATTTCACATGTTTAGTCCTGAATCTGTCTCATCCTGCAGGGAAAACCCTACCTACCCTCTGTGTGTTGAGGAAGTGTTTATTTAACCAGAGGTCAGCACTTGTCCTGTGCAGTGACTGAGATAATCCCTGCCTAAATGCTCATGTTGGTTTCTGCCTCTGTGCTGCCCTTAGGGGATGGTTGCCTCCTTTCCCTCTGAGGTGGAGGTGAACCAGAAAAGGAGGATAGTTCCAGTTAAGTGCCTCCAGATGGGTGCAGCCCCAGGAGCCCCATATGTTTGATCCAATTCCAGTTTCCCTGACTCCTGTCTTGGCCTCCTCCCATCTCCCTCTTGTCTACAGCATCACCTGCACTCTGAGTTAACCCATTGTTGTGGCTTTGTCAGCCTTGTACTGACAACAGCCCAGGATTAAATGTGGATACCTAATCTTCCGGATACTTTGCAGAGATACATAGAGCACAGGTCAGGATCTTTCTAGGGACTGTCATGGGACGTGTTGCCCAGAAAGGAAGCACGTTGTTCTGGTGTCTTTGGACAAGAGTATGAAGTCCATATAAAATAAAAGTCATGCCAAGCTATGGTTAACCCACGTGTACCCTGCAACTCAGGGTGCGCTTTTGTTGAAAAATAGGATAGCTGAATCTAGGAGGGTGTCACCTTTTTGACCACAGACTCAGATGTGGTTTCTACTTCAACACTAGCTGTGTCGGGCCCTCACCTGCAAAACAGGGCCTGGATTCAAAGCTGCCCTTTTAGCCCTGTACTCAGTGTGGAAGCGTGAGCCCTGCAACATCTGAAGGCTGATGATGATGTAAAATTACATGGGAGCGAGCTGAGCAAACACCAACAGCCCCTTGTGTGCTTGCTGATCTTTTAGAGCCTCAGGGCCCTTTATCATTCTTTATAGCTGCAGAAGATATTGCTGTTGGTGGCCGTAGCCTGTATCTGCAAAGATCGTGGAATATTGGATGTATCATGTTGCACATCAAGACTAACAGAGAACAGACCTGACAGGACCTGGTGAACTTTCTGAATCTTCTCTGCTTGTCTGGGACGGGGTGGAGTGACTCACCCCACTGTGGTCTCCCGAGGTTCTGCAATCCTCTATCCACCTCCAGTCCTAGACCAGGACGGAGAGTCTCCAAGTGACTCATTGCCTGGAAGAGGAGCTGGAGTAGTGGCTGATCCTGGCACTTACCCCATCTTCTGAAGAAGATGAGTTGTGCCCCTTGGGACTGCTTGTTCCTTTGGCCGTGGAGCACTTGTATGTGATTTCGGTTGAGCATGGCACTGCACTCAGCTGGTGAGCATCACCCACCTGTGGTCCAGGTGCATGACAGCCCCCATGGCATTGCTGAGCCCTCTGCAGAGCGTGTGGCCACGGCTGCCACACCTCATGTGTGCCAGCAGTATGATTCTCCCAGGTCCTCTGCAATATAGTGTTTTTGCTTGGCTCTGCATTTATTTCCTCCACTTTTATCTTTTTGAATGAGGGTAAACAAATGAAACGTTTCTGACTCAGTGAGGAATATGAATTTGTAAGCCCTAATACTACATGTGGCCTTAGGCTGTCACTTTGTAAAAAGTGTTAATTTATTCACGCCTTCTGGTCTAGCTTTGCATCCGCACATGTATTTTGGTGGGGAAAATACTGCAAAATGTGCAACATGCTCATCTGTGGGGGCTGGGTGTGTGTGTGTGTGACCCTGTCAATAAAGAGCCAAGTCTGACTCTTGCAGGTGTGCTCCTTCATGCAAAAATTTCATCTGCCTCCAGCATGGCTTTCCCCAGTTTCTCTAGCAGCTGGGGACATGTGTTCTTTCTCTGGCTGAGCTGGTCGCAGTTGGATCCCACTTTCTCCTCAGCCCAGTCTCTCATGGGGGCTGCTCCGGCTCTGGGTTGGGAGGGAGCTGTTTCTAATTAGCAGACAAAGCAGCTGAGGTCATTGAGATCTTATTCACGTAGTTTTACCCTTGCCAAAATAAATTATGGAAATCTCTTAGTGAGCCCGTCAGCCCAGGCTCTGCTCACTGACCAACCTCCCCCATGAGCTCTGCTTGCAAGAATCTGCACTGTCTCCTACGTGGCTGGATCCTGCTCATGCCCTCGTGGTGGGGAGCACCCTGGCTTGTGCCCATGGTGGGGGACAAGTGCCTGCTGGGCGCTCCTGGCTCAGAGCAGCCCCTTGGTGACAGCACTGGGATAGCAGGAGCCAGAGATGGGCACTAGTAGGTCTGGGAGGGCTGGTGCTCCGCGTGGAGGATGCAGATGCTTAGGGAACTGGTCTCCTATAGCCCAGGGTGCAGCTGAGCAGAGCAGCAAGTTGGCAGGAGCAATGTTGCTGCTGAATCACAGAATCACTGAATGGCCGGGGTTGGCAGGGACCTCTGGAGATCATCCACTCCAACCCTCTGCCAGAGCAGGGTGCACAAGAACATGTCCAGGCAGGATTTGAATATCTCCAGAGAAGGAGATTCCCCAACCTTTCTGGGCAGCCTGTGCCAGGGCTCTGGCACCCTCAAAGTAAAGAAGTTTTTCCTTGTATTGAAATGGAATTTCTCGTGTTCCAGTTTTTGTGCCCATTTCCCCTTGTCCTGTCACTGGGCGTCCATCCAGGTCTGGCAGCTTGGTCTGATACACTTTTGGACACTGTCGGTAGGTGGGACCATCCTACTATGTCATGTTCAAGCAAGAAAGAGGTTGTACATTGTGTAGATCATCAAAAATGAACTATTTTGTATTAGAATGTTGCATAGAAATTCAGATTGCTCAGTGACTCAGAATTGTACTTGAGTAAAACTTGAGCGTATGAATTATTACCTGCTCCCATATTTGAATATTCCTTCCCAGAAGAGCTTGGTTGTGATCGCATTGCCAGTGGCAGAAATACAGCCGCCCCCGCCAGCACTTTCAGTCAGAAGCTTTGCACAGGCTGCATTGCTGTGGTTTTTCATCAGGGCGTTTTGCTCTGCATAAATGATAACTTGGATTTTCTAGATAGCTAGCATGGTTTTACTCACAGGAAAGAGGAAACGGTGAGCTGCAGCTGGTTTTGAAGTGGTACACACGAAACATTTGTACAATTTTGGGACACTTAGAGGTAGAGGAGAGCAGCCAAATGCCGCAGGCTGCGCTCACTCCACCTGCCTCCTTGGCGGTCAAGGCAGAACCGTGTCGCATCCAATCTTGTAGCACGGAGGGAGATAGCAGCCGCATGACGTGTGTGGTCCCTGAGCTGCTGGGGACTGACCTGTCATGCCTGGCCAACGCGCCCAGGGACCACGCTGGTGCCAGTGGGTTCTTTTATGTGTGTTCAGACTAATGTTCTCATCCTTGTTAGCTGGGATTTGACCCCAGTGGCTACAGGCAGCAAAGGCTGGGGCAGGGTGCTGTGCTGGGCCCCAGCTGGCTGTAAGCAGTGACGGGGTGATGGCAGGAGCGGTACCAGCTGTGTGCTCTTGTGGTTAATCATTAACCACTGCTGTGCCACTGATCGCTGGGATACTCCAGGAATGCGAGCGCAGCATTAACTGACAATATCAGGATGCTCTGCTCCTGTGAGGTAGATTTCTGCCTCATGCCATTATCTTACTGTTAAATCTACTATTTTTTTTACAAGTAAGATAAGTAAAGATGTTCATAGCTGAATAGCTGTTATACCTTCCAAAAGCAAGTTTCTGCATAATTCACTTAGGAGAATAACTCGGCACCTCCTCTCCTGACCCTCCCATTGCTTCTGCTGGCCTCGGCTGCTGCTGCCGGTGCCAGTCGTGCTTGTCTCCTCTCGGGCTCTGAGCTGCTACAGCCCATTTTGTTTCCAGCAGTTTGTCAGCCTCTTGCAAAAGCAGGGGGAGAGAAAGCATTTAAATTACAACATCAATTCTGTGAATAAGACCAAGGCTGTGTGAAATCCAGGGCCTGACAGCAGCGTTTCCCTCCTCAGATGGAATGCAGGAGGGGAGAGCTGTGAGATACAGCCCTGGCAAGCAGAGGGGGTGTTCAGGGCATTTACATGCCCAGTTTACCTGAAATACATGGCCAGGCCATTCAAGTGGAACGATGCTGGCCTTTGGAGTGCCTCAGCATCAGGAATCAAACTTGACCAGACACTCTCTGAACCACCAAGGGTCATTGCCCACACCAGTGCCTCCAGCGGTGGGATTTCTCTTCTTGGGAATCTCATGTCATTTTTGTCCTCTTTAGTCCTTCCCCTGCGAATCCTCGTGAACCTGCCAAACCAATGCACGGATTTGCAGGGTGTTTTCATGGTGCAGTTTTGCCTTTGTTCTGAAATGTTGGTCAATAAAAGAACTGGAGAGCAGTTAGGAGGAAATGACTTCACAATTAAAAGCCATTTTTAGCTCATACCTGGGAAACCACAAAGTTGAAGCTTCACATAGATCAGAAGCTGCTTACTAACCATCTTGCAATCAGTGCCTCTTTTTTTTTTTTAACACTTGGCATTTGGCTCCTGCCAAGGCTCTGCTCTGTCTGTGGTTGCACTTTCATTTCTTTCAGAAACAGCAGCTCCAAGTTCAGAAAGTCAGAAGTGTGTCCTGTACCCATCTGGGAGGTTGGATTTTACAAATCTGAGCCCGGAGCGGGGCTGGGGCTCCTGGGAGTGCCCCTCTCCCCCCAGCTCTCCTGGTGGGTTTAGTACAAGGAATGGCTTCCCTTTCCAGCACTGCCCAGCTCCTGCCAGCCTGGTGGGATGCTGCTGGGGGGACTCATATCACCTACTGCCCAGTGCCTCCTTGCAGCCAGAGGAGGAAGGGGTGGGCATAGGGGCGCGTGTCTCCCCACCTCCTGGCAGTGTCTGCCTCGCTCTTGGCTATAGAGGAGTCTGGGCAACGAGTCCCGGAGCCAGTGCAGAGTCAAGGCACAGATTCAAGGCTGAGGTGGGGGCAGAGCTCCTGACGTACATGGCAGGGCCTGCACCCGCCATGTTCCTGGGAACGATGGGGCATCCCTGTCATCAGCTCTGGCATCATTCACTTGTGACCCAGCTACAGCAGCTCCTTCTGAGGAGCAGCTGAGGGAGCTGGGGGTGTTCAGCCTGGAGAAAAGGAGGCCGAGGGGAGACCTTCTCGCTCTCTACGACTCCCTGAAAGGAGGGTGTAGCCAGGGGGGCGTCGGTCTCTGCTTCCAAGGAACAGGCGATAGGATAAGAGGAAATGGCCTCAACTTGCGCCAGGGGAAGTTTAGATTGGATATTAGGAAAAATTTCTTCACTGAAAGGGTTGTCAAACATTGGAACAGGCTGCCCAGGGAAGTGGTGGAATCACCATCCCTGGAGGTATTTAAAATCCGGGCAGACATGGTTCTGAGGGACATGGGTTAGTGGTGGTTTTGTCAGTGTTAGGTTGATGGTTGGACTCAATGATCTTAGAGGCCCCTTCCAACCAAGACGATTCTATGATTCCAGCAGAAGAGAGAACTCTCAGCTCTTGCTGGAGTCAGCACCACAGGATGGGCTGAATCTGACCCTTTCTTTTGATACAGAACCTGTAGGGAACAGCAAATAACTTGTAAAATGCCCTTCCCTCTCTTTAGATCAGAATTGATACCGTCAGGCTGGAGTGAGCAAGTGCGTGACAATCCTACCTAACCTGTGAAGAAATCATTCCCTCCGTTTCCATGGCTATTCAGCCACAGCTCTCTGGCTCTCACTGAACTAGCACAAAATTATCTGAGCTGAAAATAGATAAAACGGGTGAGGAAGCTTTTTGTCTTTAAGAAATGTTGCCTAAAGGCAGCTCAATGTGAGATGTTGTTGTTCAAAGCAACCACCAACAGGTACTAAATGTTCTCTAAGAAAAGCCCCTGCATGGCTCTTGGGTTAGATAGGCAGATAAAGGCAACCACATCTCACACCTGGATCAGTTAAAGATCGGAAAACTCAGTGTTTCTCAGTATAAAGATCCGAATGTGTTGACCAAGTGTGCAAACGGAGCGATTCGGGAGTTAGATAATTCCTGCGACTGGGCCCAGAGGGGCTGAGCAGCTTCACCACAGCTTTGGAAGAAGTTAGAGGCTCAGTCCTGTAAATGCACCCAGAGTTACCCCAGCAGTGCTGTGCTAATTCCACTTTTCCTCTGGATATTTGCCAGATCAAATCCTTCATGTGTCTCAGGCCAAATAGATGGCCAAGAAATTTCTTTGCTCAAAATAAAGATTTACTCAACCACGCTAGTGTCATAGGGAGTGTAGTGATAGGATGAAGTGGAACGGTTTTAAACTGGAAGAGGGGAGATTTAGATGAGATCTCAGGAAGAAATTGTTTGCTGTGAGGGTGGTGAGCCCCTGGCCCAGGTTGCCCAGAGAAGCTGTGGCTGCCCCATCCCTGGAGGGATTCAAGGCCAGGTTGGACGGGGCTTGGAGCAACCTGGTGTGGTGGGAGGTGTCCCTGCCCAGGGCAGGGGGTGGCACTGGATGATCTTTAAGGTCCCTTCCAACCCAAACCATTCTGTGACCTATTTTCTGTATGTAAAGTCTCAATGAGTTTGCAATTTGGGTTTAATTCTTTGGGAAATTTTTATTTGGGAAATTCTTCAAAGCCAGCACTATCAAATGCCTCCCCTCGCCCAGGCTTGCCCGCAGCTGTCTTCAAAGTGACCCTTGCCTGTGGGATGTCCCTGCTCAGGGCCCTATGTAAGCACAAGTGCCACCCACCCGTCCTCGGGGTGCCACGTGAACACAAAGCCTTGTGGGGAGTGGCGAGGCTGATTGCATCCAGCTGGGCGAGCTGTCGGCCAGAGCATCAGCTGCAGATTGCAGCTCCAATCGTGTGAGAAAGAGCTTCCAGAACTTGGGAGGGAGGAATTAACAAACAGAACAGTTCAGTTGGAAGGGACCTGCAGTGATCATCTAGTCCAACTGCCTGACCACTGCAGGGCTGAGTTGTTTCCTAGAAACCAGCGTTCTTTTATTTAAAGTACTTTTATTGAAAAAATAAAAAATAAATCTTTAAAATATGCCAAGTGCTATTAAACACAAACTCATAGTTAATAAAATCCTGACTTCTCACCTGTGACTGATGCTCATGCCTTAGCTGCCTTTGAGGAGCCAGTGCAGCACTGGAGAGTGGGAGCAGGAGGTCAGCATGCCGTGGTGGCCCCGAGCCACGGCCAAGGTGAAAGGACACGGTCACCGTTGTGACTTGCACAACAGAAATAATATTTTCCATAGGATAAGCCAAAGCATCCAATAATTGTCTGCACGTAAGTGATACCATGGTGGGGGGGTAGGAACAAGATGATCTTTAAGGTTCCTTCCAACTCTAATCATTCTATGATTCTGTGCTTTTGGAGAGGGGGAAGGGAATAGAAGTGACCTTGTCTCCTTGTAGTACGTATAAAACATTTTCTGCACTTTTAGCAGCTTTTATAACTCACAGTAGGGTTGCTCTGAGCTGAAAAGCTTGTGGGGCGTGATCTGAGTCGTCCTGTGGAGGAAGCACACCTGAAACCTGTGTCATTCAGCTCATCAAAGCGAGAGAGACCACAGCCTGACTTTTAACACTGTTTTCCCCTGAGACCATTGCTCACCTGCCTTGTCTCAGTGTTCCTGGAATATGGGGGCAACGAGGACCTTGCAGTTGCGTTGGCTTCTTACCAACAAAATGCTGTTTAACACTTCTGACAAAAATAAACCATTAAGAGGCAAAGTGGAAGCAGAGGGTGCAGTGGGGCAGAGGAAACTTCTGCTCTTCTCCAAGGGCTTAGTCATGTCCTGTCCCAGCAGCTGCGATCCTGCGTTTTGCTGCAGGCTTGATGCTGAATTTCTAAGCCTGTAGAAACTGGTACTAAAATTCCATTAAAATGGGGTGGAAATTAAAATGGAATTTCACTATGGAGAGCTATTGTTTGTTAGGATAACAGAGATCTGTGCCAGCTGTGAAACAGGGCTCGTAGAAATCTTTGGGAGCAGCTACAAGGCTTGTTAAAACTGTGTCTTATCGTAGTGATGTTTTATGGTAGAGCAGCCCTTGCTTCTGCAAGTGTCGGTCATGAGCAAAGCTGTTCACCTGGGGTGGATCGCTTCTAGATGTGTAATCATCTGGTTTGCTGCATTATTGAAATGATCAACTTAAACAGCTTTGCAAATGAATGATACTGGCTGTATTGCAAATAGTTAGTACCTAACATTGCATTTTAATGCATTTTAACTCAAATAAAGAGATGCTATTGTAATCGGAAAGCCGCAGAAGAGCTGCCGAGCAAGGATGAGTTCTGCAGAACTGAGAAGTTCACTGAGTAACAACTGGATAAAGGATGTTTCTGATGATTGATTTGAATCCTGGTGAGATCACAGAACTAGAAAGTCATTTGAACTTCTGGAAATGGCATTATACGTTCTGCTGGATTGCCAGTCTGCAGCCCAGCCCTGATGCTACAGGACCGACCCCTCCTTGGCATCAGGACGAGGACCAGGTCGGGCAATGTAGCAAGACCCTCCGGTCACGGCGGTGCAGTTTGGGAAGGGAGGTCCCATCCCATCACGCAGAATTCCTCACGCAGGGTTATCAACCCCCAGCCTTTCAGCAGCACCACATTCATCTCCAAAACTGAAGTAAGTTCATTTTAATTTCATTTTATGTCACTTTTCCGGGACTGCAGACTGGCCGGCACAGGAAGCCAAGGCAGAGCAGTGACCACCACCCGCGCTCTCAGCTCCTGCTGCTCTACAACCGCAGCCTTATCTCCCGCCTCCATCTGAGGGAGGGCTCTCTCAGCGTATCACATCTCTTTCTTCTTTTATTTTCCAGCTAAATAAGCCTTCCTTTATAACTTCTCAAAAGCTAAAATACTTTTTAAACCTCTCCCATCATAGGCTGTGTCTTTTGGTAAATGATCACAAGTGACTCCCTTCTGTGTAGCGTCTTGTCAACAAAAACGAAGCAAAAAGGTAAGCTTATTTCCATGATGTAATTTGGAGGTTGCTAGACACACCCAGTAGCCTTCTGGCCACCAGGAAAGTGATCTGCTGGTGATTTAGCCATTGAATTTTTTCACAATTTATTGGAAATATGCCATTTTTGAAGGTAATCTTTAAGCTGAGCAAGAGCAACTGTTGTTTTGGTCTGTTGGAAATTGCAAACAGGTTCTGGGGGGACTGTGGCTTTTCAAGGATAAAGCGTCTGGATTTATGGAGAATGGATGCGTCCGACGCCATGGGTTATTGCTGACTTGGCAGGGAGTTGGGTGGGATGGGCCTCACGCTTGCCTAGGAGGGGTGTTGCTGGTAGCCTAGGTCAGAGATAACGCAGGTGATGCTTTTACAGATAGCAGAGGGGGAGGGAGGCAGGGACGGGACTTTCCCGTTATTTTGGTGGTATTTGTTTGCTCGTGGTGGCTGGTTAAAGCTGCACTTGGTGGAGGAGGTTCCCACTGAGGTCTGTCCCCCACTGAAAGTTTAGACCCTGTCATGAGGACGGAGTAGGAACATTTAATTGCAAGTAATAAAAATGTAAAAAACTTGCATGTGAAGTGTATCACAGATAAAATATGCTTCAAGACGTGAGAGCCCAGTACTTATGGAAGTTATTAGACTGAAGATTGTGCTGCTGCCAAGCATATTAGGTCCAGATTTCTTTTTTTTTTTTTTTCCATTGCCTTTGAGAATACTCAGAGCATTGTACTTAAAAAGCTTCAAAGTCTGGATGAAGATTCAAATAACTTAGGAAATTGGATATGGAGACCTGGGGTTGGTTCAGGATTGTTTCCGAGCAGAATTAGATTGGGTTTCCGTGGATCTCATGTCTTTGGGAAAGAAATTCTTTTATACCTTTTACATAAGGCTACTGTCAATGGTGACCGTACTGCTGGTCTGTGGATTCCTGATGGGCCGTTTGCTCAAATGAATGGTTTAATACTTGCCATTTCTTCTATTGACTTTTTTTTAATAAGGTATTTTTAAATGATTTTTCCATTCTGTCCCGTAGTCAGCTCTATAATTATTAGAGAAAGGTGTGGCTTCTTTTAATAAGAATATATTCTTTGCCCACTACAGCTCACGGCGTTTGTGACTCAAGGATGTGGCTAACAGCTCGGTGTATCTTCAAAAGAGAAAAAAAAATTTAAAATATTTCAGCTATGATAAACAGGTACTGTAACCGCAGTGCCTGTTGTATTTCCCCGCTCTGATAAAGTCGTGGGAAGAGATAATGTACATGCTGAAGTTATCTGACTGTGTTTCCTTTGGGCCAAATCCCGTGGGCTAGACTTGTGTGAGTCTTCTCTCTGATGTAACTGAGAGCAGGAGGGCTTCGACAAGCAATTTCACATTGCTGGGTGGTATCAGTAATCATCCTAAATTATGCCTCTTCCTTTCTCCATAGAAGCATTGGTACTAAATATAACCTGCATCAGAGTCTTTATTTTGAAATGGTTGCCCAGCTTTTGTTGTTTTATCATGGTACATGCTCTGATATCTTAAAAGATGCTGGGGCGGTACTGATTTTTTGCTTGTTTGCTAAGTTTTGCTTGGTTGTTTCACCCTGTGGAAGTACGAGGAGTAGCCGAGTACGGTTTTGATCTTGAGGAGCCTGTGGATGACTTGCGGCGTGTAGGGCATGGCCATCTCAGCCCCACCAGCGGGAGAAGGGAACGTGGTGCAGACTTTCCCTCTCCCCACAGCCATGCTGAAGTTCAACTGGTGCAAGCTACGGGCAGGTTCAGTGAAAGTCTTACGTGGTTATCATTTACCTGATTTTTTGAGGTGACATGAGAAAGCTGAAAGTAAAGGAAGGCCCATTTGTCCTGCTAATTGCTGTGTTTTGGGATGTTCATCCAGCAAGCGCTGGAAGCGCGGGAACTGAAGGTTGGCTTATAATTTGCACCCAAATTCTGATTCATCGATCAGAACAGAAACTCCTGATGTTGCTGGTTTCCAGGTAAAACCTCCTGCGATGTTTTCTGACTGTGATATTCCACCCGTGTTTGAGCTGCTGTTGCTCGTGGTCGTGTGGGTTGGTAACACCAGGCAGGAGGTGGCTGGTCTTTGCTCGTGGCCATGGAGGCACAGGCCGGGCTAATGCCCTGCTGCGTGCTGGGGCCAACCCTGTGTGACAGTGACATTCCCTGTGTGACATTGTGTCCCGCTCCCCCAGGACCCCAAACCTGTATATCCACAGTGTGCCAAACCAGGGAGAAGAGGGGATGTCGGCGGGGCTTCCACATGGATATCAGGAACTTCTCGCCTACGATCTGGAAACCTCTGTGAAGAAGGTGGTGATGAAACTGAATGTCAAACTGTTTGCAAATAAGCAGCAAGATCGCATTTTTCCTTTGCACTTCTGACAAGTATCTTTTTTGCAAGCTGAGGTTAAATTATTGAGTGTTTTTTCCATAAGCCTTGTGTAATGAGCTGGGATGTCACCATTTTCCTGTCCAATGTGGTGGAGCTTTTCTGGTCACTGTAGCTGTGGTGGTCTTAGAGCAAAACCAAGGCCCAGTTTTCAGAAAAAAAAATTAGTATTTTTCATTACACAAATAATTTGAGATTGTGGGGGAAGAAGACTGGGCAAACAAACCGTGACTATCATGACCTGGAATTATGAGAGCGTTGGCAGAAGTGGCCTGGCCCGACTTGGTGCTGTGAAAGGGAAATGTGTGTGTACAGGAAACATGCATGGGAAATACTGTAAATTCAGAAAAAATGCATTCATAAAGTTGATGGGGAAAATGCTGCTACCTACCTAATTTGAATGGTCAAGATTTAATTCTGAGTTGGTTTCTTTTTCTGTATTTGCTTGGTGCAAGGGCTTCAAGTAGATATATTGAAAAGCAAACATCTGTACAGGGACAACGACCTAGAGTTACGTGTGGGTATAGTAGGAGTGAGAGTAGGTGGTTGGGTTTTTTTTTCCCTCTTTATGAACTTAAAACACCAAATACGAATCACACTGGGGGTGCTACAGGACTTCTGACCAAATCAATGGGATACCACAGTTTCTGAGGTAAGCCCAAGTGTCATGTTCAGAATTTTAAACGTTAAATTGAAGGACATTAAATTTAATACCTTGGAGGAGCTGCTGGTGCAAGCTGGGGGCTCAGCAGCAAAACCCGAGCATGTCTCAGCAAACCTGAGCACAGGAGGTAATAAGACATTTTCCACCAAGAACTCCTTGAAATCATGGAGTCCCGCAGAATAAATGCATTTCTGATAATAACATTACTCTTCTGTCAACCACCCCAGTTCATACCCTGCCTGGTGGAGTTGTCTCTGGTTTTGTGAGATTCTGCGAATATGGATCAGCCCTTCAGGCGTGTGTTTGAACAGGCCAGCCCCAGAAAATTTTGTGATTTGATCTGTTTTTTCTCATAGGACTGGACAGGAGCACTTTTGTTCATCTCTAGTGCCTGTGAAGCTAAACTAAGTGCTCTTCAATTGCTTTCTGGTTTTTAAACAGAATTGTTCTTTAAAATGGCTGGGCTGGGAGGGTGAGGGAGCTGCATCCCCTCCAGTAAAACCCTGGGACCGAGGTAAAATTACAGACAAGTAACATTAAACAGTGGCTTCAAGAATGGAAAACATTGGAAGATACCCGGTTTTAAAGTGGTTTGTTTTAAGCCTGGTGTGTTTTAGTCTTCTGGAAGGTGAGGTGGGGCTGAGTATATGAGCAAATTCAGGTATTACTCAGCAGCTGGGTGGAAGGTTAGTAGTTGGTTGCATTTACTGTATGTGCTGTGGAATATTCAAGTACAGTAATTCAGCAGGTTTGTTTCTTTGTGTAGGTCCCATCCTTTCATGCACAACCAGCAAAAAATCATCCTTTACCAGGTTGTTGGAATATGGCACTTCAGAACCCTACTGCAGTTCAGTTCATGTTGGTACGTCACGTGTTCCCATAGGCTTTGAGCTTAGTCGATTTATCATTTCGTTTCATTTTTCAAAGATCACCGCCATGTGGGTGTTTCCAAAGTGCTTATCTTGCTTGGGATGCAGAAAGATGCAGACAGCTAAACCAACACCCATCCCACCCCATCCCAACCGCTGTTTTAAACTGGAGATGCCTGATGGTTCGGGGCCTTCTGAGCATGCTAGAAAACTACTTGTGTTTGGACTGAAGCATGAAAATAGGACAGGGTTTTTTTTCTCCACCTAACTTATAAATTCCATGTCTTTTTCTCCCTCTTACCACCTTTTGATCAGCTGCAAAAATGAGTTCTGACATCCCGCTCTAGGCTGGGTATTGGTCTGTGATTAAGGCGTTATGGTAAATGGTGCAAGCCTTCTGGTTTGTGTGTAGGTATCAATTATATGCATTTTTACATGCGTGATAAGTCATTTCTATGATTCTTAGTGACTTCAACACAAATCCTTGTCCAAAACCCGTAGACGTTCAGTGGGTCATGAGTACGAGAGTGGTGAAGCGTGTTCAGCAGCAGCAAAGGTTTAACCACCAAGATAAGACTTATCTTGCAAACAGGAATCTGCGGTATTTCTGAGTTAGAGGGCCATTTGATGACTCCGTCCTGTTTTATCACAGCGGTTTCAAATTCCTTTCTCAGCCTTTCCCTGGGCTTAGAAGAACTACAGATTTTTAACTGATACCAGCTAGATGCATTATGGTACACGCTAATTGTCTTTTGCCTCAATTTTGTGGCAAACTGTATTTTCTATCTGTATTTACAGAAGTCATCAGTCTGTGTTCCCCCATCTTGTCTAAGTCTTGAGGACAAAACCCTTGAATTCTATGGTGCCTGTGAATCCCACTGCTGCCTGTACGCAGGGAAACAGGCAGCAGGCAAGAACCCTTTGGGCAACCCGTCATCCAGGACCTCTTATATCAGTTGTTGTTATTGCAGACTGGGAGCACTGGTATTGCTGTGACCAGAATTGCTCGTAACCACTGGTTTGTGATAGTCTGCAGTTTTTAAAAGCTTCTTCCCTTTTATGTCTCTGCCTAAGACTTAGCTGTTTCGCAAAGACACAGATGTATATCAGAAAAACAGCATCTGGCACCTGGTTTGTACTGGTTTAGGCAGAGCTATGTGAGGTCTCAAGCAAGGGATATTATGCCGTGTATGTTTTTTAAAGCACGTGATTCAGCATCTGTTTGGACCTAGTCATAATATATAGTATAAATGTATAATATATCATTTATAATACATAGTATATTCAGTATAAAGGCTGTATACTGAAAAATTCAACGCCCAAGCTATTCAGTATGTTGGGAGAAGATACTGCGACCGAAGTGGCAGGCACACGGAACCTCAAGGTTTATTTGGTGAGGTTCATGTTAAAGCTCATTATAAATCAACAGAAATTTAAAAGCAAGGATTTTAGCGCTGGGGAGTTAAAGCAGAGGGTGTGAACGGTGGGTGTCAGGTCTCTTCCCTCTGCAGAGGCTGCGCTGTGGAGCTGCACTGGGTCCCGTAAGTCCCCGTGGAACGTCCCGACCCTCGGGGCACCCAGCAGCACCCGCCTGCGGGAGCCCTCCCCTGGCCCCAAAGCGTTTGGGTGGTCTTGGGGTCTGCGAGTCAGGGTTGGGGTTTCTGTCCCTTTGTGCAAAAACCCCACAAACTTCAAGCCTTTCAATGTATCACTGGTGACATAATGACATTTCGCGTTTGATAACTGTGCACGAGATAAATTACGATACTTGGCTGTGCTTGTTATACAAAGTTTTAATTGCTGTGTACAGTTTAAATTGCTGCCTACAGGTTTAATTGCTGTTTCGCCTACTTGCATTAACACTTAGCAAAGACTGTGATTTGTAACAGCCATTTCTCCCCCCGTTTCCCCCAGCCTCCTGGCTGCCTGGGCAGTTCTTCCCTAGAGCAAGCCTTTGCGGTATTTCCACAAGTCGCTGCAGCTGCATTTCCCATCCAGATACAAACCCGACTCGCTGCTCATGATGTTGCTGCAGTCCTGCTCCTCGTTGACCCATTTCAAGAATTCTTCCAGATTCTTTTTAAAGCGGGAGAAATTTGTTTCTTCCATCTCTGAACATCGACAGTCCGTGTGTGGAGGTTTCTAAGAGGAAAAACAGTAGATATTGATGCAGGATTTACGGAGTGATTCCACCCAAGTGCTGCACATTCTCTGCAGCTTCCTCAGCTCACTGGGGTGGAGGGTGAAGCCATCCAGCTGCCCTTCACCACCCCCAAACCATTTCACCCAATTCCTACAGATCATTAGTCAAATAAGACCTTGCTATTTGTCTTTGACTTTCACAGTTACTGCAAATTTTTCTGGGGTTTTTTTTGGGGGGTGGGGAGGTTTTCTGCCAAACTGGGAGAAGGGAAGTCAAGTCAAAACGTTTCTCTCATAACATCTGAATCCTGGGGCCAGAGAGGGGGTGTGGGATGCAGGGCGGGAACCCAGCACATCCCAGCAGGCTCGTTCTCAGCGCTGTGCAGAAGAGGCTCCAGCCACAGCAGCGTGGAGCTCAGCGTGCCTTTGGATAAGGGATAGATTTAGACACAGCTTCTTCTGCAGCCTGCAGTAATTAGCAAATTGATGCATACCTCGTTTTCTTCCTGAAGCCTGCCTCTCTGCTTCAGTGAAATATCCAAGCACAGCCATTGCTGCAAGTGCAGCCGCTGGCAGAGCACATGCAAACACTATTTCCTGTTCCCTTATTTTCTGTCTTTCGTTCTTTTGTATTCATAAGGCAGATTCCTTTCTCTGTAGTATCCGTGCTATTAATTGCCCTTTTCTGTTAATTTTTGTATTAATTAATTTCTATTTCTATTAATTTTGCTATTAATTGCCCTTTTCTTCCTGAAGGACAAGCTGTACAGGTCATTATTAATTGCACTTAATAAATAATCTTCACTCCTGCAGGTCTAAATGAACTGTATTAACGTAGTCCGTACAAGAATGAATTTGTGCATGATAGCCAAACCTCGGCATCCTTCCTTGAGGCTGCAGCTGGGCCAAAATTAAAAAGGAAGAACAATTTCTTTGCTAACAAATCTCAAAATTTTGAATTAGAATTCACCCAAACATGAGCAAGAAGTGAAGTGACAGGTGAAGTCTTACTGTACAACTTCCACTGATGTTTCTTCAATTATTACCTTAGGGGGAATTAACTTTCAGGGAAGCTTGGTGGTTTCTTTTCAATCCTAAGGACAGCTCCTGGTGTTTTCTCAGCAAATCAATAAATTTATATAAAGATTCATGCCTTATCCTCCATCCCATGCCAAACCAGAGGTGAAGGCATCAGAGCAGTCTGGTAGCTCCAGCAGCTTTGCCAGCTGGAGCTTTCCAGCCGCTGGGTTGTGTCTGAGTGAGTGTTTGAACAAAATCACCCGGGGTGAGAAATCTGGATAAATCCATAGCTGCAAGAATATGTTTGAAACTCAAATCAAATAAATAGTAAAAGCTTACCCGCAAAATGGGACAGGTATTTTGTAGTTCTTTCATATCTTTTTCAACTTGCTTCATACACTCCCACTTGGTCATCTTTTTTAGTTCTTTAATGAAGTTTTTTGCGTTTTCATATGCACAACTTTGGTTCTATGAGAAAAAGGGAAAATAAATACTTTTCTAGTTTGCAACCAGAAAGCTTTTATTTCTTAAAAGAGCTGTTGATAAATCGTATTGAATATGCCAACTGTTATTTTTCTCAGGGAATCTTAACTTCTTTTATCTGATTTCCTTTTTATACCTTCTTTTAAGAAGTCACATTATAAGACAGCTTTCAAAACTATTATAACTGGAAACTTTGCAACAAAAATGGTCCAGTTTCTGTCAGTGGTGAATGTGACAACATTGGGGATTTGATTCAATTCCGTCTAAATCAGAGAGCGATTTTCTTTTTCTTTGCCTGGGAAGTAGGACACTTGCAGAGAGCTGCTTTAACCATTGTTCCTTATATTGCCAGTCATTCGCAGACCAGGCTTTGTGATCACCAACATAAATTTCTCAAGAAAAGCATTAAAAAGAATCGATAAAAACAGAGGTAGGGCATACCATTTATCCTTGTTAGCAATTAGAATGGGTTATGAGCCACATAGAATCGTAGGATTGTCTCAGTTGGAAGGGACCTTTCAGATCATCAAGTTCAACCATCAACATAACTCTTGACAAACACCATCACTAAACCGTATCTCTAAGCACTATGCCCGGCTTTTAAATACCTCCAGGGATGGTGTCTCAACTACTTCCCATAATCATTTAAAAATACAACATTGCAGTGGTATTTCAGGACAGCAAGAGGAGCCCAATTGCCTGGAAGTGGGCAGGAATGAAGCTGAGCCCTCCCTGCCCATCCTGTCCCTGGCAATCCCGTCCCAGCCGGCATTTACATCCTGCCTTTGAATGCCCTCAGAGCCACTGCTCCAGCAGGTACCTGCTCTGATAAGAATAGAATAGTAAACAACAGCTTCTTACCTTTATGTGAAGTGGTCTGGAGATGTTCCCCTGAAAACGATAGAAATATGTTAGTTACAAATTGGAAATCATCTCAAAAAGCAAACCCGGGGTGGGGGAAGTGGAAAGCAATTTACATTTTTGTGCTCCTTTTCAGCTTTAAGTAAGCAAAGCATTTCATCAATTACTGACGATGTATTCTTGTTCTGCAGACGCAGCGTTTCCTTCAGAGTCAGAAAGTAACTGGAGACCCCAGAGCTAAGTAATAATAAGAAATGAAGATACATTTTAAAGGTGGTGTATTTGTGAGCTTGACCCTTTTTATCTGAAATGGGCTTTGAATGCAAGCTCGCCTCTCTTGGCAGATGCTAAGCTCGCTTATATAGAGAAGCTGAGTAAGTGCAGGATGTGATTACTGTCTTATCTCATTCATAAATCATTAAAATAGGAAAGAGACAACAACTTGAGCAGTCAAATTAGCAGCATATCTGATTGGAGAAACGTTTATGATTAATGTTCTGGTAAACTTCCTAAAGCCTCTAACTCCAGAGCAACACTTTGGTGCAAGCAAGAGCGATGTGCAAGGGCACTAGCGATGTACAAGATACTGTAAAAAAAAAAAAAATTAATATCTGAGGAAATTCTTCTACTTGTAGTGAAGTCGTGAAACTGATTGTTTCCTGTCAGATGAGACTACATCCTATATTGCTGGAAATTATTGCAGTTTAAAGATTTCAGTGCCCCCAGAGTCACTATCGGCTGAAGATGGAGCCCATAGGACTGAGTCGATCCTCTACACCTCTGCCGCGGGGCTCGGGCGGGCGGTGGGAGCAGAGGGGTGCACAGGCACGTACAGCAGCCTTGCAAAGCCGACAGCTTTACTACAGCAAGTATCTTTTCTTTGACCTGAAAAGAAAACAAAGGGTTGTTTGTTCATCGTAATTAGTAAGTGTGAGGGCTGGATCTTACTCTGACCTACTTGGGTTTTGTGACAGTGCTGCGCAAGTCTTCAATCTCAGCTGGCAGCTGCAGCACCTTGTTCTCGGGGGAAATGTTGGTCGCTTCGTTAATGATACTTGGGCCCTTATGTAGCACTTCACGGAGGTAATTAGGTGCTTTGTGTTATATGCATGTGGGAACATGTAAGTGAGCGGGGGGAAGGGCTGAAGGGACAGTGGAGCATTGTGGAGCAGCGCGGAGCAGCGCGGTCGGGGGCTGCAGGCTGGGACCCTTGTCCCGGCTTGTCCCTGGCTCTCCCGTCACAACCAGCTGGGAGATGAGTAAACACAAGGGATTTCCCTTCTAGATAGCTCTGTGTTTGAAGAGTGAAATTGCCAGAGCAATTGCAGAGCCAAGGCTTAGATAACTCTAAGATAATGCAGGGGAAAAAAAAAAAAGTCTGCTTTGTTCCAGGATGGATGGCAATTAATGTTACAGTTAATAAAAGAAGTGTCGTCAAGGGAGCTCTCAGTCAGGAGTTATTTCTGGCCATCAAGAAAAGGGAAATCACGAATTGCCAGCATTAGTGCCAACCTGGCAGTGTGGTGGGAGGTTTTGTGTCCTGCCCAGGGAACGCATGTGCTCCTCACCTCCCTGAGTAACAGCGCTGGCTCCGGCAGGGAGCTGTGAGGAGGTCCTCATACAATGCCAGGAGAAATACGCTTGGAAAGTGCTATTTGGAAAGGGTTAGCGAGGAGCCAGACTCTCAGCTGGAGCACATCAGCGCAGAGCTCTGCAAATATCCCTGTCAGCCCGTGCCAGCTGAGGGGCTGGCCTAAATACTTCCCATATGGCCCAGCTTCTAGTCTGAATCTAGATTTGATTTTTAGATAGGGTATTTCATACAAAATGACAGAGTGCAGAAGTGGCAGATGGGGTTTACCAGATTTGATTAGGGAAATCTTTGCTGTTGAGTCAGGGATACATTCCACCTTGGAGAGTCTTCTAAATGGAATATGAGAATTTGAGACTGGATGGTGTTTTAAGTTCTTTGTGTAGATACGTTTTGGGTTGTCCCTACTAGACAATACAAGTCTGGGTGTTAACCATGGCCATGTTATTCACTTCTCATTTGACTTCTCCAGTTTGCGGAGAAGGTATTTACCTTTTCCAGTGCTACGTGAAAGGCTCTTGCATCAACAGCCACACGGGAGATGATTGTCAAGGCTGCACTTTCCAGCCCTGCTTCACCTCTCTGATGAAAGGCCTGAATCATTCTCTCTGAAGGGAAAATTTTAGTATCAAACTGCTTTTGGTTCTCTGGTGTCCAGGCCCCCGCATTTCCCAACCAAGCTGTTAGGAGACCAAGTAGCATTTGTCATTTGCAAGCCCTTTGTGACCAACAACTTGAGGTGGAGTTGATTAAATCGAGTCACTAAAATTAATGTTTAAATTTCAGTGTGCTGAACTGGCACACTGAAAGATGTAAAAAACCAACAAAGATGTCTCTGTACTTTCTCTGGTGTAAACTTCAATATCTCTTGGTAACACCGGGGAGTCTGTTCTGCTCCTTGGCTCTGGAGGTGGGAGAGGAGAGGACAGGACAACCTGTCTCCTTTACCTTCTCCCACTTCTGTCTTGACTTCTTGGCATCATTTGCCCAGGGGACGGCGCTGACAGTAGGCTCAATCATCATCTTACTCCATACGAGGATTTAATGACCAGATGCAAACCACTATGTGGGCTGTACATTCATCTAAGCCATTAGGCAAATACTGACACCTACTAAATCCATTTATTGAATGATTTTCACACCAGATACCATTTGGAACAATGTTGCTCCTTTTCATACTCACCCACTTGGAAAACATACCGTGGCTTAATGTCAAATAGCTTTAAAACTGCTGGAGAGGAGCAGCAAGATGTTATCAAGAGGCTGAAGCGTAGAGAAAGCAGCTCGCTGTGCCGTGCATGGGATGCAGCTTTCAGTGATGCTGCGGGGGCTGGGTGCGGGTACCGACTCCTTGTGCCCGTGCACCGACTCCTGCTCCCAGCCAGTGTCTTCTTGGCGGCTTCAGGCCTGGTACAGTTGCGGCTGCAATGTTTTGCTTTTAACTTTTTCTGTAATGAGAGGCAAGGACCTGCTGTCCTTTATTAAACCCTTTTGATCGGTAGCCTTTTGGTAAGAAAAAGGTGTCTTAGAAAAAGATGTTATAAACAGGGCTGAAGAGTTTCCAAGGGTGTTGGCAGAGGGAGTTTTGGGAATCTGGGATAAGCAAGCAAGCACATAAAATTCTCTGAAATAGTGACAAATAAGGAATATTAAAGACAGAGAGTTTGTAAAAAGAGGTGACACCTTTATCAGTGGGCTTAGCTGGGGCATTGCTGGTGAACCTGTGGCAAACAAGCCCTTTTTCAGGGTCGTTCAGAAAACAGCTAGTCTGAGATCTTCCTTCACCTTCCCGTGACACTTCTGAGCTCTTTGGAGTAATAGTGAGAAAAGCTGATTAAAAGCCTGAGTAACAGACTGGCAGCTCTCCCTCTCCTCCCTCCCTGGCTCGGCGATGGAGGGACATGCAGCAGGCAAGGGCTGCCACCTAGAGAGCAGCTACTGCTAGTTGCAGACACATCTTTATCTTCTCGGGTTTTGGAGGAGAAGCACTTGCCAAACCTCAGCAGACCCGGGGTGAGGGGCGAGCCACCTGCCCCGTGGCTGACCCCAGCCTGGGAGCCTGAGGAGCTGCCCGGGTGAGATGCCCTGGTCGATAGTGAGGGCAATTGAATTTGTATTTGCCTTTTAACAGGCGATAGGGAAGGTAGTGTCTGGGGGTAAGTGTGCCTGCTGTTCCCCAAGCACCCAGCAGTGAGGACGGTGGGTTCAGCCTGCTCTAAGGAAACCCTTTTCCAACCTTCCATCCCCACCATGAGCAATGGTCCACAGCATCTCCCAGTAGTCCTGGCCCACTGCTCTATCTCCCTCCCAGAAGATTTGTGCTAACAAATGTAAAATTTCCTTTGGAAGCAAACTGAGCCTTTTGCCATGTTTTCCCCTCACATCCCACAGGGTCCTGGCCCCTTCCCTCCTTGGAAGGGTGTCACTGTTCCTCTCTTTTCCACCCAATTCCAAACAAGAGAGCAGCTCTGGATGCAGTGTGTTGGACTGTGATCCAGCTCTCCAAAGAGCTTTCAGCCTTTGAGCTGGAGGTCAGAAACTATCCTTCAAGACCAGCTTTTCAGCAGGCTGTATGCAGCCTAGAGCATCCCCTCGGGTCTCTCACAAGGGTGTCCCCATGGGCAATGCAGACGCGCTCCCAGATACGCCCAGTGTCACACTCCTGCCCTCTCACCCGCTCATAGGATGAGCTGCTTTGGCCTAGAGCCACTAAAAATGTTGAACCTCTTTTTCTACGCCCTCTGTGTTTTTGTAGGTATCGGTTAATGCTTTGTTCTTGACTATTTTGGGGATGCAGAGTGATGATGACTGAACCTACCATTGTTTGGGGTTTTTCCTCCCTGTCCATACGATGACTACTATGTTTGACTTCCCCCACCCTCAAGAAACTCCTCTTCAGACGTTCTTAAAAATATTAGCTAATTCTTCAAACATGTTAGTTGACTAAAGTAATCCCTGCAGATTCGGGCATGGATTTCCCTGTCTCTTCAGCCTGCCCTTTCCTGCAGGCAGCGTGGTGTTTGGGGGATCCCACAGGCACACCACGGCTTGCACAAGCACTGCTCGCTGCTAAATTCTCTATGAATCATAGAGTTTAGGGAAATTTTTTCAGCTGCTCAGTGATGCCTGCAAAAGTAGATCAAGACGATGGGCTGGGCTAGGATTGAAGGTGAAATTCCAGTTGGAGATTCCCCTCAAAGGGTAGGGGCGTGCCCAAAAGCCCCGATGGTCCACGGGGATGCAGGTGCAGCTGCGGGCTGGCTCTGCTTCCGCATCCTGGACCCAAATAGGATTTTATGGCTGATTGCTAAATGTTTGCTTTCTTCTGAAAAGAAGGAAGAAAGAAAATCCTGACTCACCATTGAAGTAATGCTTTCACCCAAATTTGAAAACACAGGTGATCTTAGGCGGTATCTGGACCTCATGATGACCTTCTACACAGGGGGATCGATCATCTATAGAGTATATCATGAACTTGTGCATTTCTGAATAGAAAGCCCCCTGAAACTGCCAAAAACTCACCACTAGAAGACCCTGATTCAATCAATCTAACTTTTTTTAGATGGAATATTCCTTAAATCACCATAAAACATCACACGATTAAAAAATAGTAAGAGTTACACCTTTGTGCAAGAGATTTATTTTGCATAGATTCTGTTAGAGTTTGATTACATTTCATAGAGTTCTGCATACGAGTTTCCCAAATGTTTAATTGTAAAAAATGTATATGCAGTGTGTCAGCAGCAGACAGCCGTAAGAACAGTCATGTTTCCACAATTTGCACTTCAGATTTTTTACATTTTGAAATGATCATCATCGTGTTCATAGCATAGAAATACTCTTCCGTTAATACAAGTGCTTAAGCATAATTTAAAAAGTAAAAGTTACATCCTTTTACAAGACTCTCCCCTGAAAATGCCCCGAAACTCCCAAAGAAAGAGATGCGAAACTGCTCTGAAGGCACCTGGAAACTTCAGCTGCCGGAACAGAATGCTGAAATTGCCAGAGTGCGAGAGCATTAAAGCATGTTGTGTGAAGACTTCATCTGGTTGACAATAAAAGGAGTATGGTATGTACCAGGCCCTTGGTCAGCAGGTTTGATTTAGGCAGTTTATCCCGACGGGGCACTCGTAAGACTCAGTGAAAGTAATTATTACATTCACACGCTCTCAGTGGGAATGAGGTATGCCTTCAGTTTGCAAGCAGTCTTTTCATGGGTTTGCGAAGGTTGACGTCTTTGAGAGCCACCGTGGGTCATGTTTGGTGGCAGCTCAGGGGAGCTAAGGCCAGCAGCCATCTGGCCGTGCTGCGGGCTGGTCCCAGGGGCCGAGAGGGAGGTGAAGATGCTGGGCAGCATCTCCAGCCAGGCACCGATGGTTCCCCGTCCCCATCTCACAGCTTTGTCCAGCTTTGAGGGCACTCGGGTGCTGTGGAGCCGAGCCCTGTGGCTGCAGCTTGGGCTGACGTGCTAGAGAAATAGTGTGACAGCAACCCCCAAACTCCATCCACAGAGCTCCTCCTCACACACCAGTGAACAGCACTTTCCTATAGTAAATAATTATTGCATTTCTTCATTGTAAAAATAAATAACTTGAAGTTTCTACAAATAAATAGAATAAATAAATATGAATAGATATATCAATAAATAGTAGCTTCCAATAGCCTTGCTCATTGGAGTAAGGATATGCAAACAAAGGTATGCAAAGCTCAGATGTCCTGGACCAGGAGTGCTTCAAACTTCTTTGAAGACTACGCTGTTTCCTCCTAAAGGGCATAGTGATTCAGAAACCTTAATAAATATTCCAAATTACTGAAAAAGTCCTCCTCTTCTTCTGGCTCCCAGTCCTGTTCCTTGGGGGCAGACAGAAAGGAAAAGAGTTAAAACAATGGAAACTGGACACATAAGTTGCATTCTGTTACCTGACTGTAGTTTTTTACTTAATAATTAATTTTAAGACCACAAAGGCTCTGATGAAGATAGTGGGGTAGGACAGCAAGTTGCATTTAGTATGGCCATCCCATAGCAGGAGCAGCCTCTTGCCCTGGGGCTGGGGCAGCAGCTCCGGTCTCCATCTGCATGGAGATGGCAGCTCATCATTTGGCAGCTCCCCCAAATGATGGACTCACTCTTAGTGAGGACACATCAGGAAGAGGTGAGCAGAGCAGAGCAGAGGAGGTACCAGGGCCATGGCCAAGTGGCAACTGCTCCATCAGCCACCCAACAGGGAGGCAGCCGTGTTCTTTAGTCAGGCACTTGTTCTCAGTGCAATCAGGACAAACCCCACGGTGTAGCACAGTGTAGTTCATAGTCATCTAAACACTGTAAAATAGCAAGCAGGAAATCCAACCCAAACTTACCATCCACTTGAGGCATGACTTTCCGGCGTCCTGGATTTTCTGCAGCTTATGGGCTATTAGTCTCTCCTCTGAGTGCCCTTTGCTGTTTTTTAGGGCTTCAATAAATCCCTCCAGATAGGTGGTTACGTTCCCTCCCTCCTCCATCATGTTGTTCTGGAATAACAAAGTTAAGTTATTTCCGTCTTTTCTGTATTCTATTGCTGGCATAGTTTTAATGCAATTAAAGTGCCTACTACAACATTTTATAGTAACTTTGGACACCTTAGAGTAGGGAACCAGCTCTGCAGCCCAGTGCTTTCCTCCTGCTGAAGGCTGATGTTACCTTCAAAAGCTACAGAGTAAGACTGTGGAGGTGAGACGGGGCAGGATCAGGCACCTTTTGGTTTTCAATTGCCCCTTAGCAGCATCAGGCACAGGAAGGCAGTGGTGCTGAGGAGCACCTCCAACCTCCAACCCTGGTACCTGCTCTTTGCCTCTCCTGAGCTTCCCCCATGAAGCGTGATGCCGATGCTGCTGCTGGCATTAGTCTCTCACAATACGGGTATTTCTTTACAGAAAAGGCAGGGGCGAGCCTGTCCCCCCACTTTCCAACGGCAGGAAGGCGCCTGTCTCCACCTGACTTCAGAAGGTGGTCAGTTCTGCCTATCTACCCCATGAAAAGAAGGATAACCTGCATGGGCTGGAAGCAAGCTTTCCTGCACTGCTGTACTGAAGGCGGTAGCCCAAAGCACTGTTTTTTTCAGGGAGATAACGGCACTGATAACTGTGCATGGAGGAAGATTCATCTGCACATCACCTCTCAGCACACACGAGCAGAGCTCCCTCCAGTGCAGCGCTCCCGCAAAGCCCATGAGTGACTTGGTTGCCATCTAAGACCTATCCTAAGAGCGTAAGAGCTTGCAGACATCCTGAACGGGCTTTGGCAATAGCTGCTTTCCCCTTCTGTCTGACAAAGCATGCTACCCACACCACAAGCACACAACATTGCAACGTGAGCCAGAAAATGATCTTACCGGAGGCGTGATTTCTCTGCTGCCCTGAAAGAGATTGATAAAAATCATGTTAGCAGGTTCTCCACTAGCGCACAAAGTCAGACGTGGGGGACAAAGAAAATGGAACCACCTTAGAGGGTAGTTTCTCAATGTCGCTGAGGGTTTCCAGGATGAGGGAGCTGACAGCGCAGCCCGTTCCCGCAGTGGGTGGCACGGGGGCCCCGAGGCACAGCACTCCGCAGAACAGCAAAACCCCGACCAGGCGCAGCATCGCGGCCAAGGCTCTGCGCTCCCCTCCTTGGACTGGGTACGGCTGGCTCCTGGCTTCCTCTTATACGCGCTCTGTTGTGAGGAAATGATTAATACCTCACCACAAATATGCCTAAAGTGAAGGCGAGTAGTCACCTGTAGGGTGGAAGCTGTTTCTTATCTGATAGAGGAAACTACATGTTTCTAAAATAAGGGTTCCCCCATAAGTTCAGTAGGAGCTACGTAATTCAGATGTTTGAGCCCATTCTGATTCTAGATGCTGAAGCACATTTATGAACCGATATTGTCTAAAGATTGGTGTAAGATAAACCAGGGCTACCTACATGTCTCTCAGATCTTTACTTTCACATCTACCCTACTTAATATTGCAATTACACTAAATAATACTCTAATTTTTACTAACTAGTTCTCCTGCTTTCTTCTGTGGGGTTTTCATAAGAAACCCCACAATAACTCAATGGTAGCATGCTCACATATAAAGGACAAATTTGAGAGCCCTCCTGAGACCTTGCAGTGCCTGTGTGAGCCCGGGAGCATGCCGGGGAGAGGGACCAGCCAAGGGCTGCTGGGGCAGCTCAGCATCTCAGCAGGGGCAAAAAAGCCGCTCCTTCGCGCCGTTTAAGGAGCATTTGCCCCGTTTCTGTCCTCTCCTGCAGAGGCTGAAACCATTTGGCCGGTATCTCCATATGCTTCATCTGCAGGAAGCTTGGGTGATGGGAGTGCATCCCCCAAGCAGATCGACGCTCCTGCCCAACTTGGTGTCATCTGCAGACTTACTGAGGGTGCATTTGATCCCCTCGTCCAGGTCGTTGATAAAGGTATTAAAGAGAACCGGCGCTGGTACTGAGCCCTGGGGAACACCACTCGTGACCAGCCGCCAACTGGAGTCCTGGGTGCTCAGAGCCCTCTCCTGTCCCCCGGCCCCGCAGAACCTGCTGTGGAGGAGAGCGGGGCTGCCCTGGGTGTGCTCGCACCAAGAGGAAGAAAAACTGCGCCAGGATTACCCCCACAGGACATTGCTTCTTCACTAGCCAAAAATTCAGAATTCTTTGTTTGATGTTTTTGCTGTAATTTCAATTTTGCTATTTCAGTATTACAGGAGCTTTACTATCTAATTAACATTCTTTAATATGCCTTCGTTTTTCCTACCCTTAAAAAAAATCGAGCGGTACATAGCCAGAGTGACTGTTTTGTTCGAGGTGCCACTCCTCCCCAAGGCGAAGGTGGGTGAGCCACACATACGTGTGCCAGCCAAGATGATGAAAACCCAGATGCTGCTTTTCCTGCGCTCCTGTGGCATTTTCCTACTGGTCCCTGAGCTGATGTTTCCCAGAACACGTATTGGAACTCCAGCGGTTTCCCTGCGTAATATTAATTACATCAGGAGCCAGCATTGCGTTAGCTACAAACCAGGTCATGGAGATGCTGTTGGGCACCTCCCTCCCCTGAGGAGCATCTTGTTCAGTTCTTTGCTTTCAGTCATTACGCTAAGTGTTTGGTGAGTAAGGAAGACATCTTTCTTGCTGTTCCCCATAGCTCGGCATTTAGGTGCCTTTGCTGGATGAACCACCCTGGGAGCAGAAGCCGGGTGCCAACCAGAAGGTGCTCCCTGGCCCATGTGCCCCAGGTCTGCTGGTGCAGGGGCTGGGGTAGTTCTCCTGCCTTGCTGGAGTCACCCTGATATTCCCAGTGCTTCCCTGTAAGCAGCAGATCAGTTTTACTCTGGAGTTGAGGTTAAACCACTGTGTGTTACCTTGGTGGGGCAGCATCCATTGGGATGCCATCGTTGCCTTGTGCCATCAAGGGATCTGCATTGGTTCAGCCAGATGGCAGGGGAGCAGCGGTGACTACCAGCCACCATGGTGCATGGCTGGTTTCTTTTAAGAAAACACTGTTCTTCTGATTTTTGATGAGTTCAGGAGTAGTGTGGACCCTTCCAGTGACACTGGGCATTACACACCCTGGGAAGCAGAATCGCTCCTCAGACTCGGACACTCACCCCATCTTTGCTGCCTTTGTAGTGAACGGGGGTTCAGGACTTTGCACATCCCTGGCACCGCTGCGGCTGCTGGAGATATAACAGAACACGGTATGATTTAAAGGGAAGCGATGGATCGTGTGTATCACGTGGATGACTGTACATTCTCGTACTGTACATTGTAGCCAGGTTCAAATCACAGGGAAGAATTTCTTCCCTTGGTAGAGGCAGCAGGAATTAGGGCTGCAGCTAAAATTATTGGTGAGCATCAGGGAATTTGCTTTTATCTCAAAACTGGCTGAAGAAACGAGAGTCCCTGCAGAGAGGGCGGAAGGGAAAGGTGTGGGCAGGACGGACTTTTACTGCTGGAAAAAACAGAACTGTGAACTTGGGACTCCACCTTGTTCTCTTAATTCTTTTTATAGCCGCTAATGACATGCAAATACATTCTTAGATTGCAGCCAGGGTGGAAAGAAAGAGCTGATAAAATCAGAAAGGAAGATGGAACTTGTGGTATACTCGTGTACGTACATTGATCTCTCAGTGGTCTCTCACACACTGACTCATTTTAAATATTCGGGCAGAAATGAAACCACCATGACCACTGCTCCTCTCATGGTAGGATCAGCGTTGACCTTTCTTTCCTGTCCTGCACTTTGGGGATAACTTCTGCGGGATGCTGAGATGGCAGGAGGGAGTTTCCAGCGAGGGCTCACGCAGTAGCACCTCCGTCCAACTCCACCTCCGCCAAAAAATCTGAGGAGGATTTGCGCTAATGAGATGTAGATCACTGATAAGATTTCACTCCTAGGCAGAGCCATCTGAAATATCCATATCCCAGTCAGGCACAGGATTAAATTAATGAGCAGCAAATGGCCTAGCCCATTAGGGATTAACTGAAAGCTTAACAGAAAATTAAATGAAAACTAACAGAAATGTTCACTTTTCTAAACCTGGAGAAATGATGGGCTTCATTTTTATGGGCTGGGCTCTGCATAACTAGAGTAGAAATCCCGGTGAGAAGCCTCAGAATAGCGATGGTACAGGAACTGTTCCTTCCGAGCAAAATTCACTCCCTGCGAAGGATTTGCTGGAGAACTCCTGGTTTATCACCCCATATGTGATCATTATATGCTCGTCACCACATATAAACCACTTGAATGGAAGTTCAGCCAGCTGGAGCATCTCTTGTGAGGCTTCCTATCGTATTAGGGGGAAAATAGACATTTTGGGGTGTAGTTTTACTAATTTATGACACTCCATCTTAAAGTTATCTTCCTGCTGTCATTCTTCTATGAAAAGATTGATCATCGCCCCCTTTCACTCCTCTGAACATCCTCTTCACACTTGTGTCAAGTTCATATCTATGCATTCTTGTGCAACCTTGAAGTGTTTTCATTTCTCCCTGGATATTTGCCCCTGCCGCATTTCCAGCTGGGAAACCTCTGAGCAGACCAAACCATCAGGCTTCTCAGACACGATGGGCTCCATCTTCCCTTCCTTGGCCTTCCTCTCTTTCTCTTCCAGTTTGGATTAATCTTGGACGTGGGAGACTGAAATGCTTTACAGTGTTCTTTGCGCAGCGGCATCGACACCGTCTTGTCTCGGTACTGGAAGGAGTTAAGCAGTGTTGTATCTCTGTGGTCAGCCTCTGCAGAAGGAAGGAAACCATACTTCTCTAGGGGGTGCAGGGTAATCTTAAATGCTGTTCAGAAACAGGAGAAACTGAAATCGCCGTCGCTGGTGACTGTGCTCGGTCGGGGCATCTGCAGCAGATGTGCAGCTCCGCTCCCCGGCCCAAGGACATTCCTTTTGCATTTCGTGCTCTGGCTGTGGTTGCTGGTCGGTGGCCAGCCGTCTGGACAGTGGGCTGTCATCTTTGGAAAGTGGCCCTTGGAGCACAGCTCCGAGTCAGGCTAAGGGAAGAGGAGAGGCTGCGCCTTTTGAAATAGGCTCTGGGTACAGAAAGACTTTTTACTGATCAAAAGGTATTCCCCATGGTGTGTATGACTTCCTCTGCAGCTACTCAAAAAAAAAACCAGCCTGTTAGTCACAGAGGCATGCCCTTCCTTTGTAGGACCGGGGGAGAACTGTTACAGACTAATGAAATCAGAAATGAGTCCAAAGCCAACTCATTCTGCACATCAAAATCTTCTGACCCCCTGACCTCTGTTGTCCCTTTGTTTTTTGAGGCTCTGCCAAGGTCTCTCTGTCTGACTAGGGGTTAGCAGGACGCCTTAGGACTCATGGACTTTTTTTGTAGGTACCCAACTTTGGGAAAGGAAGGAAAATCTCCCTGCTCGCTCAGAGAGATGTTGTCTTGGAGATCCACAAAGAATTCCTTACTTTTCAGGCAAAAGTAGGGATGAGATAAGTTCAGGATTTGGGTGTCAAATTCTAAGAAATGAAATGCCTGTTTTGTGACAAGGGCTTTCACGGGCAACCTCCACACCTCTCCAGCCCCAGGGACGGCAGGTTGGTGCACATGGGCCAACATATGTTGTCGCACACACACATAGAATCATAGAATCATAGAATTAGGGTTGGAAGGGACCTTAAAGATCATCTAGTTCCACCTCCCCTGCCATGGGCAGGGACACCTCCCACTAGATCAGGTTGCTCAGAGCCCCATCCAGCCTGGCCTTAAAAACTTCCAGGGATGGGGCTTCCACCATCTCTCTGGGCAACCTGTTCCAGTGCCTCACCACCCTCATGGTGAAGAACTTCTTCCTAACGTCCAATCTGAATCGACCCATCTCTAGTTTTAATCCATTCCCTCTAGTCCTACCGTTACCTGACATCCTAAAAAGTCCCTCACCGGCTTTTTTGTAGGCCCCCTTAAGATACTGGTAGGCCACTATAAGGTCTCCTCGGAGCCTTCTTTCCTCCAGACTGAACAACCCCAACTCTCTCAGTCTGTCCTCATAGGAGAGGTGCTCCAGCCCTCTGATCATCCTCGTGGCCCTTCTCTGGACACGTTCCAGCACATCCATAACACGTTCCAGCACGTCAATAATGGCAGCAGAGAAAATAAAATAGTCTTCCCTATTTTTTGAAAGAAATTATGTCAACAATTTCTTATATCTTCCTATCCATGAAGACTAACTGCAAGCCAACTCTGGGCTTGAGTTTATGGTGTAAATCCCGTTCAAGCTCCCCAAGCACCCTGGGAGCAGCCCCAGCCCTCCACCTCTGGCATCTTTAGGCTGGTGCCTGTCACACGTGTGCGGTGGCTTTGGCAGTTGTTGGGAAGCATCCAAAGAAGGCTGGACATATTTAACAGTGATTCATTGCCTTCTCAGTCACCCGTCCGAAACCAAGAGAGTCTGAGAGAAACACAGATGATCAATCCAAACAATCTGCAGTGGGAGTTTTCAAGCCCAACCCACTGACCAGCTGAAATTCGGTTCCAGAGATGGGGTGGCCAGAAAGGAACGGTTAATTTTTCAGTTGCAAAGACACCACAAATGAATAAGGAAAAAAAAAAAGTGATCCAAAGCCTGTAAAAGTGGGATTGTGTTCTACAGAAACTGGAAACAGTTTGTGAATCCTGACAAGTGACTAATGAGAACCGACGATGAAAAAATAATAAAATAACAACAGAAAATGAGTAATCAAACCTTTCAAAAAAGAAAACAGGGGAATTACCCTTGTAGAGTGTTAACCCAGATTGCAACTTGATGGAGTTGAGCCTGCCTTCATCTGGCGATGATGGCATCACCCTCCCCTATACGCGGCTGATCGGGAGAGTGATGCCACGGCCGCTCTCCGTCTCTCTCATCCTCAGGGCTAAGAAATGATGGCAACAGAAGCGATGCTCAGACAGGAGGGGAAGGATGGAGCATGGGAGCAGTGTTTCTGTGCCCAAGCTGCTTTCTGTAGGCTCTGCCCTGGCATAAACGAGGGGGAGCCTCTGGCAGGGACCCCTACCTGCGGGCCGGGACAGCCATCCTCCGGGTGATGCTGGGCGATCTGTCTCCCTCGTGGCTGCTCCACCACATGCTGCCAAGCAGGAGGAGCTCTTCCAGAGCCATCCGCAGCCTGTAAAGTGGGTCTCTAGGAGCGGCACCCCTGGACCGGGCTGCAAAATGTGGCCTCAAGGTGCTGGTGTCTGTGCAAGAGCAGGGTGTGTTGTGTATCCCATGCACTCCCAGAGCCTGATGTGTCTCAGCAAACCTTCTCCCAGCCCTGCCTGTGATGGTGGCACAGGACAACTGCCACCATTAAGAATTTAGAGGGCAAGAATACTGTGGCTGGTCCTACACGGGGGAGATGGGCTTGGAGAGCTCATCATGGAGCCCAGGAGCATGGGCAGGTCTAGGCTCAAAGAGGTTGGGCAGGCTGGGGGATCTGCTCTCCTGCCACCAAGGTGGGCAGATGGGTTTTACTGAGACTGATTTCTTGCTTATCAAATGGGGAGTGCTAAATATAACTCACTCCTACAACCACTAAAAGTAGAATGTGCCTCTGTAAAAGAGACCTTCCCCCGTTGTCACCGTCTCGCAAGTCTCGTCCCCACCTGGGCCTCGCGGAGCTGCGTGGGGCTGTTGCTTTTCCTGCTGGTGATGTAAGAAATGCAACGCTGATAAACTAATAAAAAATCTACTTCCTATACGAACAAGCCTTGCAGCAGCCCTCAAGAGTCAAAGTCGAGTCTTAACTAAGATTTTAAGTCGTGCGTTTTATTGTTATGATGGTGCAAGATTCTTATCAGCCTGATGAAGCAATCATGGTTATCATGCTCAGCATGCCAGTGCAGTCATGCCAGTGATAAGACTCTGTCGCCTGCTTGAAACCAGACATTCCCTTCACTCCCATTTGCACTGCAGTTTTCTGGTCGGCTTCGTGGTATTCAGGTTATTTAGGAGCCTGTGTGGGATCAGAGATGAGGGTAGGGCTCTTGGAAACTCCAGCAAAATGTACTTTTCCCCATGCCTGGGCAGGGCGATGCAGAGGAAGGGCTGTGCCATGCTGTGGAGCGTCGTCACAGAGTGCTGCTGGCACCAGGGATGGGAGGGTCCATCTGGAGCTGGGACTCTGCTGCCTGCATCCCCGTGCCTGCATCCCCCTGCCTGCATCCCCCTGCCTGCATCCTGCTGCCTGCATCCCCATGCCTGCATCCCCCTGCCTGCATCCTGCTGCCTGCATCCTGCTGCCTGCATCCCCCTGCCTGCATCCCCCTGCCTGCACCCTGCTACCTGCATCCTGCTGCCTGCATCCCCCTGCCTGCATCCTCCTGCCTGCATCCCCCTGCCTGCACCCTGCTGCCTGCATCCCCCTGCCTGCATTTCCCTGCCTGCATCCCCTTGCCTGCACCCTGCAAGGCACTGGAGTCACTATTTTTCTTCCCCCATCAGTCTGCTGCCCCAGGCAACCGCTCTGGCTGCATTTGCCTTCAGCCAGCCCAGCGTTGACTATGAGTTATTAACGCTTCACTTTTCCCTCTTGTCTGTTTGTCAGAGTTTCCTGGACTGCCATGCCAAGAATGCTGAGCCTGATTAATGTTTTCTACTTAAAACCCTGACGTTATTCTCTTTTTTTAGATACCTGCGGTTCTATGACTTCCCATTTATCTGAAGGGTGAATTTAAAATTTCATGTAGAATATTTAAAAGTTATTTAAAATAATGCATGTGAAAAATTAAACACCTCATTGCTAATAAAAACTTTTCAATTTGGTGGCAGTAAGAGTCTTTTCAGGGCGACTCTTACTATTACTTGAGCTATTGCAGCACTGAAGGAGGCTGTGCTCAGGACCAGAGATTTTCTTGACTCCCTTTAACCTGAGCAAATCCATCCGGACACTTGCTCTCCATTTCTCTGATTTTAGCAAACAGATTCAAGGCTTGGTTTTATTTGCAGGTTTCTTGATTCCTATGAGAATTCAATAGAAACCGATGCACCGATGGCCTTGCCCGCAGAGCCTGGGCGGCTAATGGTACCCGGGGATGTTGGGGCACTCGTCCCTTCCAGGGCTGGCGGCTGCATCCCCACTGCAGGGGCTTTTGGGGCCGCTCCTCCTACGGCAGGGAATGAATTCCATCTGTCCGACCCGGCTGGGCTCTGCCACGTGCACCAGTTGCGTGGGGGAAATGGATCTGAATGCAAAGCATGGCTGCTCCTGGAAGTGTCTCTGAAGAACTCAGTGCTTGCCACGGTGGCTGTGTACTTCTGGCTCTTTGGGCTCTCATTCCTGCCCCAGCTGGACTGTCCCCTCCGTCCGCATCCTCTTGAAGAACATGAATGCTTCCCAAGTTTTCCACGCTGGGATCTTCCCTCACTGGGGAAGGTGAGGGGACACTTCTCGGCTGCAGCAAGTGAATGCTCTTCTGCTTTGGCCGCGCTGTGAAGGTGGCAGGGACACGGTGCAGGCAGGAATGAGCCGCCCTGGGAGGTGAGAGGGCAGCTTGTCTTAAAAACTCAAGCACAGCGAGACTCAGTAAAGCTGAGCTTGGGGCCGGGCTGGAGCGTGAAGGCTGCGGGTCCGCGGGATGGCACCTGGGTGGGCGAGGGCAGATGTCGGGTGCTCACCCTGAGCAGGGCACATCTCCCCCATCCCCGGTACCATCCGCATGTCCGTCCCACCTGGAAATCGCACCCAGCTCCCCTGAACAGCTCTGAAACCGCCCACCCTTCACAAATAAAGGTCACTTACTTCTGGAAGAAAATTTGTTTATTTTTGTAAAGGTTCATTTGCATTCTCATGGAAGTAATGGGTATGTCAGCGTAGGCAACACATGGCATGCATCCCTACAAACCAGCCCGAGCAGCAACATTCCTCTTGAATATTGTTTTATTAAATATTAACTTTCGGAATCTAAACTGATAGTTTTACATGGGTACACACTTTCTGAGTACCTCCCATAGCTAGGGATACTTAAACAATTCGAAAAACAAGTATTGCCTGATTCAGCTCAGTAAAACTCAGCTCACATGAGGTGTGGGGAACACCTCCTATCAGCTGAATAAACCTTGAGGAAAAGGAAACAAGACCATCAGAGCCCTGTTTGCTTTGGTATTACCCAGAATTTGGTTGGATTTGGGTGACGTGGCTCTGCTTAGTCAATAATAAAACATGTAGTGGTTGAAGTTATCTGCAGGAACCGAACACCCAGGGAGGGAGCAGAGATGGGAGCTCCCAACCAAAGCGAATCTTCTCCAGCCCCACGGCTGGTCCAGGGCTGAGAGGGAGGGGAAGGTCCTGGGTGGCACCGATGGTCCCTGTCCCGCAGGGTGGCTTTGTCCCAGCTTTGAGGGCACTTGGGTGCTGCAGAGCTGAGCCCTGGAGCTGTGCCTGGGGCTGGTGTGCTAGAGAAATAGTGTGACGGCAAATCCAAAGCTGGATCCACAGAGCTCCTCCTCACACACTGGTGAAGAGAAGTTTCCTAAAGTAAGTACTTAAATACAGCATCATCACAATAAATATCTCAAAGTACCCATAAAATTAAATACATATAATAAATAAATAAATAAATAAATAAATTACTCTTTCCTTGACTCAGTATGACATAAGTTAAAAAAAAATTAAATATTTAAATATTATTTTAAATACTTGTCTTTTAACAGACCAGCATGTTTCAATCATTATAGAGAACATGGCTGCTGTCATAACAGCATTTTTTATACGTATATATATATTTAAAAAACATATATACACAACATATATCTCTCTATATAAATATGCTATGGCCACATCCCTGAGAATAAGTTAACAATTGCATCACATTTTGGTTGAAGTAGAGTTCAAGTTCTTCGTTTCTTCTTGGGCTTGGTGTAGTTGTTCTCTTTAGGCAGTTTGGATTTTCTCAGAGAGCAATCTCAAGAAAGTGTCCAAAGTCTCCAGGAACACCTCACTCGTTACTTGTACGGTCTTACATTCCTTATCAAGATCCTTAAAAAAAAAAAAAGAGAGAGAACATAATTCAGCCATGTAACTTGAATATTTAAGTCTATGTTATTTGATACATCCATTTTCGAATGAATACTAACAACATGGGCTATGGTATCTCGGTGTGTTTTGGAGAGCCGGGTGAGATGGTCTCTGGAAACTCGGCGTGATGATGTGCGGACGGATGATAGCTGATAACCAGGCGGCACGCAGAGGGTGCCCAGAGACCCACTGCCACCACAGCTTCCGCGCAGCTCTGCTTGTTTTTCATATTATTATCTTTCTTGCAGTTGAGATTACCGCAGGGAAAGGTGGCAGCACATGGCTCCTTAAGGGAGAGTGCTTCAAGGAAGCCTTCTTAATTATATTAATTTTCAGAAGAGATTTCTAGTACCTGTTGCAGCCAAATCAGTTCCCGTCCCAGCTGCCGTGTCCCGTTACTAAGCAGCCTTTGCTGAACGTTGGGCTATTGAATACCACCAAGTCAAACTTACTTTGGGGAGGAGGTTTTTGTAGGTGTTGACTACGTTCAGTTTTCTGGCGATGACTTTGCTTGGCTTGTCGAGAGCTGCCAAGGTGCCAGCGAAAGTTTTCAGGTGGCTGTGCATACATCTTTCCACCTGCAAGGACAGCGGATAGTTATCTCAACAGTTGTGGGATACGTTGGCACCACATAAATAACGCATCGTACCCTGGGAATTCAGATACCCATGAGAAATAGCAACCTACAGGAATGTAGAGCTGTGTTTTCAAACACCACCCCTGATTTTGTATTCAGCAATTGTACACCAAATGTAGGATACTGTGGTAAAATCTATAATTTTCATTTAAAAACATGCCAGGGACAAAAAAAACCCCACCCTCCTACTGCTTTTGGTGGAAGTTGCAGGTGCCACTATAAACCGGACATGTAAAATTTAGAGGTGTCCAACACCAGAGGTATTTGTTCCCCAAGGGAAAGGAAGGCCAACCCTGCATTAGGGCTTCATTTCTTGCTGTTGTGTCCCTGTTGAAACTAGATCAGAATTATCTTAATAAAATACAAGTAATTATCGCTACGGGTGTGAATTTTCAACCTTTCTCCCTGAAAGTAAGAGGGGCTGATGCTGTTTGTCTGCCATTCACTTTGAATAGGAGATGGGCTCCTGCTTCTCATTTCCACTGCTCGTCTCCTCCACAAAAAGCTCTGGTTTTAATTTTTTTTTTTTCACTGGGTTTCAGGAAAATACAGCTGAGTGAAATTAATGGCTCTGTATGGGATATAGACCAAATAGTAGTTTTAGACTGTTCTAAAACTAAGGGTTCAGAGTGAATTTTTGAGGCTATTGAGAAGACGCCAGCGCACACATAAGATCTGTACCTCCAGAGAGAGACACCTGAAGGATACTAGCACTGGTGGCAGCTCTCTGAAGGTTCCTGGAATAACTTTGCATTTCCCTGGGTTCCTAGAGCTATCTTAGTGCTATCAAAGTTCTGAAGTGGGAAATAAATCTGGGGATTTGAGACAATAATTTTAAATAGAAGAAAAGTATGCAGTTTCTTACCGTAGCATTCACAGTTGTCACGCTGGGAACCTGCTCAAGAGAAAGAGAAGTTAACGACTTCAAAATAAAACTGGGGACAGAAAGGCAGCCAGGTGAAAGCCACTCAAAATAAAGGAACTTACAGCATTTAAATTTAGTTTCTGCATGTCTTCAAGAACTTCTCGAACGATCAGTCCTACCAAACTCCTGGAGTGCTCCTCCTGCGGCAAGTGTCTCCCAGTGTTGGTGGGTCCGGTTGCCCGCATGGGCGCCGAGGTGCAGAGCACCCCGAGACTCAGCAGAGCCACCACCTGGACCAGCATCGCCAAGTCAGCTCTGCTCTTCGGCTGGGTGAACTGTGTGTGCCTCTGCCCTGGGTTCCTCTTATATACACACTGCTGGAGGAAATGATTAATAGCTCACCACAAACTTGCTCTTGCTGAAGGGGAGGCGGGGAATATTTACCTGAAGAACGGAATCTGCTGGTTATTCAAATGAGTAAGAGTCCATGTACTTTCTATATCAGGAGCAATCTTGTAGACTCTATACCTGAACCCCTTTGTAGCGTGTACTTCCAAGGCAAGATATGTAACTCTTAGTGTGGATAATGTGCACACAGATATCTGTAGCCATGTGTGAAGATATCAGAGTACGTATTCATAGACTACACATAGGCATATATAGATAAACGTACACCCCGTCGAAGATGCTGGAGAACATAATCTTGGTTTGTATTAATTCTTCAGCACTTCCAAAAATTCAGAGGTCATTTAAAGAAAGTGTACAGGCTCCCCCAGAAAATTAGGGTTACAGTGCTCAACACTAGAATATTTACATTTTTACATTTATTACATTTACATTCACATTAAAACTACCGTAACTGTTCTATACAGTTTATACAGGGAATTCTGTGGCTAAAATACGGAAATATTTTGCAACTTGTCTGAGTCAGGCCAGAGGTGACAAGTGTTGGGCTCTTAGCAAAGGCACCGTAGCCTCAGGGTAGGTTTGCAATCAAATTTCATTTGATACATGTAGAGTTGCCAATGAACAGGACGAGCTAATTGTGAATACGAAGCAGAGATTTGGTAAAGAATGATTCAGAAGCCTGCTGGGCTGTGAATATAAGGAAAATCAGATTTCAGAAGAACAGCTGTCCCCTAGGCTGGTATTAGAGGAAGATCAGCCACGGATGCTGGAGCCCTGGCAGAGAGGTGTCAGATCAGCTTTACCCTGGACAGGACGGCTGTGGCATCTTGCGCTGATTTGATCTCAGGCTACAAGAGAAGATGGGAACCAAGCAGTAGTTTTCCATGTTCTATTTAAAGTCTGAAAGTGCAGTTTCCTTATCAGAGCATTAACAGGATATTTAGTACCTCCTGGGCTATTGAGAAGGCATTTGGGGATGCTGGGTGAGGTTATGGCCATCTCCTGGGAAGGCAAAGGAATTCTCTACTCAGTATTTTTCCCTTGCCTAGCCCACTTTCAGAGCAAGGAGTAGGAGTAGACACTCTGTCATCCAGAAATTTTGTTAGGGTATGCTTTGCTTTTTAATCCAGTATTTCTAACGAAAATCCTGACTAATGCTAGACCCAGCCCAGAGCCTTACAGCCGGGGCTAGGTACAGCCTTTCAAGCTGATGGCGAATTGTTGCTTACCTGCTCTTTTGAGCAGTGACATAATACAGTAATTTCAGTCATTTTCCCCAAGTTTGCTTATGAAAACATGCTGTAGTCTTGAGCAAAAATGTCAATAAATGTTTTCCTGCTAACTAAAGTAAAAGTCTAAAGAGCAAACAATTCCTTCCAAACATTATGTTTGACACGGTCTGCTTTGCTCTGTTTGTTTGTTATTGCCTTCTAGAAACTGAAAGAGGTTTAAAACCAGGTTGTTTCCTGCGCAGCCTGTGGTGTTATTCTGGCGTTGGGTGCTTTGTGACCTACAGGTCAGGGAACTGGATGCTCCCTCTCGGTTTAGCCCCTGTGCTATTAGCTGTGTTCAAGTCTCCCATAGTTTTGTGTTTTTCCATCTCTAGGATGCATTTTGCTTAATTCACTGAATACGTTTGTGTCCTGAAATGTCGACTCTCCTCTAACAATCTGCTTTTCTCCTTCTGTAATATGAAAGAGATGGCACCGTGACAAGCATTTTGTAGATGGCACTGTGAGTTTGCACAGTTTTTAAAAAATGTAAAGTTAGAGGGGAAAGGAGAAAGCATATCTCCTGAGTTAAATGTATTATCAAGTCACATCATCGGTAGGCTTTCTTCCAGCCACCTCAGTGTTCCCCGTATCTATATGTTTCATCTAAAGGGTAGTTTCCAGCTATGAGCTATAGTTTCCTCATCATTTCACTAATATTTCAGCCACGCTTAATAATTCCTTCCACATTCCTGCAATAATCTATGACAATTCTCTGGTAATTCCCAACATTTTTAGGGCAGCTGTCAGGGTCACGCATACTTCAGGATGAATTTTTGAGTGTTCTAGACATACTTTCGTGCCGAGGCAGAGGACCTGGTGTTCAGGCAAGGGCTGAAGACTGGCTGAAAGCTTAGGCAGGAGGGAGGGACTGTGCAGAGAGGGATGAGTGGTCCAGGATGAAAACCAACAGGTGTAAAACTTATTAGTAAGAACACTTCAAACACAGCAAGTGATTTACAATGGGCCAGCATAAAGCAGTTAGTCACGCCGTCCTGCAATCAAGACACTTGCCAGAAAAAACATAAGGCAGTGTTAAACTGTGGGATGATAATCTGAGATAAATGCCAGGACTATGAGTTTTATGATTACTTTATTGGATTCAATCTAGATCGTTAGAGAAAACAAATAGCTGCGCTGAGGAGGTTATGGAAAAACAGTGTCGCCGTCTGGTGTCAGCATCACTCCTCTGAGGAAGTGCTTCATCAGGGAAAGGCTTTAGCATTACAGGGGTGAGACGCTTACTTATGTTTCCAGGGATATGTAGGACACAGTAAGCATCTGTCATGTCTTACGCTCCGCAGCCTGCTGGTATGTCCCAAAGGGAGTTCGCACATTTATATAATGTGAAGCAGGCTAAAAAAGAAAAGAAAAAAAAAAAAAGAAAAATATTCTGCGCCAGGCAAACGTTGCTGATGTTTGTGATCCTTCGGTGCTGCTTGGCCATTTCGTGTCTGTATTTTGGCCATTTGCCTCCCTCAGTGTCGCACTTCCCAAGAGCACATCACACTCAAATCTGATATGGATTGTCCTTGTTTTATGATTCAACTAGTTAATTTTAAAATTTTTTTTTAATTATATTTGGGCCAAGAAACCTGCCTGTGAAACCCACAGTGCGTTCCCTCCATTTGGTAGGAAACTGTCCTCAATGACGAGACGTTTCATCCTCTGAAGAAAATGTCTTCAGACGTCTCAACCTTTCAGTCTCCAGCCAGGAGCCCAGTGACCCCTTGCCCCTCGGCCGCGAGGACGGTCAGTCTGTCAAAGAACAGCTGAACCGTGAAGAACAGGTTGCGTTACCCCAAATCCATACTGACTATAAAAAAACTCATTAGTCATCTTATTTTGTAGTAGAAGAAACTGATAAAGAATTGGTTCCCAGATGCTCCCGCAGCTCAAGCTGCTCTCTAAGCTCTTTGGCTTTTTTCTGGCCCCAGGCTGTGTTTACCTTTCTCCACTCCCAGAAATTCCCACAGTCCTCCGGGTTTTCCAAGATTATTGGCAGTCATCCACAGTCACATTGCAGAGACGAAAATTAATTGCATCATGTCCTGCAGACTCAGCTATGGCTTTCTTTATTTAAATAGTCTTTCATGCCTTTTTTCTGAAGACAACTGGTACGTTTTGTTGACCAGGTCTCCTACATACATCCTGCTTTACAGAAGCTTTGCTCCAAATTTCTGCAATAGATGAGTAAGAACAGCTGTGTGTTGGTGGCAAAGGAAGAGCCTCTAGAAGATAACCCAGTTACAGAGGGTTACGCGGTCAGTATATAGGTTATCCTCTAGAAATACATCTCAGAGTTTGGCCCACTCAATGTTTAGTATCTCTAGTTAAAGAAAATCTATACAAAGCCTTAAACTTCAAACTGCAATAGTGTTTTGTAAAACTGTGAGCATCCAACCGCTGGGCCAACTTTTCCAATGTGTGAAACCACAGATTCCTTACAAGTCTGTTCTAAGAAACCTGCAAAAGCACTTTCTAGGAAACAGCACACCTGTGGCAAATTGTCAGTACTGACCTATATTGGAGAGTGGTGTAAAGGAAGATTCATACATAGTCATCATGGCAATTACGTCAGCCCACGTGCTTTTTCTGAGTGCTCAAGGGTGCATGGAGATGTGCAAAGTCAGAGACACTCTTTTGGTCATGCAGAACAGTGCCGGGAGGCACGGGGAAGGAAGGATGCCCTCTATTCTGACTCCCAATGGAATCTCATGTTACTGAGATGAAATTAATTTCTCTGAACTTAGCATATTGGACTAACCTTGTGCTGTTCGTATAGTAAATACTGAAAAAATCCAGATGTTTCAGTACATAACACAAGTTGCAAGTGAGCCCACCTCCAGAGCTGTCATCGCTGTTCACTACATGCAGTTATGTAGGAAATAGTTTGATTTCTTCTGTAGCGATGGGGTGACTGGAAACTACATGGCAAAACACAGGTGAAGCAACGGTCTGCTGTTGTCCTGCAAGACATTGACTCGCTCTCACGCTCAGTTTCTCATTAAGCTGAGCTGAGGGTCTAATTCATTTTTGGGATGTCCATTCTCTGGAGTGGGCTTTTGCAAAAGGGTGAATTTCTTCCATGCTTAGTAATCTCAATTTATTTACTCTTCTTTCAATGACTTGTTTTGAAAGGTGTATATGTTTACAAACATATAATATTTTCTCCTGGAACTATCACAACTTATTATGGGGTGATCGTGATTAAATAATCCTATTAATTGTGTTTAATTAACCAAACTCCTGAGGGAATAAAAGAGTAACAGAAATATTCATGTCAGAAAGTTAATTTGTCTTACACAGGTTTTATCTCCAGTTTCCTACGGAAGCTTTACAGATGCCTTGTCATAAAAACCACAAGTACAGATAGCAAGTGCTTCTCTGTACTCTTACCAAATCCTTTGTGAGGTCTAATCAAGACATCAAAAATGCAATGGTTTGATGAGCGCTTTAACCACTGACTCTGGTGTGCACCCAAATTCCTGTCTCTGTAAAATGGACCTCTGAAAAAGTTGCTCTGAGTTGTGTGAGGGTTTCCCGGTTTAAGCAGATGTAACATCATGGGTTTTGTCAGCCTGACGTGAAAATGTAAAGATCGAGTCTTCTGCTGGGCTGTGTTTGCCATCTGATAACCAACTGCAGTTAGACAAGTTTAGGCAAGTTTATTCAGACAGTAAAAATACAAGCCATAACCTCGGTCATGTTTCATGGGTCAGTCTGGGTCCTCCCAGCGCCAGAGCCTGAGGTCTGTTCCCCTGTGCACATATCCTTGTATCCTGTTGGGATCCCATTGCTCTGGAGTTGAGCCCAGGACAGGCACACTTTCTTGTGGGATTTGCTCCCACGTGGCCAAGAATTACCTCAAGGTACTTTGTGATAATCTGTGCCGTGACTAGAACTCATTTATTATCTCTGCTTTTCTTGATTTTTTTCTTATTTTCAAACTCAACGATAAGTTTGGTGCGTTTGGTAGTGGCTGTCTACAGAAAGGGAAGCACAGCGAGGGCTTATGTTTATAAATACTTCCATGACATGAGCTTGAGATGGCCACATTGGCATTACATGAACGAGAGATGTTATCAGTAGCACTGGGGGGAAGAAATAAGCCCACAATCACAATCAGTCCGCAGACAAAAATCAGGGAAGACCCATGAACTAGACCTGGCAGACAAGAAGGATTTAAGTACAGCAAGTAGTTTGGGATATTTTACATAATAAATGTAAAACGGAATTCAAATTTTTGATGACAGTCTGATGACCATCAGACCACTGTCAACAACAAGTGATAGAAATCTGACTTTTTTCTGACTTTTTTTTCCCAAATCCATTGTGATCTGGAAGGCAGCGTTAGGCATGCTGGGACACAGGCGGTGGTGGGAAGGGACTGGAAACTCCTCATTCCCAGTGGTGCTGAGCTGAAAATGCTGAGTAGATGTCAGGTGGCAGCTGGTGGTTTCTCTTTTGGAGGAAGGATGCCGCCTATGCAGAGAGAATGGAAATTTAGTTTTTACAAGTACTTGTGGATTTATATATGAGTATTTTTTATGAAATGAACCTTCAAACTCCAAGAATGGAACTATCAGCATAAAACCACAAGTGCCGATGGGTTCCTTGTAGGCAAGGGTTTTACCTGGGCATTTTTTACAGGTTTGTAATAGTCTGGGATACAAGTGATCTGATAATAGATTACACAAATCTGCCCTCTTCTTCTTCTTCTGTTGTCTGTGTAATGACTCCTTTTACCACTTTTTACACATTATTGCCAATAAGACCAAAGTTGAACACTCAGAAGCTTATCTTAAAGGTCTTTTCCAAGCTAAATGACTCTATGATACCTAAGCAAGAAAATCCTAAAATGAAGTTTGTTTATGTGGCCATAAATTGGTCTCCTTACATTCCGCTTTCAAAATTTCTTTAGTTATATTTCATATATTTTTTCCCATGAAAAATTGTTCAGCCCCTACTTTGCTCAGGGTGGACCTTTCTTGGACTGCAGCAGTTGTCTTGTTTTAGCATTTTCTAACTTTAAAGTGCTTGCTTTGCAACCGTAATAATCCTTTCAGTCAGTTTTTTCCTACCAAATTTTGAGTTGTTTTTTTTTTTTATCAAGTAAAATGACAATCAAAGTCCCAGGCAAGGTACCTTGTGGAGTCACAGGGACACCAGCATGGTTAGAAACTCGGTGAACTGCACTATATAAGGCCACAGAGACTTCAAACAAAAGGTCATTTTTATGTTTTCAGTCTTACTAAGCAACTTTTTTTACTTAGTTCTGTTTTTAGAAACTACTGAACTGACATCTTCAAGATAAGCTCCCAGTCAGTGTGGAAAATTTTAACCTCACAATTAGATATAGGCAAGTCTGTCAGCAAAAGAAAATGACAGGCAGTGCTTGAGGCTTCCGGATAAAAGGGAAAAGGTGCGTCTTTCGAAGGCGTTATGAGACAGCATCACATTCCACTTGGTGAAACCAGTGGGATTCGGCACAATGGAAAAAATACCTGTGGCTGTGTGGGAGCTGGTGATGCACCCCAGGACAGCCAGCACCCCTTGAAACCTGGCAGCGCTGCCTTCGTGCCGGGTCCCCATCCCTCCCTGATTTTGGCTGGTTTTTGTATCAGAAATTATAATTACTCTTTATCCATCTTTTTCATGGAAATCCCTAGCAAAATCAAAATAACTCTCTTACAGATATGGTTTAATGATGGTTTTTGTCAGTGTTAGGTTGATGGTTGGACTCGATGATCTGAAAGGTCCCTTCCAACCCAGACAATTCTATGATTCTATGATCCTCACAGGCAGTCTTCAGGGAAGGACAAAGACCTTCCAACCTGTTTTTCCCTGTGTTTATTCAATTTACAGCCATTTATCTATCAATTCCAGCTTTGTGCACTTGTCAGTATATGATGAATGTCCCTTTTGCTTTAACATTAAAAGAAATTTCTTAAAAAGAAATTACTTTTTTCTGTTTCAGGTGGCTAACTGAAAAGCATCATGAGTAATATTGGAGAAATCAGAGCAGTTTCACCACTGTTTTGTTTCGTAGTTGGCCAAAACCATGGGTGAAACTGAAAAGAGAAGATCCTGTGAGATGGCAAAACCCAACCTTACCCTCAGGACACATTTCATCTTCCCATCTGGAGCAAGGCGGTGACCGGACTTGCTGCAGCTACTGCATGGCTGCAGGCAGGACTTTCTCAGGCAGAAGGTTTTCCGCGATCATCAATGTCTTAATGACAAAAATGCCGAGAGTCAGAGGTTAAAGAGCCCTGGATGGAGTTTGTGGAGCAAAGTGTCTCAATGCACTCTGTGATCCCCCAGCAGCTGCAGGAGATCCTGTCTGGAAGTTTAATCACATCCTTTGGAAGTTTCTGATGTTTCCAAACCAGCTGAGAGGAACACCAATGTTTAGAATTGCTATGGTATTTTTAAACAAAATGAAACAAAGCAAAAAAAAAAGACACCATTTCTTTCTCACCCATTTCAAACAACCAGGACAATTTTTTTCTCTGTGCCTCTTGGATCGCTTTCCCCACAGAGCCATGGGGACAGTGGTACGCAGCCCGTGGCCATCGGTGCGTAACGAACAGGCCAAGGTACATGTCAGCATCCCCATGGCAGACTGATGGCAACAGCACAGGGCTGAGAAATCAAACATATATCAGAGTCAGGTTATTCAGAGGAGAAAGAAAGGGGAGATTTCAGGTTGCTGTGGGTTCAGTCTGCTTTTCCCTACTTGGGTGCTGAGAAACAGGTTTCTAAATCTCATTTTATCGTCTAATAAACTACTGCATTTCAATACTTCTCAGCCCTGGGAAAAGAGAAGTAGGTTCTGGGAGTAAGCGTGTTATTTTAAAGTGACCAGCAGAGAGTGCGTTTATCACCGTTAGCCAGAAGTGTCACAGGCAGCACAACATCCTTTTCCTTCGGTGCTGCTGTTTGGCAGCTCCAGCTGCTCCCGCTCTCCTCCTCTGTACGGGAGCTATCGCTCTCCAGGAAACGGCTTGTCCTGGCTTAGGAAAAGATCTTGAGGTCTCTTGTGTGCTTAAAGGCAACTGCTTTAGCATTCAAGAGGAGTTTTCAATATACTGATGTAAATGGAAAGTCAAAGCCTTCTGTGGATTTCTTAGACCTTTAGATTTTTACACCTGTGTCATCAGTCCTCAGCACTGCAACACGGCACTTGTGTTCCACCATCAAACCAGCTGCTCGGCTGGGGCGGGTTTCTGCTTCTTGACTAGGAAAGTCTGAAAAATTTGTGTCAAAAGCTACACCACAATATTGGCATGTATTCATATAGGCACTGAAACTCTCAGCACCACACAGGGGAAAGACCTAAAGGCAGAATTTACCTGTTTGAGTTTCTGCTTTTCTCTCATAGAGAGTATATAGAAATAATTCATGTTTTTTCCTGCCAGTTTTGTCCATTTTTCATTTCGCTAACCCACTTCCTCATTTTGGTCCCACAGCCATTATTTCAAACTCCTCTCAAATCAGCCTGAAGCTGTATTGCTAATTCCTCTTTTAAGACAGTTGTCACCAAAACATGTGTGAATAAGCACCATCCCGTGCAATAATTTAGGTAACTGCTGAAGATTAAGAAATAGGATATACGAGGATAATTCTGAGGTTTCTTACAACTCCACAGTCACTTCAGTGTCTCCTTAGATGTCAAAGTCTGCTGATGCCTCAGGTCTCTGAGCCCAGTGTTTCCAGAAACAATTACTAGTGCTTCTGTAGGAGTCTCCAGTTTGGGACGCATAACGTAAGACAGCTTCTGAAAATTCACCCACTGTACTAAAATGGACACTTTCACTGAGAACATCACTGTATTTGTGATTACAGGAGGTAAGACAGGTTGTGAAAACGCAAACATGGATCTTGGAGCCCTCTACAAAATAGCCGTTTCATTTTAAAATTATTTAATGATGGGCTAGCGGCTCACATCTTCACCAGCTTCCAGCCTGGTGTGATTTTCGGGTTAGATGTAACTTTGCTGTCTGGCAGTACCATCCCTTGTTTCTTTGCCATCACAGCAGTGACCTGAGCTGAGTTACCATCTCTCCTGTTGGGCATAAAAAGTTTAGGTCAACGGAAATTTCCCAATGCCATTAATGAAGTCAATTCATTTCCCGTTGTATACAGTGAATGTATTTGTTTCTTGCATATACCTCAATGTAAATGCTTACATGTAATTAATGAGTGTGCGATGGCTCTCAGCTTTTTTAGCTTTTACATTAGAACATACTAATGAAGAAAGTAAGACTTGATGCACTGGTCTGTCATTGCCCAGTGTCCTCTGAGCAGCAGTGGCTGTTTAAGGAAATGGTTTGAGACACAGACTGTATAGAAAAGTCTTTCCCTACCATGTCTTCCTGACACCTGGCCCTTGGCAATGTAGGAAATCTCTGAGACAAACGATCCCCGTTGTTCAATTAATGCTACAAACGGGGTTATGATCTGTGAATTTGTGTAACTTGTTTTTTTTTTAACTTACATACAGGTTTTCTTTCCGTTATACTCCATAGCAATTAACTTTGTGGTTTAACTAAGCTGCTGCTTGACAATTTCATTGAATGCTTTCCTGTTTTTTCTACTTTGAGAAGTAATGAATTATCACTTGCAATTCACCTTCTGCTTGCCCCTGATTGCAAAGCCCAGGGTCTCCCTTTCTGCTGCTCCTCTTCCTAGTGTCTTCTGCTCAGAAAGTTCCTCTGTGCCCCAAGTGGCCCCTACACCCCCTTGTACGCTGTGCTGCCCTTTCGGAGATGGAGCGATCGGACCCATAAACAGTAGTTAAGATACAGCCATCGCACACAGTGCCTTTTTTCTGTATTATACTCCAATCACTTCCAAACAATGATGTAGGATATTTTATTAGCCTTTCCCACATCTGAGCGGCTACTGTTGAGGACGGTCCACAGTGATCCTGGGCCGAGTAAGACTCAGGTAGAGCCTTTTGCTATTTTTAGAGATGTTACGTTTCCCCATGTCTGTGCTTACCAACACTGAAATTCCTGTGCTGATTTCTTGCCCAGACACTCGTCATTGTGAGATCCCATTAGGACGCCTCCTAGTCAGCTTCAGAGAGTACTTGGCACCACTCCACACTTTCTCACGTTACATCCACTTCCTTTTCCAAAGGACATTAAGCAATGCAGCTCTTTCATACTGTCAATTCTGGCTTTAAACCCTGCTGATGACACATGCTCTTGTGAGTAATTCCTCTAAATTAATTGTTTCATGCAATGACATTTTCCTTTTGACTGAAATGACCCAAACCCCTTATCACTTTGATTTTATTTATGTCCCCTTTTTGCACATTCAGTTCTGCATCCCTACGTTCAGACTATGATTCCTTTCTATTACATCAATTTTATTAGATCATACAGTGTGTATTACTCCCTTGCAAGATATATTTTTTGACTCAAAGTATTAATGATAGATTTACTATTTCACAGCTGCTTTTTCTGTTACCTTGGAAAACACTGATCTTCCCATGTGGCAGAAATGGACTCCATGCTGATACTCCTACAGTACTTCTGAAGTGCCTGCCATGTTCAGGCGCCACGACATCCAGCTCTGATAGTCACGCCTCTTTTATCTTTCCTGTTGAACAGTTTTATAAATTCTTAACCTTGCTATTATAAAAGTTACATGACCCATCCATTCTATCTTTTAATTAAACCAACACAAGTAGGCAGCTGGCAGTTGATCATGGCAAGAAGGCAGACAACACCAAAAGCCCTGATAGACCGGCTTAAACAGCTCGTTGTCTGCAACGCAAATGCCTGTTTAAAAGATACTCCATCTCAGTACAAGCTAAGTACATAAAATCATGAATAAATGTGTGAGATAGATAGATAGCAATAAGAAGTCACATAAAAGGCGTTTCAGCCTGCACTCTCAATGGGCTATTTCTCCAGCTCTTTGACTTTTGTTGCTTTTACCGGCGTTGGCTCCGTCCCCAGAGCCGTGTGTCTGACTGCATGAGCTTCTGACAGCAGATGGCAGCTTCCTCAAAACCAGAGGGGCAAAAGGGATTGCTACAGGAGAAAACAAAGCAGAAAGCTCGTTGCCCTGCTCTGCCACCCTGCTGCAGTTGACAAGGTCACATCGTTGATCAATGGCAAAATTTGGCCATGAGGGCATCTCGTTGCTTGCCTAGGTTGGGGAAGCAGAGCGCTTTCTTTCTCTGTGCAGCATTTGCAGCTCAAAAGGAGCCTGGTCACTTTTTAAATAATATGATCAACACTTCACTGAATCGCTGGCATGAACGGTCTGTTGCTTTACAGTCACTGCACAACCTCACTGCAATACTGTCGTAAACAGGTCTGCATCAGCTTCCTCCTCCTGACATTCATCCATGGGCAGGGGAGGAAGAGAAAGTGAAGAACAGGTAGTTTTATAGTTAGTATAAAACCATTATGCTCTGGTGAATCCTCCACCCAAAATCGGTGTCAAAATTATTTAATATATATAAGTTATCCTTTAAAATGCCACTTAAAGTTGAGGAATTCCCATCAAAATACTGTGAAAAGATAGCATTTTCATATGTGCTAAAGTATTGGCATTGTCCTTTATTCACTTCAGAGGTGTGGCTCAAGCCAAATCACAATGTCTGTATTTATCCATTATCCAAAACCAAAAAGAAAAGCTTTTATCTAAAGAAGCACAAAGCTCATTACAATGCATATTTGTATTTATATAAAGGGGTCTGTGCCTTACTTCCCATCTGATGGAGATGTATCATAATTTTCCTCAACAGAATTAATCGTTACTGACCACAGCATAAATGTGACCAGAGCTTCCTCCTGTTTGTTGATGGCAGCCTCTTGGATTCAAGCTGTAAATTTGTCCTCTAAGCCAGAAGAGGTTAAGCTGAATATCTCTTGTTTGCCTTATGTGATTTCAGCATAGCTGGCATGAAGGGTTATGAGATTAAGTGGCTGTTCTGTCCAACTCTGATATCGTAATTTGTTCCACAACAGTCATAATAGAACTACTTGTTTTCTCATTTCTTACTGTCATGTAGGAAGAGCAGGACTGGGATTTCTTTTTTCTCAAAAAGCTCGTGTAAGTTTTTGCTTTGTTCTTGCAGCTGGAGCCTGTGACTGGGGCTGCAGCAGAGCGGCAGTGGCACCCGCGCTCTCCTTCCATAACCCAGCCAGAAGCGGTTCAGAGAGTTCATGATGATGAATGGATGATAATAGAAACCAAACGAATAACCTAGGTCATTATACCATTTCTAATCTAATGCCTGCTGGTATTTTTGTATCCTCACTTGGTAATTTGCTTCGGAGCTCAAGAATTATAATTTATATATGCATTTACCAAATGAAATGTCTTTACTGTGAAAGTATAACAGATAAAAGACAGTTAATTAGCACTATTACAGTATCGTGTGGGACCATTATGCCAACAACCTAGAGTCAAACATGCTGCAGAAAGTTTTTAACCGTCAGAGTCCTGAGGGCACTAATGGGCTTTGATGGCCCTGACCAGCCTCACCTGGGATCCTGCCCACACCCTTCCCATGGGCCTAAGAGCCCATTTAAGCTCAGTCCCAGGGCTGATTCCTGTTTTGCAGGAATGCTGATCTCCAGCCCAGTCACAGCCATGATGGTGCTTGGCCACGGGACCTGCTGATTTGGACCCCAACCTGTGAGTTGACTTCCTGACCTTGGACCTGCCTCATCACCACACAGTTACCTGGTGGTCTGGGCTTCTGGTTGAGCCCTGGTTGCCATTCTGATGCCTGTCCTGCTTGTGGTGCTTGGATATGATGGGACTGTGCTCTGGCTGGTGAGGTCAGGTGTGTTGTTGTGCTTGGCTCCTGGCTACCTCTATCTTAGGGAGCAGTCAGCCCTCACTGCACCCTGGCTGTAATTGTACAATTGCCGGTAAGGTAAGATACACACTGACAGAAATATACTTTAGATGAGAGCTGCTAGCAAGTCAAAATGTTCTGCAAGCTATTACAAGTAATACAAAAGTTCAGAATGCTCTAGGCACCGATGCAGTGGTCAGAGAAAGTAAATGTTTCTATTGACTTGAGGAAAGACTTCCCTTAGACTTCAAAGGGTTGACCTTGTCCCTTCATCTAGCCAAAATATTTTTCTCTAAATCTTCAAGGTTGGGCAGGTAGGGACAGTTGGCATCATACAACATGTTTGTATAGCTTTCAGCAGCAATTTGTACTGTTCTCTTAGTGAAGATATGCAAAGTAGATTTATTGTAATGCCAGTCCTATCACTTCATCCTGATTTGGGCTGCCAAAGAGCACTGATCTGTGTGCTGTCCCTCTGCTAAATATATCCCCTGCTCATCCTGAACACACATGCTGCCCTCCAGCTCTCAGTCAGAAGCCAAAATTCATCTGCATGAGATGACCATTGGGAAGTACAGCATGGACCTAATTATCTTCTCTTCCATAGGCAGAAAAAATTAAAATGGCTAAAGAGGCCAGCACAGAAGTGGAAGACGGGGAAGGATCAAGCACAACTTCTAGGGTAAAATCTTAAGCAATGTTGCTGTCTCTAATATTGGCAAGTTATAGGGAACACGGTAGGGAGCCCACCACAAATGTCAGTGATTTAATGGGGCGAAGAGCGGGTTCTTTAATTAATAACAGTGGCGTTACCAGGGGGTGTGGCCGGGCCGCCGCTGTCCGTGGTGCTGCAGGCGCCTCCCGCGCCCGCGGGCGTCGGTGGGGTCCTGGCCCCGGCCGCCATCCTCCTCCTCACTCCTTCTTTGAGACCACCCAGAGAAGGGGCTCACACAGTGCAAAGGGCTTCGCACTCCGTGTGTGGCATCAGGGTTGTGAGTGCTCAGGGATAGCTGAGAGAAAAGTGGAAGGCACTTGAGGAACTTTACAAAAACTAAATGATTCTTCCTCAAGTGCGTTTTTTGCATTGTGGGTCTGAGTTTTTACTCAAGTGTACTGCAAAAGTACCTTAACCATTTCCACAGATATTTGACATGTTGTTTCTTGTAAGCCTGTCAGCTACAACTTTAGAAAGTGAAAGTTAAGAAATGAAACCAGATGAGATCCCCAGCCCGCCAATTAAGACTCACTTGTATTATGACATGCCAGAAGAAGGTAAAACAAATACTTCAACTGCAGAAAAAGCCATGATGAGAGATTTCACACCCTTCTAGCCCTGGGGCAATCCAACCATGAGATGGAAAGCCGCAGGCTTTGCAGGCTTCACTGTTATCAAAATTATTTCTAAATTCATGACTCACCAAAATCTTCTCCTGTTTTTAGACATGGCAAATTGGATAACTGTGGTGGATTCCTCATCTCCACAATTTGCTTTAAGATAAAAAGCTGTGTGGCTTCTCTCTGCACCTGAACAGCAATGCTGTTAGTAATAATGAAAACTGATTGATCAGTTCACCTCTAAAGACCAAAGAAAGGATCAAGAAGAAACCTCAAGGTGTAAATTCAAGCTTTAAAGCAAGGTAAATAAATAAAAGAAAAAAAAAGTTTCTACCCAGGAATAGAAAACAAGGAGCTTTGAATGATAACGGAGAGAAGGGGAGGTTTCTGCTCACACTCAACTGGACTGGGACATTTTGGATCTAGGCATGCTGTGGTTTGATATTAGACTAGTTGACTTGGCAATGGGTAATATAAAGCTCCAATGAGATGTTGAGAGATGATGAGAACAGTCCAAACATCTTTGTGATCAACACAAAAGGAAAGCTGAAATAGCATCCTGAATCGGTATGATCTTTATTTAACAGATTCCTGCGTTGATTCCCTCAATAAATGCAGAATTATGCAAGAGAAGAATAATCTTCCTAAAATCATAATTCTGCAGTGAAATGATAAAGAGGGCAAGTTTATCATCATAAGAAACCAGAAGGGCAGATAGAGCTGCTACTGAAATGTGGGGGAGTGCTGAGTCACTCTGCATTAAGTGCTGCCATAGTAACTATTTACCAGCTGGTTGGAAATGAGGAAAGACTCGGGGGAAGAAAACCCACCAGAAATAAAAATTAGACAAATTGCAGTTTGAAACACATTACACACACCTTTTTTTTAAAAAAAAAAAAAAGACTTAACAGAATGGAACACTTCCTAGGTTTTTTTTTTCTATGGGTGTTACTTGGGGCAAACAGATTACATTGGACTGATGAATAGATGCATAAATGTATTCAAGCAGTAAGAAATGGATATTTCTTCTCTGCTAGAATGATGTTATTGCACCTAATTGTGAGAGCAAGTAGGAACCACTTTGGATTTGTTTATTCACAGGGATGTGGCATAGTACATATTGTCTGTAACTCAGCCCAGGCCGTGAAGGAACACAGAGCAGAGGGTTCTTCTGGCAGCAACAGGCTTTGGGGTGAACTGCAAAACTTAACATGGTTTTGAGAGGGGTATGAACTCAGATTCCTTGGCCAGTCTTTTCTGATATTGTCCTCTTCTCTGACTATTAGGAAGATCACTGCTGCCCTGTGGTTGTGGCTTAAATTTCTTGATGGTTGAGGGTAAGCCCTCAGCAGGAGAGCAAGCTCTGTGGCGATTTGTAATAGCAATTTGGGGCCTGTCTGTGACTCATAAGATTCTGGGTGGTTTCTCACTGTGGAAAATTTCAGCATCATCATGACAAGTGTCTGTCACCTCTGAAGACAAAATCTCCATTACTATCATCCCAGATGACAGACACTAAGTGAGAGCACTTAATTTGGTGATAGCACTTAAACTGGTGCCTGTTGAGGTGTAAACAACTCCAGAAAATGGAGTGGTTGGGCCTTTTGATAACCAGTTGGGCCAAGTTTGTCTTGGGCTGTATTGTGTAGAGAAGCAGAAATCTACCAAAGATTTTTAAAGTCAAGAATTGGAAAAAGGTTCATGAGAACTTCACAGAGAGGCAGGAAGTTTGTGGTGAAACAGAGGAAGTCACTTATCTTTTTTTAATCTGCATACATATTGGAGGAGCTGCTGCAGGAGATGATGAGGTCAGGAACGCTATTCTTTGCAGAGCACAGGCAGACACCTTGTGGGTCCCCAAAGCAAGGGCACGGAGGTCTAGGTGGTATTTATTGTGTCAATGATCTTCACTCCTCCTGTGTTAGATGGGAGAAAGGTGTTTTCAGGACTCATTGTGCAACTGTTTGTGTAAATCTCTGCCGTAAGCCTATGTAGTGGAGTTCTGGGAGTTAGTCCATTTCAACCAGTTTCTACTGGTCCCTCAGCTTCCCTAAGGAAGTATTATTTAAAAAGGCCCATCTCCTGAAGGACCAAGAGATTCCATATCACTTGGACAACTTAATTTGTTCTATCAATGAACTTCATTATTGTCATTTCTAGCTAACAGAGGTTTTCAGGAGCCCAGAAGCAGGGGTCAGCAAATGACACTGGTGGTTCAGGGAGAAGTCTGGGCTTGCTTAGGCACAGGGGCTGTAGGATTTGGGTTGCCTGCAGAAGATGAGACATGCTAACAGCCTTCCAGCACAAAATTTGCTGCAGGGAGGAAAGTAAAAATGGGGTAGAATCTGTTCTTCCTTATCAAGAAAGAGAAGGCTGTAGGAATAGGCTAGACAAAAGCTCTTAAGTAAAATAGATTGTGCAGTATTTAATCTATAATCTATTTTACTCCTAAGTAAAATAGATTGCAGTAGATATGATTTTGCCAAGTCCTATTTTATAGCTGTTTTATTTGATTTTATGACATCAAGTATAGCTGAATTCATGATTGCTGTAGAGGTATTTACTGTGAGAAGTGTAGTCTGAGGAACCGGATAAAGTTGTTCCTGGTTCCCAGCTCACTTGCTAGCATGCTTGATGGTGGTTTTCTGCTTTGAGACCATGGATCTTGGAAGCCAAATAGCCCTTGAGCAAAATGGATGTGGCAATTTTCTAAGACCTTTCAGAAGTGGGCAGTAGTGACACTAGCACAAGTGACATCAGTTTTAGTCAGCTGCTGGTCCTCTGTATACAGGAAATTTTTTGAAGTCTTTTCATAGTGAATCAGAAGGAAACCACATTGTGAAAAATGATGTGTACCATGAAATGGAAATTCATTTACATCAACTTCGTTATCACCTTTAAGAAAACCAAAAGCCTTTATCTTCAAAAGAAGTGTGTCCTGGACAACTGTAATCTTAAAATTGTTTAGGTTGGGAAAAAACCTTTTAACATCATTGAGTCCAACTGTTAACCTAAGACTGCCAAAACTACCACCAAGCCCCCTCAGCACCATGTCTACCCATTTTTTAAATACCTCCAGGGATGGTGACTCCACCACTGCCCTGGACAGCCTGTTCCAATGCTTAATAACCCTTTCAGTGTAAAAATCTTTCCTAATATCCATCCTAAACCTCCCCTGGTGCACCTTGAGGCTGTTTCCTCTTGTCCCATCAGCTGTTCCTTGGGAGAAAAGACCGACCCCCCATGGCTACCCCCTCCTTTCAGGGAGTTGTAGAGAGCGAGAAGGTCTCCCCTCGGCCTCCTTTTCTCCAGGCTGAACACCCCCAGCTCCCTCAGACGCTCCTCACAAGACTTGTGCCCCAGACCCCTCACCAGCTCCGTTGCCCTTCTCTGGACACGCTCCAGCACCTCAAGGTCTTTCTTGTGGTGAGGGGCCCAAACCTGGACACAGCACTCGAGGTGGGGCTTCCCCAGTGCCCAGTACAGGGGGACAATCACTGCCCCAGTCCTGCTGGCCACATTATTGCTGATACAATCCTACCTGAACTACTGCTAATTCCTGGTACAGGCAAGGAATTTTTTTTGGTGTATCTTGCTCCATGCTTATGAAGAGTTAAACAGCTGCATATCACAGCTTTGAGCAAGCAGTTCTGCCTGCTTTGCAGATCTGCCCTGTTAGTCACTCAAAGGGCTAGGAAAAAACCACACAGTGTGTCTTCTACCTCTTGCCACTCCTGTCCTGTTTACCCCATTAGCACTGTGATTGCTGGAGGGATGCAAGATGTGAGCTCACCGCTGGTGCAGCCCTTTTAAAGCCTTTTTCTGCAAAGCCCTCCTTCTACTGTGGAGCTCAGAGATTCATTTTCTACAACCAGCTTTTTCAGGGAAAGATGGAATCGCCAAGAACACAAATCTCCTATTCCCTGCCTTGTATTTAGCACCACACACATAGTTTGTCTCCTTTTTTTGAGGAGCCTTTAACTGTATTTTAAGATGTTAAAATATCTGGGAGCAATGCCGATCTGCCTCACAGGTGCTGCTGATGGAGCTGTAGGTGTTTCAGCATCTCTGATGGTTGGGTTTTGGGGACCATTTCTGCGCGTGTCGCTGTCCAGTGGCAATTTTATCGGCCAAAGGTGGTGATAACAGCCATTATGGAGTAAAGTTTCTTCCCTTGCTCCCCCCCTGCTCTCCCATGCCGCTGATGCTGGGGGCCGTTCCGAGGGGGAAGGGATGCTCTCGCACACCAGCCAGCACCATCGCCCCTTTTAAGACGGAGCTGGAGGGCTCGGCAGGATGGGGAGAGGAGGAGGGACGCTAAAAATACCGCCCTATGCTGGGAGAGCGTGCGGTGCCCGGCGGGCCGGGCCGCCTGGGTGCGCGGGGAGCGCGCCTGGGTGCGCAGGGAGCGCGCCTGGGTGCGCAGGGAGCGCGCCGGGAGCGCGCCGCAGTGCGCGGCTGCACGGAGCGGGCCGCGCCGCAGGGATGCTCGCCCCGCTCCTGGGTTCCGCGGGCTCCGGCTGGCTGCTGTTGGGTGAGTGCTCCCCAAAAACCGCCTCGGCGGCTGGGATTTGTCCCCCCCATCACATCCCACTCGGTGCCGGCTCCTTCCCCCGGCAGGGAAACGCCGGGCCGGCCCCCACGGAAACAATCTCCGTGCGCTGCTCTCTGCTGTCTGGCTCCCCCTTCCCCTCCCCGGCTCTGGAGTAAAGGGGATTTGGGGTGCTTTGAAGGGAAAAGGCAGGCGGGAGCACGCCTTTCATAGCAAAAATGGAAATGTGATCTTCTGCTGCACGCGTGCGAGGCGAAAGCCGGCACAATGAGATGTTATTGCAGCGCGATACGGCAAGCTCGGCTCAATGCATTACATAATTTCTCTCAAATCATCTCGCCGGTTCATTCAGCTGGTCCATCTTTGGCAAATTGGTAAGGGCACTTGTCTGTAGGGGGTGTGTGAAACCGGGCAGTGCACTAGTCTGTGTATGCTTGTGCATTATAGCTATTGGACGGGGGTGACCGTGAATCCCATTGTTGTGTGGGCAGGTAGTAACGATTCAAAGTGTGCCTGGACTAGAAAATTGTCGTGACTCTGAAATAGGAGGTTCTCTGTAAGGCATTGAAAGGTTTGGCTTTAAATGATCTGCTGCACTGATTCAAAATCGAGTCCTTTGAATCTGTGTGAAGTGTCTTTTCTAAGGAAAGGTAACGTTCAATGTCTGTGCTGTTTTGCCCTTTATCTACCAAACAGCTTTCCTCTAGGCAGGCAGACTTCCAAGGGGAAGAAGTAAAAGAGGAAAATTATTTTAAAGACATCATCTTTGCATCATTAGGTAAATACTGGGGAGGGTGGGAGCACCAAGAATGGAAAATGTATCATAATTATTTATGTTCATATTTACTATCTATTTTTGACTATGAAAAAAGATGATTCACACTGAAAAAAAGAGGAAAATAATACCTCTGGCCTGAATTTTCTCTCTGAAAATATCCTGGTGGCTCCCATTAAAGTCAGTGGGCTTACAGCTGCTTATATCAGCAGCTTGAATCAGCTGCTTTTCAACTGTGGCAAAACTCATGCAGTGCAAATATGGCCCAGAGGGAATTACATGGATGAATCAGAAAGCAGGACTTGGCTCAGAGGCTGCAGGCAAGTGTTTGTTACAGTATTTTGGGCCCCGAGGCCCCAGGGACTGCTCTGAGCTACGTTACTGGATGCACCAGGCTTGTTTGTGACAGTGGGAGGAGAACTGGGCCTGCTGGGAGCGGGTCTCCTGTGCGAGCTCCTGCTCTCAGGCCTCCACATCCGCCCCGCGGTATCGATCCCTGTGCCTCCCATCTCAGTGTTTACTCTGCTGTGTCCAAACGCATCTCCCTCGTGCATCCAGCTATCCCGAAGTGTATCCGTTCAGGTGCGGCTCTGACTCGTGGCCTTCCTTAGTGCCATGGTCATTTTATTTTAGCGCGGACATAACTTTAGCCCAACATTTTGATCTACAGAATAGATGCCCTTGGAAGACAGATGTGCTGTTGTTGCAATTTGCAGTGGCACTCAGCAGCAGCCGAGATGTACAACAACACAGGTCATAGAATCAGAATTATTTAGGTTGGAAAATACCTTTAAGATCATCAAGTCCAACCATAAACCTGATGCTGCCAAATCCACCACTAAACCATGGAAGATGGAGCCCACTGGAGAGACGAGGGCCCTGCCTGACTTGGCAGCGTGGCACTTGCTCAGCCACATGCCTGTGGTCGCTGCTCTCATGCATGGTCTTGATCTTCTGGTGGCCCCATCCCATCAGACAGTCACAGCAGCTCTGCTGATTTGCTGAGTAAGGGGCTCCTTGGCCATTACAGACCAGTGCGGCACTCTTGTTTATTGTAAATGATCTTCTGGCATCATTACAAGGGTTTTGACTAGTTGAGAACAGGTCTATAATGCTCACCTCAATGAAATAATGGTAGAAGTCAGAGAAAGACAAAGTTAATTATTTCCTAATGCACGGACTCAGACGGTCTGATGGATGCACAGAGTGGTACAGTAAAATAAAACAAACAAACCCAAGACCAAATCCTCCTGGGGGTTTACACGTTGGGCTGGTTTGGTTGAAGCAGTATGAGGTTATGGTTCACCCTGTGCTTCTCTCCCCTTGAGTAAGAGAAGGCAATCCCAGAGACTCTTCTGCTCTTCTCTTCCCCCCTCATTTAATGTGCTTGTAACCCTGAGCCACTCGCCTGCCCTGTCAGTCCTGTCTTACAGCGAGGAAGAGGAGGGTTTGCTCTCCTCAATCCTGGCAGCAGCTGGAGGCCCCGGCGGGTGCCTGTGCCGGTGTGTGGAGGCACAAGAAGGGAATTCTGCCACCACAGTGTCCCTTCTCCTCGCTGCCACCCGCGCATCTCCAAATACTTCTCAGTGCACGTTCGCAAAGGAGCAGGGGGTTCATCTGGTGTTGCAATAGACTTCTGCGGTCCCACTGCTGAGCCCGGCTCTTGCACTGTGACACAGGAGTCCTTGCTGATGCCCTGAAATTCAGGTCTCTGGATAAGAAATATTTCCTGCTGTGCTTTGTGTATGAAACAGAGCAGATGCCCAAGGCCGCTCAGCCCAGCCCATGGAGTGCTGGCTGCTGCACAAGAGGCAAAGCCTGTGCTATTGATGAGGTATATTTAGTTGCTTTTATTCTCCGTCCCTCTATTACTGCTCCATTTGTACAGTTGCTACATACCATCAAAAAGGAAGAGTAAATGTATTTGGATTTCCCTGCTTGCTTGCGGGGAAAGACAGCACATAGCAATTTTTCTCTGCTGCTCTGGACTAATCTAGACATTTATTTGATTCTTGTGTCCACGCTACTATGGATTTTACAAATATAATCAAGTAATGAAAAGAGGAGAAAAGCTTTGAAGACAGATGGTAAACTGAATTAACTGAATACCCACAGAAAAACGAAAGCTGACTTGGGAGCAGGCCAGGAACAAAGAAAGACAACATTACATCAGTAAGAGTATAATTGTCATTGTTTTGACGTCACTGAACACTGCAGAGAACCACAGTGTTTAAACCTTCCCTTGTTATTACATTTCTGAGAGCTCTTTGAGAGAAATGCCAGCATCTTCCTTCTTTACCACTGCAGAGTTGCAACCAGCACCTGAATAACTTGTAGGTAACTAGAGACAAGCCTGGGCGAGGGCGAAGAGGCGATGGTCGGGAACGAGACGCAGGCAATTACCTCTTGATAGAAGCACAGGCATCAAGGGCAGCTCTTTTCCCGTGGCTTTTTTATTGGCTTTGCTAGATTATTCCTTCATACAGAGCCAAACAAAATTATTGACTTAATCACCCTCTTTCTGATCAGAAAGGAACAGGAGAGAAGAACATCTATTAATACAATTCTTTTATTTTTGAGTGCTCTGCATGTGCTCCTTGCTGATGGATCAATACAAGTAATGAGTTGTTTTCCATCACTGCTATTTCTGTCCCTTGTGCTACGGTGCGAAGCCAAAGCCCTGCAGGTCCTTGGCACTGGGACCCATCTGTCCCTGCAGGGCTGTGGGTGCCAGGAGCACGGCAGGGCCACCCGCAGTGCTCTGTTCCTGCAGCTCTCGGGCCATGTCCCCTCTGGAGAAGGTACCGGTGTCTGAACCACTTTGGCCTCTCTCCTCCTCTCCCTCTGACCAGGAGGGCTTACAGAGCTCGTGAACCCAGATAGCCTCTTACCCTGGAAGCCAGTCAAACGCAGTGGGGTAAGGTGTGCTCAAGAGCATGTGGCTTTAAAATATGGATAAGCATGCTTGAAATATATCTGTAAAATCTGTGGAACCCCAGTGGGAGCCCTCACGCTTCTCTCTGCGCTCTCCTGTAGTTTGCTGAGAGCCACACCTGGCTCTCCAGGGACTTTTCTTCCCAGACGTGCTGATTCAGAGCCTTTGCAAATCCTTTTTCAGAGACGCCGAGTAACTTAGCATCGGTACCGTACAGCGTGATACGGGTAAATGTTTTGCTGGGCTGGGATTGATTGCCATAGTGTGCTATCAGCGCTTATTGATGACAAGTCATTTACTGTGTCAAATCCTCCTTCCAACATAAACATTGTCACGGAGCCGTCAAGGTGACCCGCGGCGGTGGGGAGGCAGGCAAGACCAAGGGAGGGGAGGGACCAGAGGAGGAAGGCTTTGCCTGATTTTGCTTCTTCCTTATGCTCTGTATATAGATAAAATTATAAATACCATTCTGATGGAGACCGCACTATCGAAAACTTGGTGGCTGACGACAAGAAAGGGTAAGACACTGAGATTTTTAGCCAGGAAGAGTTTCAAAACTGTAGGGGTAACTCCACCCCATGGGGCCCTGGAGCTGGTCCCCACACTCCCTACTGGAGCCATGTCTCACACTCTACTCACTGCTTGGGATTTTACAAGCAGTGATGGAGGTACAACATGTAGCAGATGCTTTGGAGAGGCATGGCTGAAAACGCAGCCCCTGCCCAGCGCGGGCTGAGTTCACGGCAGGGTTTGGCAGGACCCTGCAGTCACTCTCCCAAAAAACCCAGGTACTGCTCTTGCTGTCCCAGAAGCTCCCCTGTTCACCACACAACTTCTCAGTTCTTTTCTTTCTGGGCTTTTCTGTCTTCCGTGCTCTGTGGTACACCACTCTCAAAAATGTGGAAAGAAGATAAATCCAACCACCTTGTCCAAGACATTTTCTTTTGCACCACAGGAAGAAAGTGTCACTTGTCAAAAAAAAAAAAGGTATCATTCAGTGGAAATCACCATCTCATTAGGAAACCCCCAATTAAGGGAGGAAAAGTCTTTATATTTAGACCTGTGTGCTATGGTGTCGCAAGACTGCAGCTCACATTTCCATTCGCTCATCGATGTGGCTGCTGTGGTAGAGATACAATCTCAGAAACACCACATGTAACCTACAGTGAACAGTTTCCACTTCATTACTGCACAATAGTTCTGCAAAATCAGTGTTGGCTGAGTTGGCCTTGGTGAGGCCAATGGGTTTCAGAGATATCCGTGTTTCGTTACGTGGCTTTGCTCGCTGAGGTCAACGGTGTCACTTGGCACAGGGAGCAGCAATTCCTGTCCGATGGGAATGCTGCACGAGCAGTGAGATGCTGGGTGATTCAGAAAAATACCAACCCCAGAGAAGGGTCTTTTCTGTGCTGGTGCCTGTGGCAGAGGTGGTTACCTGAATAAGGCCATCATCTAGCGGCCAAATTCCGACAGCCTTCATCACTCTCACTGCTGAGGGGTTTGGTGATGGTAGGAAGGAGGAGAGCACCAGTCCTGAGCCTGGGAATGGACACCTCGATGCTCCATCTGGACACCTGGGGTTGAGCTTTGACCTCAGATGAAGGACGGTTGCCTTCAAGGCTATCAACCTGATGGCACTTACCACAAAGCCTTCATTTCTGAGTTGCACCTTCAGGTCCAGAAGCACAAGTGCTGAGGTGGCAGGGACCAGGCGTGGGGTGCCACCTTATGCAGAAGTGTCACCCTCCCTGCTGTGAACAAACTTTAATTTTGGAAAGTTGTTCTAGAAACTTTTGCTACACAATCTTCCAAGTTTCAGCTCAGATTTGCTTATGACTAATCTAGATCCTGCTTGTTTGGATGCCAGCGTGATGCCTCAGCCAAGCCATTTGTTTTCCCCCAGTGTTGGTTCCCACAGCGCAACCTCCTCCTTGAGACAGTTGCCCATGTGGCAGCTCTCTGCCCCCATCTGCCTGCTCCCGGGGCTGTGTCCCCTCCTCAGCCTGGCAGATTTTGCCTTTGGAAAGGATGGGTTCTCCTGCTGTGGAGAGCACAGGCAGCGCATGGCTGGGTGCAGAGAGCACCATGGCTCCCTTTGGGCCGCCCCTTGACCTGTCGTTGGATGGAAAGCTGCAGCCTTCCTTTCCCTGGCTAGGCAAGCCAAGCCTCTGCGTTTGTTCATGGCTGAGAAGAGAAAGGGATAAAATAACCTTTCCTTCTCCCACCAGCCATTGAGAAATTGAGGCTGAGTTGCCCCATATACAAGCTGGAGCAGCTCCTGGGCTGCGCTGACCCCCATGGGCTGGTGATGGTGCCTGGGGAGAGATGGAGGCTCAGGACAAGCCTCCTCCAGGAAGGACGTAGAAGTGTCTCCACGTGGCGAGGCTCAGAGCCACGTCCCCTCCACCTCCAGAGCAACAAGGTACTCCTTTCCCAGGGCTACCAAATCCCTAAAATCAGTTCAACGAGCAATATGGACATTGCTGTGATTGAGAGGGGAACGAGACTTGGGACATCTCTTGTAGTCCTAAAAACCTCCCTGGTTTGGCAAGTTAAAAAAAATTAGCAAATTCCCACTATGGTCTGGGACTATAGCAGAGGAGCAGCTTCTGTGTATGCTGCTTGGGCAGACACTGGCCGGGGTGTCCGCAGTCGCTGCTAGATGGCACCAGTTGAGAGCTGCAGACAGGGAAAGCACGGAGGTGTTTGCTGAACTGGGATTAACTTCATTTTTTTCCTCCAAGGACAAGTGTGAGCTGGTCAGCACAGGACCCAGCACTGAAATTGCTAAACTGTTTTAATTTATGGGGGTTATTTTTGTCTTTGAAAAAGTACCTAGAAAGAGAATAAATCATTCTGCTGTTGATTTAAATGAATTGGAAGTGATCTAAGCCAAACTTGCACCGAAGTTACAAAAGATGTGAATGACATGGATTTAAGTATCTTTTCTGCTGAGACCAGTACTTGGGTATAGAAAGTGGAAAGAACATTATTTAGAGCTTGTTTCAAGATTCTTTCCAGTGGTGGAGAAAAAAAGACAAATATATCATTGAATGGTTAGAGTTGGAAGAGACCTTAAAGATCATCCAGTTCCACCCCCTGCCCTGGGCAGAGACACCTCCCACCAGCCCAGGTTGCTCCAAGCCCCGTCCAACCTGGCCTTGAACCCCTCCAGGGATGGGGCAGCCACAGCTTCTCTGGGCAACCTGGGCCAGGGGCTCACCACCCTCACAGCAAACAATTTCTTCCTTATACATAGAATATAAAAATAATAAAATATAAAATAAATAATAAAATTATAAAATAATAAAAATATAAATTAAAAATATAAAATATTATGATCCCTCTTGAAATGTTAAATGTATTTTACTTCGATACAGTTCAGTTTTAGGTAGAACCATTCCCCGTAACTCCAGATGACCTAATTCAGAATTATTTTTTCTTCAAAAAAAAAAAAAAAAAAGGTTGAAATGACTCCGTCCAGCAGCCCAGCTGGGAGCAGCCTGTGGGCAACTTGCACAGGGTCACCCGAGGGGTCCCCGCGCCCCGGTGTCCGCCGAACCTTTGAGCAGGGGATGGTTCCCGCAGCGCCCGGTTGGCTGTGGGTGTCCCCCCGCCCCGGCTCAGCCCACGCGTGTTCTGGGGACGCCGGGGGAGCGATCCCCAGTGACCTCCTCCCTCCGCCCCTGCGCAATGCCCGAGCTCGGGTTTTATTCTGCCTGAAAAGAGGTTTTTTTGTGGCGGCCGGGAGCAGCCGGCTCTCCCCGGGCAGGCAAATCCCCGGCGCTGAGAGGCTGCCGGGGGTGGTGTGATGCTCTGACCTGCCAACAGCGATTCAGCGCTGCGCTTCCTTTCGGAAAAGGCATTTGCATATCCTCTATTCACTTTATTTGGTTAAACACATTTGAAAAGGCAAAAGCTCTGGGTCATTGAGACTGAAGAATGGGCTGTCTGAGGGCCTCCCCCCACCTTAACTCTTTGAAACCTCCAGTATCTTAGAGGGACGTCTTAAAATATACAGAAAAGGGGACTTAAGGGCTGCTTTTCCAGCAGGGAAGGGAGCTGGAGATGGGGAAAAGCCTGACAGCAGGGAGGCAGAGGAAAGGTGCCGTACACCTCTGAACTGAACATTTGCTTTTGTACAGCCGTAGAGATTTGGGGAGAGTTTGTAAAATTTAGCATGGACAGAAATGTCTTCATGGAGACTTGAAAATATCTGTGAAAATATGAGAGCAAAAGCAAGTTACAGTAGTGCCAGGCACAGAAACGTACTGCAGGGTGTGAAATCGGAGAGTGGAACTGACTAGAAACAAAAATATAAATAGCCTAATTGCTGATTAAGTTAACAAAATAATGAGAAAACCAAAAACAAACAAAACCCAAAACAAACAAACACAAACTAAGGCAAAAACAAAGATCCTGAAACATAAACCAAGTGGTTAAAAACATTCAAACAATGTAACCACGTGTTATTACTGTCAGAAGAAAGTTTTGGTGAAGTATTTAACTTCAAATATTTAAGGACATCTCAAATCACAGCCCGACCACGGATTTCTCAAAAACCTTCCGTGGGATGATGCCAACCCGGGGGTACTGGAGCTGGGTGGCTGCTGTGGTTGGGGTTTCAGGGTGGTGGGTGCCAGGATGCTGAAGGCAGCCCCTTGGACCAGGGCAGGATGCGGCCCCTGCACCTCACCGCATCCTGCACCCACCGCGCTCAGTTGCAAAATGGAATCGGTGCTTCTGGATGCCTGTAAACTGTTTTGAGGATGACAGCTGGGAAGAGATGCATAAGCAAGAAAATCATTACCATCGTGGGTTTATTTTTATCCCCCTGACATCCATTGGCTTCCCTGCGGTGTAAGGAAATGGAGAGCCAGAGGGACAGGAGGCAGGAGGAAGAAACGTTTGTCTGCTAGCCTCATAGTAGTGTTCCTAATTATTGAATTAATCCTCTATTCATACAATATGCTTCCTTCCTGCTGCTCTTTGTAAGTGGTCAAAATTATATACTGCATAATCAACACAAGCATAATACCCAACCAAAAAAAACAAAGAAAGAAAAAAGAGACTGCTAAAAAGAGAGACCTTTTACATTATTTTAATTAGTGGCTGGTTTCTATTTTTAATTGCCGCAGGATTTTCCATGGATGGGCCTTAAGGACCATGTTGGCAGGTTTCTGTTCTGTAACTGAAGCTATTGACCTGGGTTATGGGAAAGTCTTGAAAGACAAAGCAGCGGTTTTTATTGAGTTATCCTCAGAATTGTGAAGCGCCGTGTGGAACTCCAGGCCACGGAGCCATGAAAGGCCAGGAGCTCACGGGCGGTTCTGAGCCCAGCGTGGTTTCCTGGTGGCACAGCCTCGGTCAGCTGCTCTGGTGGCTCTGCATCCTCCCGGCTATAAGCAGCACTCTGTTTAAAATTCAACCTTAATCTGTGTTTCTCAATAATTTTGATAAAGCATAGAGAAATTCAATAGGTTACTCTCATCTCTCACGTTGTGTTCGACTGTGAACATTAAAAGCACTGTGACTTACTGATACAACTTGTTTCTTTTCCTGGACAGGTGGGGTCTCAGACAAATCCCATAAAAGTCCTTTTGAAGTCTTTCCATTGATTTTACTGATAGTTGGATCTCACCAGGCTTTAGACTGAGCAGTAATCAGCACAAAAGGTGAACTCTTATTTCCTTTGTACTTGTAGAGCATAAACATCCCTGCTACATAACTCACGAAGGTGAGGGTGAGTTTTGGGCAGCTTTCTGCAGAAGCAGAAGTCACCTGAGTCCTGGTTTGAAGCACAAAGGGCTTTGTGGCTCGTCTTGCCTTGGCCGGGCCCTCAGCCTCTGCAGAGCACAGCTCATACATCTGCAGCAGGATCTTAACACAGACTTGAACTGTCCTCTGAGTCGCAGCGCCAAAGGCCCTTGGGAGCAAACCCCCTGTTTTCCTTCAGCTGCCCGTCCAAAAAAGGAGGCTGACGTCCCATAAAAACCTCTCCCCATTACTCTGCTCTGCAAATCCAAATCACCTGCCAGAAAATGCTGGGGCTCTGGGGAAGCTTTTATTCTGTGTGCTACTCAGTGTGCTTATGTCCATCTCCCCTTAAGGTAGGAAACCTAAATCCATTTTTCTCCCTTTGTTCTGTCTCATGTTTCTCCTATGGTTGTTCCAGCAACTACTGCTCAGAGTATTTACTGGGGAGGTGGAAGAGGCTGAAGTTGTCCTGAAATATGTGTGTTACTGAAGCCCCCCACCTACGCTGAGGGTATATTGCCCACTGCAGGCTCCAGGGAGGTAGGCAAGAGCATCCCTTACCAACGGGAGCTTGAAAGAAGAGCTCTTACAAATAAATGCAGCACAGTAACTTGGTTTTAATCCAATATTATCTTAAATCAGTATTCCCACATCCCCTTTGGAGAACTCCCTCATGAACACAGCTGTGGTGCATCTGTGGGCTACAGGCACCCAAGCGCCCAGCCAGCCCGCGGCTGCTCACACACCTCAAATATTTTCCTAAATACAAACTTTCTGTCGAACTGTGGCTCCTGAAGAACAAAGGCGCAAGAATCTGAGCTGGTGAATATTGCTGAGGTCCCATTACACCAGCACTGTGATGCTGATTTACACCTGCAGAGCATTTAGGCTAGTACTCCCTGCCCTACCCAGGCAAATTTATGAATTAAGCCTGATTGCAGAATACCCACATCTGAGCCAAATGAGCGATGTTTGACAAGCTTGCCTGAAATCTCATTAAATATCTGTCCCTCTTCATTCACGAGTGTTGAATGTTGTTCGAATATTCTCCATAGAGGCAGTATAAAGTGTCAGAGAATGCGGGGACTCCAAGTGTGTAATATTGCAAGTACAATTTAGGACACGTCAGACAGAAACTTTATGATAACAGTGGGAGTAGGGTTGGACGGCAGCGCCCCCTCTGCTCCCGTTTTTTCTGCTAAGCGATTACCAGACCCTATATATTGTTTGAGAAAAAAAGAAGGTGAGGAAAACAATAATGTCGATGTTAACAAAGCCAAGTATCCCTCCCTGGGGGGGCTGGACTCCTCAAGTGCCTTGCTAACTGCCACAATTCTAAGAAGGAATAACACAAATAACAGTGAAGAAGGTGGCAATATGGAGAGAGGCTCCTGGGGGGCCCGGAGGGGTGGCCCACCCCCGGGAGGGGTGTTATCTTAGCTCGGAAGTGGGGAGTTGGAGGCAATTAGAGACTGGTAGCTTTCGGTTGAAAGGAATGTTCTTTTAGTTAGGATGAACGTCTTAGCCAGACCTCTCAAATCTTAAATATTAGTCATTTTACCACCACAAATGAATTGCAAAGTTTTTGTTTTGTTATTATCAGTGTAAATTAACACAAACTGGTTTTGGCTCAAATGCCAGTTTGTTTGGTGGTTTTTTTTTGTTGTTGGTTTGGGGTTTTTTTTTGGTATGTGTAACAATGTCAGGATGTTGGCAATAGTTATTCTTTTCCTGTTGTATTGATTTAGATGATTTACATTTATTCTACTCGAGCTGTGAAGTTCCTAATTTAGCAGATTAGGACTGGCAATGCAGGCTTTCTCAGCGTCAGAAGCTTTTCCCAAAGGAAAAAAAAAATAAAATAAAACGATGATGTCTTTCATTTTAAACTGAGCATTTGCAGCAAGGCTTTGCAGCTTTACATCCAAAAGCCTCGCCTGGAGCCTGCGAAGAGCCGGAAAGCTCCCAGTGCGACAAACAGAGGTGTCAAACCCATGCAATGCTCAGGAGGGGAAGGGCTCCGGGGGGGGGGTTCTGCCCATCTGCGGGAAGCTGGAACCAGGCTCCCACGGGCGGGATGCGGCGCCTCCAGTGCCTCAAGGGTTACAGCGGGGCAGGGCTGCAGCCGCGCTAATGCCGCCTAAGCTGATATTAGCCAAGCTTAACTTCTTTCACCAGTTTGCAGATGGGAAGGGGGTGGGCCGGCCCCTAGTCAGCAGTTCGTCGGCAAGTACATGAACGGCAGCCCCGGCGGCGGGAGCCCCAGCCATGAGCTGATGCCTGCCCGGGGACAGGAGCTTTTCCCTGCAGCTGGTAAGGCCCTGGCTGATTTTTATTTTTTTCTTTAAAGTTTTGAAATCCGGGTGAGGAGCCCGGATGGCTCCTGGCGGGACCCCGCAGGGCTTCGCCCAGCCCCGGGCTCTGCGGGGTCGGGCTCCGGGATGCCGAGGAGAACACCACCCCCAACCCCCCCCCCTAAAAAAAGGGGTGCGGGAGACCCCTCTGTGCAGGTGGGGACCCCGCGGGCGCCGCCGCTGCGGAGATGGGTGGTCTCGGCTGCGTTCCTGGGGGTTGCGGTGCGGGGAGAGCCCGGGCATGTAACATCAGCACCAGAAAGAGTTTGTGGCTTTTGCAGTTTCCTGTTGTTTCAGATGTTTCTAACAGCCGGGGGTGGGGGGGCAAAGCTCCAGCCCGGCTCTGGCTGGAGATCAGAGCGCTGCAGGCGGCCGGGCCCGTGGGGGCTGCTGCTTCCAGCCCCGGGGCTCGGGGACCAACCCCCTCCCGGGGTTCGGGGACCCCCCCAGTAACTCCATGGGCTCACCGGGGACGGCAGCTCCGCCTGCACCCCGGCCCCGCACCGGGAACAAGGTCACTGGGATGCAGAGATGGAGGCTGGTTTCTGGGTCTGCCCCGGGGCGGGTGGTGGGGGGGGTGGGTTCTGCTGGTTTGGGTTTCATTCCCCAGAACTCCCGGTCCCAACCACTAGGGCCTGTTTCCCAGAGCAGGAGCTCTGCAGAGGCTAGTGAACTTGTTTAATTGTGGTTGACACCCTGCAGGTTTCTAGGCTTTTTCCATAGTGTGTTAAAACCGCCTGGATTTCAAGGTCGGCTCTTCTGGGATGGAGGTAGCTGGTGGTGGGATCTCCAGATGTTGGTGGCTTACATGTGCCTTTGCCAAAGCTACACAGCGGCAGCAGGTTACAAGTGTTAAACACACTATGGGGTCTGGTTCCCGACCAAATGTGGTGGACTCATACCTCCTTTGAGCACGTAACCACGTGCTCCATCCACATGGGAAGAGCTTGCTGGTGTGTGGGGTGCAAATGCTGGTGGGGTGTACCCTGGGGTAAGGCACAGAGCATGGAAACCTCATCTGTAGGCATAAAATACCCACTCTGGACGTCCAGTGTGGTTTCTTGCTTGCTGCATTGCGTTGGTGTGTGTCCCATCCTTTGGCGTGATGGGGACAGGTTGGGTTGGATATGTGAAAAGGATGCTTTCAGGGGTTTCATGTCCTGGAGGGTGGAGGGTCCCTGCTTGTTCCTGGTGGTTTAGAGCATGGTGGGCTGGCCATGGCTGCTCAGGACAGCTGCCCCGGGTGGCTGTGTGCAGCAGCGGGGCCTCCTCGGGGAACCTGCAGAAACCAAACATGGTTATTTGCTGTTTTGCAGCGCAGTGAGAGAGGTTCCTAACGTGGTGACTGTTTCTGCAGTAATCAGTCTGTTTTTACTGGCTTCATGTGCAAGAAAGAAACTCAAAGTTATGTGCCTTTAAAAGCACAGTGATATTCTTGTGCATAGGAAATATGCAGAGATTATTTTGAGAATTTCTGGCTGCTTGCGGGCACCGTCTTTCGGTGATGGCTGTAGGCTGCTGGCGCGGGGCCCAGGCAGGCAGAGGGCACAGCGGGAGCTGGCAGGCCTGTGCACCGCGATTCTGCCGACTGTCCCATCCCACCGCCTGTCCTGTTCCATCTCATCCCATCCCACCACCTGTCGCATCCCATCTCCTGCCCTGTCTTGTCCTGTCCCATGCCTTTGGTCCACCTGCAGCAGGAGGAAGGAGTTACTTCCCTTCGGGTCTTTTGGCATACGACCTGCCTCTTTCTTAACCCTTTTTTTTTTCCCCTCATTGCACTCCAAGGTTGTCAAATGAGCCTTGAGTGACTTTCAAAGCCTTCTTTGGCTGCTAGTCTGCTTTGGGATAAAGCCCAGGCCCAATTCAGGCAGTCACGTATGTGCAGAGGGTCTGGATAAAACCCTGCTCTCTCCAGATGTATTTACACCCATTGGGTCCCCTCATTCCTCCCCATCCGCGTGGACAGGGTCCTTCAGAAAAGCACTACAACTTGCAGGGCACTTGATTGGTAATTAAGCTGATCTAATTATAGACAGCTTACTGTGAGGGACACAACCGTATTTATTATAGTTAGATCATGACATGACTGTTACTTTTTCTAAGCTCCCATTTTCAATGTCATTTTTTAGTGTCAGATTCCAGAGTGACTGTCATAAGGCCGCCTTCACGGGCACACGTTTGACACACAACTGGCAGAGGGTATTTTGGCCTGCTTGTTGTTCATCTGGCTCTGCTTTTACCGCAGACCAGTAAGTTTTGGAGCTCTTCAAGCTGTAATAGTGGCTGAAAGAGAATTGCTCCTTGTAATAAAGACAGTGCTTAGGTGTTACATGGCGTAAGCTAGCAGGTCTCGGTCTATGTCTTCTGCAGCGTCTGCGGTGCCATGCCGCATGGGCAGCACCCTGCAGACAGCGAGGGGCCTGATTTCCAGGATCTTCTTGGCTGGAGGCAATGCCAGCTGCAGGTTGGCCCACTCAGCCCTGCTGCAAAAGGTTTGTGCATAACTGTTGATATTACAGAAGGCAACATGAAATTGAAATTTGATCAAGTAAGAGTTTCAGTCCAGTCTGAGCTGTCAGTGAAACAATGCAGGTGAGCGCATGGCTGGGAAGTGGTGTATAAAATGTTCCTGTTCTTTCCTGTCATCTGCAGGACTAGCTCTGAGCTTGCCATTCCGTTGTCTCTTAAGCGTTATGGAAGGACTTCTATTACAAGCTTGTTTCGGTTTGGGTGATGCACTCCTGAAAGGAGGGTGTAGCGAGGGGGGGTCCGTCTCTTCTCCCAAGGAACACGCAACAGGACAAGAGGAAACGGCCACAAGTTGCACCAGGGGAGGTTTAGGATGGATATTAGGAACAATTTTTACACTGAAAGAGTTATTAAGCATTAAAACAGGCTGCCCAGGGAAGTGGTTGAGGCACCATCCCTGGAGGTATTTAGAAGTTGGGCAGACGTGGTGCTGAGGGACATGGGTTAGTGATGGTTTTTGTCAGTGTTACATTGATGGTTGGACTCGATGATCTGAAAGGTCCCTTCCAACTGAGACGATTTTATGATTCCCAGGGCTGCCAGACTTGCCTGAATAAAAGTAAACGGCCACACAGGATGCTCAGAGCAGTATTCAGAAACCACTTTAAGTTGGTGCTGCCACCAAAAGAAACAGCAGCAACAAACCCAAAAATGTTTGCAGCTGGATCGGTCCCCCTGCGCTGCTGCGCAAACGTTTATGCTGGCGCCTGGGAAAGGCCGGGTGGGAGCAGGAACGGCTGCTTGCACTGGCAGGACTCGCTCTGCCATCCAGCCATGGCCTGGGACCATAGAATTGTCTAGGTTGGAAGGGACAATTCAGATCATCAAGTCCAAGCGCCAGCCACATAGTGGGGCATTGAAGCCTGCGTGGGCTGGGCTGCATCCTGCTGCTGGCCGAGGGCTCTGGGCTGGGGCTGGGAGTGCAGGTGCAGTTGAGGCCGAGGCGCCATTGCAAATCGCATCCTCTGCTGAGCAATGAAAGGTGGTGCTTTCCATAAAAGAAAGAAAGGAAAAGGAGAAACTGGAACGATGACATGGGAATTAGCAAGGTCTGTAGCTGAACTGCCCCAGCCCGCCGGTCGCTGCGGTTGGACACCCCCTTCCTTCCCCCACCACGTCGGGCTGGTGGTGCATTGACCAGCACTGACACCCCTGTGAAAACCTCAGGTTACAGGGGTCCTTAGCTGGACTGTGGCCTCTACAGACAGTATTAAGGTTCGTTTAAATCCAATTGACGTTTGAAGGTGAATGTCAAAACTTTGCCCGGCAACAAGCCATGGAGCTCTTTTCAGAGCACCTTCATCTTTCCCCTCTGCAGAACTGGCCGTGGGTGGGTGCAGCTGCCTCTTCCCTCTCCATTCAGCGCGCTCTTTGTACTCTGCCCCAGATAACTATTTTTGTGCAATTATTTAAGCTGTTTGTTTGCTGCCTGTTGCACGGCATTCAAGAACCATATATGGGACAATCGACCATCAATGTCACTAAAAAAAAAAAAAAATCCACCAAAAAAAAAAGTCAAAAACCTAACAAAGCCCCTTCTTCTCAAGAGCTGAGATTTACAAACGATCACGGGCATCTCTGGGAAGTGGGGGAGCTCTGCAGACGCTCTGGAAGCAGCTTCCAGAACTGAGCCCCAGCCCTGGCAGGAGCAGCGCGGTGGTGCAATGCCCCACTTCAGTGATGCCCGCAGGACACGGCCGTTAAACATGAGCCCCAGCAAATGTGCAGAGGAGTCACTGGCACCTGTAAACTTTGCCATAAGGCTGAGGGGCAAATTCTCTCCTGCTGGAGTCACCTGCCTGGGTTGCTCCCAGGGGCTGAGGAAGTGGCCAGGGAAGGATCAGGCTGTGGTTTCCCCAGATGAAACGTTGCAGCCCCCGAGCTGGTTTTGTCAGCGCCGTGTGAGCGGCCCCAGTAGAGCTGCAGGCAAAAGACCAAAGAGCCAGGAAACCACACAACTTTGGGGTTTGCATTTTCTTCTGTCTGAGTTATGATTTAGCCTGGGGGAATCGCCCGAGCCTGCTTTGGGCAAGCACACAGCTGGCACGAGAGAGATGTGGCACCCACCAGAGTGGGTGCAGAAATAGCCCGGGTGGGTTTTGTCATCTGAACTTCATCCTCTGCCACCACAGGCTGAGGTTTTTAGCCTGGTCAATGAAACCTTGTGACTCTGGTTCATCACATGCTGGCGCTGGGTAACGTTTTAAGGACATCTCAGCAGTTTGAGGAGCTTTTTTTGTCACCGTGCCATAGGCAATTGATAGACTTCAGAGGCAACAGAGCTCTGAGCTTGCTGAGTTTTTCCCTTCTAGTAGGAAACTTAAAATGCGTGCACGGGCTTCCTAATGCTTTGTTATCCAGACGAGTGACAGATTTGGACCAGGATCCCAGTCTCAACTTTCCTGTATGCGTGAGCCACGGTGGCTTTGGAGTACTGCTGAGCACTGCTGCGCCGATCTCAGGGGTGCAGAAGGTATTTCTAGGTTGATTCACGTCTGTGAGCAGTGCCCGAGGGCGGCGAGAAGGTGTGGGACCGGGGGATGCAGCTTTATGTGGGGATTTGGCATCAGCGGCTGAACGGGTGGACCCGGCGCAGAGGGACGGGGCATTTCCAGCCGTCCGGGTGGTGGGTTTTGCTCTCTGAAACATTACAAGTGTGTAAAGTAAGATCTCTGCACAGCCACTGAATTATTTATTGAATAATTTCTTTTGGCAAGGGAGTGGTATGCTGTGGATATTTTAGATACTTTAAATACCTCTGTTGATGTGCGATTACTGTGCTCTTTCTGTAAAATTGGACTTTCAGGACACTGAGCTCCTTGTTAGCATTTTTGCCTTTCTGGTGGATGCTTGCAAAGATCTTGTGTCTTGCAAATGCATCTCCTTGCAAATGCATTTCTCAGCAGTGCTGGGAGCTGGAGGCCAGCGCCGCTCCTCCGGGTTGCTTGGAGATCCCCATCCTTTGTCTGTGCCTTGGCTTTGGCGTTGGGGAGGTTGGAGGAGGCTGGAGGGTCAGCGGGACCCCTGTGCCCAACGCTGGGCTCTGCCACCAGCTGGGTCCCCGGGAGCCGCAGCGGAGCGTGGTGCCATGGTCGTGCTGAGGAGGAGCCCGTGCCGTTCACACACCAGATACCTGGTGGGCAGTGGTTTTTTCAGAAGCGTGAGATGTCTCTGCAATAAAGTTAGTGGCGCAAGTGTTACTCATCAGTCACCCAGAGCAGGGGGAGATTGATATATATATTTTTTTTATTATTATTTTTTTTTACATACATGCATACACAAGCATATACATCTGCATATGCAGATTTATAATTCTATGTGTATATATATATATGTATAGAAAATGGTACCAAATCCTTTGGCAGGCTCCTCTCTAAGACAGTCTTTCTGCACCAGGCATTTCTCTGCCTGCCTTTCCTAAGTAATAGTGCCACTTACATCACCGGGCCAAACCATGCCGCAGCCACAGGCTGAACCCCTTTCATTCATCCCTGTCTTCTCCATGCAGTAGCCAGAGGTCACGCGAAAGCATTGCAGGCTTCCTCCCGGTGGACTTTATTTGCCTTATTCCTCTCCAGCAGATCAAAGAGGCTTGACCTGGCTGTAAAGCCTTTTTCCATGGCAGATAACTCTGCCGTGCTGGCCGGGGAGGGACAGTGCTGCGGGGGTGAGGGGGAGGCGGTGGCACGGGGACCGTCCCCGATGGCCTCGCCGCAGCCCCACATCTGCATCCCGTGCCCCAGAGACCCAGTTCGGGGTGCACCGAGCCCCTGGCCAGCTCCACCGGCACAAAAGCAATTCCAGCTAAAGAGGCTTATGGAACCATTGAAACCTTGTTCCTTAATAGTCTTGTTGGCAAAGGGCCAGTTTAACGGATTGGACGTGTCTGATTCCCAAAGGAAGGGGAGAAGGACGTTTTTCATCAGTAAAAATAACACACAAAAATTATAACCTGCTTTTTATTACCTTTCTTGTTCATTGGGTGATTCTCCAGTGTCTGCTCCTCAGAGAGATGCCACAGCCTCGCAGGTGCTCTGTGTCTTTCCTCCCTTCTTCGCCATCCATCCCAATAAATGTCCAAGAGCAAATACCTATTCTCAGTCCATCACCTCTCACATCTTCTCATGTTGTCTGAGTCCTAGCATAATAATAATAAAAAAGCAATTTTATCTCTAAACTGATCCTTCTTTCCCCCCTGCCCTGCACCTTCCCAGTTATGACTCACTGAGTTACAGTGGAACCGTACCCCATGAGGACTAATGCCTTTGCATTGATTCTTAAAATAAATATAAACGTATGATTTGACCCTGCAAAGACTTGTGTAACTAAGTAAAACACAGTAATTGTGGTTTATATGTTGTTGCACTTGAGAGTCGATTATTTTGCTCATAGGGGGTAAAATTAAGCATATGCAAGAGTGTGTTTTGGTGGGTAGGGGGCATTTTTTTTTTTTAAATGACAAACATGGTTTTGATGAAAATATACTGTCCCAAAAAATCAAAGCAGTGATACATCACCCGAAAGCCGTGGGAGTTCAGTTCAGTGTGATCTGACTGAAGGTGAGAGACATTAAATGGGGAAAAGGGCTACAGTGAAACGTGTCCTGCTAGAGGAGCAAAAGCAGGTAAAGTTTAAGAAAGTTTTAAACAGCATTAGCCTTGGCTTGGCCAATAATCCCAATAATTGCTGAATCCCAGGTAGTCACAGCTGATTGATCCTTGCAGAGAACAGAGGGTCCCTGAGTACACATTGAGGTAAGTACAAGGTGGGTCAGGGCTACAGGGTCACCGGTGCCCGAGCTGTTCGCAGAGGGATGCAGGCCAGGTAATCTAGGTTTAGATGAGAGATTAGGAAGAAAATCTTTGCTGTGAGGGTGGTGAGCCCCTGGCCCAGGTTCCCAGAGAAGCTGTGGCTGCCCCATCCCTGGAGGTGGTCAAGGCCAGGTTGGATGGGGCTTGGAGCAACCTGGTGTGGTGGGAGGTGTCCCTGCCCAGGGCAGGGGGTGGCACTGGATGGGCTTTAAGGTCTCTTCCAACTGAAACCATTCCATGATTGTATATATTTTGGGTCACTGCTGTGGTGGCGTGTTTGTACCACAATCACACGTGTAGGCCAGGAAGTACCTGAGCCAAGTATCACTCATCTTCTGCTTCCTTTTGGGGCTGTTGGATTTCTGCACATTGATTCTTGCATAGTTTCAGATACTTTTGGTGCTTGTGTTTTCCCCTTGATGTTGTCACCCCCTTTATTCTTTCTCAAGTGGTTTGTAGGACTCGCGGGTTGTCTGGCTTCCCATCTCCTGGCAGTGCAGCTCTTCTGCAAGGTTTTCAGTAGTGATCTGTAATGATCAATACGTACATAATGACATTTCCTCTCTGTGATTAACACTGTTCAGCTGGCTTCGTGCCTGCTATAAAGTGTGGCATTACCACTTCCATAAACACCATAATGGAAAACTATTAAAACAGAATAAAATTGACCTAATCTCAAACTAGCTGAAAATAGAAAGGTGGCCATGTGCCCTGAGCTTCACAGATTTTCTCCTCTTTAATTAAGATAAATGAGAAAATAAGTCTGCAGGTTCACGACAGCCACAAAACTGGGCATTGCCTTTGTGGCTGAAGCACAACGAAGGCAGGGCTTCAGGTTTTGTGGTCGGAGATATGGTTAGATCACTTGTTCTCATAAAATCTTTTGTGTTTCTGCCTGTGCAAGTGTGGGTCCCATCTGCAGTGAAACGGACGGTGTCCCCCCTCCTCGGCTGAGCCCCACCACAGCCCAGATGGGCCTCGGGCTGGGCACCAAAGGTTCATCCAACTCTTCTTCTCTTCCCACACAAGCAAAACTTGCGGAGGAGCATGGCAGAGGCTGGCTTGGCATCGTAATTACAGCAGTGATTAGGAATTCGTAGCCTGTGGTCTCCCAAGAGCTGCTGCCCCGGCCAAGACAAAGTCAGTGCTACCTGAGCCGCATTTAATGGCAGCGGCTTCTCCCAGGATTGCCGCCCCACCGCGTGCTTGCTTGAAGCTTGGGAAAAAGGAAAAGAAAAAAAGAATTGTACTCGGCAAGCAATGCACAAAACCCCCAAATGCCCTCTGCCTGCAGGGTTACAGCAGCCTCTGCGCACGTGTTTCCAGAAACACGGTAATCATTGCAATAGCTTTTGTTTAAATTAGCAAATGGGTTCCAGGGATGCTGTCCGACTAATACCGGCCAGTTTAGTGTGTCCCTGGGAATGCTGATGCTCCCTTGCCCTTTGTAAACAGAGACTCTCACACAGTGACATACTCAGAGGATGATTTGAAGCCTCATCTCAAAGTCACCTGGAGCTCGTGCTCGGAGCACTGTGAGCGTGTTTTCCTTCTGCAGGGGAAGGTGAGGGCGAATGGACCAAACTTTGCCGGGTGCTTTTCCTTCTGCAAACTTTCTGACACCAACACCATTCCATGATAGCGACTACAAATCTCAGAGTCTGGGGTGATGTGAGAATGTGAGAAAACACGGCTCAAAAACCTCACGCTGTTTCACTTGAATGAAAAACCCTCTAAATCTGCCTCTCTGGATTGAGACGTTGTAGATCCTGTAAATTCCGTTTCCTCAGTGAAACGCGTGAGCTGCTGGGGCCGTAGCCAAGGACACGGGGCTGCGGCGAGCGCCGGCTGACGGGTATATTCCCAGAATCACAGAATCGCCTTCCTCTCACCACAACTCACAAGGAGAGAAGCTGGGGGTCTGCAGGCTCGGAGCCATCGGGGGGGCGGCCGGCTGCAGTTCGTAGTTCCCCGCTGCAAATAGTTAATTCTCTCAGACAGACTGAAAAGCTGTATGTGTGATTTTGGTTTAGTGCTATAAAGTGCTATAATAGCCCTTTTTTTGTGCTTGAATCTAGGGATAGTAATGAGACGTTTTGCCGAGTTTCCTAACATAAAAGGAATCACTCACCTCTTCCCTCCCCCGCGGTGGATGTGTGGTGGGCAGGGAGATAAAGGCATCTCCAAAGCATTTCTCCTTCCCAAGCGGGTGCCCGGGTGCTGATGTAAGGGTAGGAAGGATGTGATTGCCCGGCTGCACAGGACGGGTAAAATCTTAATTGCATTATGCATACACCAGTAGTGTGAGGCTGTTCCCACACTGGTTCGTGTCACGAAAACTCCATTGACTGCGCTGGAGTTACGGAATCACTTCCAGCAGGAAGAGATCAAAACTGAATCGCACAATAGCGCCGTTTGTAATGCAAAAAAAAAAAAAGAAATAAATAAGCATTGTCCCTGTGGTGATGGCCTGTTGACAAAGGCTGGTGGGTGATTCAGAGCCCAGTGTCGCTCCTGGCTACCCAGAGAGTGGCTGCAAAAGCCCAGGTCACCCCAAACCCTGGGCACGGGAGGTTCCACGTGTGCCATCCATCTCGGGCAGCCCTGGGCTCTCAGCCGTGGCTGTTCCCTCTTAACAACTAACCAGCACGTCTTCCTTTCTCAGAACCCCTTTCTTCTGTCCTCCCTTGCATGTTTCTTTCTCTTATCTCTGCCATGTGAATACTTTAGAATTCCAGTGGTAAATGTGAAGTCCCGTTTGGAATAACTGGAAATGTTGGTGTTTCCCTGGCCGCGTGCACAGCCGTGGTGCTCTGCCTGCTGGCAGGGAGCACACACCGCAGCCAGGCGTAGGATTCACTGTCGGTAACAGAAATGGGGCAAAAACCACTGGAAAAGGGATGCAGAGGGTCCTGAGGCCGAGGTGATGGTGCGCTTTGGGGTGTGTGACACTGCCTTGCTCATGGGAAGCCCAACCGTGCTGTCTTTTTTTTTTTTTTAATTATTATTATTTATTTTCCTGATCACATGAGAAAAATATTTGGGTAAGAGGGTGCTGGGCTGTTTCTTCCCTGTCTGGACCGCCCTGATCCTCCCAAACACACCTGGGCCCCTTTCCTGGCCGCATTCCCGAGGCAGGTTTGCTGCTCCGAGCAGATCAAGTACGGGCTCATCACGAATCACTTTGGGATGCAAAAATTAACTGTTGCAAAGTCCGGACAAGCTCTGTAGGGCAAAAGTCAAATGTGATCTGAAACAGGGGTTAGTTACTGAAGTTGCAGGTCTCAGGTCGAATAAGAGGATTCAAAGGCACCGGCAGCTTCCCTCGACCGGGTAAGTTCACTCTTGGGAACAGGATCTTGTTTTCGATGTAGATGTTTAGTCTTCCCTGAACTTAGATCACTAAGTGAAAGTAGGAAAACAGAAGCAGATGAGTCTGTGAACTTTCTCTTTACACGTCAGCACGTCTGCTTTACTCTGCCAGGGACCCCAGCACACTTGTTGCATCTGGGCAGAAAACTAAGTGGGTTTCTGCTATCAAGCGTATCTTCTGATATTATTTCCCATTGCTGACACTTGCATCACTGTGGCATCCTCTGAGATGCCCGGGGGTGTACTTAAAATGAGTCACTGACTAGAAGTACTTACATGTTGGTTTTTTTCCTTTTTTATTTAATCATAAAGGATCTAAAAATCCGTGCAGACTTTGTGGTCACGGGAATCTCTTACATTCACATGGGAGTGGGCCAGCAGCTTCCCTTGAGCGGGGAAAAGTGAATTTCTGTTTTCCAGTCATACTTATTTATTTAATCCATCTGATGTGGTTATGAATGAAGGATTCGGGCACCTGTTCTGGGGTATGATCTGCTGCCTGACAAAAACTTCAGGTCGGTGGGAAGCAATGGCCCCGGCAGGAATTCAGCAGAAGGAGCAGAATGTGTCACGAGTGGTCAGAAATAATAAATGTACCGTGAGCATTTGATTGTGATGAATGTTCTGATTGTTCCCCTGGGAGCGGGTGAAATGAGTGCAATTTAGGTAGTTTCCCTGCAGGTCTTGTGCTGCAGCAGCCAAAGTTACCCGTTTTACCTCGCCGCAGAGGCCGATGCTGCCAACGGCACCCTGCTCCTGGCACTCGACGGTCCCCGGCGTCCCTGCCACCGCCCCAATAAGGGGAATATGTTCCGTGCAAACCTGAGGAGCACCGTGCCCATCACTTTGCTCAGACCAAATACCTCCCAGCAATTAGAACTGATTCTTAATTCTGTATTAAGGCATTATATCTTTTTTGGCAGATTAGAAGTGTGCTTTTGATGTCTCTAGAGCAAATTTTCAAAATCCAGGTACTGACGTAAGTGACACCTGGCACATATCAAGGGGATGCAAAGTCAGTAAAGGTGTAGTCACACTTTCTTCGTTGTCTGTATTATAACAGAAATAGTTTTATTCCCATATTGTATAGGGTCTGGCTTCCAACACTCGTTCTTTTTATTGCAACCCTGACTCTCATGATCCTTTGGATGATGCCATGAACTCCAGATGTCTGGGGATGCTCTGTACCTGGACAGACGTGCAGAAAGGCCTGGCCTTGGTGCTCCCCAGGTGACACCAGGGCAGAAGCACGTGGCTGCGACCAAGCATCCCCCAGCGGCAGCGCTGCCACCCCCTTGCTCTTCCCACCAGCACCTTCCCAGCTTTCGGCTTTTCGGGTGGATATAAAACACTGCTCACAGGCTGCTGCCGAGGGAGTTATTCTCAAGATTTCAGTGTAACCAGCAACCGCAGCGAACTGGGTGGCTACCTTTGGTGGGGCAGGTTGTATTTCTGGGAGCAAAGGGGTTTGAAGTGGGACTGGCTGAAATGCTTTTGCACAAATAGGTAATTAATCAGTAAATGAATAGCTCCCGCACTGAGCTCTCCCACTTTTTGTGGTTGGCTAGTAAAAGCGTGGCTGGCAAGCTGCTTTTCATAGCCTGCTGTGGAGAAATACTGGGGGGAGAAATCAGCACTTGGTCTCAGTTCATCTGAATGCCATTGCAACCGTGTAGTCAATATTTTATTGGATGAGCAGATTCCTGGAAAAATGCTCAAAGTTCAGGAGAAGGTTACCCCATGCCTGGGAATTGCCCAGTAACATTGTCCAGGTGCTGTTTTGTTTGCTGTGATGATCACAACCGTTCTTGGAGGGGCTGGTTGTGGTCCCAGAGGGTTTGCGCAGTCGGGAGACCCTGGGGGAGCAGAGGTGGCTGCGGGATGCAGGGCTGGCACCGGGGTGCAGCATCTGGCCCAAGGGGTGACTGAGCTAGAAGCCACAGGAGGGAGGTGGCCCTGAACACAGGTTTTGTGTCACTGCCACCACTCCCTGCTGCTCCCCCCCCCCGCAACATTGTAGCCCGACAACGGGTGAGGTTCATTGTTCGCTGTGGTTTTTTTGCTCATGCAAACTTAAAAAACCCCTCCAGAGCTTTGTGCTGGGGGGTGCCTCCCTGTTTGCAGGCTGGCCTGCGCCGGCTTCCAGAGCTCACTGGGCACAAATAGGGGAAAAGGCTGCGAGAGGGTAGTCCTGACCTTCGGCGTAACCCAGACACTGTTCCCAGGAGGAAAAAAGCTGGTTTGTGTTAACGTCAGTGGTGCCATTGTGCGGGAAGCCCCGGCCCCTCCATGGGAGCGAAGCCCCTCCATTCATCACTCAGCAGCTCCGAAGCTGGAGCGAGGCCAGAGGGCGAGAGGAAAGGGGCTGCCTGGGCTCCTGCCGCAGAAAAGCTTTTTCTTTAAGATCTTGTCTGCTGGTAAAGTCACAAATAGAGCTGTGGGGCTTAACAGGAAACCTTAACTGCGTGGATCCCCTCCCCTGCGGCATCTGCTTGGCTTCTCCCTTGCAGGGCTGGCCGTTATTGGAGACTCCCTGGCGGGGAGTTGATACCGGGGCCGTTGCTGTAAATAGGAGTTATTTAAAATGCGTCTTGTGCACTCAACAGCCAAACACGAGTCCCCTGAGGACAGCCTCCCCTTGCACCCGGTGAGGCGGGTGTCCCGCTCCTCTCTCTGGTGGCCATTTCTGTACATGCAAAAGAAAAAAGTAAGGCAACCTGCAGGGTTTGTTCTTGGGAAGATGCCACTCAGCGGCATGCCCTCTGCTTTCCCAGTGAGCAGCTCTCGGCCCTGAGCCCGGCACAAGCCAGAGCCGCCCTCCCTGCGCCCGCAGCACAGTGATGCTGCAGGTATAAGGGGGATGAGCTGGGGACGGCAGAGTGTCACCATCCCGTGTCATAAAACTTCTCCCCTCACCAGCCTCCTCCATGCACAGCCCTCTTCACACAAAAGGAGAAGAGTTTTTCTCTTTGCTTTAGTTTCGGAGAAGCGCAGGGGCCACGGGGGTTCCCAGCAGACCCTCTGTGTCCTGCCAGGAGTCGAGGCTTCAGCCCTTCTCCTCTGGTGCCAGGGCTGCGGTTCTGCCTGCAGGGAATGGCCTGGGACTCGACCCTCCCGGCAGCCTCCTGTCTCCCCGCGGAGCGCTGGTGGTGGCGCGGCTGGCGGGGTGCAGGGTGGGGACCCTGCGGTGGCGTGTCCTCAGCCCGATACCCCGGCACTCCCTTATCCCCGCTCTGCAGTCGCTTGTGGTTTCTTCCAGGAAACATTTGTGCGATGAAATGAAGCTTTCCTTGGCTTGAAGCACCTATAATTTACCCTGATGTAAATCATACGGAACCTGAAGTTGAGAATGTGGAGCTGGCGTAAAGGCAGAGAGTGGTGTTTCGGAGTGTGTCCGCACAGCATTACGCAGAGACACCCTGGCTTTGCCCCACTCCACGTGAGCTGAGGCCTTGTGGCTGGAGCTGGCACCGTGCTGCCTGTCCCTGTTGGGGGCTGTGGCCACCACGCAGCCCCCGTCCTGCTCGGGGAAGGCAGAACAAGCTCCTGGCAGCCCTGAGGGTACAGTCATAGCTGGACCCCAGAGCTTGTCACAGCATCTGTCTGCTACAGATAACTGCAGCTGCATCGCCTGACCTACACTGGTACCCACGTGTCCTTTAGGAATGAGCTCTCTGCTCCTGCTCATCCTTGCCGGGACGTTTCCTCCTTTCTCGTATCTCTTCCGTGGATGGTGTTCTTCCCAAGTTAAGGTGGTTGTGTGCAGGCAGCCCCACAGGTTGGCAGAGCAGTGGGTTTGCAATGGCTGATGAAGAAAAGCGCGTTCCCCCCCTTCCCAACCCGCGCTGACCGTGCCCATCCCACAGCGTGTCCTGACCGCGTCCTCCTGGCTCTTGCAGAGTTCGCCGTTTCACTCGTGGAGAAGATGCAGGCTCAGGAAATCCTGCGGAGCCTGCGGCTCCCCGAGTTCGACGACCTCAGCCAGTTTTTCCGCAACCTGCCGGCCACGGCGCTGGTGGGCATTGGTGCCTTCGCGGCCGTCGTGGCTTACTGGTTTGCCAGCCGGCCCCGGGCTGTGAAGCCGCCATGTGACCTGCGGATGCAGTCGGAGGAGGTCGAGGTGAGGCCAGGGGCACACCAGACGGGGAGGATGGCTTTCGGCCGAGGTTTGCATGCCTGGAAATGAGCACAGGGGATGCCAAAAGGTGCTTTTGTTTGGTTTGAGGGTTCCCCAACCCCATCCTGAAATCAGTCATGTAATGCGCTACACCAGGGATCGCTTCGCTCCTTAATTCACCTTTTCCTGTAAACTGGAAAACTAGAATACAGCCCATTGATTTATTGTCTTAGATATTCCACAACATTTTGGTCTTAGCTTTGCTTAACCATCCAGATCCAAAAACTGCAGGAGCTGCCATTGCATGGGAGAAACCACTGAAAGGCAACAGCTGATAAGATCAAATCAGCCGGCACCTCTTGTGTGTGCCCATTACCGAGTTTGCTGCTGCAAACTTTGTAATGATAAGAAAAAGCAGACCCGAATCCATGCAGGGAGGCTGAGGAGTTATTAATTTTCATGCTTGCAAAAGGTTTTAAAGTTTAATAAAGCTGCTCCATTTTAAAGAGCAGAAATATTTCTGAAAATTGTTTCCACTTAAATTAATATCTGAAAGTGTGATGAGAATTTTTAAGGTCTTTTGTGATGGCCCCTCGAAAACCTTATTGTCTTTAATTCCAACAACTTTTGAAAAGGGTAGGAGGGATTTACACTTTCCAAGCCAATTTTCCCCTGTGGTTATGGCTTCAGTGAGACTTTCTCTTGGCTCCCAGTGTGCTCCCGGTTGGGTCGCTCTCGCCCTGCCTGCCTCCTGCTCCTCAAACACCCTGACTGCACCCATGCACCGGGGTCTGGAGTCTGGCCTCTGCCTTCATCTGTCCTTGGTGTTGGTCTGGATGTCCTTCAGAAGGTGCCCGTGGTGCCAGTCCTGGGGACCTGAGGAGTCCAGAGCAGTCGCCCTCCCCAGCATGTCCCCACTCTGTTACTTGCAGATTTATAATTCCTCCTCAAACCTCCTTGGGAAATGGCAACCATCTCCTGTGGCAACGAGCTGGGTCAAGCGCTCCTTTCTGGGCAGGTGGTTCTCCATGTTACTGGGGAGCCAAGGTGGACGTCCCACCTCTCCTGTCCCGTTGGGTGGTGGGGCGGGAACACGGTGGTGGCTGCAGAGGTCTCTCCAGCATTTGGGGAGCGTGCTGCTTTATGGTTCGGGGTTTCCCCATCTCCCGACTGTGTCGCATTATGTCATGTCGTGTCACACAGGGCCTGGATGGGGCACGCCGGTCGGTGATTGGGGACAGCCCGCAGCTGCTGACGCACTACTACGATGATGCCAGGACCATGTACGAGGTCTTCAGGAGGGGGTTCAGCATCTCAGGTGAGAGCATGGTGACGGGGAGGCCTGGCAGGGAGAGGTGAAGGATGAGACGATGTAGAGGTCCAAATGGTGTGGGAGGCTCAAAGGCTTAGGGAAGCTCAGACAGTGTAGAAGCTGAAAGAGTGTGGGAGGCCCAAATGGTGTAGAGGCTCATTTGGACTCAAAGATCAAGGGAGCATGGGAGGCCCAAAAAAGGAGTGGGAGGCCACCAGAATGTGGAAAGCCACAAAATTGTAGAAATCAAGAGAGTGAGAGGCTGAAAGAATAGGGGAGGCACAAATAGCGGAGAGGCTGAAAAAGTGTAGGAGGCTCCAAGGATGCAGGAGGCACAAAAAGTGGAGAAGCAAAAAGAGTGTGGGAAGCTGGAGGAGATACAATCACTGAAAGAGTATGGGAGGCCACAAAAGTGCAGTGGCCCAGAGAATGTAGACCCTAAGAGAGTGTGGGAGGCCCAAAAACTACAGAGCGCTATTACGTGTGGGAGGCCAAAAAAAGTGTAGAGGCCAAAAAGGTGTGGGACGACCAAGAGGAGTGGGAGGACCCACAAGTGCTGAGGCCAAAGACTGGGAGGCCTGAGTGGTGAGGTCTGTGGAAGGTCAAATGACTGTAGTGGCCCAAAGAGTGGGGGTGCCAAAAAGGTGTGGAAGGGAGAGAGGACCACAGAGTGGGAGGCCCAACTGCAAGATCCAGAAAGTGGGAAGTCCAAGGAGTAGAGGCCAAGGATGGAGGAGGCCCAGCGAGGGGCAGGGCGGGTGCTGCAGCCTGTGCTGCCCATGGTGGTGCGGGCGCTGGTTTTGGTGAGGGTTATAATTAGGGTTATTATTTGCAACGTGCATTGTTTTGCCCTTAATGCCATTGAATTTTACTGTGCAGTCTCTTGGTACTTTTTGCCGCCACTGGAAGGCAGCTTAACGTCCTGAATATTGCAGCATCAGCAAAGCTCATCATAAATCATTCATTTCCAGAACATTTATGAATACATTAAATGGGGCTGATCTGAGCACAGAACTGTGGAACCCAACAGAGCTTTTCCTCCGCTGCAAACGCAGATACTTATTCCTGCTTGTTGCTGCCTTTTCATCAGTAGCTCCTCCAGCTTACCTTTCATTCCACACCAGGGCAGGGTGAGGGACTCTGCCAAAAGCTCTTCGGAAAGCTGAGTGTGGTGTATCAGTCCATCACCCTTACCCCATGATCGATGGTACCACCAAAGAGCGCTCGCACAGTTGTGAGACATCATTTCCCCATCCAAAAAGCCACAGCGACTCTTCCCTGCTCTATCATAGCTATTTCTGTGTCCGCTGCTTACAACGTCCTGCCTCGTTGAACACACCAATTTCATGTCAGATTATTATTTTCGGTGCCACGAAAAGCCTCAGTGGAATCGCAAATGTTCCACCCAGCAGGATAGGGGTAAATAAATAACTGGGTAGGAGCATGGAGGGATGGATCTTGTGCAGGTAAGTACACTTAGCAAATTAATTAAGCTTCTCAAATATTCCTCCTGTCACATAATGCTGTGTATTGTCTTACCCTCCTCCGGAGTTGGCTGTGCTAAAAATAGCAGTTTTCACTTTGAAGTGTTTAAATCAAAAGGCAGCGAAGGCAGTGGGAGATGGTGTTTGGGATGAAAGCCCTCGTCAGACAGTAACGCTCATGCCGCCTTCGGAGAAGTGTCTTTAAATGAGGGTGTTTGGGGGCAAACTGCTGCCGTCCCCTCTGCAGCTTGGGGACAAGGACTGAAGTGACTCTGGGAGACCCCAGCAGCCAATCTCTCATTATCTGCACCTGTGTTTTTAATTTGATTGGGTTTGCTGTGAGCTCTGCCCCAGGAGTGAGAGTCGACCCTGATAACAACAGATTTACTCCTTGAGGGCTCCGCTGCATCCCCGCAGCGTGGGCAGCGCATTAACTCCCGGCACTCCCCTGTAACACCGTCATCTCTGCTTGTGTCTTCCAGAAAACGGCCCTTGCCTGGGGTTCAGGAAGCCCAAGCAGCCCTACCAGTGGCTGTCCTACAAGGAGGTGAGCTGGAAATGACACCACCGCGGAGTCCTCTCCCCCAGTGCCCTTGCCTGCCCGGCAGAAGAAGGGGGTGTTAAGGCATCCGTCAGTAACACGCACAGTCTAGACCAGGAGGTTGCCAACATGCTGTGCAAGGGCTCCTGGTTTCCCCAGCCAGGCACACCTTGGTGTTACATAGGTGTGTCGGGAACATCCCGGCATTATATAGGTGTGTTGGCTTTCGGGGACCAGCTCGATGCCATTTCCCTGCTCTTGACTGCAGCACTGACATGCTCAAAGCCATGGGGCATTGCCAACCAGAGGTCAACTGCTAGTCAACTACAAATGGCTCATGGTGACATAAAAAATTGAGCTTTTAGATAGCAAATACAATAATTTGAGAGCCTCCCTGTATAAGCTTAGTCTTCACTTAGTTTGGTATTGCTTATATTCCTCTTTTTTAATGTATTTTTTTTTCTCTCCAAATTCCAGGTGGCTGAAAGAGCAGAAGCTCTGGGTTCAGGGCTTCTTCAGCAGGGCTGCAAGCCATCCACAAAGCAGTTCATTGGGGTCTTTGCTCAAAACCGTCCAGAGGTAAGGTTTGAAGTTCAACTTGATGCTTTATTAATAATGTTCCTGACTTGTGAGCTTGCTTTATACTTGAAGGTTGTTCTCAAGTGTGTTAAATCTGCCTCCATGACCCCCTTCTCACCTTCATGCCATGATGTCCTCCTGCAGTGGATCATTTCTGAGCTGGCTTGCTACACCTACTCCATGGTGGTTGTTCCCCTCTACGACACCTTAGGTCCCGGAGCCATTCGTTACATCGTCAACACAGGTAAAAACAAGATTGATGTAATCTTCTCAGAAACCAGTTTTGTTGCTCAGAATGGTTTATTTTCTTCAGCTTTCCAAATTTTACTCATTGAGTGTCTTGAAGTCACTTAGAGATGTTTCTGGGGAGCTGTGTCCCCATGCTGGGTCAGGGCTGCCTCTGCTGCATTTCCCACGCGCCCGGCCATGCACAGCCGTGGATGGGGATGCTCTGGCAGCGGGAATTACTCCACAGCCACCCAATCCTGTGCTGCTTCATATTTTGCCTCCTAGATTTTTTAGCCCACATGGTGAGCAATTTTAGTGTTTTGAACTGAATCCCAGGGTAATTGTAGATGTCAGCTACAGCTTTGGCATTCATTTAGGTTAGCTAAAATTGCAGTAATTTTCTAAGAGAAATATATGTTGCATTCTCAGGTTTCTGATGTTAGCCTGAAGTCAATATCAGAACTGATATAATGTTAGCTATCAGCCAGCAGCCTGTCTTGCATCAATAAAGATTTACTGTAAACAACTCCTTTGGCTGCTTTTCTTCTAGCTGACATTTCCACAGTCATCTGTGACAAACCTGAAAAAGCCAGAATACTCCTGGACCACGTGGAGAGGAGAGAAACGCCAGGGCTGAGCTCCATCATCCTGATGGACCCATTTGAGAAGGAGCTGACAGAGAGAGGAAGGCGCTGTGGGGTTCGCATCCAGACCATGCAGGAGGTGGAGGTAAGTTTGCTCTCCCTCTCCTTTTCCTGTATTTTGTAGTTTCTGTTAAAAAGACAGTAAAATATCCAGGGACTTGTGAACTGCGTGGCAGGTTCAGTGTCTGGAGAACAGAAAAGAGCAGCTTGTGGCTGATACTGCTGATGCTCAGTGCAGTTGCCTCTCAGTGTTATTCCTTGTTGATAAGAGCCAACATTTCAAACTTTCCTGCTCAAATAAGGTATCAGCTGCTATTTAAGCCTGGGAAGGGGGGTTGCTGTTCGAGACACTGTCCTCCTACACGTAAACCTACAGCCTTACGCTTTTACGAAGCAGCCTGGATTCAGCTCAGCCAGCCCAAGCACTACGGAATCCAAGAATGGCATTGCAGTTGATGCAAGAAGCTTTGGATAGAAAAGATGACCTAAGTGTTAGCCACAAACTTTTCTGCTCTAGCTCACGCTCTCCCTTAGCGGTTTGCAGATTATTAGCAAGTGGGTTACACCACAGGAATTTAAGTGGAAATCATTTTTGTTACTTTAATGTCTTTCAGGACTGTGGCCGTGAGAGTCGACACGTGCCTGTGGTGAGTGTTGGCATGCCGCTTTTCCCCACTTATGATTGCAGCTGCCTACGTTACATACAGGTTGCCCAGAGAAGCTGTGGCTGCCCCATCCCTGGAGGTGTTCAAGGCCTGGTGTGGTGGGAGGTGTCCCTGCCCAGGGCAGGGGGTGGCACTGGATGAGCTTTAAGGTCCCTTCCAACCCAAACCATTCTGTGATTCTATGATTTATTGCACCGCCAAGAGAGGAAAGGTTTGCCCCGGGCAGAAAAAGCCAGCGTGTCCCGTGATGCTCTTGGGGTGGGAGGCAGTGGAGGAGCCCAGGGACTGTCGATACCACCCATGAAGATGGGCAGCATTTGCTTCATACCCTCCGCCTGGGACACTTAACTGAGGTAGCTCATCCTTGCTGAACATGTTAATGAGACAGTAATTAAATGCCATTTTTAAGCCACACTAATTCCACTACCTTACCGAAGCGGCACGGGGGGAATGTGTTTCCACCCTTGGCTTTCCAGTGGGGTTTCTATAGCTCAGAAACGCTACTTGGCAGTATTTCTCTGGGTTATTTCTGGAAAATTGCATTGATATTTTTCACTGGCTGCTCATACTCGTGCAGAACCTTCAAAAGCAGCCTCTGATTTTCAGGCCGCTTATTTATTCGTCGGTGACCCAAAATAGCACACACATGCAGCAGTGCTGAGAATACAGAGATACTACTGGAAACGGGAGCAATCGGCAGCTTCAGAAAGCTGTCCCCTGTTGTGGATAACCACAGGTTTCCAGAATTTATCTGGAAATCAGTAAATTATCTCAAGTTTTCCCCCACACCTACAGGTATAGATGGTATCTTTGAAAATACTAACCGCAAGACAAATATTCCATCAAAGTCATCTTACACTAAAGCACGCCCTTAACGCAGCTGGAGCAAAACATATGGGAAGAATAGTGACTGCGCCAACTGAAGAAACCTGAGTTTTATGATGGTCTTTTATATTTGCCAAGGGGAATGAAAGCTTTTTATGACAGAGCTGAGATATAATTGGTTTGATCTTTAAGTTTATACAATGACAACAGTCTACCATTGACCCGTCTGCATTTGATTGATGTGATTTTCCTTGTGTATTTCTAGCCTCCTCGACCAGAAGATCTATCAATTGTCTGTTTTACTAGTGGCACTACAGGTAAAAGAAGATGTGTTTTAATCCTGACATGTTAGAAAAGATTATTGAATTATTTATTAGCACCACCTCAATATGTGCAAATGTGCTGCTATGCTGGTATGGCAATTTCTATGCATTTTTAATATTTAAGAACATATATGTGCATACGTTTCTGTAGATTGCAAATTAAAAATAATGCTATATTTATTTTTCACTTGAATTCCCTGACATACACTTTGGCAGTACGATTTTCCAGTTGTTTGGAAATCTGCCCATGTTTCTGCTTCCCCTTTGCAGCGTAGCTATGAAGCTCTTGATTGATGGGTATTTACCTTCTGCAGATGTTTTAAAAAAACCCGGAAATGTGAGTGCACAGCTTTCCATTCTCTGTATCCTAAGCACACCAACGTCCTCAGCACCTCTGTCTCCTCTGCTGTGTGTCCCAGCTTGCTGGCCTGTTGGCCATGTCCTTGGGTTGGCCCTGGGGCACCACGTGCTGGGGGACGGGCCTGGGCAGCCCACGCTGCCAGCACTCCCATGCCGCTGGACCCTTTTTCTTGGAGAGGAGCAGTGGCATTTTCCTGCTTGTTCGTAGCAGGCACAGTGCTTTCTCCTCTCTCCAGACCCTGGTTTTCGTAGGGCTTGCAGGCCATGTTGGACGGGGCTTGGAGCAACCTGGTCTGGAAGGAGGTGTCCCTGCCCAGGGCAGGGGGTGGCACTGGATGGTCTTTAAGGTCCCTTCCAACCCAAACCATTCTATGAGTCTATGAATTTCCTACTCTCGAGAACTCGACCTACATAACATCTATCAAAAAGCAGACAGTGCAGATCATAGAATCATAGAATCTTCATGGTTGGAAAGGACCTTTGAGATCATCGAGTCCAACCATACACACACAAAAAAAACCCCAAACCCCTACAATCTCTGCCACAGATGCACAAGGCATGAATGCTTGGGGAACTGCTTTTATACTTACCTGCAGGGAAGGACCACGCTCTGGGGGCTGCTGGAGTGGCTCTTCCAGGTTCACCTGGGCTCTGGGATTACCTAATGCTTGGTCCTACCCCAAAGGATTTGGGGTCCTCGATTTGGCCTCCATTCATTTAGGCAAGCAGAAGGTGCTGTTTGACACCAAGCTGCCCTCTGAGGAGGGAGCTGCTGCTCCACCTGCGGAGTGCGAAGCAGAGCAAGAGGGGACATCCTCATCTTCCACCTCCAGAAGACTCGTACTGCGCAGCAGGTAGGCAGCTGCTTTGTCAACTCCCGTACAAGCTCAAAATGTGTTAAAAGGCTTTGGCTTTTTTACCTTCATGCACCGTTCTTAGTTCTGAGGTCTGTGCACTCCGGAGTACACGAGGCAGTGCACTGTGAGAGGAGCCCGTGGCTCTGCTCCGTCTCGGCAGTGGGAATTCCTAAAAGGCAAAGGTTGAACCCAGTGCAGGAGGTGGACCTGACAGCCATGTGTGCTGGGAGCGCCGGCTCTGCCGGCACAAAGTGGCCAGGCACAAGTGGGAGCCGTGCCTAAGGATACATACGGTGGGGCACAATTTGTGTGAATTTTAAAGTGCAGAGCAATTTTTTTTTTAAAGTCACGTTTTTGTTGATATTTTTATTTCTAAATAAGAAATTCTGAATTGAGAAGGGGGTTTTGATTTTTCTTTTTTTATTTGCAAATGCAATCATAGGCTGGTTTCTTTCTGCTTTTCTTAGGAACGTGCCTGGAGTTACAGAAATAGGACAACCAGGGAGCTTGTTTGCTTTCTCCCACCCAAACCAGAGATATCAAATTCCGCAGGTTATGTGCAAACTAACCTCCCGCAGAGCAGTGCTTTGTGAGCCACCAGCCCATCCTTTGCTGCTGGAGGACTTTGCACATCACCTTCTGGCTTCTCCAGGGGTTGCATCAACACTCTGGTCTGGTTCCCGTGGTGTGTTTTGACGTAAAAGTCTTGGTTTTTTGTATAGCCCACATCAGCATATTTTTAACGATCAGAATCGGAATTTTTCTTCCAACGGATATGTACTCAAGGGATTTTTCAATTCTGAAGGGCTCTAAACATTTTTTTATGGTGCGAAACAAATCTTAGCTACAGTTTGTAACCTGGAATTGCAGTACTGGAAATAATTTTAGCTGCTTATAAAAAAACCCCAAAAGTAGACTTTAACATGTGCTGTTCTTTGATAGGATGAGATGTCCAACTGCCTCCCCCGGGAGGAGGGAGAGGCTGAGGTTGCCGTGCTCAGATGACGAGACCAACTTTCATTGTTTTACCAAGAAACCATCAGCACCCAGAAATGGGCCAAAGCCACACAGATGCCCCCAAACCATCAGGATACAATTTTTCATGCAGGCTGCTCCAGAGAAGCAAACTGTCGCCTCCTCAAGGAAATGTAACCGACTGGATTAAAATTGCTTCCCAGCGGTTTCTCCCAGCCTGCCAGGGCACAGCCCAGAGCCTCCCAGCGGGAGGAAAGCACATGCCAAAGTGCCGATGGATCACGCTACCGAGTTAGTGCTGGAGCTGCTACTTGAGGTACCCGTTTAGTGAAGTGGAAAAGGTTCTTCTGTTGCTTATGAGAAGGGTCAAACCAGCCTGGCACCAGGACAAGGAGAAATTGCCATACCTGGGCTATCAACTGACTGGGATCACAGCGCACCCATTTCCATAAGAAGACACTCGCAGGTGTGTCTTTACAAGCAAATTCAAACTTGAGAGCAGTGTTACTGATTGATTTTTTTTTTTTATTTTTTTTTTTTTATTTAAAGGAAAAGCAGTATCACTGCCAACCTTTTTCTCTCGAAGTGTTAATTCTGGGAAAGGGCTTGTAGCAAGGGGCACTTGTTCTGCTGGCTCTTAAAACAGAAGAATGAAAAGAGGACAAATTTTACAGGAATTCCCCAGCCCAAAAAGCTCCAGCTCCCCCGTGGCAGCATGGTTTGTTGTGGATCTCTCCCGATGAAGGCTATCCTGGCTCTGACGCTGCTGCTCATGATCTTAAAGGTCCCTTCCAACCTAGACGATTCTATGATTCTACGCTCTGCTTTGACGCCGTTATCACTGCAGCTGATAATGATGCTCAACCTGCTGCGGGCAGGACATGGGGGAAGGAGCCACGACCTTCATGCTGCTTCCAGGCACCTCACAGCGATTTGAGCAGAGGCATTGAATTTGCATTAAAAAAAAAAAAAGAGTAAGTAAATGAGTCTCAAAGCATCTGAGAAATCTTCCCAAAAAAGTCTGGAGAGCTGTGTGAAGGTGTGGGAGCCAGATCTGTGGCTGGTATAGCCGGAGGGCACAATTTTGAATTTCCAAACCAGCACTGAGCACATTCTCTCCACCGATGCGCAACCCGCCGGCTGCCGATGCAGAGAAATGCATGCAGTGTCGCGGGAGCATGGCTACGTGTGGAATTGCGGGGGCTGAGCGTGTGCATTTGTCTAGACGCAACTGAAATAACAGGAGCACTTTCTGCGTCGTTGGCATGTGTTTACAACGGGCATCGGATCGTGGAGCTTTTCTTGAGGTCTGGATCCACGTGTGCACCCAGCTGTGAAAATAAGCACCTTGAAATGAAACCTGCCTGGCTGAGCCGGAGCCCACAAGCCCGTCTGTACAAGACATTAGGGCAGGAGCAGTTGTGGTCAGCAAAGATGTCAGCCCCAGCTTCGCCTCTGAGCTTCGGAGAAGGACGAATGTGAGACCAAAACAGCTCCTGTGCACCCTGTTCCCACGCAAGTGTTTGGGGCTGAAGTACTCAAAGGCACTTGGAACACCAAATGCGGATTTTCAGTAAAATACACTGTGTTCAAAATGTCCTGCTTTAGCGCAATAAACGCATGCAATAATTACTTTTGTTTGGGCCTTTATTCCGTTGTTTGCGAGGCTCGATGGAAGTGATGTCGGCAAAGCCGGCAGGGCAGAGGGCTCGGCACCCGCAGTGAGGGGCTGCCGGCGATGCAGCCTGCAAACCGCTCTGAAACCGGGAGAATTAAGCAAATTTTTCTGTGCTGAGACTGATTCACAAAACACCAGTGCCCCTTCCTGATCTGAGGAAGCCAGAATGAAGTTCTGGCTGATTTATAATTTGCTGAGGCCGTTGCATCCATCGTTAAGTGTAACGATGTGGCAAAGCTCCCGCCGGCATCCCTGCGGCAGGGTACCCGCAGGGAAAGCTCCTCCCGTCGGCTTTCGATCGAATTAAAGCAATCTGCTTAAAAACACACTGGAGAGAGAGAGGCAGAGGCTGGCTCTGTAATCTTTATTCGAGCTGAGCTACACCTTTTGGAAAAAAACCCTTTGAGGGTGATGACGAGGGACAGTGCAGTGACAGGACACGCGCCGCAGGGATGGGGCTCTGGGCTCTGCTTTGTGTCCTTGGAGGCTTCAACCTGCACGTTTGTTGTTTAACAAACACCGTATTTTGGCGTACGAACAGACACAAAATCCAAAAATTGTATTACGGTGCGGATTCTCAGCTCCGAGGAGAAAAGAGGGTGAAAAAGCAAATGCGGGCGGTGTGGAGGTGCCCACGGGTGACGCGCCATGGGCGCAGTGCCCCACGCTGGGGTGACACGTTGGGGCTTTGCCATCTTCCTGTCCCCGTCTTCAGGTCACCTCTGCTCCGCCGCTGACAGTATTAATGACTTCCCTTAATTGCGGTCTCATGGGGTCGTCTTGTAGCCTCATTTCTACCATGTATTACCTGTTTTCTGTATTGTTTGGGTTATCCAGCGCGCTGTCTAAGTAAGAGTTTAACAGCCTTTTAAATGAGGTCTGTGGTGTTCAGGATCGTTTTTAGTCAAAATCTGTATGAAATAAATCCTACCTGGAGAGGCTGGGAAGAATGGGGCAGGGCTGGTGGCCATGCTCACCAAGCGGCTCTGCCTGAGTAATCTCATAAATTGTATTTGGGCTATTTTTGGTGGAAACTTGTTCAGAGTCCCCAGTAGAAATGTTCATGTTATACCATGTTTCCAGTATCATTTTCTTAAATTTTGAGGGTTGCAATAAGTGGTTTTGATGCACGTTTACTCCACAGTAATGACTACAAAAATTACATAAATTTTAAAATTCAAAAAGAGAAATTAATATTGTAACCATTTCCTGGTTTGTTGTGTTTTGTTTTGTTTGTTTTTTTTTTTTTTAAGCTTTTGGAAATTACCTGCTGTCTCGTCTTTTAAAATCGCTCTTTGTTTCCTTTCAGGGAACCCCAAAGGTGCTATGCTGACTCACGGGAACGTGGTTGCTGATTTTTCAGGCTTTCTGAAAGTGACGGAGGTGAATACCCTGATTTAGAAAATGTTTCCATGTGCGGAGTGTGGGGGTTAAGCTGCGTCCCTGCACGGGCTGGAAATGTGCTCCTGCAGAAGGAGGTGAAATGTCTCTTAGAGGGCCAAATCCGTGGAAATGGGAGCAGGTCTGAGCTTACAGCACTGGAGGGCATTAAATCCCCTTTCCAGCCCTGGCTCCCTGGCTCTGTAGGGCTTAAAGTGCTTCTGAGAAGCAACACTGGCTCCTGTAAATCGATTAATTAATTATTTTCAAATAATTAGGAGAGCAAACAAGCCCTGTGTATTTACAGCTGGTGCTTCAAGAAGAGCACAGGGTCCACTCCTAAGGGTGCCCACACAATGTCATCTTCATTTTTTTTTAAAGCTTTCTGCATATGAAGTGTGTATATATGAGAACATGTAAGTTTTTATGAGAATGGTTAACGCCATTGATATTAAAGTATATCTCGGTTTCCATTATACATTTTTTTAAAAAAGCGTAGTGCTGGCCAAGTACCCGTATAATATGTTTCACGCAATGTGTAATCTTGTGTTTAGAAACAATGTAGGAAGCAGAATTGCTGTCGCACAACGTATTAAGGGTTATATGCAGTATGTACCTAACAAATATAAAGAATCTTTTTTTTTTTTTTTTTGGTAGTAAACAGGCAATTCCGTAAAGTAGTGATGTACGTATGGGATGGACAATTTGTTACCTTACAGCCCTTGCTGGTCTTATCATTGGTGCTGCAAATACTGCAGTTTTATTATCTTAATCCTTGAACTTTCTGAGATTTCCAGGCCGCTGTTACAAAGAAAATTGGACACGTGTATTGTTGGGATTTCTCACATCACGTGTCCAAGCATTTGCAGGGTTGTGACTCCAGTAATTTGCGGTATGAAATGTCAAACCCAGCGGTTCGCTGCAGCCAGCCCTTGGGCTCCGCAGTGCAGAGCTTTCGCTGGGTTTGGAGGCAGCGAGCTGCTGAGGTGAAAGCTGATGCGTGGCTACGGCTGAGTTTCAAAGGGCAGGAACGTTTATTTTGGAAGAGGACTAATTTAGAGGGAGCTGAGGGAACTTGGCATCTTCCAGGACCGGGCCGTGGAAATGGATTTAGTGTTCACTGACGGCAATGGGACTCTTTGGTTAATCTCTGTGGTATCAGATTGAGACCTAAGTCTGGTGTAAGTGGCGGTAAATTCAAGAGCTTCAGTCACCAGAGATTGTTGGCGAGAGTGTAAATGCCAGTGGCTGATCCGCACGATTTGGGCAATGTCTAATGACATTTCATAGTAATGAAAACAAGCAAAATGCAAAATACTTGAAGGTAGTATCAATTCATAAAATAAAAATACCCAAAGCTGAGAAGTACCATAGGTTTGCTGTTTATGTGCCAGTTTTGCTTAGTTCAGTGATTTTTATAAATGGAACAATTTTAAGTGAACCTAGAGCTTTATTATAAGGTTGATCCCAAATGCTAAGAAGCAGTTTTCATTTTTATATTTAACTGGACAAGTGTGCCAACTGTGAAATTCAATGTCGTCATTTTGGTCTGATTTAAAACCAAATCTTTTATTGTCTGGTCACTTTTAGCAGCGCAAACAAAAAGCGGCATAGCTAGTGATGCTAATGGTTTTACATTACTGTGCTTGCAGAAAATGAGGCCAATTTGAAACAATGTATAAATAGGTCTACAGGCCCTAATGCCTTAATTCGGAGTGGCACATAAAATATTGTGCAAAGGGATGCTGAAAACCCTGCGTTGTCAATCCTGTTTGACTTCCCTAGGTAGCGGTTGGGAGGGCATACCCAAATCTGACTTGCGCAGGTTTAACTCCAATAAAATATTCCCCGAGGAAGAAACTCCCCTGCCTCCATCCACCACTGCATCCCAGGGCACGGACTATCGATTCTGTCACAGCAGCGGAGATGCAAAGTGGGTATAAACTGCTAATACTGGGAGCTAATAGATTTTATACCACTGGCTTTGGTGCAAGTTATTGGGTAATCAAGCTTTCAGGTTTTTTAATCCATAATATTATGACAAGCCTTACCCTTGGAAATGCAGGTAGAAAGGCTGATTTTCTTTTGGGGCATGGGTCAGGTCAGGCTCTCCGGGCCTTTGTTTACCCCAGCCTGTGAGACAGAATTAAAACCTTGGCACACTGAAGACTTTGGTCATTTTAATTTTTTGTGTAATCTGTCCAGCCTTCTTTTTCCCCACTGCACCTGTCTGTGGGGCAGTGATAATGCCCTTAAAATTACATTTTAATCACTTGAAATGATGAGAAACACTAACAGAAATCATTAGGTTTTGCAGCTGGAAAAAAAAAAATCATAAATTTTTCTGATAGATTCTGGTTCAAATCGATGATTAACCTCAGGAAAAGAAAAAAAAAAAACCTGTAGCTTTGGCTGTAGTAACACTGCGAATCTCTGATGGGCTCTGTGGGATGTGGAAAGCTGGTGTGGCTGTAGAGCCCCGCTGATCTCCAGGAGGCTCCTGCAGGTCTGCACGTCCTGGGCTCAGCGTCTCGTGGTAGAAAGCAATGGATAAAAACTGGGTCCATTGTCAGGGTGAGCCTCTGTTTCCAGCGTGGCTACGATACGCCTTCTGCCATGGAGAGCCCTCTCCGTTGCCCTCTGTGTACATCTCCGTGCTCTCTACTCCTCCTGCTAACCGAGCTTCATTGCTGCTGTGGCTTAACGCTTCACCTTGTATGCTGCTCCCTTCCTCTCTCGACAATCTTTACCCTTTTGCTCCTCTGGTGCCATTTTTCTTTTTATTGTTTTATGACTTTCTTGTTGTCTTCCTGTCAGTGTTTCTTTCCTTTCTGTCTCCCATGCCCTTCACCTGCAGAAAGTGATCTTTCCGAGACAGGACGATGTGCTCATCTCCTTCCTGCCTCTGGCTCACATGTTTGAAAGAGTTATACAGGTAAGAAACCTGCCTGAACTGACGAGGCCTCGTGGGGCTCCTTGTGTTTTCTTCCAGAGTCAGTGGTCTCCTACTTGTGCGGATGTACACATTTCCTATTTGCCTTTAGCACACATGTTTGAGAGAATGGTACAGGTAAGGTCCTAGTGTCAGTGGAAAACATCTTTTTCCACGCCAAACAAACAAACAAAAAAATACTAAATAACCAGCGATATCTTGTAGCACTAAAAAAACTTGTACTCCAGAAGCGCCACGTGCATAACACCAGGGCCCAGACTCTGGTCTCAGTGACATGGTCATGAGTCCAGAGCCATTCCAGGAGACTTTCCCAAGCTCTCCAGCTTACACCGGTGGCTCTGAGATTGGAAAATGGCCCTTTGTCAACAAGCAGGAGCTGCTACCTGCACCATTTTGGAGGCAGCTTCTCAAATCACTCTAGGATGAGGTGTCATGGGAGTAAAAGGATTTTTCGTGCCGTTTTCTACATCAGCTAAAATCCTTTTATTGCATAAATAATCAGATCTGCAAAAAAAAAAACAAGCCAACAACTTGCAGATACTGAAAAAGAGGAAACTAAGATCATGGTGTGACACACGTGATCCTCCTGGCAGGGCAGCGTACGGTGGGCATTAACTGGAAGCCAGCGTCCCCTGGAAATAATGGCAAATAGAAGTGTTAACTCGTGCCAGCCCGCAGAACTGACATTTCATGTCTCTTTTCTGAAAAGATAGGTGATAATTTGTGCTGCAATCAGCGTGTTAGGCAAGTCAGCGAGACGATCACACCACTTCTCCCAGCCTGAGAAGCTGCAAACTAAAAACTGATCCAATATGCAAAGATTGGATCTGGATTCAGTTGCAGCTCTGTACTTCCACAGGGAGGACTGTTTCAGGCTGAAAACATACTTTTGAGTCAGACAAGCATTTGAATATAAGCCTCCCACTTCTGAGTAACATCCATGCCAGAAATAATATATTCTGCCCTGTTAAAAAAACAACTTGCAAATTGGAAGTGAAAGTCCATGAACGATTTGGAGAATTACAGCCCAGCCTATCTTCACTTGTAAGTCTCATTTTAAAAGGCAAGCTGGGCAGTGTGGCGTCATTATTCAGGTAAACTGCTTTGCCAGCAAACAAGAATGTAATTATTAAAAAAAGTTTAATAATTAAAAAAAATATTAAAAAAATTATTAAAAAGTCATCTGATGGGGGGGGGCAAAAGTTAAAAACATTTGAAATATGTACATCTGAACCAAAGGATGTACAGGTTAATCCCCTCTACTAAGAAAAAAAAAAAAAATCATTAATATAAAGATTTTTTCAAAAAGGGTAAAAAGTCATTTTCAAAAGCATGCTGAAGAGCAAGCACTGTGTCAGCTTCCCTTGCTTTAGCCAACATTATTGGTTCCTGGAACTTACAGTTAAAATTAAACAGATACCTTCTTCAAAGATAAAGATTTCTAATAGTTATTTATAATTCCCAATAAGACCGCTGATTATATTTTCCTTTTTACGTTTTTTTTTAAGTCATGTGCATGTGCAGTGTAAAACTGAGATTTGGCAGCGTGGTGTTCGTTAAACCCACATCACATGCATAAAATTCCTGTGGTTTCAGTTGATGGAGAGACAAGCTCTAACTGGTTGACAGAGCAGTGAGAGCACTCTGGTTAGCATTACAGATTATTCAGGAGTAGCACAAGGAGACATAGGTGTCTCTTAAAGAGTTTTTAACTGTTTTAGTTATTTGCGGAGAAAAGTTGACACAAAGGGAGCTGACATTTTCCACTTGCCCCTTGCAGAGCTCAGACAGCTCAGGAAAGCTGAGGATGCCTCCTCCTGCTTGTGCTCCAAAAGCAGGGAAGGGATGCTGGTCTCGAATTCAGGAGCACAAGCGATAAAATACCAGTTTTACCCAGTTAGCGACTAGTCCTCTGACTACCAGAGCTGCCGCTTCAGCTGCCAGTTGGCTCATCGCAGGCAGCCTGCCCGGCCCAGTCCCGCACTCCCAGCTCCATTCTGATCTGATTAAAGTCACCTCTTTTCCTTCCAAGTACAAAACTTCTGGATCTGTAGTTTCCATACGAGCAAAGCACCTTTTATGAAGTGGGCTTCTATTTCTGGGATACAGGATCAGGCACTGTATTGCTAACGTAGTCTGTATTGTTGTATTTAAACAAAACTAAAGTATTAACACCTAAAAATCGGCTGACCCTCAGTATGTTTTACAGTGTTTCTTAATACTCATTTCTTTATTGACAACAGTTCCTTGTGCTGTGAGCTGCTGTGGTAGGTCTGGGCTTCAGAGGAGAAGTTCAGATCCAGAATCTGACCATAACTGACTTCTCCATCCCCGTATGCAGGGGACGAGGGGAAATCCCTTCTAAAAGCTTTGTTCTTCCAGGAACAGTGGCAAATTTGGTGGATGCTGAATTGCCAGTACTGAAAAGTGCCCAGAACTATCCATCTATTTCTGTTCAGTGCAAAATTTACGTATATTTATATATATTTCTAAAGCCCCGTTTTTGCCTTACTGAGAGCAGACTTTCAGGAAAGGCACTTCTGCGCGTGGGAGGGATGCTCTGCCGCGGGAATTCAAAGGGACGGGGTTACATGTGCTCCTTTTTCTTCCCATCAGTCTGTCGTGTATTGCCATGGCGGGCGAATTGGGTTCTTTCAAGGAGATATTCGTCTCTTGTCTGATGACATGAAAGCATTGCGTCCAACCATCTTCCCGGTCGTGCCGCGGCTGTTAAACAGGATGTATGATAAGGTGAGTTTAATTTTGCCCTTTTTTTTTGTAATAATGAAGTTTCTGTCCCTTTAGTACTTATCTGAAAGAATTCCCGTAGTGGCGGGGATTTCCTGAGCAGGGGGTACTGTTTCTGCCTCACTGCAAACGCATTCTTACCCTGCGTAACTGATGCAGCCGCTCCAATCTGTAAGTCTGTATTATGTTGATTTACACAGACTGCAGGCATGGCTATTGCACGTTACTATGAAATCCCTCTGTATTAGGCTCTTCCCCTGTTCTCACTGAGGTTTCCAGTGACGTTTCCAGAGACGAGGGATTTTTTCATCACAGCAACACCAGGCAAACCTGGAAGCCTTTTTGTGCCCTTCAGCCAGTTTTGGAACTTGAATCTCTCTTTCTGGTGGCAATGATGGCTGAAAATCAGGAACTGCAAAAAGACTGTGAGGATTTAGGCGGTGTAAATGTGAGGTTGGCTTTTGGATCTAGAAATCTTTAAAACTAAGAGATGGTCTTGAAAAGGTATTTAAGCCAGACACGTCTGGTCATCATGGTAAATCTGTTTGAGCAGCTGGGAATATTTATTCCTCAGAAGACTTATCCTCTAAAGATGAGCTTAAGCACAAGCTACTGATTTAATTTTTTCCCAAGGTCGGGACTGTTGGCTCAGGGGTTCTGGTGCCTCGTTAGAGGGACAGGCACTGGGGGCTTCTCGTTTGAAGAGATGTAGCTCACGCTGGTGTCTGATTACGCTCAGGTAAACACAGCCCCCAGCGCCGATACCTGCTCTACCTGCCAAGTATCCAAGTTGCTCATTCCTAGTTGCTCAGATTTCATTATTTCACTGAATCCTATCATAGAAATCATATAGAAATAGCAGTTGTGTAAATCTAGGCAAAGCCCGCCCCATCATCCTCTCTCCTTTTCTCCCCCAAAGGAACAGGATGTACAATAGCAAATAGAGCGAAACAAGCCACTCCTTGGTTTTAATCCAATAAAAAATCCAATAAAATAACTCTATTGCTAATGTAACCGTGCCCTACCTGGCACAGGCAGCACGTAAAGCTGTAATTGTGGGCACAGCAGGCGATGTTTCCTCTCTCCCTGCGCTCCCGCAGATCTTCAGCCAGGCAGACACGTCCCTCAAGCGCTGGATCCTGGAATTTGCTGCAAGACGGAAAAAGGCTGAAGTTCGAAACGGGATCATTAGAAATGACAGCTTGTGGGATAAACTTTTCTTTAATAAAATACAGGTAAGGAATTTCAGAAAGGAGTCTAAAGTCAAAGGACTGTCATTTCTTCTACCAATGACTGATCTTGCTTGAAGTCAGCGTGGTCCGTTTGCCTGTTGATGAACTGCGGGCAACTGCTACTCACTAGCAAATGGCAGACGGATAAATTGAATAGAAAAAGGAAATGGAACGCAGTTAGTTATTCAGTGACCTTTTGCATTAACTTTTGCCACATTTATTTTTATTTATGTATTTATTTTTTAAGCACCGTGCATAAGATGCCAAAATTTCAGCTTCTGTTAGGGATAGTTTTCCAGAGGGGAAGGGAGAAGGCAGACTAAGATGGCTTTTACCACATCCCTCCTTCAGGAGCACTGAGAAATATTTGGGTGCCGTGCTTTGGACCGGGACCCGCCGTGGCTCTGCCCGTGTCCCATGGGGAAAGTGTTTCTCCTTGCTCACACTCAGCACCAGGCAGGAGAGAGGATCCCCTCGGAGCCACGCCGCTCTCCTCCCACCACAGATGGAATTCAGGAAGGTGCTCAGGAAAAGAGGAGTATGAGCAAAGAGACATCGTAGTAAAGTTTTCTGCAAATTCGCTATAGATATGATTTGGTTTAGGGTTGGTCTTCAATTGGGCATATTCAAAACCACTTTTTTTTTCCTAGGAGAACAAGAATAAGGGTGTAGAGAAAAATGCAATGGTTTAACATTAAATGATTTTTAACACAAAATGGTTTAACAAGAGGGGAAAGAAATGAGAATGCCCTGCTGTGTGCCACACATCTCAGTAAAAAATGATTAAATTGGTTTAAACAAGGTTTTTTGGGCTCTGTACTACTCCAGGAGCCTCTGATTACTTCATATTTTTTTTTAATTGGATAACTTATATGGAGCCATGCCACTTTATTTTTAACTAGAGAAACTGACTGTCCTTTTTGTCTGCGGATTAGTTGTCCTCGGTTTGCGAAGAGAGGCGAGTTCACAGGACGCTGAGGGGAGCGCAGACACGAGGCGAGACAGGCTGCATATTGATTCGGGATCTGGCGAGACTGGCAGACTCAGTCGGGAGCTGTTTTCTTTTGTGCTGGGCTCTCTTTTTACTTGTGGAATAAGAAAAAGGAAAGGAAGAAGGGGGAAAAAAGAAGTAAGACGCGACACAGGAATTGATGTAATGCCCTCCACAAATATTTGAAGGTCATCTGCCTTAAAAAAGGGACAGCATTGTTTTAGATGGCTTGGGAAGCCAATTCATTAAAAATGATGAGGCGCAAATAAAAAAAGGAGGGGGGAAGAGTCTGGGTTTTTTACCCACTGGTTCCCGGAGCCGCTGCGTGTCCTGCAGGCCAGGGCTGGCTCCCCGCAGGTCAGCCCCGTGCCCAGGCAGCAGGAGGTGAGACCGAGCCGCTCTTCCTGCCCCGTGTGTGACTCCTGCCCCCCGACAACCAATGGTTTTTTCCTTTGGACACTAATTCTACCCGCAAGGGACACAGTTATTAAGATTTAGCTGGGGTTTTATTCCTAAAGAGAGATTCAGGGCCAGTTTGTATTTCTGCATCTATTCTAGAGAGAACATTTTAGAATCATGTAGAACCATGGAATTGCCTGGGTTGGAAGGGACCTTTCAGATCATCGAGTCCAACCATTAACCTAACTCTGACAAAAACCATCACTAAACCACGTCCCTCAGCACCACGTCTGCCCGGCTTTTAAATACCTCCAGGGATGGTGCCTCAACTGCACCAGTTCCAATGCTTAATAACCCTTTCAGTGTAAAAATCTTTCCTAATATCCATCCTAAACCTCCCCTGGTGCACCTTGAGGCTGTTTCCTCTTGTCCTGTTGCCTGTTCCTTGGGAGAAGAGACCGACCCCCCCTGGCTACACCCTCCTTTCAGGGAGTTGTAGAGAGCGAGAAGGTCTCCCCTCAGCCTCCTTTTCTCCAGGCTGAACACCCCCAGCTCCCTCAGCCGCTCCTAACAAGACTTGAGGGTGTCCCAGACCCCTCACCAGCTCCGTTGCCCTTCTCTGGACACGCTCCAGCACCTCAAGGTCTTTCTTGTTGTGAGGGGCCCAAACCTGGACACAGCACTCGAGGTGGGGCCTCCCCAGAGCCCAGTACAGGGGGACGGTCACTGCCCCGGTCCTGCTGGCCACACTGTTGCTGACACAGGCCGGGATGCTGGTGGTCGCCTTGGCCACCTGGGCACACTGCTGGCCCGTATTCAGGCAGCAGTCAACCAACATCCCCAGGCCCTTCACTGCCAGGCAGCTCTCCAGCCACTCTGCCCCAAGCCTGTATCGCTGCATGGGGTTGCTGGGACCCAAGTGCAGGACCTGGTACAATTTGTTTAAGTTCTGTATCAGCAACACTGACCGACACTGCCGGTTTGGCCATCAATAGTAATTTGTGATGTTTTCTTTTGTTTTCTCGTGGTCGCAACCAGGCAAGTCTCGGTGGGTGTGTTCGCATGATAGTGACAGGCGCTGCCCCTGCGTCTCCCACCGTCCTGGGCTTCCTCCGTGCTGCCCTCGGATGCCAGGTGAGCTGATGGAGATGTTCGTTACTGTCAGCTGGGAAATGCACTGCACTGAAGCAAGGTGATCGGTTGGGACCTTAGAACTGCATCTGGGGACAGCTTTCCTATTCCTAACATGGCTCCAACTGGTGTCCCCACAGCTCTGCTCCCGCGGCCCTGGGCTGGACTGGGAGCCACTGGTGGCCCTGGGAAGGGAGCAGCAGGTGGGCACTGCTTGCGCTGCAGGCAGCTGCCAAAAAAATTCATAGACTCATCCCATCTGTCTCTCAGCACTTAATCGAGTACGTGCAATTAAATGCACTTCTGCATGTGCTAGGCACTTTGTTACAAGAGTTTTATTCTATATATAAATAGAGAAAGATAATCTTCAGATGGCAATTTAACCCACTGAAGATGTCTACTCCGTTATTTCCCTTTGACTGGGAAGCCCAAGGCAACCAAAAGGCTTCACTCAAGAGCCTAAAATTAGTCAAAAAAAATTAAAAGGTGTATTTTCAAAACATCCCACAAAGAAATACCTTCTAATAAGTTCCTCTCATAGAGTAACATTCTTCCTGACTCAAAAGCTAGGTGCTTGAACTTGTCTTCTTACTATTTTCGGCTCTACAGAGCTATGGTAACTCATAGGGTTGTAAATGACATCTTGTATACAGTGATAGCCAGGGGAAGTGTCCCTGTGGTAAATGTGCGACTGTGTGTCACAGCTGGCAGGATCAGCTCACCAGACGGTGCAACAGAGGGCAATTCTTCTAATTTTATTCTGTAATAGTGAAATTATCTACGCTGCTTTAAAGATACCTGTTTCTTTGTCAGGTTTATGAAGGTTATGGCCAAACAGAATGCACAGCTGGATGCACCTTTACCACCCCAGGTGACTGGACATCAGGTAAGAATTTTATTCCACCGCTTGTAGAATGCACATTTCTTTTGAAAATTCTGGACTGTAACATCGCAGGGTGTTAGGCAGCATTCCCCACCGTGTGGATAATCTTCAGCAAATGTGGTGTTCTTGAAAGTGTCACTAGTCCAGAATAAATACACAGGGATCGGACGTTGGGCATGTTTGCCTGGGGAGGTTTGGAATTGTCCCATAAGCTGTTAGTTGCAATAGTGCACCTTTGCGCTCCTGGCCTGTGAGTCCTCTCTAGAGCACTGGAGCTGAATTTAAAAGAACATTTGTTAGAATGGAATGCTGGAACAAAGAAAAGATTAATACATTCATGTACTTAGTGAGCAAACCCAGGCTTCGAATACAGATCCACCACTACTCAATACTTTATGTATCTCAGGCTTTCAAAACTTCTGAGTCTTGTCAAAATCAGATAAAAATTAGCACTAAGTAAGATTCAGATAATACATACATACAAGTATTGCGGCTTAATTTCTTCTTAATATAATTCATCAGTATTTATAAAAATTTTCTGAAATGGGTATCATACCCATTCAAATGAATACTAGTAGGAAACCTGGACATTGGATATCAATGGCTCTGGCTAGTTAAACATTTCCTTCTTTCCAACCCAGATTTTCCATGGCTGGAGAAGAACACAGACTTTCTTCTCCCAGCACAAGTGCCCACCATTTTGGTTTTCTTCAAACCAAAACCACTCCCTTGCAGATACCGGTGTGTGCTGGGGCTCGCTGCCCACCGGCCCCTGCCTTGGCTAGCACTGGGCAAAGCAGCACTTGCGCGCCAACACTGCATCCTCATCCTTGGTGCTCTTCCATCTGGCTCCTTGGCAAAACAAGACATCAGCCCGCAAGAGATACAGCGCACGAAGGGCTGTGATGCAGAGTTCTTCTTCCAGTTCATCTTTCCTAGTGGCTATTTTTTGGGGGAAGAGGCTTGTTTTGCCCAGCGCAGTGCTCTAGCTGTGCTTGTTGGCCATTGCAGGTGTTGTCCTCACTTCATCTTTGGAGAATCTGTAGGGGTGGGGGAAGCATCCTCAGCGTAATTCACTGCAGTTGGAATTCCCAGGGGATTATAGCCAAATAGGAAGTTCAAGTATTTGGTCTTAATAGTGCAAAACCTTAAATAAGGAAATTATTTCTGCACAGAGACACAGCTCCTGCAAGAACATCCAGGGTATCTACAACTGTGCAAGCAACTAATCATAAAATGCTAAGTATTGTTTATAGGAGAGATGACAAGTGACTTGATAACTTTGATTTCCAGGTCATGTAGGAGCCCCTTTGCCCTGTAACTTAATCAGATTGAAGGATGTGGAAGAGCTGAATTATTTTGCTTCCAAAGGAGAAGGAGAGGTAGCAAATCACATTTTTATATCAAATTCTCACTAGTTAACAGTGTATTAAATAGTTATGTAGTTGTAGAAGCATTTTACCTTTGTAAGGTGCATGGTTGCAGATGTGTTACATTTTACAATAAGGAAAGGAAAACATCAATGCAGCAATAAAGCAGCAAAGCACTAATTAAAAAGGGGCTGCGGCAGCACTTCCAGCCAATGCCAAGCCTAAAATTCCTTTAAAAGCTAAGACTAAATTAATTAGTTCAGCTAAGAAGAGCTGAAGTGCTGTGAATTCTACATTGCTGATGTTTCTATATTGCACAGAAATGAAACTTATTGAAATAACTTTTTTTTAACTGCAAACTGAATGCTAACCAACTTCAAATGAATCAGTTTTGCAATTCCTACTTCATACTTACATTAGTTTGAAAAAAATCCATCAGTAATTTTATAACAAAATATATTTTAGTTTCACGAAGCACAGGCATTAAGTCAACCTTTAAAATATTTCAATTTTAGTGAATTACGATTTATCTTGTAAGTATTATAGCAGAATAATAAAATAATTTCTCAGCAACTCTGACTGTTTTGCAGATATGCGTGAAAGGACCCAATGTTTTCAAAGGTTATCTGAAAGATGAAGAGAAGACAACCGAAGCGCTGGACCAGGAGGGCTGGCTTCACACTGGAGACATTGGGAAATGGTTACCTGTGCGTACTGATCAGATACTTAGTTCTGATGGCAACTGTATGATCCCATGTAAATTTTCAAGTACCAAACTTAAATCTCCAAGCAGATCTCTCTTTACAAAGGACCGAGTATTTACAGAATAAGCTTGATATGTCAGTGAAGCATTTTGTGGCAATTTGAAGAGCTCTGTTAAAAGCAGATTGCTTACTGAGTCTCTATGGTTAAATAACTTCTCTGGGAACTCTCATTTCTTTCCCCTAACAGAATGGGACTCTTAAAATTATTGATCGGAAAAAGCATATATTTAAACTTGCTCAGGGAGAATATATTGCACCGGAGAAGATAGAGAATATCTATATCCGCAGTGACCCTGTTGCCCAGATCTACGTCCATGGAGACAGCCTGCAGGTAAAAACTAAGTTTTCAGAAAATCTTTACTCTTTGTAAATAGAAGACGGAGAGCTGGGCATGAAGAGGGGAAAGTGTGCATGGATCACGCATCAGTTTTTGCCCCGATGTCTATCTCCTGCTCCAGAGCCGGCTGCCCGGCGCACAGCAGCTGAGCTGCTGGTGTGACCTGAAGCAGCTTTGGAGGATACTGTGGCCAAAGATCAAGAACAACATTTAATTTGCTTTGGTCTCACCCTTTGGGTCTCTAACGCTCTCCTTTGCCCACGCTGCCTGTGGTAAGCCAGACGCAGGCAGAGCCACTGCTGTTCCATGACCGCTGCCTACACATTTTGTCCAATCTTGTCCTGTTTATTCACATATTTATACAAACACATACGGCTTCTGAAACCACTGAAATTCATCCCTCTACATTCGTTGGCCACAAACATGAGGCTTCCCTTGGCATCGGAGTTTGCCTGAGACTTGCAGGCCTGTGAACTGTATGCGTAAGTGATACGGGGTGTGTTCAGCTCTGGCTTATGCCTGTGAAAAAAGTTAGTAAATTAATATCCAAGCAGAACACAAACCCAACTGAAGGTGTTGAAATTGTTGTCACAGAGGAACAGTCACAGAGAGCCATTTTATCTGAGGAAAAGGCACAGGCACCAAAATTTACTTCGCTATGACATGTTAGTAAATTATTGACATAATTAAACAAGTGACAAACGTGTAGCAAATTCAATGGGCTTCAACGTAGGGCTTCACGTATTGAATTCAATGTAGGGTCTTAAATGTGGTTCAGCTTTTGCCTGCAACTCTCCTTCTCCCTCACCTCCAGGCCTTTCTGGTGGGGATTGTGGTGCCCGATTCCGAAGTTATGCCAGGCTGGGCAAAGAAAAGAGGGTTTGATGGAACGTATGCAGAACTCTGTAAAAATAAGGTTTGTCTTTCTATTTATTTGGAGTACAGACACTTTTTCACTGTAGCGCAACCTAGATAGAGTAGGTATCTATTATTAATGATCTCGGTGACAAGAAATATTTCCTTGCTGAAAATTAAGCAGGGTTGATGTGGATACAGTGATGTGTGCTGACTGTACAGACCTCTGCAATCTCCTGTAGGGGGGGGACCAAGGGTCTGTCTTGCAGAGGACACCAGGATGGTGTAGGAGAGGTTGTGTTTGCTTAGATAGCTTAAATAAGGATCCCTATTTATGCACACTCATTAATACTGAGTAACTGCATGGGATCCCATCAATGAACACTGATGCCACTGAATCATCCCACTGGCATCTGTGGGAAAGGATTCTGCATCCAAGTCTGGCAAATGGTTGAAGGATGGCAAATTTAAGCATCTGTGCCATATATGTTTGAAAATATAACCTTACTTTTCATCCCGAGGAAACAGTTAACATCACCACACTTAATGTCTGTACATTTCTTTAATAGAATATTTGCTAATTATGTATTAACTATCAATAGTATCAATTATGTATTAACTATCAATAACTTGAATGTTACTCAGAAACATGTTTTCTTGATGAACAATGATGTTAATTGCATGTAAGGTTGACTGATATTTCATGAAGAATTATGTGCTTTTACGTGCTTTAACCCAGGAACTGCAGCAAGCGATAATGGAAGACATGGTACGGTTAGGTAAAGAGAGTGGACTTCATTCCTTTGAGCAGGTAAAATGAAACAATTAATACATTATTCAATGCGGTCAGGCAGGCAATTTGTCCATTTGTATTGAATTGGGGATTTGTCAGCATTTGTTCTCTTACTGCATATCCTTGTTGCAGCTGCACACGGTGTTTTCTGAGAGCGAGCTTTATTGCTGGCAAATTGCATTTGTTCCTTTGAAAAATATATATGCTGTGCTTCTACCTTCCACTCATGCTTGAAATTTGAATTAAATTTAGTGAGAATTTGGGGGGCAGAGGTAAAAATCTAATCCAAGGACAGGGATAATCTCTCCAGTCTGACAACCAGGGCTCAAGATAAATATCCATAGGACTCTGATGCTTCTGCCACTGAGAGCACTGTTAAGAAACTGGGTCACTAATTACTTTTCTTATAAATGACCTAGGAAATGCTGCTGGTTTATGTATTTTCAACCTGTGCACCAATTCTTTTCTGGTGGTTGTGTAAATATTTCTGCAACAGAGCTACAAACACTTCAGAAGGAGAACTCTGAAATCAACCGTGGATTACATAGCATTAAAAACACAGTAAAAAAAAATCCACCACATTTTAAAATGTCTCAATGCTTATTTTTCTTAAAATAATGAACACCTTAATCATTACATATAATTAGCAAGGGCCTTTTTGCTTTTGTTTAGGGTGTTTCTGGGTAGTAATTCTATTGAGTAATTCACTGTATCCGAGTGCAGCAGAGGCACCATTAAACATAAACTTGTTATTCTTCACTTCTCAGTTACATATGCAAATGAAATGATAGTAAAAAGAAATGAATTTTGAAATGAAATTCAAGATAAAGCACGGTTTGCAATGCACGTGATCGTCTGGGGTAATAAGTCTGGTTTGCTCCAGCCGTACTCTTCACAGTATGAAATATCCTCAAGTAATCTAGTCTACCAGCAGTTTGCAATTAATAAAGTAGTGAGGAAAGCCTTGGCATTTTTCTAAAAGTTAAGAAGAAATATTTTGCATTTCAAAACTGAAGGGCTTAAAAATCGACATCTCTGTTGCAATACGTAATCTTAAAACTGAACTTTGAGCCAGATATTACGGCTAATGCTGGGATGGGATGGGATGGGATGGGATGGGATGGGATGGGATGGGATGGGATGGGATGGGATGGGATGGGATGGGAGCCCCGTTATGTGGAAGAGCTGCTCTTTATCATCCCCATCCTTGTCTGCAGTGCCAGCGGCCAGAGCTTGGACCTTGGGCTGGGAAGTGACAACTCTGCCTTCTGTAACCAACAGCCCAGGGCGCAGGCTCTGGGAGCCGTGCAGTGAGGGAGGGAAGCATTAATAGCACAAACACTGGTTTTTGGGAAGGATGTCACTGGGGGAGGAACTGGCCCACAATGCTTGCAAATGAAAAATGAATCACATATCTAATGGGAATTTAAAAATTGATTCTCAATCTATATTCCTGCAACTCCTAGTCTAACAAAATGCAAACTGGTCTGGTTTGGGGAACCACAAAAGCAGCAGATGGGTGGGGAATTTTGTCTTAAATGAGTGGACTGTGACCAGTCACGCAGCAGTTTTCTGCTTTCTCCCGCACCAGCACTCCCATAAATGCACGGGGAGGAAAAGCTGGCTCCCATCTGCGCTGCCAGGCTCCCTGCTGTGCTCAGAGGCACCGCCGCTAACAAGGGCAGCCTTGTAAAATCCTGTTTGCCTAGGATGAATGGTTTTACATCATTTTAATTACCTAGTAAAATGCCGTCAATTCATCTTCTTTAAAGATGCTTATCATGTACACTCCTTGTACCTGCAAAGCTTCATGATAATTTTGCCAGACCACATCCGTGCTGCTTGCTTTCTTTTGCAGTTGGGTTAAGCCGATGTTTTTCAGCATGGCTCCCTGCCCTCCCTCCCTTCCTCGCTCTTCTAGCCCTTACCGTGTGAAACCCTGCAGTTCCAGTGTCACATATGGTGACGCTGTCTCTTGCGCACTGCCTGGCTGCTCTTTGCCCTTGGTTTCATGCAGAAGAGAGATTTCCGTGCTCATTCTCCCTTCCGCGCTGGCTTTTGGGGTGGAGGGATTTAGTGTCACCTTGGAAAAGTTGGGAAGGTGAGGAAAACCCTGGGGACCATGGGCTCGAGGCACAGCCAGAGGTAATGCAGCAGGGCTGGCGTGAGAAGTTGCGCTTCTTGAGTGGGATGCCTGTAACTTTTGCTAAAATATATCCTTTTTTTATTCTAGGTCAAAGCCATTTACATTCACTCTGATATGTTCTCAGTACAAAACGGTTTGTTGACACCAACATTAAAGGCTAAGAGACCAGAACTAAGAGATTACTTCAAAAAACAAATAGAAGAGCTATATTCAAGCATCTCCATCTGAAATTGAAGGAAGCATCTTCTGAATAATGGACTTCGTAGCAATATTAGAATAATACTCAAAAGTACAGAGCCAGAATGACACAGCTGAAATGGATACGCATCTGAATCTTACATTTGAGCCTTTCATTGTTCTAGGACTTCACCACTAACCATAATTTTCCTCCTTTTTTCCATCAGGTGTGATACAATTTATTTTTTACTCTATGTACACAGTAGGGTACTACTAAGAATTATGCTAAATTGCCACAAAATATACAGAAATTTCAATCTATGACCAAGTAAATTATGGAAACTTACCTTATTAATAACTACAAACATTTCTAATTAAAATAGGGAAAGTTTCAGGTATCTCTGTTAGTATTTGATTGTATATAACCTAATACATTAGAAACTACAATTGTGGATAATTCAATAATGTGGTCTACCTCAAAACAATCAGTGATTGATGGTGAAAGTGTTTTCCCTGATCTGGAACTTCAAGCTGGATATCAGTTTATATATTAAGTGATAGTTTTTATATTTTCCAGGACATAAATTACATTGATTTGATTTAATCATTAATGACCCAACTAACAACCAGAAAGAAATAGGAATGAATCTCCCATTATTTGTACTTAATAGACCTATTAGTATATTACATCTAATGGATTAATATTACCTTGAGATTACAAGAACAGGTTAGGAAGTGATAGGATAGAATTCCCTCTATTTCCTTTTCATCTGAACTCAATTTATACATGGCATGCTGATTTTGCATTAGGGCCTCCTTCAGCACAGTACATTCACGGACATCTGAACTACTCAAACCACGAAGGTTGCAAAAGCATCACTGGCTCTGTGGCGGCTTCCTGTGGGAGGTCATGTTAACCCATATGCTCCCGGTCCCTAATTTATTACTTTACATGCTGCTAATACTGCGTAGTCCAGTTGGACTAACTTCCTGTCAGAAACAGTGCTAAAGAAACGGAGCACAAGGTGTACGCTGCACTTCTGAACGGGGCTTAGCAAAACAAATTGGGTTTTTTGGGAGAAAGGCCAGCCTGAGATGCAGTGGTGGAGGTCATCCTTTGGCTGGCCGCGGAAGAAGAAGAAATACTGCTCCAAAAGGCCCCAGGGATGGGCGAAAGGCTGTGTTAGCCAGTGCTCTTGGAAGGTGTTGTGGTGCGGTAAAACGTTGGCTGTGGTTACGGAAAGGCCTGCTAAGAAGAACATCTCTCTGTTCAGACGTCTGGAAGCCCCTGTTCCCACTGTCATCAATTCCAGTGGCCTCTCTGGAATAAAGAGCAAGGAGTCGGGATGAAACCTGGGCTTTCGCAACCAGCTGCAGCCTTTGGGAAGGGAATAAGTCCCATGTGCAACAGGAATGGACTCTAGAGCTCTCTCCTGATACAAAGCATGGTACAAAACAATGAGAAAACTGTAACGTCAAGTCGCTTGAGTACGTGGACTGTCAGTGGCTTCCTTCTGCTAAACAGGGTCCTAAATATATATGTGTATTTTACTAGCTGCTGTTTGTTGCACCAGTGCATACTAGCATGGAGCCGTGCCTGCTGGATCTTCTTTGCTAGGACAGTGAAAGCACACTATTTTCTCTCTCAAACTGAAATCCACTGTAGACTTTTCAAGAGAAAAGTTAAAATTTTTAATTTAAATGATCTCTTATTTTTCTTCTGAAATTCCATTGCATGCTTCAAAATGAAATAAAATGAATTAATGAGTTAGTGTTACATGAAGACTGATTTATTGCAGTAATTTCAGAACAAAATGATACAAAGGAAGCCGTATCAGCTAACTTAACCACTCATATAAAGAACACAGCGCTTTGATTTATCAAATGTGGATGGATTTGTCTGAATCCCTTTTTTGCGCTCGATTCCTCATTCAATTCCAGTGCAATGACTCATATCAGTCCAAAGCAAATAAGAAATACCGCTGCTGTGATCTGATGGCATTGTACATGCATTTGTCAGCAATGTACACAGCAACAATATCCCTGGGGAATTTGCATCTGCCACGTCTACAGAGGATTGGAATTACTATATAAAATCTGGCTCTTTAGGTCAAGTCATAACGGATTTTCATCTCTGCGGAGTCTAGTTCATCTCCTTTTTGTATCAGCCAAAAGACAGTCATTACATACGCATACTTCAAAGCAATGAAGAATTAGTTCAATTTCCTGTTTTAACGCGACATACTTTTAAAATAATAATTAAAAAACCCCAACTAGTTATCTAAATAAATACAGAAAAACTAGTTTCCACTGAACTTTTTCTGCCACATGAGTTTAATTTGCTTTTCTCCTAAAATGATTTCAGTTTACTAGACTTTTCTAGACAACTACACTCTGACTTTGTTTAAGCACAGAAGATCCTGAAATGAGTTTGTTTATGGCTTAGATGGCTGTTATTTTTATGTATATAATGCTGAAAAGAATATCTATATTCTTCTTTTAGTATTTGATGCAAAATGTCAGATGCATTAGAGCCAAAGATATGAACACCAAAAGAATAAAAAAGAAAAAATACAGACTTGGCCACACTTGGATGATGCAAAATTTGGGAGAAACTGTGTTGCCACACTGAAAGCGTGAATACTTTCAGAACTTGTGAAAAGCTGTATAAATAAACTAAAAGCTCTCTTCAGTTCTTTCTTGTGTAATCAGATTTTCCTCTGCAGATCACTCTCACCATAATCATAACAATGTTTTAAGAGATTAAAACTTGAACACGTGTAATGTGTGAGCCAGGCACAAACAGGCTTCTCTTCAAATTCCAGGAACATTTGTCTTGCATTGGGCTTTCTTACAGTGAAATACTTGCTGTGAACCCCAAGGAAAAATCCCCAGGGCTGTCCAATAACCATTTTTTTCCCCCTCAAGATAATTAATTACAAAATTAATTTCTAACTTTCACCTTGAAAGAGTTGAGACTCAAGCGCTCTTGCATAAGTGGCAATGTGAGCTACCCTTCTCTGTAAAGAGCCCGATTCTTGATGGCTTCAGGATGACTGGTTTTAACTAATCACTGGCATCTGGGGGTTCATTCCGCAATCAATGAATGACAAAATACAGGAAGCCCACTGAAATGAGCACGGCTCTAGTCTGCCATCACAGGTGGGCTCAGTGCTAGTCAGTCCGGCTCCCGCGACGGGGCTGTCACTCGGTGTCGCCGAAGGATGAGTACTGTATTCTCGGATGTTTTAAATGTGAGAGGTTCTTCCTGGGCCTAGTGCTTTGCCTGTGAAATCCCAGGGACACTGTCTCCAGTGCTCGTATATAAAAAACAGAATAAAATAACATGTTTCCAGGAAGAGAATATTGCTTAGTTATGTATTTTATATGTTCTTTGCTCAATATATTGCACAGACAAAATACTGTTCTGCCACAGAAAGGGTCCAAGACATCCACAGGTGTGAGCAGAACTCATACCTGCCAGTCTTAACCCCAAATTGGCAGGAAATACACAGCGTTGCTCTGTCCTGAAAGGCACGTTTGCAGGTTAAAGTAGTTGATGCGCATCAGGTAAGAGAGAGACGGTGAATTGTTCATTGATGAAACGTACTATTTTGCAATCTGTCCTCACTGTTAGTAAGTATAATCAGCATCAGTAAAGTCCAGTGTCATTTTTACCATGAATATGAAATTCTTGCATATAACAGAAAATAATCTGACTTAATCTTCTGGAATGAAACAAATTAACTGTAGATTTTTTTTATTATTATTTTCCATGTGTTAAAAGCACAAACTGGTGATCTATATGTAAATAAACTGCTACAAGATGAATGTAAACTGGGAAAGAATATACTATTTTTGCATGGTAACAGATTACTTAAAGACCTCTTGATGCCTTACAGAAAATTTGGAGAAGCATTTTATTTAGAGGCAATTCTATCTGCGTACTTTTTGTGTCTTTAGCTCACTTTGGTTTTGTCTGGGGGAAAAAAAAAGATCTCAGGTCTTTGTTTCCTTTTGGAATTAACATTCTTCAGTACTTTGCACATTCAATGATTTCTACACCATCTTTACTCCTGTTAAATGATGAAGCTGAGGCTGTTCTTTTTGGAGGAGAAATCTGGATGCTTGTAGTCTGGGAGGGAAACAGTTTTAGATCCCTGGAATTGTTCCAAAATAAAATGTTTTCTGAGGCATCTAGAGCCCCTTTAAGCCCTTCACTTCATTTCAGCTTTTTGTTAGGTATTTTAGCAAAGTACAAGCAGCGAACAAATGAGGCATTTTCCTAAGTGTTGCCTATTCTATTTTCAACTGGAAGTGGAGGGGTTAAAATATATACATTTGTGTAAAAAAAAAATCTTAACTGTAACTAAAGATTTTTCAGTTTTGGTATATTAGCATGTATATCAAAAAGTCATCTATGGAAACTTTTGTAAAGAATTAAATTGTCACATTTCTCAAAACTGTTCATAAGATTTTCTCGTGGACTGACAATAAAAGCTCTTTTATAAAATCTGTTGTTACTCCAGCACTCTGTCCTCACAATCGGTATAAAGTCATTCAGAATGTATGCCTATACTAAACGTGTTGTGAAAAATAATAAATACATAAAATAAAATAACGACCAAAGGAATATTGGAACCTGAGATTGATTTTAGCAATCTTCCATGAAAAAATTGTTGCAAAGTTCTCTGAAGATGCAGCAGTCTTTCTGTAATGGTTTCATTTTTTATTTTAAATCAATAATAATATAACCAAATGTATATGCTTGTTTCATATGAATTGACAATTAGGAATGCATAGTATTTTTTCAGACTATGTGTCTAAAACAATAAAATTTAAAAGTGTTCAGTCTCTATTCCAGTTTTTGCGTGCACCTGCATCTCTCCCTTCACTTGGAAATCCAGTAACGCCAAAAAATTATCTCAAATTTTTCATGTTAATGAAGCAATGAGACTCCTCTGCTCTATAAACTGAAACATGGGGTCTGATCAGTAAAATGAATATAACGTACACAATTTTGACTGCAAGATGCAGTATTATAAACCCAAATCTCTCAGTGTATTTATTAGCCAAAACCAATGTCAGGGAGCAGCACCATCGGGTACAGCCCTTGCAAGGGCCAGCAGCAGGGCAACAAGAGCGGGACCAGGCAGGATAATTCATGATACACTTTAATTTTGCATCAGGAACCAGTGGCTGGTGCTCAGCTCAAGGGAAACAGCCATCCCTGATACTGCCTGCCATCATCTTCCAAGTTGCTCTGATCCCAGCCTGCCCAAGGGCCCTGGGCCTGGTGGCCATGTCAGCCTGGGGCTTGTGCCCGGCCTGGGACACTGCTCCCCCCTCATTCTCCCCTCACTCTCTGTTTCAGTCAGGTTCATAACCACCCTCGTCAAGTTTGCCAATGACACCAAGCTTAGTGGTGACACGCCTGAGGGATGGGATGCCATCCAGGAGGACCTGGACAGGCTGGAGAAGCATGCTCCTGTGAACCTCATGAGGTTCAACAAGGCCAGGTTCAGGGTCCTGCACCTGGGTTGGGGCAACCCTGGTATTGATACAGGCTGGGGATGAAAGGATGGAGAGCAGCCCTGCTGAGAAGGACTTGGGGGTCATTTGATGAGAAGCTCAATACAAGCCGGCAATGTGCGCTGGCAGCCCAGAAACCCCCCGCAGCCTGGGCTGCATCCCCAGCAGCGTGGGCAGCAGGGCGAGGGGGGGATTCTGCCCCTCTGCTCCGCTCGGGGGAGACCCCCCTGCAGTGCTGCCTCCAGCTCTGGGGCACCAACAGCAGAAGGACACGGAGCTGTTGGAGCGGGGCCAGAGGAGGCCCCGGAGATGCTGGGAGGGCTGGAGCCCCTCTGCTGTGAGGACAGGCTGAGAGAGCTGGGGGGGTTCAGCCTGGAGAAGAGAAGGCTCCAGGGAGACCTTGGAGCCCCTTCCAGTCCCTCAAGGGGCTCCAGGAAAGCTGGGGAGGGACTCTGGAGCAGGGAGGGGAGCCATAGGAGGAGGGGGAACGGTTTTAAACTGAAAGAGGGGAGATTTAGATGAGATCTCAGGAAGAAATTGTTTGCTGTGAGGGTGGTGAGCCCCTGGCCCAGGTTGCCCAGAGAAGCTGTGGCTGCCCCATCCCTGGAGGGGTTCAAGGCCAGGTTGGACGGGGCTTGGAGCAACCTGGTGTGGTGGGAGGTGTCCCTGCCCGGGGCACGGGGTGGCACTGGGTGGGCTTTGAGGTCCCTTCCAACCCAAAAGACTCCATGATTCTATGATTAATTTTCACTTTTTCAGCAGAAAACTCCTCAGGCCAGACGCCTGCTGATAACGCGCCGGGGAAAAGCACCTCTCCCCCTTCCTCCGCCTCCGCCGCTTCACTGCCTCCCCTCAGAGAGCCGCCCGCCGCCGGGCCGCGACCCGCCCACCCCCCCGGCCCGAGGGCGGTGGGCGGGGGCACCTCCTCCCTCTCAGGCAGGGCCGGGCCCCGCTCCGCGCCCGCCTCAGCGCTGCCGCGGGGCGGTGGCGCCCCCTGCTGGCGGCCGTTGGCGCCGCCGCGTCGCGCATGCGTGCTGGAGGCGCGGGGGGCGCTTGGGGTTGGCCAGGGGCGGCTGCGCGGCTCCTGAGGGGGCGGTTATTTTGCGCCCCCCCCGCTTCGTCCTTCAGGGGCTGCTGAGGGGGCCTGGTTCGCTATGGAGGGGCCGCGTTGGCCGAGCGCTTTCCGCGGCGGAAGGGCCCCGCGGAAGAAGCGGTGTCCGTCCCCGCTGCCCGGGACGGCCACTCTCCCGGGCAGGGCCAGCGCCTCCCAGCCGTGCCGGCGGCGCCTCTTCGGGAGCACGGGCTCCCGGCGGCCGGAGCCCGGCTGTAAGCGCTCTCCGTCCCGCTGCCCGCCTTCTCTAGGCCCCGCGGAGCAGGCGTGAAGGGCGGCGGGGACCGGGCCGGGCCGCACCGGCGGGGAGGTGGCTGGGCCTGGGGGAGGCGGGGTGAAGGCGGGCGTGGGGAGAGGGTCCTGTGCTGTGCTTTGTCCAATCCTTGTGTTTTCATGGCAATTTCAGGAGCCAGTAAGGATGCCGGTCAGGTTAAGTCACCTTCCGGGGAAGGTTCTTATCAACAATGATCTGATAAATTTTGTGTGGTTTCAGCTTTATTTCCCCCCCATCCGTGTAGTGTCCGGTTAGTGTTGTGTCCAGCCGTTGGGTTTGTGTCCAGCCCTGTGTGAGGCTGGGAAGCAGCTGCTTGTTAGCCATCTCCCTTACAGCATGGTAGGTAGAAGGTAGCTGATCTGGAAACGGGACTGTTTCCTCTGTTTTAGCTGCTAGTCAGTAATAAAAAAGGGTTTTTCCTTTCATAAGGTACTGTTTTTTTCCCCCTGCCATCTAATAAGTTCCTTTAGAAATGTCATGGTAAAGCCCTTGCCCATATTTGAGTGGGTACTTTAAAAAAGTTCTTAAAGCTGTCCTTCAAAAGGAGCAGCCTCATTACTGAATGTGGCTTAGCAGACCTCAAGTTAGGAATTGGAGACCTTAAAGGAAATGTGGCCTAAGGGGAAGGTATGGGATTCAAGGGAAGCCGAACAGTGATATTGTAACTTGCTAAAGCAAATGGGGAAGATCAGTGTGGGCTGTCTTGGTCCCACACTGATCTTGATAATTTAAGGGTAAGACTTTAAATTCCTGTTACAGGGTACAATTAACATTATTTTCTGTCTCGATCCTACTCTGCTGGCTCATGCTCTCATAGGTGTTTAGTACTCTTGCATACCTGACTGGTTGCAGCTAGTGGCCTTGAGGTCTGTTTGCTTTTCATGTGTTGTCGTGTCCTGAACTTCCAGGGAGTTTCGGCTAAAGGGTTCTGTGCAGTGCTGGGAGATTCAGTAATTCAGACCCATTTGTAGAAATGCTTATGATACTGCTATTAAACTCCATTTAAAACTGGTTTAGACTCAAACTACTTTGAACTTTGGTATAGTAAAGGTCACTTCCAAGGTGTGGGGTTTTTTTTTTTCTTTTTAGTCAACAGGTTTCTAAAACACCTGTAGTATTTCTGGAAGCTTGTTTTTTTTTTTTGGTCTTGTTGATACACTGATGAAAAAAGCTTGGGTAAAAATAATAAAATTGTGTAAAAAGAATAAATTCAGACTTTACAATTTTTGTGATAATAGGGACAAAAACTGTTATGGGCATGGAAGAGTGGGAACAGCTAAAGGTGCCCTATTTGAAATAATCATCTAAATTTTAATCTTGAAACTAAAATTACTGAACGAAGTACTTATTCTTCTCTAGGCCTGAAGGGAAAGTCCAGTTTGAAAACCCTACCAAAAATTAAAGAAAATCTTGAAGTCACCAAAGTGACAGGCGACCAAAGGTCTGTTAGAACTCATTCAAATACACTATTATTAACATTAACTAATCATTTATATTGTTTTGCCTGCATGAGAAAATCTCTTGGAGATACACAGTCTCAATTATCAGTAAACTGATGTTTGTCAGACTATTTGTTGATAACTTATAAAGACATTTTGTAGTTTTTGTTGCCTTCCTCTACAACAGTGTAGTTCTGTGTACTGAGCTTAGCTCTGTTCTCCAACTGCAGGAATCAAATGAATGTGAAAGAAACGACAAACTTGGAAAAAAATGAAGAGAAAATAGAAGAAAGCACTGTATCGCTGAAGGTGAGAATGCTGTCTTGCTCTTCTAACTATTGGTATCTTATGGAGGATAAGTCAAAGAAATGTGGCATGTTAAATTCTTTTTCTAATCAAGTAGAATTTGCTGTGAGTTACGTGTGTGCACACACATTTTTCAGGCTGAACTTGGTCCTGTACTTTGGTGACATTTTTCCTGTGTCTTTGGCCAGAATAAAAGCTGTTTGAGCTATTGGTAGCATGGGAAAACATCAATACTAATTATCCATAATGAATAAAGGCCGTAGCAATTGTTGTGTGGAAGATATCTCATTAGAGTGTGATTCCAGAGAATTGCTCATTTCTGGTTCAGACACAGACATTTGGCAAGTCACTGTTTGCGCTCTTCCTCATGTTAGTAAAACTGGAGCAAAGTATTTTGAGATGACTGAGCAGAAGTGGACAGTTAATACTGCAATGGCAAGAAAATAGTTTGGTGTGTTTGAACTAAAATCTGCTACAGCAAAGGGAGCAAGTGATATTGCTGTAAAAATATTTTTCTTTAAAATGTTAGCTCTTATTTAGAGTCTGCTAATTATTTGCGTTTCCTGGAAATGCTTAGTTTTGTAGAATATACTGTGTACACAACACAGTTGTTTGTATTTACAGAAATGGTCTAGGATTCTGAAAGTGAGTGGCATGAATTGGGCCTCTTAAATAAATAAAAGTCAGGGAAATTCACTACTCCACTGTTGTCTTATGTATAACTTCAGTTGATGTCAGTATGCCTTCACTGGAAGTCTCATCCAGCAAAGGTTGTAGGATCAAATTATTGGGTATTCATTAGGAATTTTAGAACTATAAATCAGATTGCAGATTTGTTAATGATGCATGAAAAATCCTGGTACAAATTACACTGTGAATAGCAAGTTTAAGTGGTGAAGTACCAGACAGTAAGTTTCTGAACACTTACTAATGTAGGAATACATTTAATTGCATTTCTTTGTCTGCATCCAGTTTTCTCAGGTTGTTTGTTTCGGTCACTTAATTTTAGGAATCCCTGGTAATCAAGTCTGAAAGTAAGGAAAGTTTGAAAAATGATGAAATGACTTCAAGTGAGTATATTAGCAATACATCATATTAAATAACTTTAATATCTGTATAAAACTAATTTGAAAATTTACAATATACTTTTAATTATATTTCTGTAAAAGTACTGGTGTGCTGATCTTGTACTGGTTCTGACTGCATGATACTAGAAAGTAAAGGCTTTGAGACCACTAGCTGGACTTCTGCCTCTTATTCCAGCATGTGGCTTGGTTCACATGACTTGATTGTTGGCAGCATGGACAGGATAGGAGCCCCACAAGACCTGAGACAAGTCTTGAGCCCAGCCTGTTGAAAACCACATGATCTTGGTTTTACCTGTGACAGAACTAGTCATTGACATGAGTTCTTCAGTGTACTCAAGCCTGCATTTTTAAAAGCTTGTGCCTAAATAGTTTGTCCTTCTGAAAATAAACCTGACCAAGAATTACCTTATCAGAGGCTGAATTCTTCAGGTATTTCTAGTGAGCCTTGGGCAAGGAAGGAGTCTTCTATTAGCTTATTGCAGTACAAACTGGGCTTCAGGATGCCCTTTGTTTATTTGTTTCTTTAACTGTATTATGATTAAGGTACTGTATTAAGTTTAAGATGCTGACTTGACAATATTTAGCTCATCACAGAATGAAATTTAGGTAAGGAAATCCTGATGGTTTGTAGAAGATGATACTTTTTTTGGGTAGCCACCTTTTTTTGTCTCTTTCTCTAGGTACAGGAATGACTCTTCCCACAGGTGTTTCAACCTTTCTCCTAGAGTGTTTGGATGTAGACTCCACTGCAGATTATAACACAGGTGCTAGTGACAGTCTGAACAGTTGCCCATCCCCTGAAACATTCAGAGATGAAGGTTCAGGTGAGACTTCTGGGTTTTTTGGGCTTTATTTAATGAAGAAAATGTGGGGGAACTATCTACGATAGAAAGACTAGTGGTCTCTCTTGCTGTGACTCACCAGGTCGGATCTTTGCTATAAGACAACTGGCGCTTAACATCAGATCTCTGTATCTTATCCTCCAGTCCAGTGTGAATCAGGTCCTGGTGTAATCTGAATCATACTGTAAGCTTAGAGTACTCACTGTCGATACAAGCTGTTTATTGAGGATGACTAACAAATCTGCTTTGAATCAAATTCCCCCCAAACTTTTCTGTGGCTGTTTTGAGCCAAGGCAGTGCCTTCTCTTTGCTTTAAAGGTCCTGTCTTGCCAATGTGATTGCTTTCAGTTTGGTCACAAATTTAATAACTCAATGAACATCAGCATAAGAAGCTTGCACTTGTATCTTTTATATAGAAGAAAGAAGTAATTTTTACTGTGAGGACTCTGGCAAGTACAAGAACTCTACTCTCCTGGACTCCAGCAAAGCAGTGACCATAGACAAGATACCACAGATTTCAAATCTTTCAGCAATATTAGGTAATTCTTTTCTACAATACTTAAGAATATATACATAAACAAATTTCACTCTAGTGGAACCTGTATAAAATATGTAATGATAATTTCATTTAAGGCGTGCCTACATAAAGGGGGACAGCTCCCTGTTAGTAGTCTGTGCTTGCTTCTAATGCTTTGCTTTATAATTTAGTGTGCACTAAAACTTTGTCTGGTCTGCTTAGCCTTTTCTTTTAAAGTTTGGCTTTTATGTTTTTTAGAACCTGTACGGGATGATTTTCAAGAGCAATACGCTAGAAGGTAATCTGCAAAACAGACTCTTTGATGCACCTAAATGTTCAGGTTTTTCTCTCTTGAATGATATTTAAAAGAAAGACCATTATGAAACCTCTGATCCTGCAAACATTTCTGTTGAGTTTCAGCTACCTGTGTCGTCGCTAACTTTGAAATTGGTTCATTAAGTCAGATAAGAGTTTGCCTTAAAGACTTTTGTCTTGGTCTTGCAGCTGTAGGGAAATCGATGTAAGAAACCTCAGTGAAGGATTTTATGGAAGGTGATGTTTATTTACAAAATCCCTAAGTAAGTTGCTTTTATCCAATTGCACTTAGTTTGTCAGATTTCATTCAGTCACAGGCAGCAAGATGTGTGCGCTCAGGTGGTCTGGCCAGGATTGCCTGTGCAGTACAGAGTATGAAGGGTACCTGTTGTTAAGTCCTCATTAAGTCTCTGGTGTTCTGTGCTTGCCCAGGACAAAATTATGTTTTGGCAAATCTTTTATGTTCTTTAGGAGTCATCAGCTTACATGGGGCAGCTTATATGAAGTCCTTTGCTTCAGACTCTTGCTGGCCTGGCTTCAGCCTTCGTAAATCTTGGGCCAGGTTGTTGCCCACTGTCAGTTTTTTTTTCTTATTTGGAATACATGTCCACAAGGAAGTGGAATGGTGTACGTGATATGCAGCAACCCTATTGCCACTCTCCTGTTGCTAAGATGACAGGTTTTCTGTTGACAAGTCATCTCTGGTGTGGTTTTATCACAATGGAGGGGTCTTCTGTACTTCGCCTTGTCACAGTGCCGCCTTCGCGTCCTGACATAAAAATCTGAGTAACGTGAGTGTTTTTCTAGGAACAGTATCGTTTCTTTTAACCTTTGTGCTGCTGTTTCCAGTTCTACATGCAGACATTTCCATTTATAACTCATTTATACTAACGTTACAGTGTTACAGATATCTACAGAATCTGAATTTTCTTGTGAATCCAATTTTCCCCTGCATCCTCCTTAAATACATTCTGTCCTAGTATGTTTCAGTGCTGAGTACTTTAGTGAATGTCTTTTGTGGGTGTTAAATTGCAAGTATCTTCAGAATAAGCTGTGCCACTTGATAAACTATCAGATAACTGTAAAGTGTGATGAAGTGATTTAGTAACAATATTTCTAAAAATAGGCCTTATCCCTTTTTACTCAGTCTGTGTTTTCCTATGATCTCCTTGTACATTTTTTTGAATGATAACATTAATTCAGAATAGTTGTTTACTTTTTTTTTCCTCTCCTAGAAAGAGACCGTCAAATTGCCGTTACAGTTCTTCAGCATTAAGTGTTTCAACTACTCTGGCAGGTAAAACATGACCTGAAGCAGTTCTAGTAGCTGTGAGACAACAGAATATTCTACCTAAACTTAAATGATGGCAAAATGTCAGAATTGGGCTTTCACTGGGTCATTGTCTCTGTGGTACAGGCTAAGCTTAATTGTGTCTAGAAGGGAAAGTGTGAATTGAAAATCTTCCCTGTAAATAAGACTTGGTTCTGACTAATGTATTAGAATAAAAAAAACCACCCAAAACCCCAGACCTTGTATTTTTCCATTTAATTACCTGTGGTGCTCAATGAAAACTAGCACTTCTTATTTAACTTATCCAGGAACAGAACTGTTTGTATCATGCTCCTTACTTGAACTTATTTCCTATCAGCTTCACAAATACTATTAGGAGTCCCTCATGTAACTACAGTTCTGAACTGTGACTGATGCAATTCTGGCTGTGGCCCAGGTACCACATAATTTTCCCCGGCTTAATTTGGACTGTAGTAGCAGCAGAAGTTGCCACTGGCAAAGACTGCTGTGATTATGCAATTCCTCTGCTCCCACAGTGTGTGTGTGTAGCAGTAAATAGCCAGGTGAACGTAAGATTAATAAGCAACCTTGCTTCTTCGAGAAAAGGGATAGGAGTAAAGCAGTCCTGTTTGTGGGAAGAGGGAGATGAGGGTTATATTGAGGGGAGGAAGCGTGTTTACATGGGTGGCTTTGAAATGATCCCTCTTTGAAAACCATCCTGTAAGACATGGGTTGGAGAGTAGCCGTGGTCTTTATCTCGAAGTTAATTAATTTGTTGGAAATTTATCACAGGAAAAAAAGTCTGTAAAATTACAGCTGCAAGAGAGAGAACTCCAGACCTAAAAACTGGTATGCGCTGTTCTTCACCGTTAGGACCGGAAAGAAAGGTGAAAGAGCCTTAATAAATCATCCAGATTGTAACATAGATGACTTGCTACTTCCTTGTATAGGTAGAAGATTCCACCTAGAAGTTCTCTTGAAAGGGGTGCCTGCAGAGAGTGAAGATGTAGCTTGTCTCTACCTCTGGATAGCAATAATAGTTATGGGTGCCCCCTAAGCTCACTGTTTTTCAGGCTGACTGTGTCAGTGGTAGCGAATCAGTTGTGTAGAGCTCGAGTATGACAGTGGGACTCTGTTAGTGCTTACCAGACTATAGAGATTCACTTTATAACACAAAATGTAATTGTTTCACCCTTTAGCCTGACAATCAAACTGCTAAACCCAAAAGGCTGAAGTGTGAGAAAAAAGAAAAAAATTCTAATACATTAGGAGAAGGTATGTCGTCATTCAGTCAGCGTGATGCCCCAGGAAACGCTTTGGCCAAATCAGTGGGGTTGACAGAAGTACTGCCATCGAAACAGACAGATGCTGTGGTGGTAAGTATTCCCATTGTGCCCTGCTGATTAGCAAAGGCATAAAATTGAAGTGAGAGTTTTGAATCATGACAAAAGTTACAACTGAATAGGAGAAGTGGTAGGAAGTGCTTTATCGCCTAGTTGATACACTGAAATGTGCGTTCTGCGCTGCACTAAATAGATTCTTTGTCTTAATTTTGAAGAGTGTAAGACCAAAAAAAGTGAATGACAGGAATTCAGTAGTTAAACCCTAAGAACTGTTAGTAATTCTAAATGGAGTTGTTATTCCCCTAGTACACAGTACTAGCTATACTGTAGGACTAATAATAAACAGCGAAGAATTGGAAACTGATACTGAAGTCTTCTCTGTTTTTGTTTAGGAGATGAGTTCGACCATGCTGATCATGGAGGAAAATAAAGCCCTAAAAAATCCTGGTTATGCTCAGCCTGCAAAGCTAAGTGTGAGTGTCTATTCTGATACGGTTTTTTTTTTTTAATGATTAAAACCAAATGACTCGGTCTTCATGGCACTGTCCAATTCTGGCTATACTTATGCTACAATACAAATTGCACAACAAACGACGTGTTAAATTCAATCAGCTGGGCAGTTAAACTACAACAAAACCCCTAGGTATCTGGTTTGTATTTTTGCAAAATCTTCTAATGTAAAACCAGCACCCAGTAGCTTTACTTGCATTGCTTCTCTGATACAAACAAACTTGATATTTAAATGCCAGTTTGAATTCTTTGTCAGTAAAGGTAGTATAGTACTACCACTTCTCTCAGCAGGAATAGAAGTAATGTCCCTGTCACTTTCATGCCATAGCTCCCAACTGAATCAGCAAACTGTACAATTTTTTAGAAAAAGGGAAACTGTTACAATAGAAAATCTGCCTAATTTTGCAGGAAAACCTACTGGGCTTTCCTAGTGTTGTAAAACTCAGTATATTGTTGCAAGCATACTTGTGTTTATGGATACTAGATTAACAAATAGAGAACATCAGGGTCTTGTTGGAGGCTGAAGACAGGAATCACTGGAGTCCTAAATCATATTTTTTAAGCAATTGAACGTCTTTTGCTTGAGCCAAGAAGTGTTGGCCAATTTGAATTGTTGTCTGTTACTTAATTGGGCAGCTATTGCTGTATGTTTTGTATTTTGACGGAGCTGTAGCTTAGCTTGTCACCAGCGTGCCAAGTCAGGGAAGACCTCTTCCTGAATACCACAGGTCCATATGTAAATTCAGAAGAAATTGTTCCTGCATCTCTGCGCTCAGAAAAAGAAATTATTCCTCAAAGTCCAGAAGAAAAGAATATTTTTAAGGTTCTAATTTTATTGCAGTCTTGAAGTCCAGTTTTGGCATGCTAGTATGTAATGTACTATATGGGAGTGGGAGGTGTCCCTGTCCATGGCAGGGGGGTTGGAACTAGATGATCTTTAAGGTCCCTTCCAACCTGAACTATACTGTGATATATTTAAGCCTTACAATATTACAAACAGCTGAAGAGAATGTTTAAGTTTGAAGCTTTCTATCACCCTTTCTCATAGCATATTAATTGTACACAAGTAGTCTTAAATGTTTTCTAATGACATCCCTTGAAATCTGTACGTCATCTCTAATTGCCCCATAGGAAAGCTAGAAGAATATTTCTTCAATGGAAATAGTTGTGTGAATGAAATGTCATTTATCTTTTCAGCCTCTGTGTGGCAGACGAGAAATCTGCTCCATTGTTAGAACTTCACCGGGCCAGAAGCCTCGGGGGCTTCACCGAATTCCAGTTAACAAAAAAGCCTTCCGCCCTCCTGAAGGAGTGCCTGAAGGTAATATAGAATTGGTGCACTGTGCAGATGGTAACTGGCTATTTGAGTGTTTAAAGGTGTTTGGGTTTCTTTTGAAAGTATGAATATTTGGAAAATCCACAAGGCTAAAGATTAAAAGAGGCAGAAGACTTCAAATTTCTGACATAACAGTGTTCTCGTGCAGCAGTACTTCACTAACAGACTACACTAACGTTTTCTGCTCCAAGGATCTTTAACAAAGAAATTAATACAATCTAGCTATTTCCTAGGCTAGATCATTAAGGACAGAAGGTGCTACTAGGTAACTCTGGGAACATCTGCACCTCTTCAAGTTACTCCTAAACTCAACTTTGAGCTTCACTGCTGGTATGGAGACTCCCTAGAAAAGATACCAGCTTGTTTAGTAAACTATTGTCCTGTGCCTTATTTCTAGGGTGAATATGTATGACTTGTGCTTTCAGCCATTGGTGTGTTTTGTATCTTGCTGAGCTAAACTGAGCTCTTTAGCATCCAGTATTATTTCCCCCTGAAAGCAGTTCAAGTAATAGGGTGTGTTTTTCTTTCAAGATTATCAGTTTCTTTCTAAAGGTTTTTGTTCTTTTTTCCTGAGACCCTTAACATAGGGGAAGCTCCTTTTCTTCACTTCCTAGATTTTTGTTAAACAAAAAGGAGAACTGGGTACAAAACTATCTCATTGCTACCATAGAGGTAAAATTCCATCCCCTTCTGATCTCTTGAAGTTTCTCAGTGTGCCACTGGATGGCATATGTCTTCCTAAGTTTAAAGTAGTTCTTTACAATGTCTGCAAGTTTTCTGCAAGTTTATTTGTCACTTATGCTGTATTAATTTAATACAGATACTGCATAAGCATAATAACTCAAAAATATGGAATATACACAAATTTTTCGACAGAATTGCAGTCTCATAGGTCCAAATACTGTCCTACTTTATTACAGATTGAGCTACATGCAGCATCTAGAATGCAGGGAAGTGCTTTTAAATGTGTGTATGTATTAATGACAATCATCCGGTGCTTCTGTACACATCAAAGAATAAGGAAGTTAAGTCATGTGCCCAAGAGAACTGTGATAATACAGAACATAGCTTGCGCTTGGTAGGCAAGTGGTTCTGAGAAATCAGCAAGTGGTGTTGTCAGAACAAAAGTTTGGTTTTGTTACTACTTTTCTAGCAGGGAATCGGGGATTAGAGTGCTTAAAGTGGCGGTGGTGGGTTTCTTATGCTGGATGTTTTCATCTCTGCTCAAGGAATCTTTCAGATGATGCTCTTTTTCATTAGGAATGCACATACACTCAAAACTATTGTTCTCTTCTCACTGGTAATTGATCTACAAGATTCAGATCCTCCCAAACAAATGATAGCATAGATATCTATAGAACATCTAAACAGCTTGTCAGATCAATGAGCTTTCTCTTACACTCGAATGTGCCACTTTACTGATAGTATTTAACTTATCACTTTTTTTCCACAGATCCTATTACGAGTACTAAAATTTGGATCTGCTGTAAACACAGATAAGACTTAAAGATTTCAGCAGGAGTCCACAGAAGAAATAACTGTCTTGCTACTGTGGCAAGGAGGTGAAACAGAATTACTTGCCAGCAATTAATGACTGTATCTTTTTTGGCATATACGTTGTTTGAAATTTAGTATAATGCTTTGCAGTAAATACTTTATTCAAGTACTTAATATTAAGTTATTTTGTACAAGCAACTAGATCTGATTCTGGATGTTTTTCTGTAAAGAGTTCATATAGATGATTCTTCAGTTCATCTAGATTTTTAAAAAGTGTGATTCGAGAACAGCAGACCAGATTGTGTTAATGGAATTATTTTTGGCTCTTGTTGTGCCAAGATTTCTAGATTTCCCTAGTAGCATTAGCATCTAAAGATGTGACCTGTTCTTGGGTTAAGAAGTGTTAACACTGTTTATAAAGGTAAACTGCATGTCCTGGAAATGGCTATGTGAAGCACTCATGTATTCTCAGCAACTCAGAAGTCAATAGTACACTACCATTAAACTACCCGAATACTTGGGTCTGCAGAACTTTGGAGGTACGGGACTCTGTGTGTTCTGCTGTGAATTGATTTCTAAACATGAATATAGGTTACCTTCACCCTACTGCAGGCTAGCTTTTTATGATCAGCACTGTCAGCACTCTGGACACGTCCCCTGCCCAGCTGCTGTCATCTCGGGCTCCTTCCCATTTCATCTCACTTATTTTATAATATCACCTGTCTCAGTCATTGTTTCTTCTAGTGGCATCAGACTTGTGCAGAGGAAATAGGTGCCTTACATGAATACAAGGGTGGAAAAAAAACCTTTTTTATAGCTGAACTGTTTCAAGAGCTGGATATTGACACTCTGGATTTTCAGGTTACTGCTCATGCTACATGGCACATAAATTAGATTCCCAGTGCTTAACAGTTCAGCTTGTGGATTGTTAATCTATTAATGTCGTTCTTCAGCAGCGTGATGAATGCCTCAGAATACACTGACAAGAGCAATTATTCTCCAGTTGCATTCACTGCAGTCTAAAGTAATTTGGTTCCTGACTGTTCTCACTACAACACCCCCTACTCAGACTCTTTTGTAGACATAAAGGAAGTTTTTTTCAATGTTTTAAAATGATAGTATAGCTGTCCAAACCTCTTGAACTCTGAGTTTGTTTCTCAGTCTTATAACCCAGAATATTCATGCCCTGTAAAATAGTTCTGTGTTTCCAAAAAGAGCATGTCAAGAAGACACATAAAATCCATAACTTCTAATTAGTTTGACTACGTTTGAAAACGTCTGTGAAAGTTCAGACCCTGAGCCTTTTCCCATTGCTCTGGGGTAGAAGGAAGTGCAAATAAATGCTGCTAGATTGGTCTATGAATGAGTATTGTATAAACGTACTATATGACTGAAAGTTAAAAATGATACATTAAGTAAGTTATTTTTCCTTTAAGCATTAGTAGAATGAGTTCTGCCAATAACTCCTTGGAGTTCTCTCGGGTATGCTTCTAATTATCAATATCCTTGTTCTTGCAAATACTAAGCCACTGGTAATTATGCAAGAATCTAAGCCCCTAGGAGACAGAGGTGAGCTCCTTCATGTAGCTTTAAGCAAAATAGGAAGTTATATATCTAGTAAGTTGTGATTGTGGTGATCGTTCAAGTAAAGGATGGTCCAGAATGAGAGATGTTTATTGTAAGGGTGTTCTAGGAGTCCTAGGAAGAAGCATTTTGCCCCAAAACCCTTTTGTAGTTTCTATACAAGGGACAGAGTAATACTGACAAACTGATTGGAGAGCACAAGAGAAGAAAATATGGCATGTAACTGTGGAGTTGGCTGTAGCAGGCTGAAAACCGCCAAGTTTTGTTTTTCCTGATGTGATGAGGCTATATAGAAGGACAGAAATATCATGAACCACAATCTTTCTTGTCCTTCCCTTCAGTTACGAAAGTGCTGCTTCTTATTTCCATCTTTTGTCTGACTCTTGGAGAAAGTATAATTAATTACCCGGCTAGCCTCTGCCCCAGGGAAGGAAAGGCCGCAACAATATCTACTCTTGTTCTGCTTTTCTCAAAGGGAAGGCATTTTCCCATGTTTTGGTTTTAAACTGAAGAATGACTACATAAAATTTCATTCAAAGTGGAAACTGTCTCTTCCGTGTTAGTGGATAAAGGTTATGGGTCGCAGCCAGTTAATGGGTCGTGCAGAAGAGCTTATTTGTGCAGTGATTCAGGAGAGAAATCTGTTCAGTGTCAATAGGGCAGCGTCGGCACGTCCCAGACATGATGAAGTCTTAATGGCTTGAATGGAATCGCTTACAGGGAGTCAGTCTGCGCAAGAGCCGTGATAATACTTTATCACGAGGAATTGTGCATTGTAGATGCATGTTTAGTGAGTGTATTATACATAAATCTACAAGAGGTCTTTCATTAACACTGCTCAGTTATTTTGGTTATCTGAAGTGTACTTCTAGGAGACTTTGACGCAAAGTGCTCAGAGACGATGGAAGATGTGTGATTCCAGCAGCGGAGTTCTACAGGGGCTGGCTGTTGGAGGGTACAGACCTGGCAGGCGCATGGTTCTGGTTTGGTTCATAATCTCTAAACACAGAAAGGATGGGTTTGGGGCCCAAGGCAATACGTGCTGAATGGACACTTAAATTGAAATTCATATTCTTTGTGTAGGTACCAAGATTTGTCTACAGGGAAGCTTTTACAGGAAAATGGATGATGAAACTTGTATTTATCCCTTTTTCTCTTAGTGTCCATCTTCCCCTCCCTTTATTAAAGTATGTCAGTCAAGCCTATCAGAATCACTTGCTATTAATTTAGGAGTTTTGGAACAGGTTAATATTTACTTCTCGAGGGACTCTATCAGCTTGAATTGTAATGCATTTGAGATTAGCTAAACCTGCAGTGCTGCAAATTGTGAAAATACTGAAAACTGAGTTGTATATCCTGGCCAAAATTCTATTATTTCGTAGTGTTCCCTCAGGACTTTTTATATTTGAGACTGTATTTACATGCCTATCTCGAAGGCAGGAGGCTTTCACGTGGTGAAAGGATGCAAAGATCAGCCATCTGTAGGTCTGTGGCAGGCGTGTGTGTCTTCATACAGAGCAAGGGGAAAAAGATGCATCTAAACATTAAATCCTGTTTTCTGTTATCTTCAACTTCTAGTGAAACCCAAAGCTCCTACAGATGGCTGATTGTGAGAAACATATAGATGCGTTAGACATCTACTAAACCACGCCTTTTAAAAATAATCTGCTTAATTTAATCTTACATCATGTGCTGTTTTAGTTCAATTCCATTTTCTAGGGAGAGCAGATGCGTCTGTTTTGTCAGTCCTTAATTAAACTTTCTAGTAGTGTTCTATCTGAGCAGCGAGACGTTGAAGGAGATTTAACTGTACCCAGTGCTTCCATTTCATTTAAATTCACTAATAAAGAGTTTTTGCAAGAATCCGCAGATTTTTGATTTTTATAAAATAGATTTTGATTTTATAAAATCGATCACGCTTTTTTTTGTTTGTTTGTTTTGCTTATATCTCTGTGCTGGGTTCGCCTTATGTCCTAAATACTATTTTGTAGATGTTTGTTTTTTCTCGGTTTAGGGCTAAAACAAGCCGCCTGTCCCTGCTGCGTCCCCGCCCCTGGCCCCGCCCCCCGCCATGGCCCCGCCCCTCCTCCCCGCCCCGGCCCCGCCGAGTGACTAATGTCTGTCATATGACTGTGACACCGAATGGAGTCGGGCGGGTGGAACTAGCCGCGGCGAGGGGACGGCGCTGCGCGGAGCCCAGCGCCTCGGCGGCGGGGGCTAGCGGCGGCGCCCCAAGATGCCGCCCACCCTCTTCCAGAAGCTCTTCAACAAGAAGCACGGGCTCATTTCCCCGGCCAGGGACGCCCGCGACGACTGTGTCTTCAGGTAACCGCTACCGCGGCCGCCCTCCTCCCCTCACCCGAACTTCTGCGCCGAGTTCCCTGCCGCCCTCCGCTGCCTGCTCGGCAGCCGCCCGTGCTGCAGCGGGGCCGCTTGGCGCGGCTCCCCTCGGCCTCTCGCGTACCGCTGGCCTCGGGTTCCGTCCCCCGCCCCGCCGCGGGAGCCCCCGGGGCGCTGAGGTGCCCCGGGCCCCTTAGGCGGGCGCTGGGCGGGAGCCCCCCCGGGGCCGCCACGTCGGGGACGCCGCGCTGTCTTCCCTCACGGCTGCCTCCCCTCCCGGGGGCCGCCTCTCCTCACGGCCGGGTCCCCTCACGGCTGTCTTCCCCCCTGGTGGTGGCGTCTCCTCAGGGCTGCTTCCTTTCAGGCTTTCTTGCCCCTCTCCTGGGGGTCGCGTCTCCTCACGGCTGGGGTCACTCCTGGTTGTCTTTCACCCCCCCGCCCCGGGGGCCGCCTCCCCTCAGTGCCGGGTCCTCTCATGGCTGTCTTCCCCCCCGCCGGGGGCCGCCCTGACGGGAGGCACGACCTGGCCCTCAGGAGAGGCGGCCCCCTCGCAGCGCGGCCCCCCCGCAGCGGAGCGGGGCTCAGCTCCATCTCGGCCCCGTCGCCGCCTTCCTGTCGGTTTCGCCTGGTCACGATCGGCGGTGGGTTGTGGGGCCCCGGGCTCCCCGCGGGGATGCTGCAGGCCGGGGAGGAGGGAAAGGCGCCATTCCGCTTGAGGCGGGCAGGCGAGTGGCCATCCCCGGGGAGCAACCTCCGAAACGTGAAGGAATGGGGGGAGAGAAAAAACGCGAAGTTTTGGCCGCTGCCAGGAGAGGTGTAGGGTTTCTCGTGAAATTTGTCATGCTCTAACCGCAACAAAACTGGATCCGCCGAGGGGTGCCAAGCACAACACGGGGAGGCCGGAGGAAGGCAGCCTTTCTCCCGCAGACCCTTCTCTGCCCCCTCGGCCCTGGGGTCGCGAAAGCTCTCGGTGGGGTTTGGGTGGGGGCTGTGGTGCACGGTCCTGCGTGGGGACTTGGTGCGGGGAGAGGCTTCCCCCAGCACCGGGGCCTAGGACTTCCCCAGGGCCTCCTCCAGGGTCGGTTAGCTTGGAAACAGGTAGTTTTTGTGGCTGTGAAATACACGTTGTTCCACGAGTGGATCATGATTACGCTGGAAAGCAACACGGTCCCAGCACTGGCTGGCGGTGCGAAGAGGTAACCTGCAAAATCATTTTAAAGCACAGAGTTTGCGGCTTGGATGCAAGTACAATGTGCTTTATTAGTAAGAGTTACGTACTTCTTGAAACACTTCTAACAGTGTGGTGACGCTCTCCTCCCACCCGCTGCCTCGAAATTTATTGCCTGCAAATGACCGGCCCTTGGGTTGCTCTGTGAAGGGAGATCTCTGGCTGACGGGCTTAATTTTATGCGGTGGGATATTCCTTTTAGCTGCAGTGATACAATTGAGCAATTTAGATGGTTAATAGTATATCTGCAGTCTTTTAAGCGTCACGGTTTTCACAGAATATTGATGGCTCTTTTTGTGTCCTCATAGAGTCAGGACACAGTCCTGGACACTACCTGAAGTCCAGAGCTTTAACTGCTAGCATGTGCCTTTTAAAGACACTGATCACAGCTGCTCGCACACCTCTCCACTTACTGTGAAGGTGGTTGCTTTTTTTAAGTGATTTTTTTTTTTTTAGGAGACAAAACGTTTTAATGATGTCTGTGTCATCTTATTTTCTAAATCAGTGTAATACTGGGATCAGAACCCTTGGTGGGGAAGAGGCACTAGGACTGCTCTGTATCACTGCCCTGCCTTTTTCCCCCTGTTAAGTTGTTCGTTAGTGATGGATTTATGTAGAGACTCATGGCTCATTCAACAGCTGCAGTGCAGACCCTGGGGCAGAAATGTGGGGATCACGCCTGTGTTGAAAGGAGTGATAGTCCCGCAAGTCCTCTTCTTCCCTCTTTACCTGCATCGTTCTGTGCCAAACTGGATGTGAAATTTAAGATAGGTCACTCTGCTCTTCTCTCCTCCATTCATGTAGTGCTGTTTCATTTTGTGATGTGAACTGTCAACCAATAATTAGTGAATTTGCAGTTATTTTTTTTGGCAGACCCATGGGTAGAAAATTCCGTAGGAGACTGACGGCTCTTCTGACTAAGGCCTTGGGGCGGTGGGAGACCTGGCTCTTGCTTAGGAAGCCAAGCATCATTTTTTGAAGACTAATACAGATGCCCTCTAGGCATGTTGCCTAACGACTGCTTTCATTTTCCAAATGGGGTTAAGTCTTCAGTTAATCCTCACTATGTATGGTCTTATCAGTTACTGGTGAAACTTCTGGATAGTACGCAAAATAAAGACTGTTATTTATTACAGCTGGGTCTTTAGAGGCTGGAAACAAGCACTTTGGATTTTTAGACTGTTCCTCGTTCCAGTAAACCTGAAGGCAAGAGCCTCATCAATTTCAGTGGAGCAAGGTTTTGTTTATGGATTGATATATTATTATCTCTCTATATTCTAAATAACAGAACACTTTCCAAATATTCTGAACGTTGTTATTTCTGTCTTCACTTTGAAAGCTTGGTCCTGTTACTGAGGAGACTGTGTAGAATAACCATGAAAAAAATACATACATTCTCTTAATATATTTTGTGAATAATATGTACTTAGAGGAAACTCCAACTACTCTGGCAGTGACATCAGTATAGCAGAACACTTAAGGATGATTTTGATGCTCATTCTTTTTTCGAATATGAATATATTTTGCATTTCTGTCAGGCTTATTGTGAAAATTTACCAGGACGTAAATTCTACTTCATCTGTGCTTACACTGCTTCAAAAATAAAATTATTAATACTTTTTAGGGGAAACATATTTTGTTTAGTTGTTTGTTTGTTTGGGCTTTTTTTCCTACTCTTTCTTTCTGTGCTGCGAGTCTGTGAAATTTATGCGTCTGGGTTTAGCCAAACTCTGTGAAATCCTTCAGAACTAGGTGCTGGAGGGGTTAACAGTTCTAGTGATGTGACCAGTAAGTTAGCAACTGTAACGTACCGGTTTGCCTTTCTTCTTTTTTTTTTAATGTATATATAAAAGCAGATTATTTTACAGAGGGAAATCACAATAGATCTACTACATGTTGGTATCTTAGCTCTTCAGTTTAACACAGTGCAGTTGGCAGGGTTGGCGCTTTGTCTGAAATATCTCAGTACAGCTCGACTTTCACATGGTGAAAAAGAATGTTCAGAATTTTAGTGGTACAATCTATTTACAAGAAACACAGAAACACCTGCAAGTATTATAGAGAAGAGACAAGCCCTTAAGTTCCAAGGTGTAGAGTACCCGCTGTCTACTGCAAATAATACTCACGTGAGTGGATTTTCCCTGAGGGTAACTTTTACTATAAATAGGAGCTCTTGGCCGTACTGTAGCATCTGGCACTGGTGGCTGCGGGTGACAGGAGAGCTCAGCCCAGGCTTGGGCTCTTACAGTTATTAGGAATATGAGATTTCAGGTATGTTGTTTTCTAGAATTTTAGAATCAAAGTATTGCTGTTGCAAAATTACACCGCTGTTCACACCAGTTGTGTGCCATGCATGTATAAAAATGTATATACACTTTTAAATAGCAATTCAGTGATCCTTCCTCCATAATTTTCTGATCAATTTCCCCAGTAAAATGGAAACAATCTTACAAAAACTTCCTTAAACCAAGCAGAAGCAGCCACACATTGCTAAATATTATACGGGCACACAAAGTATTCCACTGCAGATTTACATTACTGACTGGCATAGATCCTGATTTTTAGCTACTATTTATTTTCTGGCTTTCTAGGGGTCTGCTTCAGTGCTTTGGAGAAGAGGGAGCTGCCGAACCACTGATAACCAGCTTTTTGTTCTTCAAAATGGGCTCAGTAGAATGAGCCCAAAGCTCAGTCAGGCTTTGTATCTTTGTTGTTAAGAAATGTGGGCAGTATTGCCAACGGTAAATACAGCTGTAAGGACTGCAGCAGAGTTTTTGCAGGAGAGTGCGTCTGTTGAGATAGTAGTTGTGCTTGGAGCAATATTAAGCTGTTACAGAGGGAGAACGATGGTCCTGTAATACTGAACTACAGGACTGGTACATTTTGGGGTTGTATGTAGGAGGGAAACTCAGTGTTTCTTTCCATCTTATGTGTAAAGTTCAAATACTTGTTCCCTTATATCTCTAGACATTCTTCCCACCTAGCTGGGGGGTGGGGGGATTATTAATTAGGAGGGGTTTTTTACACTACAGCTCAATAAAAGTTTCAGTGTCTCTCTTTTTTTTTAATCTAGGGAGCTCTAAAGAACCATCTCACCCCGAGGGGCATTCCACCGATGTTTGCAAACTCTGTTTTGCTCTTGTTAAAGCACCTGTTGTAGAGGTACAGCTGTGTGGTAATTGTTCAAGCTTGAAAGAACCCCTTCCAGTTTCGAGTCTTACCAGCGGCGTGGAGTATCTTTGGGCACATTCTTCCTTTAGGGGTTTGCTTTGGTTATCTGGGTATTTCTGAGGACGAGCGCAGCTTTCTAAGTGGGAAGGTACAGGAATAAATAACTTTAAACACTCTTTATTTATGGAGAATTGTTGGTCATCCTGGAAATGTGCTTTCTTTGGGTCTTTCTGTAATATGTGCTGCTCCTTTATTGGGAGAATAGATTGCCAGGTTCCTGAGATATGAATAGGCCTAAGGCTGTCTGCAAAGTACTGTTTCCTGAAATCTGCCTAGGCAAGTATCCCCCATCAGCCCAGACTCTTTCTGTTCTCCATGGCAGTGACTTTAAATGGTATCCTGAGATTTGTTTCCTTTCACATAATTTTTGGCAGCAGGATTCATCAAGGGAATTGCAATAAACCCAGTGTTGGAAATGGGTAGCATGATGCAAAGATGCTTCACGAGCCAGTTCCTCTGCAGAGCTATTGTTCTTGCACAACAAAAATGTTATATGCTTTCTTACAAAGGCATAAGTGCTTCTTGAAGCAGGAGCTAATTTCTTGAAATAAACTGTGAAGAGACTTGGAGACGTCTAACGACATGTAGCTGTGGACTTTTTAAAGTGGAGGCTGGAGTAAGGTGAAGGAGGAACATGAAAGTTGTCTTTACATTGATTTTCCAGTCAAAGTTTTACCCACAAAACTTCTTGGTAAGTTTTCGAATTATTTCTGAAGGTGGCTAGCATTGGTGACGTAAATGATGTGGTATTGTTACAGGGACTGTTTTGTGTTTGTTCCTCCTGTGCTCAGAGCAGGGGTAACCACCACAGATTGCCATGTTGCTTTCCATTTTTAAGGTATGTCTTCATGAGATGCCAAAGGACTTCAGAGCCAGTGGTGTGTGGACACTGTAGTGTCATCAAACAGATAAAAACACTGCCAAAATTGTTACTGAATTTACCTTCCACAGCAAACACGGTATTCCACTCCACCCAGTCAAAGGCTTTTCTGTCAACAGCAGGTAGCTTTGTGTATAGCAAGGCTGAGCCCAGGGAAACAAATCTCTTACCAAGCTCGTGAGCAATACAGCTAGTGAATTCATTATTCTAACAGCACCGCACAAGGCTTTACAAAGCTGTTCCTCAACAGCGCTGTCAATGTGTCAAGCTAGTCTGACCAAAACCTGCTATTAAAGAAATAGTGTGTTTTGATATTTGTTCACTTCTGGCATTCTGCAGGTCTTTCACCAATAAAAGTAAAACTCCTGGAATTTCATCATCTCAAAGTCTATCTTGAAAAAGAGCTTTAGCTGGACTTCGTTTTGTAATAGCTCCAGCTTTTCATCTTTTCCGGTAACCTGATGAATTTAAAATGCTTTTGTACCATAATTTTTTAAGACCATTCAAATTCTTAAACATCCAAAATGTTCTTTTGTTTTTACTAAGCTAATTTCTGTCCTTTAATGTCCCTTAAGTTTTGTTTTTTGTAAAAAAATCCATCTCTTCTGTAATATCTCTGGAAAAGTTTTTGGCTTTTTGGTTGCATTCATTAGCTTGAGTGTAGCAAGTTCTAATATTTCACTTTGATGTATGTGCAGTTTTCTCTATCACTATGATGACTTTGGCCTGTATTTTGAAATATATTGCTGTTTTCTAAAGTACTTCTTTTTGCCAAATTCTGTTTTGCATTTCCTGTCATCTGAGCTTTTATGTATCTTCCAGTGCTTTAAGGCAACTTTTATCTTGGAAGCAGAAAGATACAAATTAATAGGTTCCAGTAAGTACCTGTGGAGCACAGAGAAAGTTTTGACAATTTCTGCTGAAGGGGCCACTCTCCAAGCCCTCCTTCACACCACGCTGTAGGTCTCCTAGAGCTTCTCCAGGTAGGCATGTGTTGCTGCTAAAAGATCCAGCAAGTCCTTGAAAATTTGCTAGCTCTGAATAAGGCAATGCTGCAAGCTGGGTCCGGACAGTGCCTGAAGGAGCTGCAAATCAGAGGGTCAGTGGTCCAGCCGGTGTTTGTTACTTAGTTGTATTATTGTCGTATCCAAAGGAATTAACTTGAATCAGTACTCCCATCATGATAGGTGCATGTGAACACAAAGAATGACCAAATAATTTGAAAACCGTTAGGGTGCTTGTGCCTACCTGACTTTGTGCTTTGGAAAATTTTCCTCTGCCCTGGTGGGAATAGACCCTGCCTAGCCATCTCTACAGTGGAGTGGAAAAGCTCTCTGCTTGTTTTTTCTCTACTTTTTTAGAAGGAAGTAAAGATACAAAATGAGCTAACACACAGGTTAAGGGTCACCCTTATTGTCTTGCTTACTGGCATCTCCCATGGTGGTTGGGATTTGCGGTGACTTGAGAACTTGGCATCACGAGGTTGTGCTGCCCTTAGTTGACACCATGAGGTTGGTGCTGTCAGCGTGTGCTTGGCTTCCTCCCAGCCTGCAACATCGCTTCCTCCCCCTGGGATGGTTGTCTGAGGATGGCCTGCGGTCTCTTGCTGCCCTTGGAAGAGTCATTTTCTTGGTTCCTCTTCCAGCTTTTCAACTCTTTCCTCTAAGTCAGAAATCTTTTTGAGGAGAGGTTGGAGTGAGTGAATCACATGGTGCCTTTTTTACCATTGGGATCACCGCTGGTTAGGTTTTCAGGCCGTGGTACTAGTTTGGATCTTGACAGCAGATCAGATGAATCCCTTGATTTTACTTCGAGTTTTTCTTGGATTTCTGATGGTGCGTGCCAGACAGGTGAATGTAGCAGTTTTCCCTCTGGAAGGCATGAATGTCTGCTGTCCTCTTCCCCAAGGGTTTGACCCAACAGAGCTGAGACAAACCCTGCTCCCATGCTTGTTCTATGGAGACAGGATGAGCTGGCCTATCATCTCAAGAATGAATATGTTGACTTCTTGACATGGTTTCTGCGTGTCTGAAAATGTATGTGTAGCTATACTAGAGTAAAAATGCTTCTTTCTACTTGGATTATGCTGGCAAGTGTTTTAAGAAGGTGCTTCTGCAGATTTAAAGGTACTGGTTCTCCAGGTGAGGTCATGGGGGTATGAAGATGTGTCAAGAGCATGGGGTGTATGTACCTGTTTGTCCACTGTGAGGTCTTCTCCTTTTCTGAAACAATTCCACCATTCGTTTTCTGGTGACTGAAGGCGTATTTACATCTCTCATGTTGTAAACCTTGCTCTCTTGAGATGATCAGCTCCTCTGGTTGACTGATGGATTGTCTTTGCCTTTTCAAAGGGGTTTATCCTTTGCTCTGCGTATGCTTCTGAGTTAGTGTATGCTTATGGTGACAGCTTGGATGAATTCAAGCTCCTGTTCTGGAATAAACTGGTCCAGTGTCACTTGGAGCCTGAAACTTGTGTTGTAATTTTGGCTGACTGCTGGAGGTGACCACTTTAGAAGCGTGTTTTACGAGTGGAAAGTAACGCACATGGTGGTTTCAGAGCCTGTGTTCCCTCCTCTTGCTACATCTGGAGCAGAATGTCTGCAAGATCACATGTTCGTGAGTAACGTTAGGAAAAATGCAGAGCTCAGTTGCACCAGCAAATCCACAGTGTGGTTGTGCTGGGCTTCCAGAATCAGCCAAGAGCAGAATTTGTCTCTGAGGACTTGAAAAATTTTGTGTTTGTGGTATAGATAGAGAACCTTAATCTATAAAATATCTGCTGGAGGAAAAAAAAATTACGCCCATTAAAAACAGGAAGTAATTTTAGTCGTCTGTAAATGACTTGCTAATGCACCAGCTACTCTACCTTACAGTGAGTAGTAACAGAATTCATGTATGGGAAATATTCCTTTGAAAAAACTCATTTGCACAAAATACACATGCGATTCTGCTGTGCCTAAGGAATGTGACTATAATGATTACATTCAAAAGGGGCAGTCCTCTCTGCAGGATTAATCACTTATTTCTAAAAATACATGCTCAAATGTGTTCTGCTCCGTAGAAGTGTGAACGGTTATTATGTAGTCTTTGTATCAAAAAGGATTTATTTATTTTTACAACAATGCGTTGTGCTGTTGCTTAGTGCTCAACCGAAGCTTTTAATTGAGGTAATTCTGCACATTTGCGTAAGAAGTATGACCTTTTTCTTTTCTGAAACCAATAGCTTCTGTAGATAGTATTATTCAGAATACAATACACTACAGAGAAACTTGTTCAAATGTGTGAATTGCAGCACAAAATGCTAAACAAGCTACATATAGAGTTAGAGCATTATATAGAGCATTAACAGTGCATGCATATAGCATTCATCCATGAGTACAATGTGTTTGTACGAAGTTTTCCGTCTTTTCTGAAAAAGTAATTTCATAGCTCTTATCAAGTGGTTAAACTTTTGGATTTAAGCAGTTTGACTGCATGTAAAAGCTCTTTATTTTAAACAGCTTTGCCTGACGCTTTTGGGGTGATAACCTGGGTATCTTCCAGCTTCTATGTATTATCTGTCTTTGAAACTATGGCCTTGGAAGACCCCCCCGTTTTGTACAGGTGAAGGACTCTTTGCAGTGAGCCCAGTGTGGCTCAGTAACAAGCAGCTCGGCTGGGGACACCCCCTGCCCACTTCAGTCTGCACAAGTGAACACCCCAACAATATTCCGTGCTGGGTTGTAGCATTGAGCATGGACCTTTGCTGAAAGCCGTGATCTTGAAGAGTGGAAATGATCTATCACACACGACTCATCTGCTTTGTTTCTCCAGGATGTTTCCACAACTTCGTCAGCAGTGATTTTGGCCTAAAATAAGTAAAATACATCATAGAAACAATGGTATTTCCTTTACTACAAGTACTGTTTGTGCCCTGTGTGTTCATGGCATTTGATACACCTCTGTATCTGCGTGTGCCTCATTAGCAGTGTCTTCAAATGTCTTTCTCTTGCTCCAGCCCAAATGTCAACAAAATGTAAAACTTCCAAGAGCACCACAAACACTCTACCCTTTTAGTTTGTGTGATATATAACTGGAAAGAAATGGGAGCCAAATTACAGTTCTCTGCCATCTGTTTTAGTTGATAAATGAAGAAACTTTGAGCTCAGTTCACCCCTGACTTAAGGTCCTGGCATTGTGCCTATTTAAGCCTGAGCAGTATCTTCACCCCAGTTCCTGTGTTGTTTCCCAGTTAAGGAGAGAGAAGGTATATTGTTTCTTTGAGCATTGCCCATAGGAGCAGCTGCTTTGCTATATGTTTGCTTTGGTTTTTATTTTGGCCTCAGTACCTGTGGAAACGGTGGCTCACGCAGCGCTGCGCTCAGTCTCGTGCTCCCCTCTTAGTAATTTCTAAAGCTTTTGATCAGCTTCAGTCGTCTGTGGTGGAGAATGCGAGAAGTCCGAGTGAGATGAGTTTCTGTAACCTTAGTGAAAATCCTGCACGTGCTGTTGGGTGCCTCCTGCCCATTAGTACCTGGGAAGCTCCGACTTGGCTACACCTCGTTGTGTTGCATTTTCCAGTGGGCAAGTCAGAGGGAGCCTGGGGACAGCCAGAGTACAGGCATATTGGAAGAAGACGGTAGACGTGTGGCTTCACAGTTTGCTCAGGGAACAGCTATGCGTGACCACAAGAAAGGCCAGTCCTGGACTACTGTGAATACTAGAATATAAAAATCTTTGTTTGCTGCATTATTCCTCTTTCTAGGCAGTGCTAAAATATACACTATCTACTACATACCCACATTTCTCTTGCCTCATGTGCATTCCTTGCACAGCTTTGTCCCATGGAAAAAACAGTCCTTCAAAGATTGTAGACTCAGGATGTAGTTTGCCATGTTTTGGGGTAATTATGAAAGAGGATGGTAAGTCAGAAGGAAGTCAGAAGAAAGCAGTTAGCTGAGAAATGAGCTATCAAATAGGAATGAGATTCTTGTTGGCGGTTTTTGCCCGTCTGAAGGCCTACCTGGAAAATGTTCATACCATGTGAAGAGTTGCTCGAATGGTTTGTTTCCTCCTTTCATGAAACTTGATACCAGAAATTGGTAGAAAAACAGTGTTAGTTCAGGTGTTAATGAAAAATAGGTGCAAGTGATAAGCTGTGTGGTTGTGTGTGCAGAGAACAGAGGCTGCAAAACATGGGGTGAGCGTGCTCTTCTTCTCGGAAGCTTGTTCTTGTTGACATTATCTGAACATCTGAGAAGCTAAGGAAGAATTCTGCCAGGATTTTCTTGTTCCTACAGGAAAAATAACAATATTACCCTCTAAGACAGAGTTAAAGAAATGCCTCAAATGTTAGGACGGTGAATTGGCTTACAGTGCTAACAGTGTGTCTATTTAAAGACAGCCCAAACTCTGACATATCACTTAAATAGTCAGACAGAAAAAGGTGGTTGGTTTTTTTTCAGTACTTAAACATATTTCGGCTGCTGTGAGTTACTGGAAATTACTCTACTTTCTTAGTAGAAAAGGAAATTGTTCTACTGACAGCATGAAGGGCTAATAAGCTGTGAAAATAAGCATGTTGGTTTCTTAACTACGTGTATTTTCTAGTCATACAAGAGATGCTAATCGTGAACTCATGACCTCTTTTTTTCCAAACCAGACATAATTAAAAAATATAAAATAAAAAAAAAATCAAAGCCATTTAAAATAAATTCTTATGAGACTGTAACAGAATTATATCTTTCTTTTAAACAGAAATGTTTATCAAACCTTCAGATAAGCAAAAATACCACTTTGGGATGAGACTGATTTAATTTACTTGCTTTAAATTTAAGTGCTTTTTTTCATGGTATCTTGTGGCCATGATGTTAAAGTGAATTACTTTGGTTAGTCTGAAAGTATCTATTTTAAAATGTGTCATCAGATTTTCTTTTTCAATTGAAGAATGTTCACAGAATGGCTAGAGAGCTTGTGTTTGTGTGTTTGGCAAGACTTTTTTTCACTTTGGGGTCAGAAAGTAAGAAACTGGATATTAGGTTTTTTGTTTATTTGGGTTTTGGTTTTGGATTTTCATTGGGTTTGGTGGTTGTTTTTTTTCTCCCCACCTGGATTTGGTATGTATTCATTTAAAGACTGGTCTTTTCTATTAGAAGCCAGCAGGACAAATCAGGTAAATTACACTCGAGATGACATTAGTCCACACCCACACTGGAGAAGAACCCATGCAAGATAAAATAAAATTCGCTAATGGCAATTGTGTAAACTTAGAGTAGTTGGAAGATCATTCAGCAGACCTTGTTCAGCAGTGCTTGATATTGTCTTTGTAGTAAGGTCTTCTGTGTTTCCCCCAGCAGTGAGATAGATGAATTCAGTATATGCATACACTATGTAGACAGACCTAAATAGTTTTAATATAATGCTGGACAGACTTGTTTGCTTCTTAGATCAGAACCATAGTTCTAAGATTCTTGTGGTGGGTTTTAGGGGGGTCACAGATGCTGCATAAGCCAAGGTACGAGCAACAAAAGAGATGGAGAGACTTTTGAAAACTATAATCTTTATTTTCTTTCACTTTTTCTTGTCCCCGTGTTTATCAGTGCTGTTTATATCAGTTTATCAGGCCCTAGAGCGGCGGCTGGAGACCACCACTGATGTATCTGCTCACGGAGAGAAGGGGTTGGGGATAGGAGATGGTCTAGCTCCACCTTCTGCACAGCGGCAGTAAAGCAGAGGGGAGAGGGGTGCAGTGGGCTTTTATTTGGAAGGTATAACGTGAGGAATGACAGATGCTAAGTACAAAAAATAAGAGTCAGGCTGGAAACGCTGGGTGTGAAGTGAGCATAATGAGTATAAAGTGGCATTTTAGCATTTTCGAGTTGCTCTGTGGTCAGAAAGATAAACAGATAGGTGTGCAAGTGTAGTTGGGAGCAGTTGGATGGTGCTGCTGTGATTTAATGCATACGTTTTACAGGATTATTTCTGCTTGGTATTCCCTGAGCCTTGTAATGTTCTCCCTTATCATCACTGCCCCTGTTGTTGGGTGCTCTGCTTTGGAAACTAGTATTTACACACATGCGCACACACATAGAGGAAGAAAAGGGTTAAAGCCCAGCTCACTTTCCCTTCCATTTTTCTGTTCTCTTCTTAGTTTTGTCCTGTCTGAGACCTGCGGTGCTGCCTCTCCCTTCTGAAGGTTTCCCCTGGGTGCTGTACCATCCCCTCCTCCTCCTGCCACAAGCAGTAGGGTGCATCCTGTTTGGGGTTACTGCTGTGTCACTTCAGATGACATGCGCTAGCATGAGAAGGGGAAAGGGAAACGAAGAGCCAAGTGAGCGATTACTTTGCCAACAGCTCCTTTCCAAAAAAAAAACCCCGACAAAACAACCCAGTCCGAAATGTCCTGGTGGCATTGACAGCTATTGCTGTCCAGCACGTGAGCTTTTCTTTCCTGTTGATGCAGCAGAATAAATAGCCTCATGTGGTGCTGTTACTGGTTCACAGCAGGACACCCACAGCACTAGGCTTCTTCCATTTTCCACATCTTACAGATGCTCATGTGGACGGACTGAATAAGGGGAAAAAAGATGAGGCAAGAAAATACTTTTGAATGAGAAAGCAAAGCTGAGTCTGCCACTCCATAGGAACAAGAGGAAACAGTTAATGTTTTGGGGTTTTTTTTGTCATGTTAGACTGCGGTACATGAGCTACAAAGATGCAAAAGCTGATCCTGAGTGGATCGGAGCTAATTGGGAAATAGCTCATTCTGCTGCAACCGCAGGAGAGTCCCTCTGGGAGACAGTCAGGAGTTGCCCCAGCCACATCTGTTGGCGACCCCTTGTTGGCTAGGAGTATCTGCAACTATGTTGTCACCAAAGCCATTACCACCAGCAGAAAGGGGTTTATTGAACATACACTAAATATATATATATATATCTTGATTAAGTACAACCTCTCCCAGTGGAACAATGTAGGTTTTATCAAGGGTTTCTGTTGATTCTGTGAGCTGTGAGGCAGAGCTGGTTTGGAGTGTGTGTTCCACCTCAATCCCATGATAAGGAAGGCGTGTGTTTGGAGTGAGTTTCAGTGCTGATACCCAGGGAGGGCATGCCGAGCTGAACCTGTAATTTCTTTATCACAAGGCCAAGACTTTAACAGTAAGAAAAGCTGTGTGGGCACATAGGGGCTGCTTTCAGCTGATGCTCAAAGCTTGCATGTGTCTGGCTTGTGGAGTTTTCAGTAAGACTTGACCAGTTCAGCTGTTCTGCAGTGGAAAATCCCTCTAGATGAGTAGTTGTGTTGAAAAGCTTGTTTTATTTAATGATCACAGGGCAATGGCCAGTCCTACACTGTATTTTCTGTTCCTACCAGTCTCAGAAACCAAAGATGGTGAGCATGTAGTGAGACTTAGAAAACTGAAGGGGACAGCGTAAAATGTGAAAGTACAGAGTTTAGAATGACAGTGAGCAAAGCACTCTAGTTCAAACCCAGTACAGCACTTGGTTAAGCTTGACATAAAGACTGGGGAGCTCCTTTAGCTGGCTGACAGCTAAAAGCACCCTAAAGTGCTTTGGTGAACCAGATATTTGGGACCTCACAGTTTTAGTGCATTTGTTTGTTGGCTGTTCCATTATCTGTCAGTCTGTATTTTTTTGCAGATACTAAATGAAGTTGTGTGGCCATGTGGCTTGTTCAAGCGATTTCTATTTGTCCTCGTGCCCTTATGAGTTACATAAAAGTGAAGTCAAGCAATGTCTTTAGTGTCTGCTCTATATAGATCTACCTGAAATAGTTTCAGGTCACCTTTGCATGCTTAATTTGGAAAACAGTTGAGCAGCATGACTCTTGCCTTGGAGAATTGATCAGTCTGGGCTCCTCACGGTAGTCTTGGGGCTCTTGCAATATCTGTGCAAATCAAGATGTCATCCTTTCTGCAAATTAAGTAGGGGCCTGTTCAACTTGTAGAGCCAGTAAGGGAGGGATGTTCAGTCCACGGGTTGGAGACAAGTTAGGAAAGTCTTCCCTCCTGAAAAGCAGCTGTAGGATAGATCCAGTCCACCTAGATATTCATTAATGTTATTTGGCAGATCTGTTAGTGCTCCTAGTTGTTTCTGATTCAGAGCCTGGCAGTAGTCTTGGAATGCAGTGACCTTCCTGATTAGCAGTTCTGAGGGTTAACTAAGGGGGTTGGTTAAAGGCTCCCAGGCACAGAGCTGTCATGGAAGCAGGTAACCGCTCTGTGTGCGGAAAGGTTGCAGAGTTGGGCAAAGCATCATGTAAGACTTTTGAAGGTGATGGAGGATGCTTAGATCACAAGTGACAAACACACTGGTGTCAGGCAGGTGTTGGTTCACGGGAAATATCTATCATTAGCACTCGTGGGATATTGGTATCAATGAGCATCACGTATGGATAGACCAGACTGGGATTTCGTTCCATAGGTATTAATTTGTTATACTTGTTTATACAGTCATCCTCTGTCTTTAGTTCGCAGTTGTTCCTGTGTAACTGAGACCTTTTTTTTGTGAAATCTGAGGGGGGAATAAGACTGAGTCAGCGTTCTGCTTAAGCCATGTGCTTTACTTTAAGTATGTAAGTAGTTTCATTGCTCCCAATGAAACCGCTCATGTGCTTAGCATTAGGCATGTGTTTTAAATAAGTTGCTGATCCAGAGTCTAATTTTTTTTTTTTTTGAGTAAAATCTACATAAATGAGGAGGGTAAGACTACAAATACACAGTGTTTAAAATGCTACAAATCAAAGGTTTAAGGTGGTATTCTTCAGGAAAAAAAATCTTTTGGCATTTAATGCATTTTAGTGACACACTGAGCTTAGATGTCACCTTTGTTGGAAAAATGATCATCATCTGTTAATTTTATGTGACACTCTTTATAAATGACCTGGTAACATAACAAGCTAAAATTCACTGTAGTCCTCTACAACACCAGGCTTTAGACTGAAAGCAGCATTTTGGGATTATCCCTACATCAAACCTCAGCTGAACTGAGTACATTTAAATAATTGTCCGCCAGCTTTTCCCATTACAAAGATACACAGTTTGTGAAATTGGTTTACCGTGTGCTGAAAATTTCTTTGATATTTTTAAAAGCCTGTTGCTATGGCAACCGGACCCTATAACAGAAAAGCTTTTTGGTAATAAGAAGGCTAAGAAATTTTGTTAATGTTCAGGAAAAGCAAAAGAGCTTGTATTCTTTTTTTTCCAAAAGCAAACAAACCAACCAACCCCAGAAGAAAGCGTGATATCCCGAAGCAGCTTGCACCCGGATTACCAGCTGGAAGGGCACACCCTGCTTGCAGGGCTTGCACTGCAAATGCTCACACTGGGCTCAGCTCTTATGGTGGAGAATAATCTGGAGTTCACGAGCATCTTGCTCTGAAATCCTTGAGATGGTTTTTGTTTTGTTTTGTTTTTTTATATGGAAAGGTTGAAGTGATTTGATGGTTTGGCTTATGGGCAAGGAAACACGAGTTCTGCTTCTCAGAACTGGATGTCCCCTTTGTGCTTTGCTAATACAGAAACTGGCAGAACAGGCATTACTTTTTCTTTGACGTTAGGGCTTGCAGCCCTGTTTCCTTGTGTCTCATGACTGAGTGAATCAACACCTAATTAAACAGTCACATGAGGGACAGAGTAAAATGCTGCTCAGGCACTGATCATTGTGAATCTTTGGAGAGTAACTACTTACATCTGTCTTCCTCCTTCTCCAAGGAACCCTGAACAGCTGCAGCTTTGCTTTTTTTTTTTTTTCATTTTTTTTTTTCCAAGGGAAAAAAGATCACGTAGACCTCAGCTAAAGCACTGCTGTCTGTGCAGATAAATGAGACCTGGGTAGGGGAAAGAGAAGACTTGGAAGTACTGGGCAAAATCTTGAGAAATCAGAATTATTTGAGTTTGTGCAGGGGGAGACTTAGCTGAAAACTTGAAGCTGTAGTCCTTGTGCATTTGACACTCCTGGTAATTTAACTGAAAATGTCAATGTTGGACGAGGAAATACAGTAAGATCTTCAGACTGGTCTGGAGGGATTCTTGGTATTTTTAATATTAGTTGTAATTCTTTCACTTGCAGCAGGCTGCAAAGGGTCCATAACAATTGCTTTCCATCTCTGAGTGGCAAATACTTGTGTGGAGATTTATTGGGCTCTCAATTATCACCCAGTCACAAGTGCAGCCACCTTAATCAATTACACGGACGTGGCCTACAGCCAAGGAATGCTCAAATCCCCATGCTGCCTGCTCACGCTGTATGACTTTCACCACCAAGGCAATATTTTTTCCCCTTATAAAACTCACGGAACAAGTATTACAGGATGTTTTAATCGGCGTGAGCAGATGGCTACCTCCACCCTGACCTGGCAGTGGGCCGTCGGGAATGTGCTGGGCTGTGCAGCGGGTCTGCAGCAGGGGGTTTGATTGCCCTCATGGAGGTAGCAGTGGTTTGGGTGCTCCATGGTGCAATATCTCCAGGCCGAAGATATCCACCAGGGGTCATCCTGGCCTGCCTGCTTCAAGGCCGGGGGGGTTCGGGGCTGTGCTCAGCCCAGGAGAAAGCAGGGTCACCTGCTGCCTCCTGGCACCCAGGGCACAGCATTGCCCAGCCCCACTTGCCTATCCCGGCACAGCTCATTAAAAAGCATGCCACAAAAAAATGCAACTGTTTACATTCTAGTCTTTAAAAAGTTATTTATTTCTTGATATATCTATCTGATAAAAAATAAATGCTTATTTAGATGTGTTTACTCGGTGCAGAAATCACATGGCATGTCAGGCATAGCTCGAATACACTAGCAATCTGTTTATGCACCTTCCATCTTTTATTTTTTATATCTCCTGAAGTAATGTATTGAGAATCTCAGTTTTCACTTGTGTAAAAGGAAGAAAACTGGCAGAGTCCTTACAGTTGCTTGGAAGAGCATGAAAATAAAAGCCTTAAAGAGTCTTTAAGCTGAAGATAAATACAGGGAATTCAGTGTTTGTCTATTAAAAAATGAAAATGTCAGGATTCCTCAGCCAATGTACTTTTGTTAGATCAGGAGTCATTGAAGGGCTTATTATTAATATTGGAATTGATGGTACTAGCGGAGCTATAGTGACCCCTCTAAGATGTCTTCATTTTCATGGCACCAGAGTTCTTGCAGTCAACCTTGACTCTAATATATCTTCTTTTCATTGTATCCTCTATTAATATCTGTGATCTCCTAAACAAAAAGCAGCAATTCACCATTCAGTTACCTAAGCAATAAACTTTGCAGTTGATACACCTAAGCCTGTGAGTTTGTCTTTGTTCTGCGTCTAGCACTGTGAAATGGTCACTTTTTTATCATAATAGTAATTCTCAACAGTGGTAGCTCAGATGGAACGGAGATGCTGGTTTTCATGGGCAAAGTTCGCTTTATTGTCTACTGGAAACTCTCGTGTGTCGGGCAAAGATAGATGCTGCATGTCACTGGGTGTCATATTGTCATTCACATTTAGAAGAGGGGATGGAAAACAGAAGTTAGTTTTATGTGTGGATTTAAGGATTGAAGAATCTATCTAGACATCCCCAGAATTACACAACATTATGGGGGAGGGAGGGGGGAAGACTTCCCCCCACAACCCTCCTCTGCTACACTAGATAATTCTGTGTGACTGTAGAAAATTCTTCATGTCCACCAACTGTTTATGTGCAGCAAAAACGATTTGTATTGGAACTTTTTTCTTCTCAACTTTTCATTAAACACACACAATAATGAACTATTTACACTTTATTTTTAATAGCCACAGCAAAAGATTATTCTGCTCCGCACACCCGAGAGTGCACAATAAAATAACTGTTTGGCAGGGGGAAAATGCCCTGTTGTCTTGCAGTACCAGTTGGTATTATGGAGGTTTGTTCGGTGTCTTATTTATAGTAGATTGCACTTGGAAATGTGATACAAAACAAACACCAATGTTCCAGTAGCTTAGCCATGCATCAGATTTTTACTTTGATAGTTATTTTTATTTTAAGCATCTCTTATCCTGACTTGAAAAAATTACAACAGTGAAGGGACAGTCAATCTGCTGAGGTCTCAGCATCCGCATTCTTAAAAGAAAGATAATGTTCCATGTCGCACCCTCCAGGAATGCTCCCAGGCAGATTTGTATTTATGCTGATGCTCCTTTACAGACAGTTTATTCTAGTCATGAGACCTCCTCTTGCTGCTAATGAGAATCCTGTGTATGCAGAGTTTATAAACTTTGGTTCTCTGTTGATCTTTTTTTTTTTTTTTTTTTTTGTACTGCATATGAAAAGCACTTTTTTTCGGTATGTAAAAAATCTGGTTTCCTTTAAAGAAAATGGGGCCTGGGTGTGAAAAACCTGCAGACTGCTTGCAGTCATCTTTCGCATCATTTTGGCTCTTGCTGACCTTTGGCTGGGCTTATGTTTGTGTGTGTATATCTATGGTGCGTGCAGGTATGTGTGTGTGCTCCAGTTGTATACGGAGGGTTTATGCTTTAATACTGTCCACTCTTCCTCTCCAGCAGTGTGGAATTCAGTGGGATTTTTTTTGCAGGCATACAAGAATGCACAGAAAGCACATTTTTTAAAAAGTCTAGCTCAGTGGTAATCCTGCTAAGGCGAGTATTTTGTGGAGAAATGGTATCCAAGTATTTCTAGTCATATTTCAAATAAAATCCTAATTGGTTTTCTCTCTTTTTCTCTTGTGTGACTTCCAGCTCCTACCTTTGTGCATTACTAAGCAGTAAACATTTCTTGGCCAGTAAGCATACTAGCTCTTTGTTGTGTGCATTTACAGCATGTGTGAGGGAAGCCTTCTTTCAAGACAAAGACTAAAAACACTTATTAAGGCAGTGGAGAACAAAAATGAATAATTTCATTACATTTTTAGCTTGTGGCTAGAGCAAACTGTTGTCTCCTTGGTTTAAAACCAGATGATTTATATCCAAAAGGTGCATGTGAGCCTTTGCGGCAATTCTAAATGTTTTCAGAAATGCCTTTGGATAAAATGAAGAAAGTAACTCTCTCCGGTGCTCTTTTGTTTTGAGGAATTTTTTTGGCTTATGTGTGTTTAAGAATGAGCTACAGCCCCAGTCTGGCATCAGGGACTGCACAGAACCCCTTGGGTGGGATGTACCTCATCCTCTTCCCTGTTAAATGCGGCTGGACACCATCACCCATGTCTTTCCCATCTGCAGTCAGATGGATATGCATGGATGTGCATGGAAGTGCTCTCCCAGGATCTCTCTGGAAGGTGATGGGCTAAGGCAGGAGATTTTGATCGCTTTATTTTTTGAACTTATTAAGTGTTTTTCTGAAGCTAGATAATATTATCAGCTTTGATTTCCGAGTTCAAATTTATACACACACACAAAAAGCCTGCACCCTTTCAAAGAGATGAAGAGTATCATATTCCCTGCCAAAGCCAAAACTGCCTAGGTGGTAAACGAGGGACTTTGGGGCGGGGGGGGAAGCAAGCTGCCTTTCTGCAGATACCTTTCAATGATAGATGCCATAGGCCTATTGCAAACCCCATAAAGCTTTCACAGCATAGGTTAAAATAAGTTACTGTATCTGGAATACAACTAATATTGTAATTACAGCTTTCTTACTGCCCAGTGGCCCATTTTGGGTTTTATTTTTATTTCCCCCCCTAGAAACAGTGCAGATAAGCAGTGAGGAGGAGTGGCTGAGGGGCTGTGCCCCTCTGCACTGCAAGTTGAGCAGGGGGGTTACATTCTGCGCACCCACCTTGCATTCCCCCATCCCTGCCAAACCTGAACCGTCTCTGAGCATGGCTTTGTGCCCGCAGCTGGCAGCCAGTGGGTTTGGATTTGAGTGCAAGCTTGGACCCAGGTTTAAAACACGATAGGTACACCCTGGTGTGACAGTGACATCTCACTGTCCTCAGAAATTTAGAATCAGATGTTGTTTTTTAAAACGTACTTCATCTGTTGCAGATCAGTAAATCGGGTGTTCACTGTACCTGGATATACATCTACAGAAGAGAATGGTGCATGTTTAATCTTAAAGAGGCCTGAGTATTTTCTAGGATGTGGGAATGGTTACTCTGTTTGAACTAACACTGAGTATCTGAAGTCCTTCCTCAAGCAATAAATATTCACTGATCTGACTAAAGAACTACTTATTCTCCATACGCTTTGAGTCCCTCTCTATTTGAAGGGAAATTCCTTCCAATATTTTTCCTCGGCAGTTGTTGGATGGAGGTTGGCTCTGCTTTCAAAGCACTTGTCTTTAATATGCATCAGGTTACCCTGAGGTAAAATGGAAACCTTAGATGTTACTCCTGTAAATAAATGTTTACATAATACATTGCACTGAACTTCTCACCATTGCATGTCTAAGAAAAAAAGGTCACTTTTGACATCAGTAACCTTTAGAGAGCGATGCCTTTGCCACACAGGTAAAGAAAGTTACTGTGCGCAGCACATTCTTTTCATTAGATCAAGAAGGTAGGAGAGGTCAAATGTTATTGCATACAACTCCCAAGGCTTGGCATTTTACGGTTTAAAGGCAAGATTTGATTTTAAGGCATGTGTCCTGTAAACAGCTCAGGCCCAGTTTTGCTCATGTGAGTAATTCCATTGAATTCCCTGACACTAGCCACGTATGAAAGGCTAAGTCTATAATGTATGTCTGTGTGGGGTCAGGACCTTGAGTCTTGATTTCTAAATGAGAAATTCCCTATAAAACATTCAAGGTCACAAAAGATAGTGGATTTGGATTTTGAACCAAGTAAGTATCTATCTCTTAGTTTTACTGTGGTTGTGTCAAAACACTTGCCCAGCACCAAACGTAAAAATATTACCTTCCTATAAGTCAGCAGCAAAACTGCTGTTGTGTCAATAGATTAAGGATTTCTCCCTGAACTTAATCCAGCAGACGTGTAGCAGAAGAGGTGTTCTCTGGTGGAATCCATCCTATGGGGGCAAAACATCATCCAGGCATGCTGGGATTGTTGGGTCTTGGAACCAGAGCCCATGAAGAAGTCCATCAGCTCACCCACTCTGTGATACAGGGGAATCATTGGGAGCCTTAAACTCTGTGTTGTGGGATGCAGTGGAACAGGATGTCCTGATGATAAATGGATTTTTGCTGCCTTTGTTTTTGAAATACTGGCAAACCCTGTAGGTTTTCAGGCACTGAAAAAAACTGAAGTAGTAGCTATGATGCTACACTCTCCTGCCTTTATGTATTTCTTGATCTTTGTCCAAAGATAATACAAAATTAATAGTATGAATTATTAGCCCCACATACGCCTGTGACAATACTTGATGGCTTTTAATGTGCACTGCTCTTTTGGATGCCTGGTTCCTTCTTCGCTTCCCTGTCCATCTCTCTCGCTCCTCCCCCACAATTTAGAGAAAAAAAGTTCTTTAAATAGAAAGCTCTTTGCTTTTGTGATGTACCGGGCAGCCGTCCTAGCATGGCCCGGGTTACCACAAGAGCAATCACGAAACCTTGTTTACAGCTATCAGATCGGTCAGGATTTCTTTGTGGGCATTATTTCACATACTTTATTTTATTTTTGCCACCCCTAAAAAAGCCTATATATTGCCATCCAGTTGTTTTGCATGCTCCTGATGCTTCACTTGTAATATTAATGAGCCCTTCCAGGGCATACAGTGCTTTCTTTGTTCTTATAGGAGCAGCTGGGGAGGGGGAGTGGGTGCTGCGGCGATGCAGGGAGCGGAGTTGGTTTCACTCAGCCTGCGGACACGCCGGAGGATGGAGCACCGGCGATGCCAAGGCAGGCAGTGAGCATCGGGAGCTGTAGGCACCTCTTTCCCGGCACCCATACAAACGAGACCCCCGTGTAGTTAAACACTGAAGGGCCTCTGTTTTAGGGGCGACATGGTGCGCAGGGGTGGGCGCTGGGATTGGTGGCGGCGGATGGCGGCTCCAGGTGGCACGCGCTGACAGCTGGGTCACATGATGGCTGTCAGCACTGGCTCTTCCACCCCTCTGCCTCCGTGCTCCGGGGCTCCGGCACAAGCATCCCGTCGCTTCCAGGAATGTAAAGGCTGGGGGTGCAGTCTGGAAGGGGGCTGCCTTGCTTTGCGTCTCCCCCCTCCCCCCCAGCCTCTCCTTGACCGAGCAGGCTGAATTCCCGACGGTCGCGGCTCGTGGAGGTGCAGGACGGCAGCCACAGTTGCCAGGGGACTTGGGTCATGCGACTCAACTCCGATTGCATTCGCTAGAGGAGGAGGATAGATGGGACTGACATGTATGCTCCGGCGGCTGCCAAAGCAGCACTTAGCTTCCCGATGAATTAGATTGATCTCCTCTGCAGCGATACCCTGGAAGAGACAGAGGAGCGGGGAAGACGGGCGATATTCACTTGAGCAGAAATCCCAGGCTGTGCAAGAGAATGGAGGGACAGGATTTGGGTTATGAAACTCCAGGGCAGTGCAAACGCAGCCTGGTGCAAACGCCTATACTGGGCTTCAGCAAACTGCTTTCTTTAAGGTGGTTTTTGTGATCCTGTTGCTAGGATTAAGCCTTTTGCATTGCAGCATGGAGAGTCTTTTGTTTGAGTTAAATTCAGACCTCTTGATATGTCACCTGACAGTCTTGTGGTTTTGGATGAATATGGCTCATTGCTATTATTAACCTGAGTTGGCAGCCGGGCACAACAGGAGTTTATAGGGATTTTGAAAAGTGGAACTGCTCGGGGGACAAAGATGCTTCCCAGGTACAGTCACTGCACAGTTCTTGAGATTGTTTTAATTATTTGAAAGCTTAATATTTTCACTGTGGTGAAAGTATTTCTCTTCCAGAAATGTGAAGCTTTATTTATGATTCTTACAATTGTATGTTAAATGGCACTAATGTATTTTTTTCCTGAATTGCTTCTATCTTTTACAGTTTTGCAAAGGGAAGTGCAGTCTACTTGAATAGTATAAGACCTTGTGTTCAGTGCTAGTGAATTGAACTGAAAGGAACCGTGTCTTGCTTGTGTGTGGTTTGGGTTGTTTGTTTTTTTTTTATTAAAACAGGTATTTCAAAAGAGCACAGAGCTTGCGTGTGTGTGTGCACGTGCGTCCATATGTTTGCATGCATATATGTGCTTAAATCAGCTAAAAGCTGAAAGGACATATGTGAAGTAGTCCCAGAAATACTCTACGAAATTACTAATTGCAAATTCTGAAGCCATGTGAAATACAAAGTTCCTCAACATTTCAATATTGCACTCCAGATTATGATTAATATGCTGACTAGGCTGCACCTAACCTGTATATATTATGTCTTTTTGCTTGTGGAAAGGCATCTGGCTCATGTATTGGATTTTAGAGCGTAAATTAGCTACCTTAACGAGAGCCAAGTGACTTGGTAGAAGGGAGAAAAAAATAAAAACAAACTAAAGTCAGCTTCATATACAGTTAAAGAATTGGACAGAGCCAAGGACCTTGGAAGCCAATTGAAGTTTAGGTCCAAGTTTATTATACTGAGTGTGAAATATCTGGCTGACTGAGTATGTGCCTGGTGTACAATATGTGCTTAGTATAAGCAGCAGAAGTTTCCTGGAGCTCAAGTCGTGCAGCTATTCAAGGTGAGGATTGCTAAGCTGGTAACTGAATGAGACAGATTTATAGATGTAGCATGGAGCTGACCTCTACAGTGCTGCAGTGCCTGTGGACTGTCGCCCTCCTTCAAGAAATGAAAAAGGGGAGGCTTGGGTTTTTTAAAAAAAGAAACATTATTTCCTTGGGATGAACCTTAAAAATATAACTGCTACAAGCAGTCGCCCATCGCGAGTGGTTGTCCCTGAGACGATCCACCATCTCTCAGTTCTTCCAAGCTGCCCAGGGTACAGGTCCTTTGACTTCTGCGAAACCCCAGCTGAGGTCACAGTGCTAGAGGGCAGCGTCATCCAAAGTGCTGGGTAAACTCCTTCACAATCGATCGTCATGGGCTTCCTCTGTGGCCTTGGTCAAGTCACAAACGCCAGTTTTGTCTGCAGAATCAGCAGGCGTTCGCCACAACAGTCGCACAACCCTGCAGTGACCTCAACTGTTGTAAAGACAATTATCTTGCAAAATTTTTTCTAAGTATAAGCCCTGTGGTTTCTCTGCTTCAGGGATCTTCTTCCTCCTCATAGCCTTATGGTCATGTTATGTCAACAGCATTTAAATGGAATCTCTCACTGAAAATGCCAGCTTTGCAAATCAGCGATGCAGTCTGGGTCATCCTTATCACAGGAATACCAGTAAAGTTCTTTGGTACTTCAGGTGTTACTATTAAAAAATATTGAACATGGCCATGCCACTTTACAAAAGCTCTGCTAATGGATGGTCTTCCAAAGCTGGAAGCATCATTAACATGCCATATATGGCTCTTTTCATTGCTTCCAAATTAGTTGTGCTCTTTCAGAAAGGCGTCTTTGTACAATAATGGTCAAATAATAAATGAATAATTGAATTGCAGTGAGAAGGTATTAAAATACCCTCTCCTTGTGTCCTATGTACTCAGCTTTGGTTGAGTCTTCTCAAAGCTAAAAGAAAAAAATCCAGTAACAGATAATAGAAATGCACGGAGGAATTCGGGCAGGAGAAGGAATCCCTTGTTGGAAAAAGCATCTCAGTAAGGAGTGAGACATGTATGATGTGATGGTTGGACTAGGCAAGGACAATTTGCCTTCTGCTTCTGTTCACCTTTCCTATACTACTATTCCAAATACTACTAAGTTTATATGTACAGGTGAGCGTGCTTTGATGGGAGTGTACGTGGAGATAATCTGCATCTGAAGTATTCCAGTGCACCCAGTGGAACAGTCTCATATTTACAATGTAAGCTCTTCAAAAGAGGGGCAGTCTTTCTGTCCAACGCTCGTGTAGAAGTTAGCTGGGTCTGAGCACTGCTGTAACAACAGCAGGACACGAAGGGGATCATCTGCAGGAGTTAGAGACAAGCGCTGGGGATCCCTATACCTCTGTTCTCATGCTCGTCTTAACGGGAGTGAAGCAAGATGTTTCCTTCTGTGCAGAGCCCCGTGAGGAGGGCACGGGGCAAGGTGGACCCGCCGTCTGCTCTGCCCTGGCTGTTGCTGTCAGCCTTTTAAAAAGGTGCTAACATGAAAAACACGCAGAACAGATAAGCTAGCATAAACTATAAATATCATTTGCGTAGATGCATTTAAAAATAGTTGGAAGTGATTCATCACCAGGCAGTTTTTATAACTATGGGTAACATGATGTAGGAAAACAATAGTTTGACTGATAATTTCAATTTACTTTTTCAATGATGAGTCATATTCTGGTTTTGAGCAAGTTTACTTTTTAGCAAACTGTTTTACGGTTCCTACCTGCTTAATAATCTTGACCAGTTTCCTTCAATTACTTTTCTTTAAGACTTCTAAAATAGCTGTGTTAATAATTAAAAAGTAATTGGATACTACCTAAGCCGTGTTAGTATGAAATTGTTTTAAAAGTAAAGTCTCAGTCAGGAGGAAAGACAGTATTAAACTAAACCCTGGATGTAATGAAGAAGCGCTGTTCATGGTGTAGTGGAAACAAGGAGGAAGGAATGTACTTGCTTTCAATTACAGGGGAAAATATTGTATTTTAATTGGTGGAGTGATAACAAAGGATTTCTGTGTCTGTCATTTCATCTATTAAAACTTGCACAGAGTCTAATAATACCAATTGAAAGCCATTCAGTTGCCTCTTGCTGAGAAATGTTGAAGGCACTAATAAACTCCAGGAGCTAGGCACATGAGAAAATCTCTCCTTGGAGAGAATTTGGAGTTTGGGATTGTCATGCAACTCGCAGTAGAGGTGTCAGGAAGCGTGTAATGGATCTGTAAATGTAAACTACAAATAATACTCCTGGTGGTTGAATGTGAAAAAGGCAGGAAAACAAAATAGGTGAAAGAGCGAGAAGAGCTGAACAACAGTAGGGCTTCAGCATGAACCCGCATTAAAATACAATTTTTCAGGCCCTGATTTCATTATTATTACTTTCTAGTAATTTCATCATTATTCATGTGGAAGTTTGCCTTTCTGTCCCAAATAATTCCTTTCCCCGCGTGCTTTCTACCTGCCTTAGCATCTGTGCGGCGGGGTTGGACCAGATAATTTCCAGAGTCCCTTCCACCCTCAACCAGTCTGTGACGTCTGGTTTGATGTGATTGGTTTCTGAAATATCCCACACAGCATTTATACGTCAATGATTTCTACCCCATTCTGTTCATGTAGGTATTTCTGAACATGTCATTCTAGAGGAATTACTATTTGTGTAGTGGAAATCTCCATAGGACTGGTGTCCTGCTCAGAAATAATTTGTTTTTCACTATTTCTTCTCTTGGTCGACGCATGAACTCACAGCACTAACTGTGTGGCGAAGTCACAAACAGTTCCGCTGGTGAAAAGATTGTTGGGGTTTTCTTGGTGGTGGTTTTTATGTTTGTTTGTTCTAGGTTTGTTTTTGTTTTTATTTCTTTAAATATAATCAGTTTCAAGGAAAGATCAAAGAGTGGTAGATAGGTCATGCAGGAAAAAGTCCTCATTAAAAGAACCGTCATTTCCAGAACAGCGTGGGAGATGGAGACTCACCTTTCATTAACATCGCTAGATCATTTGATTCTACGTCTCCTGGTTTTCCTATAAGAATCTCAAGAAAACATCAGTTAAATGTCAAAGTTAGTTTCCATTTATAAACAGAACTAATTATATTCAGAAGATCTAGGTCAGTTTTCATCCAGCTGAAGAGCGGTGCTGGAGTATTGCCCTGTTACATTTGGTTTGAGAACGTGCCCTGTGTATTGCACGCAGGAATTGGTATGTTTCTGGGATAATCTATCCACATATCAAGCTTAACGGTACTTTAAAGCTGCTGACAACACCAGCAAAGCTACTCTGTGTCCTGCTTCCTCCAGAAAAATGTGCCTCGCTGGGAGGTGGGGGGGTGAGCCGGAGGTGCCAGGCTGCCTCTGTTTACTGTCTGTCTAAATGAACTTTCCCCCAGCTCTCTTAAAAGTTTCGTCTGGTTTGGGAAGTGGCCCGCTATTGCCAGGGAATGTTTTTTGCAAGGCTGAAATGTGCTTAAGGACTCTATTATGTAACAGAGATAACGCTTATTGGGAATTATCACAAATTACGATGGATAATATCTACTAAATGCTTGTCTAGAGAAAGTTAAAATGTCATGTGAAGAAGCTGAGAAGTAAACAAGCTCTTGTTACCTTGATCAAATATGTTTCCGAATACAGCAAGGGTTTTATATTTAGCTTTCTCTCCTCTTAGTGTGTAATCTGCTCTTGGAGCTTTTTATAAGTGGACTTTCCTAAGATCTGGAACAGCTACTGCCCTTCTTTGCCAGTAATTTCAAAGTCAAATATCAAAAGTACTAGGTAATGGAAGACACGCTTTTGTCTGAGTGTGAAGGAAATTCAGATGCGTTGCAAGGGTGGAGCAGGCGATAGCACCTTTTTGGCAAGCAGTTCGTTGTTATTGTCACATAGTGTTTCTTTATAGGATCCACAGTGGCCTATCTGGAAACAAAATGAGTTTCCAGACTTCCATTGATTTCACTTAAATATTAGGAGACCACAGAGTCAGTCATAGAATTAATCTGTGATTCTATGGATTTTTTTCTCTTACATTTTCTGAAATACAAGATGGGGCTCATCTGCAGAGCCCTCGGTAAATGCAAGCTCTGCTATGAGTTTGTCACTGTGCTTGGGTTCTGGTACAGAATTTGCTCAGTTTGGCGTCTGCTCTTCCTGCGGACATGTCCCTCTGCGGGCAACACTTGGCTTTCGGTGCCCAAACAGAGAGGGCACGCGGCTCTTTGCCCCCAAATCTAGACACCAAGTTATTTCAGTTTCAAGTTGCTCAAGGTTTTTTCTTGTAATAAGTTGCTTTTGACGTTTATTGCATACTATCTTCTCTGCAGCTTCTGTTTTTCTCTCCTGTTGCTAAATGGTGGGGCTAGGCAGATTAGGAAATGGATTTCCTCTTCAAGAGACTGAGTAACTGTACATCTTGGTGCTTAGTTTCACCTTGCTGGGACTACACTAGTTGTAAAGCCTGTGAATATGTATTGGACAGTCTTAAAGCCTTTCTGATAGGTGACCATGGCAATCAAATTGATTCTCTCCTGTGACCTCTTATAGAAGTTGGGTTACAAATTGTCATTAGTGTGCTGATCACATAAAGCATGGATGTAGGGAAGGAGACCTTTTGGCTGGTGAATTAAGAGGGATGGAGGAGAGGAAAATTTACCAGAGTCTCGGAGTCTAGCATGCCAAGTTTACTTTAATCCATATTAATCACTTATGAGTGTCTTTTTTCTGAATAAATGTGCAGCTCCTTCTTGTAAACTGTGAGCCTGTATCCTTCATTAATGGCTGGAAAGTTCCAGGGCCTCGTTTCTTACTTCTTGGGGTTTCGTGCTGACACTGTGCCTAAAAGCCAAGGATAAGGAAGATAGAATTTCACTTGATCTAGGAAATGGCTTGTAACTGGCTGAAAGATGATTCCTGTTGGTTTCATGGATAGAGCAGGCGTCTTGTTTCCTATCTTCCAAGAACTGAGTAGGTATCAGTGAAAATGGATTCCCAAGCCCATGGGCAACAATGCTTGCTGGGCTTTAAAGCATGGCTGGCTTTTTGAAATGGAAATGCGGTGATGGCTACAAAGCACCCTTAAAGGCAAGATTCCGCAACGGTATTCAAGCCTGAGCCCTGCAAGTTCTCCCTTTGCAGAGCACCTCTGTAGTCAGTGGCACCGGGGAAGGCAGAGGCTCAGGAAAGCTCCTTTCCTTTTTATTGACTGCAAAACCAGTTTGGGAATAGGTGTGTTAGCAGGGGACTGCTGTGCGCGTTCTGCTGACCCGTGCAGCAGCATGGCCTTGAATCACAGTGGCTTAAGTGGAGATTATTTCTAAGTCTGAACGTAGTGAGGACCTGAGTATATAGTCAAGCTACACGTGGCTCTCTTCCCCAGCATGAAAGCATATATATTAGTATGAACGTTGTAGTTTATAATACTGCAGTTAGTTCTGTACACGTATGTTACTAAGTGTTTGTGAAACCTGAAGAAGGGTAGGAAAGGTACTTTGCATTTTTTCAGCCATGGAGTTCAGTGCTTTGCCAACCCATGAGACTGAAAACCTATGACTGCAAATGCAGAAATTCATTACTTAAGGGAGAGGCTGGTGTAAATATATACCTTTTTTCTTTTTGCTTTTGATTTGTGAATGCTTTCAAGCTAGTGCTTGCAATGATGAGGGGCGCTCTTTTTTGTGTCTTTAAACACAAAAGCTCAGTTCTTCTATGATTTTGATTTCAAAAAGCTGGAACTTGAAGAAAACATTAAATATCACAAGACAGAGCACAAGAGCTAAGAATGCTGTGCACATCATTGTAGATGATTGTAGTGGATTGGTGCCATTTATGCCAGTGTAATTTGGCAAGTGTAGGGGAAAGAAAAAACAAAAGACATAGTTCTGGCTACAGGATCAAAGGGTTTGATGAAATAGCATTGCATTTGCTCGCCTTTATGTTTTAATAAAGTTGTATATACGGATAATGTAGAAAGAACAGTGTAATAAGGCGTTGTGGTAATTGATCCTTCTGCTCTTTTGTTTTTTCATTAAAGCTGGCCTTTGCCGGAGTTTGACCCAAGTCAGATCCGACTGATTGTGTATCAGGACTGCGAAAGAAGAGGACGGAATGTCTTATTTGACTCCAGTGCTAAAAGAAAAATAGAGGATGTTTCAGTGTCGGTGAGCATTTTACTAATTTGCATGGTTATAGTCTATATTTTTTAAAATGCCAAGATTGATAAATCACAAATGTTCTGTTTTATTCCTATTAACATTTAAACGTCAGTTATATGCAGGGCTATATTTAAATGCCTGTTAAGTTGCAAATTATTCAGGCTTCAGTGATTTCACTCTGAACAGCTTTAAATACTATAGTGATCTCCTTATTCTTGGGCTTGTCTACTTTCTGCTCTTGCAGAGAGAAGGGTTCCTTCCTGGGGCTGCAGCAGGCAATGCTGGGGGGCCGAGGGCATAAACTGATATTTAGGGATGTACTTCTGTGCCATGGTGGGGTCTGCATTCTTAATTGGATGGTCCTCCCAGTCCTTTGTCCTCTTGTGTCCTGTTTGGTTAGCTTTTGCCAATTGTTTTTCCAATGCTTTGCTGACAGTTTTTTGACACGAAGTTACTTGAAAACTTTTCCTCTGTTTTTTCCTTTTGGCACGGTCTGCATGGTAATCTATTAATTGAAACTGTAATGGATGCAGTCAGATGAGGATACTTCCTTCTAAGGGCTCTGGCCAGAAGATTAATTTCTAGCCACAGTGCTATTGTAAGTGGTTGTGTGAGGTTGGACAGCTTATTTTGCCGCTTTGAACTTCCTTTTCACCATCCCTAAAAACATTTACAAAGCATTTTAAGCTCTGCAAGCAGAAAGCACTGTGTGAACTGAAATTTATGATCCCAGTTGCTTTTACCCGTAGGACCTACTGAGTTCTGTAAGCAGGAGTACGCAAAATAACGTTACCCCCAAGCCCTGGTTTTCATGTTGGGTGTTGGAGTACAGCCAGAAGATTCTTCATCCAGCTTTGTAAACTCTTCCGGCCTATTGTCGGATGCTGCCAGCCTGATGTTTCTCATCCCGGTCCTGAGTGCTTCCTATGGCCGCGTATCCTAACCTCTGCAAGTCACTTTGTGTCTCATCAGGCACTAACTTACAGGCTTCTCCATCACTTACTCTAGTGCTTTTATAGCCATGACTCAAGATCCTAATTTCCTAGTTCTTTTGGGGAATTTGTGAAATAAAGCAAGTTTCACAAATGTTGAACAAAATGCATCTTTCTTTTTAAATTTAACTGGTTAGAATGGCTTTATAATTTATAAGTTCCTGCTTATCTAGGTGTTCTTGCCACGAAAACAGGCTTTTAAAGACAAGAGATCTTTAGGAGTGGTTTATTGGTACGAATTTCTGGCCATGCTTATTACTATTACTTCATTAATTGTAAACTATTACTTCATTAATAAAAAAGATGTCGTACATGTTGCCGTATTTCAATTGATTTCTTGAAAGCCTAAAACCTCTGTAAGATAGCTCTGTACTTGCACAGTGAACTTCCAGACTTCACTGTTTTGGTTTATTTCAGAAAGATCGTTGAGTGTAGTAGCTCAACAGCAACAGAATAAACAGCTAATAATGAAGCCAATATAGTTCCATGTTAGTCTCGCCTTTATTTTTCTTTGCTGAGGATGAAGGGGGAGAGAAATAGCTGGATTCACCATCTCTATGAAATGAGTATGTGAGACTGGTGGAGGAAGACTGTTCCCAGGGGGCTTGAAATGCCCAAAACTCATCTCTAGTAACTTGATAAGTTTCTTCTTTTTTTGTGGTATTAGGAGACTTTGAAAGAGAATATATTGAAACATTTGCTTGCCATGGTATCAGCCTTCTGCGGCACTCAGATAATGTCATGTCAGGCAAAACTTCTCATAAAACAAAACTTTGCAATAGCAGAAACATTATGCAGGTAAAAACGTGCAGAGGAGTCCTCGGCTCGGCTTGCTGCGAGCTTAGTACAGGCTTGTGCAGTTAGCAGTACGTACTGGCCATTTCCAAGGAATTGCATTGTTTATTTTTCTCGCTCTTTATCATGATTTTCATTAACAAAGACACACCCTGCCTATACAAAGCCAGATCTTGGCTCTAAGCACATTCCAAGGCACTCTTGCCCTTTCGCAGCAAGACATGTGTGTGGGCTGGGCACTCTCCCCTCTGAAAGGGTATCTGTTCACCACCCCACAACAGCCAACACTTTCTGCATCTCCCCCCCCCCCCATTTCCTAACATGATTTATACCTCTGGATTGACAAATAACACTAGGGGAGAGATTTGCAAGAGTGGCTAGCAGTGGCCAGACTATTACGGTTGAAGTCTAATTAGTCTAATACAGAGAACCGACAGGGTTTCAGTTTGCTTTATGTTGCTGTGCTCTTCAGTTCCCATTTTCTGTTGCTTCTGAGACGTGTAACAAAATTGTCTAATTGAAAGCAATTGTAATTTAAGAGTTGTATGGCTGCAGCAAGGTGAGATACACTTCGCTCTATTTTATATATCTAATCTCTACATATGTCAAGACTTGCGTGCAGTGGACCAAGGTTAAAAAGATGGCTCAATCATTTGAATTCTGTAAGGGAAGGTATGGTTATAAAATTTAAGGAGCATCAGAGCAAACTTTTCCTGACACAGATGTTTCAGGAAATAAAACAGTAGTCTCCGGCTTTTTGATGAGTGAAAACTGCAGAGTTTGTGCTCACGCCAAGCTGGGCTCTAATTATTTAAGCATTACTAGGTTCATATTATCTGTGAGGGAAATGTGACTATAACACAAATAAGGATTTTGTGTTTTCATTGGATATTAAATCAGCCTCTTCATGTCTTCAGTAAAGCTAAACATTAGGTAAACAAGAATTTTGGGAGGGTATTGCACAGAGACACATAGAAAGCAGCTGCGAGTTTGCCATATGGCCATTGAGATATTTTAATTGTGCAGGAGAATCAGTGTTTTCCCTGGGTCTTGCTAGAGTTAAACTTGGCAAGCAAAGCTGAGCAGCAGTCTGGTGACACGGAGGGCTGGCGGCTGCCACACCGGGAATGTTGGCCGAGGGCTGTGCCAGGCATTTCCACCCAGGCCAGGCGGAGATCTGCCTCAGGCAGCTGTGGGCACTTGGCATGGGGCAGGCAGAGAGATCCCCTTTGTGAGTCCTATACCTTTTTTGGTGCTAAGCAGGAGAGGTTCTTCCCCAGCTTTCCAGGGGATGGGCTATTGATCCGCTGGGCTCTCTAAGCAGACCTGAAAGGCTGCTGCCTCATGGGCATCCGAAAATTGGGCAACTCCCCTGTGTTCTGTCAGGGCATCCCAGAAGAGAGCGGCTGCCCTTTCCAGCCCTGTGACACTAGGTCATGAGCAAATGTATCAGAACAGGCATTTGCATACTGAGTATAGCGGGGCAGCATGTGGTATGACAAGTAGACGTTACTGATGCCTTTACTAAACAGCCTCAGTCCACACCCAAACATCCACATCCCGTGTTTTTTTGGGCATCAAAGTACTTCTTTGGGCAAGCTCATGGGTTTGACCCCCTGTCTCCTCTAGAGAGTTACTTCAGAATTTGTTCCTCATGCTACTAAGTATCTTCTTTCTAATGAGACTCTTACTTGATTTGCAGATGGTAGTGTTAAAACGTATGGCTGATTTCTACTAGTAGACTTGTTTCGGTGCTTGTCTGCCCCTTTTTCTCTAACACCTCCCCGCCTGCCTCCCGCTCGCAGGTACCACCAGCCCCACTCACTGCCTGCGTGGTGCCTCATGGCTGTGCCAGGTCCCGCACGCATCCACCCTGATGGCTTGTACTGAGTTTCCAAGCCAGGAGCCGTGTGTAAACATAGGTACACTCCTCCAAGAGCTCTGATACCGGGCCTGGTTTGAATTTCAAATCAAGCACAACAAGCAGTTCCTTTTCCTTCTTAAGGTGCAGAGGGCAGGTGGCCCGGCCAGTGCTGAGCTTTCAGCCTTGGCTCTGCCTTTCCTGACCCCTCTGTGCTTGGCTTCTCAACCTTGACACTGCATTCATGCTCACCTTACGCAAAGGCTGTGCTGTATTTTACTGTGCTGCTGCTGTTGTGCGGCACATGAATTATGTTGCCATAAATGTCAGTGTGCAAAGGCCAGCTGAAGTATGAGGAATTTTCCTCCAAGGGCCAGCAACTGACTGGGATAAGGATGCCACAGAAATGATGCCATGAGGGAGAAGTGGGGAGTAAACCAAAGAAGAAGCTGGGAAGGGGAACCTTGCGTCAGGGCTTTCCTTGGAGCAGGCTGAAGGAGTTCAGGGTTATGATCTCATTTAGCTGCTCGTTTTCCTTTTTATGTTGTCCACTGGTGACTTATGACAAGATGGCGTTTGCCATTAGGGCTTTGACTGAAGAGGGGTGCCGACAGACGTGTAAGAAGCTAAACGATTTTCTGAGCCTAAAGATCAGCCTAGAGGAAGGCGTGGAGTGCAGGGAGGAAGAAGAAGGGGTGCCCACGAAGAAGAGGAGGGAGGAAAGAAGGCAAACGCCAAGCTGTGCAATGTGCTGAGCAGGGATCCGGAGTTTAGGTGGTTTGGCTGGGAACAGGGAAAGGCAAGGAATCAGACAAGGGCAGTGACTTGTTCCCAGGACCCAGAGCAGAAGAGGATTTTAAGAAGCAGGGTTTGTTTTGTTTTCTTGAAGAAATGAAAGAGAAAGAGTGGCCCAGGGTACAGAATTGGAGATCTAAAGGTGCAACAGTGGACTTGGATTTAGGGAGCAAAAAGTTCGCTTTTGCCGTGTAACCTAGTCGTCTTTCTCTTTGGGATAATTTAACTGAAAGGTCATATGATATTTGATCTCCTACTGTGGCAATTTCTTTCACTCCGAATGTCATATTTATCCCAAAGTAGAAAAAAGGCATGCTGTTTTAAACAAGCCAGGATTAGCCACGTGTTCTAATATACTTCAGCACTGGATAAATGTTGAACAGCAAATTGCTTTGAGGGATTAGTAATTGGATAGTGAGCCTTTTGCTTTTAGGTGAGTTGTGTGAAATGGAGACTCTGGTCTCTCTCTGGCTCTCAGTGGACAGGTTTCCAGAGAGCCAGGCTGAGCAGACAGATAAAGACACCAGCTGTAAGCACAGAGACTGAGTCCCGCCTTCTTAGCTCTGCTTATTCTCTCCAAACAGAAACAGAAGAATACTAGTGAAGTGGGGGAACCCACAGTTGTTTTACTTCTTTCACTGACCTCTGAGCAATAGAGGAACTTGACAACTCTGGAAATAAAGGGAGAATGGAGCACTTGACAGCTGCATTTTAAGAAAGACACCTGGATTTTTACAGCAGCAGTTGAAGGGAAGGAAAGAATGCCTATTTAAGTTACTGTCATGTCCTAGGTGGATGCATACATTTAATTACACATTCAGACCAACACATATTAATAAAGCAAAAGAATTAATTTATGTATTTTTGGAATAATATTTCATCTTTGCTGAATAACCTGCTCTAGAAATGAGGTATACAGAGGTCTCAAAGAATGGCAGCTTTACTTGGATATATAGATTTCTCTGTCTCTACCACCACAGTGGTATTTGAGCACCTGCTGTTGCAGAGAGGTAGAAAAGAGTGAGGCATATGATGACATTTCTCTTTCCTTCTGTCACTCACAGCCCTAACACACACGCACACAGTCTGGATTCAGTTTAACACACCAGGCTCCTTTCAACTGTCTTATTATCCCTAACCAAAACCTGCCCAGCAGAAATTCTTCTTCCTGTGCACAGCACTGGGCACGTTCTTTCCACTTCTGAGGAATGTATAGACCTTGTGGCAAAGAGTTAAAGGTCTTTGCTGATAGAGGTGGAGAAAAGAGATTCCAGAAGCAGAACTGTAGAAGAAAACTACTTTGTACCCTGTTGTACTATAAAGACATTTTACTCTAAGTTATCTTCAGTACTATCTGATACGTCTCCAAGACTTTCAACAAATTATGACCTCTAATGTAAGAACTCTGACTGCCAGGAAGTCTTTGGAGCTGGGCGGTATCTGCATCGAGCTGGCAGAAAAAGAACAAAGAGTGTGACCACAGCAGGGAGAGCAGCGTGGCAGCCAGGAGCAGCACTGTCCGCGGCATCCTTCCAGCAGATGTTCTGCTCTCCAGCAAAAGTGAGCATTTCGGAGGACTCCAGCAGCACTTCGCCTCGGGATCTGATTTGCTGCAGCTATGTCTATTTGGAAAGAAAATCCATAACTTTGAATCTTTCCCTTGTGCGGCTCTTAAATCATTAGGTTACCTTTATATTTTTGGAAACCTGGCTCGGATATCTTTGGAATATTATATTGGAATGCAAGTAATCCCAGTCCTTTGATGCATAATATCTTGAAATTTGTACCATCTAAAATTTCAGTGATGTTTGGAGTCAGAAACTGCAGAGGAGAGGGACATTGCAGGTACTTGATCTCATTGTCCAACAGGTTATTCTTAAGCACATGCTAAGTTTGAAAAAAAGCAAACACCAAAATTCATCAGTGATCTGCATTTTAGGAGGGATTTACTGTTCATGAGGTTCTGAAAAGTGGTGTCTGAAAGATCCTGACCTCCTTTACAGACTCCTTGCAGCAGTCTTGGTTCATTAAACTCCACTGCAAAGACCAAACAGCCATTTTCCTGGTTTGCTATTTAAATTAGGCAATTACTTCAAGATACCAGACTCCCCAATGGATCTGGGGAAAGCTGCTGTGTAGAAAAATGCAGAGATAATGAGAAGAAATTATTTAAAAGTAAGTAATTTGCAAACTTAGTCTATTTTTTTAATGAACAGAAATTTTCTTCACCTGTAGAAATGCCTTTACTGGCTTTACGGTCTCAAGGAAGCTTAGTTAGAATTGTAACTTTTTAGAAGGAACTTTCAACATCTGATGAAAAATGCAAGCTGAAATGTGGTTCGCCTGCAAAAGCTTCTGTAACCCTGTGGATTTTATGTGGTTTTATCACATGATGCTTGCCTAGCCGAGGACATTGTTGTTTGTGTCAGAGATAAAATGCAATTCTAGTTCACGAGTTCCGACTGAAGTCATATGATGATCATTCACATGCTCCAGCCATTGTGTACTGTGCTCAAGCCACAGATACTAGCAATTAGCAAATCTACATATTGCATGAATTCAACGTACTCACCACGATGTGGTAATGAGAGGATACTACTCTGGGAGGTTGTATATGTCAGTAAAGCACAGGACTCAGCAGCTAGTGACGGTTTCCTTCCCCTCTGCCACAGAATTACTGATCTGTCTGCACATTTTTCCTTAAGGCTTTCTGCGGTGGCAGCTCTCTAATGGGAGCAGCAGTGCAGGCTGCTGCATGGAGCTCCATAATCCCTGACATTTTCTGCTGTTTTGCTAAATCTCGCCCCCAGTTAGGGCCACATAAAAGTCACCTGTCCCTAACTGGGGTTGAGATTTAGCCAAAAAAAAGAAAGAAACTTGCACAGCCTAGGACAGAGGCATGGGATTCTCATCAAAATCCCTCCACAGCACTAAGGGCAGTCGCCTTTTTCTACAGTTGTTGCTGATTATTGAGTGGAGTCATGAAGTTACCACCCCGTGTCTTGGGTATTTTGCACTTTTCTGTATGCTTTTTATTTTTTTTCATCGCTATTAAAGATTGAGACATACTTAAGATTTTGAATGAAAGGGGAGCTTGTGATGTGAACCTCTGAGTCCAGAGATCAAGCATGACAGCACTTCTGTATTTCCATCTCTCCTGCAAACCGTGCTTCCAGTAGGGTTTGCTTCCAGCTTGCTCTTACTGGTTTGGTGATTGTGTAGGAAATGTTAATTAAGAAAGTCTTAGGGCAGAGTTAGTATGTAATTTTGAGCAGTGTAGACTATTTCTGTCTCCTAGCGCTGCCCACTAGCAAATGTAAATAATGTCAACCTTATGTGAGTGTTTTGAAGTGTAATGAGTATATGAAAAGTATGTTGAGATCTTTAGGTGAAGAGGGTTGCCTAATGCTAGTGTAAATAGCATTAACTAACATGGATAATGATTCTGCTTGGGATGCTGAGATTCACAGGGGAAGTCACAAATGTTTATAAATCGTCAAAAAAACAGTAGTGGAGCATCTCCGGTGCCAGTGATTGATAATACAGACACAGATCCTACCCATCCTCTATGGCAGTTCCAGCACCATCTGAGCCCTCTTAACTCCCTTTTTTGATATGTTTTCTCTCTGAATCTCTACCAGAAATCACTCCTTGGACCATTTCTCCATTGTTTTGTGAAACTTTTCTGGCTTCCCTGTAACACTGACTGTTTTTCAACTTTGTCCATTTTCAACCTCACAATTGCCTCGCACTGAAAACAAGAGGAACATGTCACCTCTGTGCCACTCTTTAAAAGGACTAGGGGACTTAGACGCAGCTGTGGAGAGATCTATAAAAATAGTAGCTTTTCTCTCCACCTATCCTTGTAACATGAATCTCTCTGGAATTCTGGTGTTCTTGCTCGATTACTCCTGATCAGTGTGTTTTCCTGTACATCGTAAACTGCTCCTTGTCGTGATCAGGCTGGCATCGCTGCTCTGGAGGGCTGTGCCCATCACACTGCGCTGTCACCTCTGCCCCAGTGGGCACGGGGAGCGAGATGGGGACAGATGGGGCCTGTTGTTGCCATCCTTCCCTTGAGCACTTTGTTACCATCCTTTCTCCTCCTGATCCTGAATCTAAAAAAGTCATTTGTAAAGCTTCAGAGCCGGATGGCTGCTTAGGAAAAAGAAGTTGCAGTGACCTATTAGCTCCTGGCTAATTGAAAGTAAAACAGCTCAACTTTCTCTTGTACAGCCAGGCTGCAAGAGACACTAATAAATATTCTTTTAATTGTTTTTCTGGGGCATAAGCCTTTCAGCTCTTAAATACCTTACCTAAACAGGTAAGTACTGTGCTGCTAAACAGTGATTTCAGGTTGTGGGTCTCAGTGTATCATGTATGTTGTCTGTATTTCAGAAACTCTGCAGTGATGCTCAGGTGAGAGTTTTTGGGAAATGTTGCCAGCTGAAGCCTGGAGGAGACAGCTCCTCTTCCTTGGATAGTTCAATCAACTCATCATCTTCGTTCTCTGATCCAAAAGAACAATGCCCAAAATACCAGGTGAGTCACTCTTCCTTTTTTTTGCATAACCCATGTCAAATACTAACTGCAGGTGAGGTACTGAATATTTTCAACTTCTTGAAAGTGGAGAGCAGTTTTCAGTCAAAACCAGACTTTGGTTCTGACTCAGTAATGTTTAATTCTGTAGCTTGGGTTTCAACAAGTCTAAAAGTAACCAGCTCATTCTCTCAGGATGTGTCTTGAATGGCAGCGATTTCTCTAGGGCGTTTGTTCTGTCTTATGACCTGGGTGATAACACTTGTTCAGTACACTCAGACCTGGCACAAATATCTTATCTTGGTATAGATGAGGTAGTTTATTTTACTTTATTGCTAAAGGACAGGGAAATAACAGAGAAATGCATTGTCCGTAGGGACAGTCCATTTAACAGCTTTATAACAAGGGATTCAGTGCACTTGAGTTACGTTTTACATAAGAGATTTTGGCCACGAGAGTAGCTACAGTCATCTGACATGGATATATTTCTGTCATCTCTCCTTCCATGGATCACAAGTGTTTTATATTAAGCCACCCTAAAATAGAACTAAGCCCTTCCACTCTTTGTAATGAAGTAATTGTGTGTTTGAGGGAAGCTGCTATCTCCGCAACCTATTCTGAAGTACAGTACTACTGATGTCTTAATCTACCGTAGATATAAATGAAGAACCTTTCAGTGCTGACTTTCCCACTGTCGCGTTAGCTCTCGCTATATTCGGCGAGCTGTGTATTCTTGTTTTCTCTTTCTCATCACACTCTTTTCCACAGCTTTAGTAAGGTGGCTGAAGATCTGTTTTCCATTCCTCCCTTCCTGGAAGGGCATTTAGCTGCGGTTATGAAAGGAAGAGACATTTCTGTCAGCAGCTTCCTTCCAGCACAAAATAACCTCCTTCGTGCATTGTGTGACCAAGAAAAATGATGCCCCCCACTATCCAGAAATTGTCTCTCCTACTGGGCAGGCTGTGTGCAAACAATGGTCAACATTATTAAAGGAAATTAATTTTAGTTGTTGGCATGACAGTGTATTTTAAAGCTGTGGAAAGTTTTCCCTTTTAAGTCTGCATTTCCTCATGCGTATCACTTAGTCAAAATCTTACTGAGTTGAACTGATGTGTGGCTTTGTGACCGGCTCAGAAAGCGTGCAAGAAACTTTCAGCTTAAGTTGATTTTCCACAGCCTATTTGTTGTAAATCATCTACTGTGTTCCCCGTACTCCTTTCAGGCTTCCCCAGCACGTGAGCAGAGAGCCATAAATACAAGAGTTCTTTACTGCACAATAAAACTTTGTATTGTGTATGCAGAAGGGCCAGAGTAATTTTGTCCAGACATCAGTCAGCCCGGCATTTCCTATCTTCTAACTGCTGTGTCTGGTAACCTCAGAAGTTACCTAATGCATTTGCGGTATTTATAAGTTCTTTTGTTTGTTTTTTTTTTTTAAAAAGCTATAAAATGGAAGTCCAAATAATACAATGTTATAAGACTTTTTAAATAGTTCTTTATGTTCCCTTGTTTAAATACACTTTGACTATATATGATCAACTTTAATTGCAAGGTGAAATACAGGGCTTTCTTCCAGGCTTCCATATTTTTAATTATGTCCTATCCAGATCCCTCACAAATGTGATTAGAATCCATTAAGGTGAAGCTGAATACGATTCTAAGCTTGCCCACGATTATTTGCACGTTATGATACTAGTGTTAGCTCTGTACCTGCTTGTCAGTGCAGTCAGGACTGAAAGTCTTTCTGATTTGTTGGTCGCGACATTTTACATTTATTTCTGTGCTGTGTTTTTAATTTACATATGGACTTAGTTATCAATAGGACAATATGTACAGTAAGTGGACTATTACATGTGGTAAATATTATATTCAGAAATGTAATTTCCCAAACGTGCAAATTTTACTACCTCTAATATGCTAATGTGCAATAACAAACACTTGTGGATATTTTATGTTCAGTTTTTATGTGAGCTGGTAAATATGACCTACGGAATTGGTTTGTTTCCAAGCTGTCAGTGCCGGAGGTTGTGCCCTTTTTGCCAGATGCTCCTTGGCTATTTTTTGTTTGAGTTTTTAATATTTAACCCCTTTCCTCAGTTGATTGCACTCTACTTTGGTCTTGAGTGACCTTTATTTTGCAGCAATGAAGGCCCAAAGAGTTGAGCTGTAGCAGTGTTTCCATATTAGATGCATTAAATATGTGCATCTTCTGTTATGCATGGTAAAATTATTGTTATTAAGTGTAGATGAAATGCCAGACTGGAACAGGCCATGGGTGCATCTTATGCTCTTTGTCTTTGACTCATCGCTTGTCTCTGTGTTTCAGAGGAAAGGGAACCCCCTATAATTAAATTTGAAAGTAGCTGATTTTCGCTTGCTTTTTTTGATTTGGTTGCTTGACAAAGAAAATCAATACTTTATCTTAAAGTATTATTCCTCAGCTTTAGAATTAGATTTTCACAACAGCAGAAAGTTGAAACCAAAACCGGCCTTCAAGGGCTTGACATTTATTCAGAATGAGTCCTTCAATAGGAGATCTGCAACAGATTTAAAAATAACAATCATAACATTTGGCTGTAGTAATTTGCAGTGGCCTTACTTCAAGATTTCATGATGCTGGCAGACCTGTTATTTCCTAGAGCCATTAACATGTATGCTTATATTTCCATGGAGCTGCTGGGTCATACTGCCTGATTTTAAAGTCCAGTTTTTCCAGTACCGCCTAGAGTGCACCCAGGCAGTATGATATCCTGGCAGGTAAAGATGGAAATTTCTCTGAGACCCGTCTAATGATCAGATTTTGCCCTGTCATATGAACACTAACAAACCTTGCAATTGTATCCTCATTTTTATAACTGTGATTGCTACTTTTAGTCATCCCCTGTCTTTCTTGCACTGATAGCAGATTTCAGAGGTTAATAGTATGTCTGTTAAAGTACCATCATCTTAATTGAGAGTGCTTGAGAAGAGCTAAAAATTGAAAAGTGTTATAAGTGTGTTGCCTTTTGGCTGATTAGCATTTCCTTGTTCCTGCCCTTGTTCTGCGGACTAGCGTGAGCAGAAACGTCAAGCGGGCATTTTCATATCACTCTTTACTGCTGGTAGGAATCCGTGGTGTGGACACCCTGTCCTTGGTTGTGCTCTGAGCTCACTGTCCGACGCTGGGGAAAATATTTAGATATATTCTAAGCCTGTGAAGGAATCTGGGTGAGGATCCTGGTTGTTCAGAGCTTGGATAAGGGATATGGAGAGATATGGCACTTAGCATTTTCCAAGCACAAGGTTATTTCGGTGACTGGTTTTAGGGACCTTTTGGAAGGATTTCTCCGAGGAAGGAGTTATTAGTTACCATGCACCTCAAAGGAAATGCGTTGCCCTCTTGCACGGTACCAAAGTACTTCACCTTGAGCCTGAGCTCTGTGAGTAAGTGGTCATGATATTGTAAATTATTCAAGGCAAGGCACAAATGGAGAACCAGCACTAATATTCTGCTAGCCTAGAGATGAAACAGCCCTTGATAAAGGGACAGTAATCTCAGTCATTAAAAGTATACAAATAAGATGACTGTCAGCTGAGCAGTCATCTTCAGTTGATTGCCCTGAGTAACTTTTTAATTTCAGGTTTTTGTTTGCAGTATTTGATCTAGCCTGTGATGTGGCATAGTGACATTCCTCCTTTGTATTTAGCCAGTATGCCTTACAGCAAGCTCTCACCAACCGAGGGGCAGGAATTGCACAGCTTAAGCCTGGCACCACGATGCTACAGCTCTTTGCTGGTACCATCACAGAAGCAACAGGGAAAGATGCATCAAATATAAAATACCATCTCGGGATATGTTATAAATCAGTCTTTGTCAAGAAAGCACTGGTCCAGCTTGGCTCCGAAGCACAGTCTATATAAGATCTCCAGTGAACTTGTGATTCTTCTTGTGAAGCAGACACAAGGTTTAGGTTCTTATTCAGTAAAGAGTGTTACCACACCCCCTGTAGCTGAGTTAGGTTTGTTGGATGATTTTAGTGGCTTAGCTCACAGCCAATGTGAAGATCACTTGCTATGCTAGCATTACCTTTATTGAACTGTTCAACTTAGTGTATTCAACAGTTTTATAGCAAGATATTTTGCATGTTTATCTTTTAAGTAAAGAATATTTTCCTTAGTTCCGTGTTACTTTAATAGGAGTGTGCTTCTAAAATGCTTAAAACCAAGTGTTGGTGGGGTTTTTTTGCAGGGTTCTCGGTGCTCCTCAGATGCTAACATGCTTGGAGAGATGATGTTTGGCTCTGTGGCCATGAGTTACAAGGGCTCCACGTTGAAAATTCACCAGATCCGGTAAGTTTAAGTTTTTTACTGATGTACTTTTCAGAAGACTTACTCCTTAATGCTAATACGTAATGAATTGAATGCCACAAGTGCAGAGTAAAAGGAGTTTCTGGGTTTGCTTTAAAGTTGTTCTGATGTCAATTTTGACACCAAAGGCTGTTTAGGTCTATAAAATCTGGAGGGTTGTGAAATGGAAAGCAAAGCTTGTCGTGGCACCGTGTGTCTGACTGACATCTTCCTTCTTGTCCTCTAGCTCACCTCCTCAGCTCATGCTCAGCAAGGTTTTCACAGCTCGCACTGGAAGCAGCATCTACGGAAGTCTGAATACGTGAGTCCATTGCAAATTGTATCTATTGCACATAAGCAGATGAGTGTAAAGAACACAGAAGACTTTTTTTGGACCCTTTCTCTAGAAAAATAATTCATTGTTCCCTGATTTGTTACATCCTGTCACTGACGTCCACCTTTCCCTTGCCGTTGTCTTCACCTCAGTTTGCTTTAAGCAAATGAATGAAACATTCCTTTAATGCTGATATAGTGAAGCTTGATATTGTAAGGTACATAAGTACCTGCAACCACCAAAGGAGAAGGGATGAGGACAGAACACTGGAGTTGGGGAATGCAGTCCGAGATGACGAAAAAGGTGTTGCAAAAACATCTGGCTTCAGAGGGTTCGATATTTAGTTTTCTGTGTATTAAGTGACCCACTGAGAATGTGGCTTAGGCTATGAAAGCTTTTTCTAGTGGAAGCCTGTGTTCTTATCTTGTCCATTCCATTTGGATTATAGTGAGGTGACGCTATATTCTACTGCAATGCAAATCACTGTTTTTGTTGTATCTTTATGTTTGTTACAGGTTGCAGGACAGTCTTGAGTTCATTAATCAAGACAGCAATACATTAAAGCCTGACCACAGTACAATTATGAATGGGCTTCTTGGGAATATAGGTAATTACAAACAGATTTTATTTTCTGGTATTTTTAACCGAGTAATCATAGATTCTAGAATATGAAAGTCTTCCAAATAGAATAAAATAAAAAAAAAAAAAAGCTAAAGACATAACAGAAAATTAATGTTGGTAGTGTTTGGAGGTGAATAAATGAGAGAGTTCAAGGAATTAGCAGTGGTTCAGTATATACAGCTGTATATGTGTATATAAAATACATAACAGAAATATTTAGATATACAAGTTTAAATACAGAAAATGTTGGAAAATAACAGTCTGTAGAACTTGTAAGCAGCATATCTCAGATCAGACAGGATTGATTCTGCCTGGCTCAGTTCCCCAGTTTTATTTTCATTAATAATTTTCATTCTGTTCCGTACTCTGGGCGTGTGTGGCCACGTGTTTCCTACTAGTGTACATAAACCTTGCACAGTTGTGCTGGAGTTTTTGATCAGATTAGACAGAATATCTTTTTGTTCTCTGCTCTTTCTCTGTCTGATGGCGGAAGCTAAGCAGTCTTGAAAAACCATCTGGCATCTTTGGTTCTCAGCCTTCATGGAAGTGCTGTGGATGAAGGCTCCAAGAACAGATAAGAGAAAGGGTGGAAGGTTTTGGCATTTCCCTTGGGGGGCAGTTGAGCTGATAGTAAAGATCCTGTACTTCAGTGGTTGGTCGTCCAGTGTAGCAGCCTGATGAGCTTTTTAGCACGTCCTCCCTTTCCATTGGTTTAGACTGTTGACTTTCCAAGCAAACGTCTGTTGTAGTAGGTGGAATTAGGGGCTTCTTTTTATGTTTGCTTTACAGAATATTGCTGTATGTAAAATACACTTTTCTAGGGTTGGAAGTAAGGAATAAATTACTTTAACCGGATTTCTGGCTTTGATGTGGTCCTAATTCTTGTTGGGTGTGTTTACTTCTCTCCTTCACACTGACATTGATAAGACTACACCTAAGCATGGGCTTAAATGCTTTTCAGGCGCAAAAACTGTATACCTCATTAAAATCATTCCCAATAGTCTATTTATAACGGAAGCCAATTAAAGCCGTAAGAACCTATTATATACTAAATGCTTCCTGAATTTACTAAGTCAGGAAAATTATTAAGAAAAATGCATCTTTTTATTCAGTATTACTTTCAGACTTCAGTTGTGATTTTTCACAGTGCATGATGAATGAGGTGCCCGACCTAAGAGGGAGGAACTCACTTCATCTGCTTTTAGGATTTTGCTGCGGTTTGCACTTGGCAAAAGTTTGCTGTCTCACCAGTGTCATCTAAACTGCAAATTCAAATTCAGATAATGCAACTATTAGGCATGGACTCGATATGATTTAGGTGTAGCCAGGGCCACGTCCATCTGTGTCTGGCTGTGTGAGGGTGACTCTTCCCCACCACCTTTCAACGAGGGGTAGGCACCTCAGCGCAAGGGCGTGCAACAAGAAGTGCCAAGATTGCCTGCTAGAAGAGGATGCTGAAACTTTCTTTGTTATTGAGCCGCACAAGTTTGCAGTCGGTTTGACACTGTTTGTTTACAGTTCCTGTTTCAGCGCCGGGGGAACCATGGGTAAAGGAGGGAAAGAAGTTAATCTGTAACTGCAGCATTTCTCACAACTCTGTTCAATGGCAAAGACCGCTCTGGGCTCACTGGCTCTCGCCAGCCTGTGATAGGAGAAGGCTCTATGTGTTTTGGTTGGGAGCTATTTACAAGCTGCTTTTTTTAGATACGATGGTTAAAAAAAAAAAAAAGGGAAAAAAGAAAGAAAAGCAGCACTGGTCATGTTCTTTAATGACTGAAGACCTAAGAGAATGGGAGGGAGCTTTGTTGAGGTGCAGCTTTCATGTTTTGTGTAATCAGAAAACTTTGAGTGAGCAGTAGCTTCAAATTTAGGAGAGGGACTGGCAATTAACTCATTAAAAATACCCATGCATTTTTCCTGGCTCCGTGTACGGTAAATACACTCTTTCTCTGGTATATCTACAAACCGGTATTACTTTTAAAATGGACTACCAAGACTGCTAACATTTATTTTTTATATGATCATTTCACTAAACTGATGTACTGACTGGTCTCAGAAAAGCTACTTTAGCCTATAGTTTTCTGTTGGTTCTACTAAGACGGATTTCTGCCTGCGTTTTTCCCCCTTTCTCCCATCATCTTCAGCGACTGTGTTCCTCGGCCACCCCACCAGTGTGGATGTTAAAACAAACATTGTACTCCACGATGAATCTCCTGTTTGTGATCAAGTTAGGCTTTGAGCCTGCATAAATTAATTATTTTTCAACTAAAAAAAAAAAAAGCCCTTGGAGAGAAACCCCACTCTTCTATGGGAGACAGTGTAAAGCTGGGTCTATTATTTAATTCTATAAATACTATATAGTTCAACTGTAAGCCATATCTTTCAATCGACGTTCTTGTTAAGCGTTAAGAGCTGTTCTCCTGCATACGTTAGTCTGCCTTTATGTTGGCTTATATCTTCTCCCTGCCCTGGCCCCATCCCTACAGACTGTTCTGCTTTACTAACCTCATTCTTTCATGTGTATTTTACGTTTTGCCATGTAGGTCTTTCACAGCTTTGCAGCCCCAGGCGGGCATTCTCAGAGCAAGGTCCGCTCCGCCTGATCCGGAGCGCCTCTTTCTTTGCAGGTTTGCAGTGTGCTGTGTGCTGTGCTGTGTGGCTAGTCTAGCTGGTGTGACAAAACCGTGTGGAATTGTAGTTTAGCCCTGGAAATAAGATTTTTATTTTTAAAATACAAAAATGGACGGTGATGTTTGCGCTCTTACCTTTTTGGGTATGTGCTTTAAATCCCCAGAGGACAACAGACATATTTTAATACTCCTCCTTGGGGTTGGTTGGTTGTGTTGTGTTGTTTTGTTTTGGAAATTTATATATTGAATGGTGGATTTCATATTTCTGGAAATAATATTTCACAATAGTGTTGAGCTATTTTGATCTGGACTTATTTCAACCAAACTGTAAAAACTAAAGCTAACCTAGGTTCATTTAAAATGGACATGTCTTGCTTTTAGTGGCTGGGTCTTATTTCCATGGCTGAGTAGCTTTATTTCACACACATATGTGTAAAATATATCACATTTCAAGACTGTTGAGCCTGAGACACTTTTGATCTTGTGTATATGCAGACTGTGAATCTGGACAGCTTATGGCTTAGTTGAACAACCAATGCACTGCTCACAATTTAAAAGTATTTTCTTCAAGACAGCATTGTAAAATCCTTTTAAAATTATATATATAATACCTAAGAAAACTGGTCTATGGAAGAAGTCCTGTTTATATTGGGCTTTGGTGGGGTTTTTGTCTGTACACTAAGTACTACCCATGTGACCAACATCCTTTTGCTACATTAAAATTTCATTGAAAAATATCTGTGCAGAGAAACAAAGTGTACTAGTTTTAGTTTGTACTAAAATAGGTGTATGAACTTCAGAAAAATACATACAAGCTTTTCAGATAAGTGTTTTGGCTTGTTCAGCTAAGCAGCCTTTCTTGGTGATGGCCTTGTGCAGTGCTGTTGATCTGAATTAATGAGCATGTTTTTGTTTCATTAATTACATGGAGATCTGCAAACAAGAAAGGAACTGTATATTCCCCTGCTAATTGGTATTCCTTGTTTTACAGTTCATAGCAACCCTATGGATATGCCTGGGAGGGAGCAGAATGAGGACAGAGACAGCGGTATAGCAAGATCTGGTAATGTCAGTTACATGTGTTAACCCCGTAGACTCCAAAAATATGCAGTAATATTCGTCACTGAGATGTCTAGACATCATCACATAGTTTTTCCTCTGCTGAAATGTGATTGTTCTGTTTTGTTATATATAAGCATTAATGCATACCTATATGTCTACGTGCAAATGTTGTAGGCGTCAAGAGTATTGCATTAGGAACCTCAAAGAGGTAATCTGAACAGCAGTTCAGTTTATTTAAGCATGCTGCAAATAAGCAAGCCAAATTAAATATTGAAATGAGTTTGCAGCATTTCTAAATGATACTTGTTGTCATCTCCTTTCCAAATTGAGGAGGATGGTAATGTTAAAACATGAATTCGCCTCCACAACACTCCTCTCCTCCCCCCAAATTCAGGATATTGGGCATGTAGGGTTAGGATTGGAAAGGCTGTTAAAGGACGTGATTAACGTTACTCCTTTCCACAAAGAATTTATTTCCCGATACTCAGGGTTGATGAGCACGGTGCAGCCTGTATGTTGCTTATTATGTAAAGCTGCAGGACTGTCCCACCCTTGTAGTGCTGGTATATCTTGTTAATGTTATTATAAACTGGTTATTTTTAGATAAGAAACATAGATAAGCAACAGAGAAGGCACTTGACAACCAACTGCAGTTTATCTTGAGGGGCTTCGTTTAATTGCTGGTATTATTTTCCAAATGCTCTTTCTTCTAGAGAGATTTTTATTTATTCCTCTTATTATTGCAGCATCTCTTAGCAGTCTGCTCATCACTCCGTTTCCATCTCCGGGCTCTTCGTTTAACAAAAGCTGTGCTAGCAGTTACCAGCGGCGTTGGCGTCGCAGTCAGACTACCAGCTTGGAGAATGGGGTCTTCCCTCGATGGTGAGCTGGGAATGAAAATGCTGGTTGCTGCCCATAAATTTTCCACCGTTGTCAGCTTGATTCTGCTCTTGCATACGTACATCTGCTCTTGCTGTTGCTTTCTGTGGGGTATTTACAGAGGTGTAAGTCAGGCTGCACTTCAGCGCCTGATCTTTTTTAGTATCTGTTTTCTTGGTGACATTCGTTGTTTTGCACTAACTAGAAAGCCTTCAGCAAAATGTAAACCTGTAGGCTGTACTTTTGAGGATAAGAAGCCCTAAAATCCCACTCAAAACACAAATTCTTGGCAGAGATGCGAGAGAACTAGAATACCATATTCTAATCCCACAAACACTTTGAGTCTGGTTCCAGCTTTTGTGACTGCAGGATCAATTAATGAGTGCTTGTAAAAAATTGCAAAGTGGATGTTATCAAAGGTGATGATTTGACAACACGTGCCAACAAAAGTTGTTTATTGGAGTTAAATGTTCAAGAATTTAATTACACGGGAAACCAACGTACAACTTTAAGCAGTGGATTACATTAACCTTCTATTTTTTCCGTGCTTCAAGGTCCATGGATGAAAGCTTTAACTTGTCAGATGACAGCTCTGGTCCCAGCCCAGGAATTGTTAGGAAGAAAAAGATAGCAATTGGAGTTATTTTTTCACTCTCAAGAGACGAAGATGAAAACAACAAATTTAATGAGTTCTTCTTCTCACACTTTCCTCTTTTTGAGAGTCACATGAACAAACTGAAGAGTGCAATAGAACAGGTAAACACAGTTTCTTTGGATTCTTGCACTTGTATTGCTGCATGTTCCCCCCAGCTGTCAGATTTAATTTCTAACTCTTGTTACTAGTTCACAAAAGTGGGATCGACTTGCTGTTGGGTATTGGAATTGCACCAGAGAAGAGCTTTGCTCCACAACATCTTTGATGAGGTTTCTTATTGCTAGCAAAAGCACAACACAGGGTGAGGACACAGTACGCTGCGTTACGCTACAGGGGTTGCTGAAAGCCAGAACAGCCACTGGGCTGTGTCAGCTCCCAGCAAGCCCTGGATCAGCCAAGGGGGAAAGGTGCTTTTAAGGCCACCTCTACCTCCTGGTTTCAGCTGTGTCTGAGTCTAGCAAATCGCAGGGTAAGAACCCATCTCTAGGCTATTCCAGACCGTAAATAAATAGCGAGCTTTTTTTATTTTCCTTTATTTTACCCCCTGATTCTGATGTGTAGGAAATTTTCAAAGATTGAAGTTTCATATATGCAGTTAGATTTGCTTCAAATCTCTCTTCTAGGAAATGCTTAATGTTTACTTTGCCGCTGCAATGAAAATTTTGACCGCTTTTATGCCTTGAATGATGAAAAGCACAGAAGAAGCAGAGGCTGCAAATGCATGTGCCTCACCTATCGTTCCTCAGATATGAAAGCTGGCACTTGTACCATCGTTTTATCACTTAAAAAAAAATTATTTGCATGACTAGTTGCATGAAAGATAAAGTCAAACACATGACTTTGTTTTCCATTTTCTGTGCTTCTGTAGCTATGTGTTACTTATCTGTTTAATGATTGTTTTCAAGGCTATGAAAATGAGTCGTAGATCAGCTGATGCCAGTCAGCGGAGTTTGGCATATAACAGAATTGTTGATGCCCTTAATGAATTCAGGTGAGCAGTTTGTCTCCTATCTTTTGTGTCTGTTTCTTCAAAAGCATTCAAGTCTGTTTTAAAAGGATCTTCGCCTTAGTGCAGGATAGTAATTTATAATGTCTAAAGTCTTCTGCAAAAGCAAGTACTAAAAAGGTATTGATGGTAGCAAGCCATTATAATCTCTTTGTTTAGATTTTTGCCAAGTGTGTATATCCATCAGAGCTTCATCTGAACAGGACTTAGATGATCAAGGTTTTCTGTGCTTTAGGCGGTAATGAAGCTCCAGCAACCTCTTAAATTGTCTTTTATGGCCCGTTTAGAGGGGGAAAAGAATTGCAAAGCCACATTAGGGAAATCCTCCTCTAGGGTATATTTTCCTGATGTGTAAGCAAAGCAAGACCTTTACCCGGCTCTAAATTCTACTCTAAAGACATTTCAGATAACCGGCTACTAAGAAAGAGGACTATCTTTTTCACACAGTAAAATGCAGTACTGTAATCTCTTGCTATCAGTACCTGCAGAGCGTCCCTATTCAACAGTTAATATACAAAGTAACACAGATAAGCACATCCCTGGCATTTAACTGTATTTTCTTTCCATAGTTTAAGTCATGGGGAGGGAATTAAGATGAAATCCGTCTGTTTCAAGTGATTCATCTCCTCTCCGATGGGAGTGGCAGGGTGCTTCCTTTTACAACCAGTGTAGAGCTACTTTTTAAGGACAGTATAGAAGATAGTGCTCTGATGTTGTAAAAAGAAAATCCGGACATCAGGATGTATTTTATCAAACAGTGAAGGATCATGAGGGCTCACTCATTTTTCTACAATTCCACTTACTACCTGAATGCCGTGGATTAGGTGGTGGTGCAGGATGAAGGCACAGTATATTTTATTTTTATTTTTTAGAACCTCACCTCCTGGCAGTTGCAAGGGAGGGCAAAGGATATGTTTGGTAGGGACAGGAGGCAGGGAAGAGCGAGCACGTGGGCCTGCGGTGAGGGTGGATGGGGATAAGCAGTGCCAAGAAAAGGAGCGGAGGGAGCTCGTGACTGCTGGGAGCCGCCGATCCTGCCCAGGGGCCCGAGACGAGTTTGGCAACTCCAAGCAGCCACGGTGGTTCCTCCGCTCCCCCAGCTCTGCTCTCCCTCTCCTCCCCGTTCTCACCCAGAGCCACTTCTCTGCATTTCTGCCCCCTGATAACACCACCTCCCCGGCTGTTTTCCCAAAATTTCCCCCAAAACATTCCCCCTCAAGATACATTCAGTGGACTTTGCCTGTTCTCCTTTGTCCTTCCAAGTTAAACAGTTCCAGAGTGGTGGGGAGGGGCACGTATCCCGAGTCAAACGTAGGAAAAATAACCCTGAAAACACAAGCCAGGTCCCCCTTGCTAGCTTTTTCCTCCTTGGAGGGCAGCTCGGCGGTGCTGAGCTGGGGTGGGACGAGGATGGCTGCTCTGCTGGGGCTGCGGAGGAAAATACTGGCCCCCCGGACATGGGAGGATTGGCACTCCCCCAGCCGAGCCGCCGTAAGACGGATCATTCACATGACACAGCCATTGCGCAACCAGCACTGGAAGCATGTGTCTAACTACCAGTTTTATGCAGAGGTTCCCATGGTGATATAAATATTACTCTTTAATAGTGTAACAAGGTAAATTAAATCCAGTTTAATTTCATATAAATGAGTTTCCTGGGGCAGCAGACTTTGTCAGTTCTGCTTTTGGTTGGGGTTTTTTTGGTTGGTTTTTTTTTTTTTTTTTTAAGCGAACGCATTCAGAGACACGCAGGAGTCGGTGCCCCCAGCCCGGGCCGGTCCTGCAGAAGGTCCTCATGCCTCCTTGGTGTCTTGGGCTGTCAGTTCATGCAGCCATCGAGAAAAGCATTTCTGTAACATGTAAGAGCCACTTGCTTTTCAGACCAATGCAATATCTGTCTACTAAGAAAAAAAAAAAGGGTGTATTTAAATACTGAAGGCTGAATGCAAAGATGCTTTGGCACAGGTTCAGCAAACCCATTTAGGCCACTATTATCTCTTCAGGCGTCTGCTTTCCCACTGAAGTCACGGGGAAGTCAGGAGCTCGAGTCCTTTGCTGAACCTGAGACTTGTGTTGATTCCTGCCCTCTTAGCAAATTGTGCTGGAGGGAAGAAGGGTGCTGACTTCAGTGGGTTGGTGTTTCTAAAACGTAATCCTCTGCTGGTTTAACTCATTGCAGCCTGTCTTTTTGATTATTTTTTTAGGAGAATTATTTTTTGTTTTAAAACCCAGACTTTCAGAGGTTTTCAAGTGTTGCTGGTGATGAGAATAACCTCAAATCACTGGGGCATGGGGGACCAGCTCCACGTGGCGGTGCTGATCAGAGAAGGGAGGAGGGGGGGTGAGGGTTGTTACGGTAACCTGTCACCCAAAAGTCCCCCTCTGCAGGGACGGTGCTGTGGCTGTAGCTCAGCCTGGGAGCCAGCAAGGAGGGTTATTGCAGAGGAGCTGGCTGCAGCAGTAGCCAGGCATTTACAGGCATTTACCTGCTGGTCCTGGGGGCCGAGGGGCAGAAAAGAAGACAGCAAAACAGACCCCTTCCTGGGCTCTTCTTGTCGCATCCTGGGAAAAACAAAGCTGAAAGGCCTAGGCTGCTTCTGCAAATTGATGGTATTGATAAATTTGCCATCGATTTGGTGCCCAGCTCCCGGCCTACCCTTGCATCATCATTCACTTTACAGCAATTTTTAATTTTCTGAAGCACTGATGGGTTTAGCTGTTAACACTTGACTTAGAGGCTTAAAACTCTTCAGATGTCAGCTGTGCAGACACATGACTTATGAAATAAGCTACTGTACTTGCATAAATATTTCGACTCCCCCGGTCCCTGAGGCCAATGCAGCACATTGATAATACAGATTATGCATCTGACTAATACCTGTATGGCACATACGCAGGCTGGCAAGGAAACACTGAGCGCAAGGCCCAGGGAAACACCCCTCTCTGCTTTCTGGCAGCCAAATTCGATCCTATTTTATGCCAGTAATTTTTAAGCAGCTTATGCTGCTGTGAATTGAGCGGTGTGGGCTGGTCCCTGTGCCAGCACAGGCACGGGAGTTGCATGGGCACTCATTGCAGCAATTACTGCCTTCCTTTTCTTGTTACTTTTTAAGGAAAAATCACCTATGGAAAGTGGGAATGAGGGTAGGGAGCAAATGCATGTTAAGTAAGTTTTACAAACCACTGATGTTTTTTTCTTTTTTGAAAGAATCCCTAAAGGGATGGTAAGCTTTCCCATTGTATCGCAGCTCGGAAATAGCAGAGAGCTCTCCCAGCAAGGTGCTGAGGGATCACAAGCTGGATGTGGATCAAGGCCAGGTTGGACGGGGCTTGGAGCAACCTGGTCTGGTGGGAGGTGTCGCTGCCCAGGGCAGGGGGTGGCACTGGATGGGCTTTAAGGTCCCTTCCAACCCAAACCATTCTGTGATGGGGGGCTGCAGAGGGATGCTCTCATCCACGAGGGGCCGTCTCTCTTGTTTAGTTTGTGCAGCAGCAGGGAAATACACCTGGAACCGGTACTAAAGGCCAGGCCAAAGGCCGGGGAGGTTTGCGGGTGTGTGTGGGGGAAGCAGGAAGCAGCAGCACCGCCTGACGCGCGGCCGTGCCGCACCGTGCCGCTCGCCTCCCTGCCATCTGCACCCGCATGGCAGGCAGACCCCGAGGGACTGAAGGAGGGCTTGTGCTCAGGTCTTCGTTTTCCTTGGCCAGGCTGTGCTTTGTTTGGTTTCAAGCTGCTGTTAGACAGGAAGGTGTTTCCTGAGGAGCTCCCCCAGCCCCTGCTGCACCCGTTGCTGGTGCCAAGACGCCTATCAGCTCCAGGCTGGAGTTCAGCCTCCCTGAAGCATTTCCAAATAGAAACCATTTTAAATGTACCGTAACCCTCAAAAGAGCAGAGTCTGTCATTAACTGAACTTTCCCTTGCGTGCTGGTGTAGGGGGGGAAGGTGAGCGCAGGGGAGGGGGCTGCTTGCTGCAGATGGCTGAGGGGGATCAATCTGATTTTTAATGGTTGTCATTTTTTTAAATCCAGTTAACTTCCCTGTAGCATTGTAGGGTGGGGTTTTTTTGTTGTTTTTTTTTTTTATTATTATTTTTTGGAAGGAGCCCGTTCCCCCGCATGTTTGCAGAGCTGGAAAGCGGTTAATCCTTGCCCTTGGTCTGTGTGGCATTGCTGCCCGCGCTGGCATGGAGGGTTCCCTGCACTGCAGTCACATGCCTGCTGGCCGCCGGCCAGGGCAATCTGATCGCTCTCTGAGGAAACACTATCAGTTGCAGATGCAGCCAGGGTTACCAGAATAGTAAATAACGAATCACAAGACTCGGTCTATCTTTTCAACGAAAACAAATATTTTAATATGTTGGTTTTAGTATAGAAGTAGTTTCTTTTTTCAAAACAGCCGAGCTGCAGGAGGTTTAGCTTGGGTTAGTTTGCATAGGAAGGAGAAATGAGCTGTATTTTACGTTAAGTTGTTTGATTTATCTTCAGCTTCTAAGGTCAGCTGTGTTGGGGGGGGTAAATTTTGATACTTGTTTTGAGCTTTGAAACTCATGGAGCTTTGAAGTCCCTGGACTTGGGGTTTCTCCCTTTCTTTGGGCCTCTTTAACATCCACTCCAGTTAATGGGCTGTGAACAGAAAGCTTTCCCTTAATGATCCCACCTCTAGTCCCAGCTCCCTACTGGTGAGGCATGAATTCCCAGTGCCCCAAGACTGCTGTGCTGCTGGAGACCCTCCAGTTCCCCCACTGAGTGGCTGTGCTGGGCTACCCCGGCTGCGTGCCCCACTCACGGCCACCCTGGCAGGACTGTTGTGCCCGGGTTTGGAACCAGTCCGTGCTGTCCTCCCAAGAGAGACCGGCAGCAGAGGGTTAACGAAGAGCAGCTCCGAGGCTGCTCTGCACTGACCCAGCAAACAGCAACCCTGTGGGTCTGGTAACTTGATTTTTCCCCCTCTCCAGCCCATTGACTGTTTTCTGGCTTTCCCATTGTGCCCGTGGCAATGGAGTGGCTGGAAATCTAACCTTTGAGGAAGACAGGGTTGATTTTGACTGTTGTGAACACACAGGATGGATTTTGTATTTAATGAAAACCAGTAGAAAAAAAATAAAGCGGAAAATGCCACTGCCCCCCTCACCCCTTTCTTCTTGAGCAGTCCCGGTAACTTCGTATGGCGCACGGTCACCTTTGCTGCCCTTTGGGGAGCTGCTCTGGTCTTGTCACGCTACATCTGTGTTCTTCTCTGCCAAATAACTAGGGAATAATTCCTTCCCCCCCCCGAGTGCCCCTTGTAGGGGTGCCGTTGTGTGCTGCTCTGCTGCTCTCAATTCCTTGGGAGTTTCACTTTAAACACTAAACCACGGAAGATTTGGCAGCTGCTGCTGGAGTGTGTTTGCCTGCCTGGCGCGCACGGCCATTGCTTTGCTTCTGGAAATGACTATAAATTTTTAGAGCAACGTATCCAGAGAAGATCTTTATAAATCAGGGGTGGTACCAGGGATAATGGGATAATGTAAATCTTTGTCTTGTAAACCAAAAATATCTCTTCTAGAAAAAGTAGTGCATTAGGTGAGGAGAAACCTGAATTGATCAGTCATTTCCTGTCTTGTTTTGGTTGTTTTTCAGGCTACATTTTTACTGTGATAAAAATACTTGTCCCCATAGTGTCATAATGTAGGCATTGTACTTCAAAACAAAGCTATAATTTTAGAGGAATTTAACAGTAATCTGAAGGGTTTTGATCTGGTGTTTTACTGCAAAGCCAAAGTTTTACTTGTACATTTACTGTCCTCTGTAAATTCAAAAAAGATGTGGGTAGGTGCATAATACTGGAAACCGTGGGGTAACTTTGATTCTCATACTGTATTTAAAGCTAAAGAAGTAACCTGGTCCCCTGCTCGACAAATCCACACTTTGGTGGGTTTGACCTGGAGATACATCAATTTTTTTAAAACAAGGAGGAAGTTAAGGTATTTTTATAAGTCAGATACACATAAACTTGCCCCAAGCAGAACTATGGAGCATTTACATGTTTTGAACAAACTGGAGAGAAAGCAGGGAGATAACAACAACAAACAAACATCATTAATTTCTTCTGCATTTGGAAGAGGGCAGCTCTTGACTTTTGACAGTGAATGTTGCTGTGCTTGGGCTGAGTTCAGGCACACGCATGAAGAACCGTATCCTGCCGAGGTGGAAGGGTGAATTCATACTATTTAATGAACAACATGGTTTAGGTAATGGTTGATGAGAGAAATTTTGTTTCTGATAGAAATGACAGCTGGAACTAAATGTTGCATTAAACTCTGTGAATCGGGATCTCTGCCTTTGGTTATTTTATTTACTCTTCTGGATTTATTTTTTTTCCTAGAACAACTATTTGCAATCTCTACACGATGCCACGGATTGGAGAGCCTGTCTGGCTTACTATGATGTCAGGGACACCAGAAAAGAACCAGCTTTGCCATCGCTTCATGAAGGAGTTCACTTTCTTGATGGAAAACGCTTCTAAAAACCAGTATGGTGGATTTTAGTTTTTCAATTACATTATGTGTTCATGCCGTTGTATTTCAAGCCAAGTTTTGAATCGGTTTTTAAAATCCGGGTAATCAAGTAATCAAAAGACCATACTAAATACCTTCTTTGTAAAACAAAAAAGAAATAAGAAAGTATCTTATTAAACGTCTGCTTCTCCACAATCCTCTAAATCTTGGTAGAGGCTAAACATTTGAAACATGTCCATAGGAAGCGCGTGATGGGTGTGTATGTCTGGAAGGGGGTGAACATACCTTACGAAATGCATTAATCTACCTTTCAAAATCAGTTATCATATGATGAGCAAGGTTAGACATTCAGTAAGAGCCATGGCTGTAATACTGTCTGACCGCAAATTGCTCTTAAACTTGACTTCTGTAAAATGCCACTAAGGAAACGGTGTGCTTCATTAGTACTCACCTTTCTGTCCTCAGGACAAAGCCCTGAGCGGTTGTTAAAAACTAAGAATGTTCTTGATAAACTCAGGAGAATCTGATAAATTTACTCGTTTGTCAACACTTCATCCTCTTTCCCCAGGGCATGAATAGGGGAAGTTTTTAAAGCGCTTGGCTCCACTGAAGTCCTAAAACGAGCACAAACATGTGAAGTTCGAGTGGGAATGGCACTGAGAGACCAGCTGTTCGCTCCGGGGAAGCTGCTCTCTGCAGGGTGGGGAAGGGGCTGCTGCTCACCATCTTCCAGCTTTACCACCAACTTTGTCACCTTTTCCCTCCTGCAGATGGGAGGGTGACAATTACTGGTCAGCGTGGTCCCCCTTCTCCTGCTGCAGAGCAATGGGAGAAACCATAGGGACTTTTGAGGGGGTTCAAATGTATTTTCTTAGTGGAAGCTTTTTCCTGGGATTAGCCCCTTTGGTCCTTGCCATTCTGAGCCCTGTGCATCTTAGTTACATTTAAATGGTCATTTGTTTGGGTTTGTTTGCTTGCTTTATTTGAAATATAGTAAGATGTACACTGATGGAAGCAAGAGGAAAATCAAGCCCCATATCCTCCTTTTCAATCCAGTTTTAAGTCTCCTTTCCTCCTTTAGCTGTCTCTAGTGAGGTAGTGGGGCTAAATGTAAACTGTAGGGTTCCTGATGCTTGTAAACTATTAAGATAGCATTATTTTGAGGCTCTGTGCCGTTTGACTCTTCTCCTCGCCGCGCACCTGAGCCGCCAGCACCATCTGTCGGCGTGCAGGCGGCTCTTGGGCTGTGCTTCTGCATGCTCCTCCTGCCAGGCAAGGGGACTGGGAAGGAAAGGCTTCCCTCCACGGAGCAGAAACAGCAATAAATCAGATAGTTAACAATTTTCAGAAAGGTTTTTTCACCTCGCTTGCTTAGCTAGTGAAAACTGTTTTGCCAGTGTAAGGACGCAGCCCTTCCAGCTGAGCTACAGAACTTTGGGCGTTTTTATTTTTGAAAAGGAGCAACCATATATGCTTAAATTGCTTAACAGTTCTATGAAAGAACACAGCAACTAACTGTTATACAGGTTTGGCAGCAATTGCCTTCCTTTTCATTAATAGTTACAGATCTTAAGGGTTTGGGATATCCCTCTTGGAGTACAGAGGCCACACGTTGCCAGTCTTTTCTTGCAGGAAACAAAGTTCGTTTTGAGGTGTTTTACAACATAAAGCTTGCAAAATAGGAAGTCTCATAATTATTGCCAAACAGAGGAACTGAGATGCCACAAGTTTAAAATTTTGCATTTTACTTTAAATGTGTGTTCTAAGAAAGAGCTTTGCAGGGCGGGAGGGAGGGTACAGCCTTCCCTTCTTTCCCCAGAGAGCCGAGACTGAAGTGATTATCTCTGCCGACTTTGGTTGTTTCTGTAATCCTTGATCCATACAGACTGTAGAACTGCTGTCAGTTTAACATCCTGAGTGTGTACTTGGAAAAAAACAATGTTGAACGTTTTGCTTTCAGGTTTTTACCAGCTTTACTGACTGCAGTCCTGACTAACCACTTGGCCTGGGTCCCTACCGTCATGCCGAATGGGCAGCCGCCTATAAGAATCTTCCTGGAAAAGCATTCTTCCCAGAGTGTGGACATGCTGGCCAAAACTCATCCGTACAACCCACTGTGGGCACAGCTCGGTATGTGACAAACAGTTCTAAACCATCCAACAGCTCTACATCAATGGATATGCGCATGGTGGTTTTTATGGATGCTTGTTACTTCCCACCCAGATTATTTTTTTTTTATTCAAAATGAGACAAAAGTGTGTATTTCAAGCTTAGAGGTGGTTGCTGTACTTTTTTTATGTGTGTTGTAATTTCTCAAGGCATTAATCAATTATAAAATGGCAGCCAAGAAGTAAAGCCTTCTTTAGTCATCTGTGGCAGGTCTCTTAAGGTCCTCTATAAGGAAAATAAATTTTTATTTTTTGGGATGCTGCTATCACTAAGCCTGGTTCTGGAAAGAGCAAATCAAGAAAATTCATCTTTTGATAAGAAATGAACATACTCTCCATACAATAGGCAAAGAAGCGACACAGTACAGGAAATCATGATGAGGCGACCCCCTGGGGAAGGTCTCAAAGCCCAGTCGATTGAGTAGCTCTCTTCTAATTGCTAAGTAGGGAACAGGAGATGAGCTTCTTACTCTGCTCAGATTGTCCTGCTCCGTACACAAACTCTCATGGAATTTGATTAGGGAAGGGAAAGGAAGGTCTTGCAAGGTTGCCCTATTCTGGTATAGACAGGAATGGCCAGGGACTTGGCAAGAAGACAAGATTTCAGAGCTCATGGGACTCAAGGGGTCTGCTGAGGTGAGTCTGGCCACATGCACAGGCACTTCCTCAGGTGAATCTGGAATACAGTCAGGACAACCCATCCAACCCATAGTAGAGCTCAAGGGGAGGGAAGAGAAGAAGGCTGGCCTCAACTATGCACCCACTACTGTCCCTTTTTGCCCTCGTTCTTGGCATAGGTTTGTTTCTCCTTACAGCTTTCTCTTGGTGGGTAAAAGTTCACCCAGTTTCCAGACTGTCCAGGGTAATTCAGAGTAGATGCCTTCTCTGTCCCATGGCTATATAAGGAACCCAGGAGAAGAGCCTCCAAAACTAGGCACTGAAGTTAGGTGTTGCGAATACTCCCTAATGTGTGAGATCACATGTCTCCCTGACCAGCGTGTCACCTTACATACGATACCAACAGCATCTTTGGGATTCTCTGTATTGAAAATAGAATTACTAGCATAGCTGTCTTCACTCTTCTGCTTTAGTATTTTTCTGTTGTAGACATGGCCTTTGAAAACCATCCACAACAATTGTCTGTTAGAAGAATAGTTTATTTTAAAGATGCAAAATAATTGTCAGTTTTGTTTCCTATTCCAGGTGACCTGTATGGGGCTATTGGATCACCTGTGAGATTAGCAAAAACAGTTGTGGTTGGCAAAAGGCATGACCTGGTACAGAGATTGCTTTATTTCCTTACTTACTTCATCAGATGCTCTGAGCTTCAAGAGACGCATCTTCTAGAAAATGGGGAAGATGAAGCCATTGTCATGCCTGGAACTGTTATAACTACCACGCTGGAGAAAGGAGAAGTAGAAGAATCGGAGTATGTGCTTGTGACAATGCACAAGAACAGGGGCAACTTGCTCCCGACGGAGTCTGAAGAAATGAGAACTCCTAACTGTAGCTGTAAATATTGCAAATGTCCGATTTCCCTTGCACAAAACATAGAAGGTGTTTCACAGCAAGAGAGAGAAGATGCTCAAAACACTCCTAAGGTAGAGCTGGAAACTTCTTCAGATGAGAACAGAACTATTGTTCCTGACGATTGCCAGGAAGATGCTGTCGATGGTAAGCAACCGAGACCCTGCCTGGACACAAAACTAGAGACCGTGGTGTGCGCAGGGTCAGCTTCACCAGAAAAACGTGGAGTGACGGAATCTGGTTTGGAGCCAACAGCAAATGTGTGGAGGAGCGAAGACTCTCTGGAATCGGGCAACCAGGCAGTCAGTGTAACAAGGTCACCCGGCATTGCTGTGGAGAAGAAGCCGCCGGATAAGCTCTTCTGCGATGCATTTCCTTGCAGTGCTGCTGAAGCTCAGACAAAGGTGACTTTCCTTATCGGAGATTCCATGTCTCCTGATTCAGACATCGAACTCAGAAGTCAGGCAGTAGTGGAACAAATTGCTCGGCATCACAGCCCACCAGCAACAGAGGAAGGAGTGTCTGCTGATCAGAACTGTGAAGCTAAACAAACTGTTGAGGACCAAAATAGAGACTGTGGGACAGCCGAACCCTTTCCTCAAGTTGCTAGTGAGCATCAGGGCTGGAATCCAAATCCATACAATGCTGAAAGCATGAGTCTGTTTGACGAATATTTTACTGATGACAGTTCAATTGAAACCCGGACTATCGATGATATTCCAGGGCAAGCAGCTACAGACCTTCTTGCTCACAACAGTAGTTTAGAGTTTCCTAAAAAGCTGTGTACAAAGACTAACAAACCACCTAGCGAATTTTGTAAATTCATGGACTCTGTTCGACAAGAGACCTACAAAAACTGCTTTAATGAGCAGGACCAAAGAGAGAACATCTCTATTCGCGTCCCCCATGGGGACAGAGAAAACGTAGAGAAAAAAGTCGCCCCGGGAATTGACTGGGACATTCCAAGAAATGAGAGTTCAGATAGTGCCCTGGGTGACAGTGAAAGTGAGGATACAGGTCATGATCTAACTAGACCAAGCGGTAACTATTACGGAGGAGAGCAAGAAGACTGGGCAGAAGAATATGAGATTCCTTTCCCTGGGTAAGTGCCGTTCAGCAGTAAGAGAGCCTAAAAAAGATAGAGCCTCTTCTTATGTCACATGTTTGGAGGAATGTAGCCTAACTTGGCATCGGTGGTTGGAAAAGTGTCTCTTGAGCTTGCTGGTTGTAAAAGAATATAGAGAGATCAGTGGTCTGGAAAAAAATATTAATTGTGCGTTGCGATCTTGGCTCATCTCTGTTTCTTCCACAGTGGTCTGACTGCAAAAGCCGACTTTAAACTCTTTCTTTTTAAAAAATGCTTGAATGAAAGCTAGAAGAGATACGACAGATGTGAGAATGCAATCTGTCTGTGAGCTGAATTTGCTGTTTCCTATTGTACATCTCTTTGCTGTGCCTTTCCTGCAGGTCAAAATTAGTGGAAGTGAACTCTGTCCAGCCCAGTATTGCCAATTTTGGAAGATCCTTACTAGGTGGCTACTGTTCATCTTATGTCCCCGACTTTGTTTTGCAAGGAATAGGAAGCGATGAAAAGCTGAGGCACTGTTTGGTGTCAGATTTGTCTCATGCTGTGCAGGTAATTAAGCTATATTTGGTAAATGTATTTGTCACAGTAGGGAAGGGCAAATGTTTTTGAATATACAAACCTGCTGGAAGTGGAAATATTTACTGTCACAGCTCTCTTCAGGTTTCTTCAGTCCCAGGTCACCAATTTTTTCTCCTCAATTAACGTATCTGAAAAATGTGGTTATTTTAGTACAAATCTGGAGCACAAAATCTGAGGCTCCCGCTGAAGCCAGCAGAGAGGCTTGTGCCCTTGAGAAGATGGATCTCTCTGCTAAGCCACAGAGAAATCATCATCTCCTGCAGACATGGCAGCCTGCTGATGGTTGTCGTGTGCCCACAGGATGGAACGATGTTAAATGAGACCAAATGCCGAGGGTGCTGGGCATCTCCTCCCGGGCACGGAGTCTGGCCGCAGCGGTTGTGCAGAAGCTGCCTTTGCTCCCTCCTCTTCCGGCACGCATCTAACCAACCTGCTGCCGCTTGTGGGGCAGAATGTGTCCTCTGCGGTGAAGCCATCAGGAACGCTCAGTATTTTGGGGACATTACTCCTTTTTTAGGATTGTAGTCAAAGTGTCCAGTAGTGCCGGCTTCATCAGAAAAGGCGAAGGGGAGAAAGGGGACTCACGCATCTCATGCTGGAAATCTCTTCTCCACAGAAGCTTTTTCGTAGATGAACTGAGGCGTGACTGGGAAGTGGGGAATTTCCTACCCCTTTTGTAGTCACCAGGAGAGGAGCGGAAAGCAGGCCGGCACTGAACAGCGGGATTCCGCTCCCCTCCAGTTTATTCCCAAGGGATTGGGGAAGGACCCGCCCACAGACTGGTAGCATCAGTCTGCTTTGCTTAGCGCTCCCCTGGGAGCCTCCGAAATGCCCCTTCGTCCACGCCTCTCGAGGTAACGACGTGCATCACACCTTACACAGGTGGCACGGCCACCTGCTGCGGCCATTCCCCGCGTTACCGTCCCCTTCCCTTGTGCCCAGCCCTGGGGGGCAGTTTCGCTCCCTGCGCGGCTGTTCTGGGGGCTGTTTTAAGCCATTGTGGTTTCAGCCATTTGTGAAGCGTAACTGAACTTCAGGCAGCAGAGGCAGCAGTGTGAGGTAGCTGCTGCTATGAAACACATGTGTGAAATATAAGCCGATAGCGGTGCGTGTCCGTCAGCAGGCTTCAACCTCAATCGCAGAAGTCAAAGATGGAGACGATACAAAAGGAGGAAGCAAGATTTTAAATGCTTATCTTCAAGTAAAATAATACCTGCAGCCTAGTCCTGAGTGAAGGAAGGAGGTGCTTCCTAACAGTCCAGCCCCAAAAATGTATTGGGGCGGACGGTGGGGTTCCAAATACACTCCCTTTTTACCACCTCCATGGCTTTGGACGGGAGGTGAAACGCTGCTGGGAAGGAAAGGAGGAGCTGGGCGCAGGCTTGGGTCCTGACTCCCTCTGCTGGCCCTGCCGTAAAGGGAAGCCAGTGACAACTGGGAATAAAACCGGCCTCGTGAACACAGCCATGTTGAACAGCAAGTTGGGGTTTTGGTACTTTCAGTTAGAATATACTTTAGATACATCAGAACTCTTTATATAAAATATCAAATGATTTAATTGTCAGCCAAGGACACGCTTTCAAACCTAGAAGGAAATGAAAGAAAAGAAGCAACTGTCCTTAAACAGTTAAAAACAGTGTTTTTAATAGATGGAATGCAGTTCTTGGCACATGTTACTGTATTTTAGATGAAGCGGTGCCTGGGACGCTCTCCCTGCTATCCAGGAGGATGACGTTTTGTGAAAAGACCGTTGTCCTTTGTCATTCTCAGGGTTCTGCTATTCTTTTTTTGTTTCCAGCATCCTGTTCTGGATGAACCGATTGCAGAAGCCGTCTGCATTATTGCAGACACGGACAAATGGACGGTGCAAGTGGCCAGTAGCCAGAGACGAATGATTGATAATAAGCTCGGAAAAGAAGTGTTAGTCTCCAGTCTCGTCTCCAACCTGCTTCATTCCACTCTTCAGCTTTACAAGCATAATTTATCTCCAAACTTTGTAAGTATGAATGATAATCGAGAGGGCGATGTTTTTAAAGCATCCTTTCACTTTGTAAGTTGAAGAGGGTGTAAAGTTCTGCCTAGTTTATCTGTAGCCCCAGTTTTAGTAGCCAGGGCGTTCCCTGATGTAGCTTTTTGAGCGGTCCATTTAACTGCTGCGCTCTAATCAAGACAGCTGTCTTATTAATTCAGATTTAACATGCAATCGAAGGCTTCTGCTCAAAAGTGAGAGTCTTGCCAGTGAAATAAAATTTGCCAGTATCTTACTAACTATTCACCTGGGCACGGCCACGGAGAAGGCAGTAGAAGTGGGGTCTGTGCTGTTTTGCTTTGAGGCCGGGCGCGGTTTGGACGTAGCACTGTCTTCTCCCTGACACAACCCCCTTTGCTTTCTAGTGTGTTATGCACCTGGAAGATCGGCTGCAGGAGCTGTATTTCAAAAGCAAGATGCTGTCCGAGTATCTCAAGGGCCAGATGAGAGTTCACGTCAAGGAGCTGGGCATGGTGCTGGGGTACGATCCCTCCCTTTCTCCGAGCGGTGCCACATCCTCTGCCTGGCCTTGTGCTAAGCACAGCGAAACGGATTCCTAAATGGGACTGGAACCGTGGTGTGGCGTAAATCACCCGCAGCTGCAGGCTTCTCCTTTGCCATTGCTTGATCCCCAGGATCCCCCAGCCTTTCTCTCTTCCCTCCGGGCAGGAAGGTGGGCTCAGCACCCCAGAGCTTGTCAGGCTCCGTCCTTAGTTGGTCAGTCACCACTGAACAATGTGGGGCACCTGATTCCTCCGCGTTGACTTTCCCTACATGGCAGAAAACACCCTCTGTGTCATTTAAGGCACATAGTTCCTCCCTGGGGGTGTGGGGCACGGGCAGAGGAGCTATTTCAGGGGTGTTTATAGGACGGCTCTGAATGGTGTTCCGTGCAGAGGAGTACCGGGGGAGCAGGAGAGCACACGGAGCGCCTGTGGAGCTGGAGATGGGGAGCAGCTGCAGCGCGGTGAGCCCAGTGCCAGCGCTTCCTCGGCAGCTGCAGAAGCAGTTTAGCCTGGTCCTCTGCTCCTGCACCTTGTCCCCCAACTGTTGGTCCCTTTGAGGGTAGGAAGGAATCTGCTATTTTTCCTCCCTTCATCTACTTTCTCACCAGTCTGTTGGCCCTACGGAAAAACCCCCAAGCAGGCAGGCAGGAGCTGAGGATCGTTGACAGCGCGGAGCTGTCGCTCAGCACGAGCCGGCACATCTGGGGGTGATGTTAGAAACAGTCTGGTGGCGGCAGCGCGTCTCCCCGCTGGCAGCGCTGCGGTAGGAGGGAACGCATTCGGCTTCACTGTTGCTTGAGGGACGTCCTGCCACTCAGCGCTGTAAAATCTCCCAGGCCCAGCACGACGGCTGGGGCCGGAGCAGGCAATGTGGCGACTGATGCACGTGTTCAGCCCAGCTACGCTTCGCCTTAGATTAAATGTGACTCTTCTGCTTCCTTCTAGGATTGAATCCAGCGACCTCCCTTTACTGGCAGCTGTAGCGAGCACTCACTCTCCCTACGTTGCCCAGATACTACTTTAAAATGCCAGAGGCCAGAGATGTTGACTTCTTTCCCCCTCTGGAAACAAAGTGGAAGACGACTTGTTCTGGCTCCTTTCTCTTTGAAGCAATTAAAACAAACTGCTCGTTGAGCTGCAGCACCTCCATATATGACTGCACGGTATGCAAACAGTTGGAGACTTTTCCTCTCCCACTCGCTCATTTATAAAAAAGGATAAAGAAAAAGAAAAGTGAGTAAGGCCGAGATTTCAACCACACAAAAGGAGAGATTTTAGCAAAAGCTGAAAATCTGCATTTTTTATCAGTTTCTGCCACAGTGGCTGACTGTAATTTATATTGGGAAATGTGCGGAAGAACTGCTTTGAGAAATAGATGATGCTATCGGCAATTACAAACTTAACAAGAGAACGCAGCAGCTGGCTTCAGACTGGCTTCCACTGATTAGGATCTCGTTAAGATCTCTAATTCTCAAGCTGCAATGATTTGTAAACAACTTCTACTTTTTCATGTCATGGTCAAATTGTGGATACTTCCCACAGGAAGAACAGGGGTTGGGGGGGGGGTTGTTTTGTTTTGTAAAAAGCTTATTAATGACGCTCAGCTCCAAAATTTATTTATGCTCTTTCTCCTGGGGAGAGGGAATAGCGGGGGGGACAGGGAGGAGGGAGGAAGAGGCCAACAGACAAACCAGCGATGGAGATTCCCTTTCTGGGCCGGATGTTGTAACCAGTATTAAATGTTTATAATGTTTAAATGTTGCTTTATACCAAGTGATGCTTTTCTTCCACAACGTAATCAAAATGTTAACGGGGAAAAAAAAAAAACTACAGAGAAAGTTGGCTGAAATTTCCCCGTGGGGTCCCTGGAATGACACGACTCTTACCTCTAACTTTTTTATGGTCTATAATGTTCTCGCAACATCCTATTCTTTTTACAGCAGTCAGTCAGCTATTGAAATAATGAACTAGAAATAATTGTACCAAAGCATCAGGGAAAAAAAACAAATAGACTATTACCCTTAATTGCTCAGGTAATGAATTGATATATTTTTTAAAACCATTCTACAAAAAAAAATGAACGTTGATTACACCATAGTATAGAAATATCAAAATTATTTTTTGACAAATAGACCCTTGATGCAGATGACTCTCGTCCCTTTTCTACTCACTTGTGTAATTACCAGCAGGAAATGTTGTTTATTTTATTCTCAGCATTTCTCCTTTCCTCAGCCATCACTGGTTTCTCCTTGTATATACAATAGTTGTAGGAATAGCTGATGGACCCAGTCTGGTGTAAGTAATGTAAATAGACAGTGGTAGGTGGATTATGTTTGCAAAGGCTCTACTACCTCAGTTTAACTGGACACTTCATTACAGGCTTTTCTTTGCGTATTTGTCCTAGCAGCCAATTCATGTTGCTGATTTTTAGGTTCTGTTTTCATTTTGAAGTTCATGGATTATCCACAGAAGTAGGAGATAAGCGTTCACTTGGGCGCTGAACTCTATAAACAGTTCTATAAATACGTCGTTCTGTAATCTTCTTTTCAATAGTATAGCACGCCTGCTATTGTTGTTTGCCGAGTTATTTTAAATACGAATCTATTTTAACCATTTGATAAACTTGAAGACAATAGGAGAGATCCCTGCCCCGCCGCTGTCAATGACAAAACTCTCCTCCCTTCCTTCGCGGGGGCCAGGATTTCACCCGGAGGGGTTTTTCAGTAATATTTCAAATGTGTAACTGAAGGCTGTGCTCCAGGGCAGACCTCCGTGGCAAACCCACAGCCCTTTCCACGCAGGACTGCGTCTCCGTCAGGGAGTAAACCGGAGTTAATAGAAGCAGTGTCATTTGAAACTCTTTTGTATATAAAATCTAACGCTGACTGCTGCAGGGGAGAAACTTGTGTTAATACGCTATCTAAGGATGTGTTTCCCCCCTGTTCTTCAAACGTCCTTTCTTTGCCACACAGTTACGTTACGTCTGGCTTTTGGAATGAGCACAAAACGTAGGGGCCCAGTTGTGTAAACGCATTTTTAATGAAATGTCGGATTGAGCTCGGAATATGAATTTTTAACTCTTTGCTACGATACATTGTATAGCCAATAGTTAGGATTCCGAACATTGTACATAGATGTGCGGTAGGGACCGGGCGCTGTCGGCACTGCCGGGGGCTGCCCTTGTGGCCCTGGTGGAGGGTCCCCAGGGAGCAGCTCCTGCCCTTGCTCCGGGGAGGTTCCTTCATCCCCAGCACGAGCCCAAACAGCCCGGCAGCGCCGCTCCGTAGTCCTGGCACCTCCAGGACCACGCTTATAATGCATCCTTACAGGAAAATGCCGTGTTCTCCTCCCTTTAACCGTTATTAGGCGAATTTGGCTCTCAAGAAAGGCCCTTGCACAGCTGAAAATTAGTATTAACTTGAGAAGGAGCAAAGGGTGGTTGTTTGGTGGCATCTTTCTCGGCTGTCCCTGCCTAACACAACCCGTTCACGCCGTTGTGACAATGTGTCCAGTCGGTCCCAGACGAAGCAGCCACAGATGCGGCTTCCTCCTCGTCCTCCCGCCAGGGCCGGTCCCCGCAGAGCCCCCGGGGCGGTGGCACCCGGCGGTGGCACCCTCTGGAGCAGGGTGTGGTGAAACCCCAACCAAAACCCTCGTATGACGGGAAGTTACTCTGTAAGTTAACTTTTAGGGTACGTGAACAATGTGGTACATGAGTCTATTTGTTAAATAATACAAAAAGGGATCTTTTACAGGACTATAGCATCGACTTTTTAAAAGTATATCGCGATTGTTTTATGTGAATAGAAAACTAACGTTTGATTTCTTTTTTCCACTATTACCAATCTCCATTAACATGTCTTAAATTTTCTGGCTGAAAACTAAATGTACTAGGCACACAAATTAGCAAATTTGGGTTTTGTTGCAATTGGCAAACACTGGGCTGCTAAGAACAAAAAATATTTAAAAGAAAGGATTTTACACCTTGCGTATGTTTTCCCTATTAGTTGTTATAGATGTTTTATGACAATTTTTTGCTTTCTCTAAATTATTTAGATGGTGGTACTTGTAAAATGCTGGGTAAAATGTACATACTTGTTATCTCTTCTGTTTTTGTATATATTTCCCAAGATGTGCACTTGTATTATAATAACCGTTCCCAATTTTAGGGGAAATTTGTGCAATAAATACAGTATGTCAATTTACTTCTGCTACCTTTTTGTGTCCATTTTTTGTACTGGTAGTACAAGCGTGTTGGTGACCGTATGAACTGTCACCATCTCAGGGTTGATGTCTGCGCGTCTCCTGTCACCCATCCCTTTTGGGACGTGCATCCTGGTACACAAGGGTGCCGCGGCCATTTCATTTGGGGTCTCATGGGGAATTAGTCATTTCAAATAGGAATTTGTGTTTGAACTTACTGTCCCGTCAGTTGTGAATGTCGTTGGCCCAAAAAAAGCGATTGGAAGACAGGAAGGTGGCCCTGGCCGTCCGTGCTGATGCGTGACTTTGCAGGAGGAGAAAAGTGTATGCACAGAGCCGTGGTGCCTGCGCTGCTCCGTACATCCCAAATTCACCCGCAGAGCCGTTTGTCACACCAGCAGTGTCTGTAATTCCTCTCCTACAGATTACCGTGTTTGTGCCCGTCTGCCCTATTACAATCCCTTTTCTGTCTCTCTGGGTCGCTGCGCAGGAGTAAAGGTTACTGAGAAGTCTTCGTAAGGTTTTATTAAATGTAAGTTCAAATTATGATACAGTGCTGTCAAGGACAGTGAAGTGATAATCATACAACAGGTAAAAAGAATTCACTTGGGAAGATGTAGCAGAGCGTCCCTACGACGGCTTTTGGAGATTAATACAGGTCCTGTGTTCTTGAAGAGGGAACAAGTAATTGGCAAACGATGGAGACCTTTGTCTGAAGTCGCTGCATCCTCTATTTTTGATGAGCTTTCTCCTAGTTCACTTTCCCGGTACGTGCCTCCCCCAGGTGCCCCGGCTGCAGGTGAGGGACAGGGACGAGCAGAGGTAAGTGGCCGCGGGTCCATCCTGCAGCCGCCGGACCAGGGCTGGCGCAGGGAGAGGGCTGGGAGCGGGGCTGTTGAGGATTTCCGCTTGCACCTGCCAAGGCCCCTCCTGTAAAAAGATACCTGTTACCCCACTATTTTTTTTTTCCCATCTCTAGGGGGAATGGAGCCGTCTCGGCAGACTCGCGGGCGTTTCGATTGCTGCAGTAACAGCACTGGGAGTCTCCCTGCCCGCCGGGAATGGGTGAATTGCTCCGAGGGCACCTTGTCAGTTCCCAGCCCGAGGAGCCTGACATCAAATGGCTCAATGCTCCGCAAGGGTGGGGTGATGTAAAAACAATCGATAGAGGATCGATTGCCTTTTAATAATTATAACATAGGGGTTTATTGCTTGGCCTAGAGTTCCTGTGCCATGATGGACTCGGAAGGCAGAGCCTGTGGCCCCTGGAGGGGAGGAGCGGGCAGCACCAGGTCCGGGCTGTGGCAGGAGATGCTTGGCCTCAGCCGGCGCCGGAGGAGAGGCAGCGAGACGCTGCTGTGGGACGCTGGTGGCACACACGTGTGCACCGCTGCTTTCCACGGGCTGTCAGACCTCCCGCAGTGTTTTTCCACCTAAGGGAGGACAGAGAATTTTGTGTTACCAGAGTAGACAGTCATGAGGTGCCCTCCTGACAGGGGACGCGCGAGGTGAGCCGGCGATCATGTGTCTGGGGGGGGTGTTTGGCAGGCAGTTACGTTAGCAGTAAATTCCGCAGTATAATCACTGCAGCATCCAGAAAACTCTGATGTTAATGCCCAGAATTTATTTCCTTTTTAACTCTGCAGCCAGACTGGGATACAGCGCTTGCTAGCCAATATTTTTAATGTACTATTACTCCTTTTCTGCAATTCCCTTAGTTTTCCTGAAGCAAAGGGGAAAGTGAATTCTCTTTTGCCTGGGCAAAGGCAGGGCAGTGAGCCATAGGCACGCCAGTACCACGGTGTCTTTCATCCAGGAGGGGGCTGCAGAAGAGGAGGTGATTATTTTCTGTGCTCTTAGTGCAGAGTAAGCGCAGGGTGATGGCTGGAGCCGCGGGGCGGGAGGCAGCTCTCGCTGTGTCGCTGTCAGCTGCACAAAGGCGCAGAGCTCCCAAACTGCTCGCTGCCGAACCGCTCTCGCGTTCTTCTCTGTCTGCAAATGTGACTTAAACATTTATCATGAAAAAATAGTGAGCTGGAGTTAAAAATGAGGACTCGCTGATCCAGGGTCCCTGCCCAGCTTTCCTGGAGCCCCTTGAGGGACTGGAAGGGGCTCCAAGGTCTCCCCGGAGCCTTCTCTTCTCCAGGCTGAACCCCCCCAGCTCTCTCAGCCTGTCCTCACAGCAGAGGGGCTCCAGCCCTCCCAGCATCTCCGGGGCCTCCTCTGGCCCCGCTCCAACAGCTCCGTGTCCTTCTGCTGTTGGTGCCCCAGAGCTGGAGGCAGCACTGCAGGGGGGTCTCCCCAGAGCGGAGCAGAGGGGCAGAATCCCCCCCTCGCCCTGCTGCCCACGCTGCTGGGGATGCAGCCCAGGCTGCGGGGGGTTTCTGGGCTGCCGGCGCACATCGCCAGGTCGTGTTGAGCTTCTCACACCTTAAATATATTTCCTCCGGGTTTCAGCTGCAGCGTGCCAGCTCTGTCAGCATCATTGCGGGACACGCAGCTCACTCAGCACTGAAGTACGGTGGTGTGAGGGCCTGCCCCGACTGGCAGAGGAAGAGCAGACACGGAGCTTCCCACGAGCCATGGATCCCCATGGGAATCAGCTGAGCAGCCGGCAGGAGGGGCTGTGTGTCGGAGGGGTGCTGCGTCTCTCCTCTCCCCCAAGGGACCACTGCTGGGCAACGTTCTCTGCAATGTCTATGGCTGGACATGTCGTGTGGCCTCTGGAAACAGAACAGCTTCCTGTGAGCCATCACCCGCTGGGGTCTTGTGCAGGTCCTTTTGCCTCTTACAGCCCGTAAGCTCCTGGGAAGCATAGCAGCAGGAGGGAGCATGTTACTCCCATGTCTTTGTTTATTTTCATTACTGAAAATATTTGTACGGCGGTAGAATTTGATTTCTAAACCTCTGCCTGTTCCAGCTGTTTGTTCCCAGCTGGAGCTGAAGACATCTGCTCCGACAGTGGGAGTCACCACCTGAGCTCCTGAGAACCAGCCACAACAGGGCACGGCGAGCTCTGAACGCGATCACCGGTAATTACTGTGCAGAAGGAGAAGGTGTAGAAGTAAGGCAGATAACAGTAAGTAGCTGGTCCTGTGTTTTGAGATGTTACTGCTGAAGGAGAGGTTCCCTGAAGAACATCACAAGCGTTTTTGTGGGCAGCACCGCCTGCGCTGCTGGCGGAGAGGGGGCCCTACGTGGTCACCTCTGCCACCAGATCATATCTCGTGAACGAGTCAGAGCCACCACATGGCAACACCTTCCCCGAGCCATGACGCTGACGCACGTCAGCTGAATGCCCACGCGTGGTGGCAGCCCCCACGGCTCTGAGCCATGCCCAGTGTGGCCGATCTGTGGTCAGGGCACCTTGCGCAGGCGGATCCGGTCCATTGGCACCCACGGGAGCCTCATGATCCAGGCTGTGGCGGGCGCAGGGTGGAATAACCGGCCCCGGTGGTTTGTGGGGCCAGCCCGGCTCGCTCATGCCAGGGCTCAGGCCCTCCGGTCCTGCCGCAGACACTCCCTGGTGTTCCAAGGCCGGATTTCCCCCAGCGCTCCGTACCAGAGCCTTGCAGTGCAGTCTGAGCAGCAGCTGGGTGCTCAGCCGCCAGCGAGAGCGAGGAACCCTGCCTGGCTGCTGGGCAGAGCCGGGCAGGACGCCAGAGCTCCGCTGACGGACGGCATCGATGAGGCATCCCGGACCAGCCGGCAGCTCCTTATCGCAGCATCCCAAAGGAAGTATTTGGGCCGTAGGTTGGTCCTGGATTTCAAAAGCAGCATGGGAGATAAGATGCCTGTTCCTTGTGACACAGCTGCTCTGCCTGTCCCCATCTCCAGCTGGGCCCTGGGCAGGGAGAGGAGCCTTAGGCCATGGGCTGGGGGGTCCTGGGTGATCCACCCCTCACTTCCTAAACATCTTCCTGCTTTCTGTTTGCTCTTGTTTTCCCTAAGGACCTGCAACCTGGCTCCTTTGGGAACAGTTTTTCTGTAGATGCGTCTTCTCAGAGATGAAGTTACAGAGCAAGAGAAGACTTCAACTTTTCTTATCCCCGGGTGGGTGGGGGTGGCAGGAGGGACACGTCCTGCCCCAAGCTCATCTTTTCCCATTACAAGATGAGAACCTTGTGTGAGCAGGAGGGAGATGCTCCTGCGAAGCCGCCCGGGGCCGGGGGAGCCCCCGGGGATGTCCCTGGGCCCGCTGGGTTTTAGCCCATAAAGTCATTGTACAATGCTGGAATTTTTCTCGTTTCAAGATTTCATCTCTCCTGCGCTTTCTCAGCCGCTGAAGAGAGGAACTTTCTCTGACCGCCGTGCCTTTGGCTGCTCCTGTTGTTCAGTTTCTAACCACTATAACCAGAGCATCTGTTTAATCTGGAACTTGCTTTTTCTCCTTCGTTAACTCCTTAGCTCAAGTTTTAGTGCCGCTGGGGGGACAGACTCAGCTTTTTTCTTAAGGAAAACCACTACGGGGGTGCGGGATGCTGCTGTGATGTCCTGTTGTGGCTCTGCTGTGTTGCAGCAATTGCGAGAAGCGAGATGCAGGGCCGCTCTGCTCTTGCTGCTGTTCCCTTCTCCAGGAGGATGGGCTGAAGTCACGGCTCTGGGACACACGTACACGTCGTTCGTGGCATCGCTGGGGCCGGGCGGGAGAGCTGAAGGTGGAGTTTGTCCCAGCCTGTTAATGGAAAACAAATGTTTTCCCTGAGTGCCGTGGAAAATGAAACTGGTGTTTCTGATGGGAATGCGTGTAGTCGGGCTGAGAAAGATGGGTGAGAGCATTTCCTTGAACACTGAGCATCTTACTTCCTACAGGCATATTATTTTAGTTTTCTTGGCTAATAGAATGAATTTCTAGACTGTTTCCACTGATGTCACCAAGTAAAAGTGGTTTATAAACGGCCCGGAGCCAGCACAGAGAGCAGCGGTGAGAGTGCAGGGAGGTATAGCCCAGGTCTGTACGGGGGTGGTCACGGCAAGCGCTCGGTCGGCTCCTGGCGCTGAGGTTGGACGGGTGGTGGGACCTCTCCTGAGCAGACACCCTCGCTTACGGGCTGTGGCGTGGGGACTGCGACAGGTCCTTATGCGACAAAGGCGTTTATCAACAGTGACTTTTGGGAAGAAGGTACAAATGCATTTGTGCGCTTGATTTTTCCTGCCAGAGAAGCTTTTCACTTTGGAGAGCTTCGACGTATTTGAAAAGACTACATTCAGCAATTCTTCTATAATTACTTCAAAATTACAGCCACGAGCAATTATATTTTTCAATAGCTTATTGAGTGCACTGAATCCTAAGAAATTAACTACCAAATTTTCAAGGAGTAGATTTATTAATAGCAGCTGTAACTAGAAATCTTGTCTAATTTTGATCACTACCGAGAGAGCAGAAAGAATAAGGGCTCCTGTTTCCATGTATTAACAATATGACTGATAAAATTTGCGGGAGACATTCTCGGCGAACAAGATAATTACAGCTGTGCTGCTTGTGCCGCAATAATTAATGATCGCGCGCTTTATTCTCCAGGCTTGTTTTTCTTGTACAGCTCCAACAGTTTAAATAAAGGTCTTGATCTCTGTCATTTCACATGACATTGTTCTGAGGCTGGTTAGGCTGTAAAAGCCATCAGCCTGGAGGCAAATTTATTTTTCAAAATACAGTTTAAATCTGCAAACCATTTCTTAAATTATAGGTTAGTGAAAAGCAGGCCCTTCCCGCGGAAACAGATACAGTTTTTTAAGAACTGTAGGCTTGAAGTGATTTAGCATTAAAACCAAGGGCCCTGTCCTCGCCTAGCGAGAAGCCCGTCTGCTCCTGGCAGTTGCAGCTTTTCCCAGTCACTAATTCAGACTCCCATTTTTAGGGGGAAAATAATCTAAATACAGCTTTTCAAATATATTGTAGTTCTGTTTTTTTCCCAGGCTTGCTGACCCTGTGGGACCGCAGGTGCCTGCGGCAGGTCACCCTTTGGTCTGCAGAGGACTCGCTGGCTCGGGCCGCTTGGCAAGAGCAAGCCATCAGTCAGAAATATGGGGTGAATTCCCCCTTTTTCAGAATGCATACAAGAGAGGCAGTTCGAGAGGAAATGTCTTCCATCAGGAGTGTCTGTCCTTTGCCTTCATCACGTACAGTCAAAGCATGAGAGCTCATTAAGCATTTCTAATTAATTTGTGAGTCGGCTATTTCCTGTTTAGACTGTCAACTAAGGAGGCAGCTGAGCATCATCACTGGAGCATGTGGTGGTGTTGCCACCTCAGCGAGGAAAATACTTCTGACAACAGAACTATAACCCCCTCCTTGCCCACGGTGTCACCAACAGTTCCATCTGCCGGGACCTGTCACTGCTGGGCTGTGCAACTGTGACCGCACCGGCACGTCTGTGGTGTCTCTGGCACCCGTCTCCGCTCACAATCAACCAGTGACGGCTACTGGCCGGGTTCCTGGAGATGCCATTGCAACTGCTGGTGATTCCCATCCTGGACACAGGCTTCTGCTGAGCTCTGCTCTCTTAGTTTCGTGTTGCAATGCTCTTACTGCTGGTTTTGGTTGCAGGTTCTTCACCATTTTATGAACATCCTTCTTTTAGACCACAACTGGAAAAAACTCTGGGGTAGTTCCTGCTACCTCAAGGTGTCCTTAACTGCAAGCCCGCGAACTGTTTCCATTCCTCCTGGTACCTTCTTTAAAAAGTGCAGCACATTTGTTAATGCCCCCCTGGAGACGGGCTCAAATAGTAGTTCACAAAATAGCAACTGCTACATCAATTGTTTATATAAAAGAAAACACTTCTACTGCAAAGGCAATTTTGCCTTGGATAAAGACAGCAATGAAACCCAACTGTTTAAATGCAATGCAGACTTCTATGGAAAGAATCTGCCCACTGGCCAAAGCTCTGAGAAAAATATTTGTCACTGAAACAGTTTGAAAAATTGAGAATCTTGAGATTTCTGCTGGTACCATCCATGGCTTTTAGCACGCCGGTACGGCACTGAGAGTGTTCCCAATGGCACCGAGGGGAGCTGGGGCACTTGGAGGGCGACTCATTTGCAACGCGTGAAAATACAGCGAGCCCCATTCAGCTTTCCAGACAGGTCAAATTTTGCTGGTTCAAGGTGTGCAGTCATTTCATACGCAGTTATTAAAAATAATATTTCCTTGACAAGATTGTTCTTGGTGTCACGGTGTTTCTGGATGTCGGTGTGGTTCCTACAGGCCAGGCAGGTCTCAGCATGAATTTCATTGTGTTCCTCCTTCTAATGGAAATTGCAAATACATCTCCAGACGCAGCTCTGCCGATACCCCGACAGCAGCCTCCATCACCTCTTCACCATTTCAGACTGGGGAACGCTTGGATCTCAACTTTCACTTAGGTGGAAGGAAATGCCTAAAAATCAAAAGAAATTGCTTCTGCCTCAATATCACCACTGTTGTCCTACCTGACAGATATCTTCCTGATTTTTAAATTCACAGTATCATAGTAAGAAACGAAAAACCAACCAAACAAAAGCTGCCTATTCTGCTCTGAGCAAGAGAAATTACTTCCATGTGGGGTAAGTGATTGTAGGTAGGTGATACTTGCGTACTTAGGTGGCATCTGTTTTTATTGGGCGGTGCACTGAGCCGCGCACTCGATAACTTGCATCACCGTATGATTCATACGATCATCTGACCTTCATCTCGCTGCTGTTCTGCTTTTATTTCCTTTGCTCCCTACAAGTTACAGTAAAGGAAATTCTTCCTGTGTTTCATACACAATGCTTCCTTTCATTTCAGGAAGACTGCAAATAATTGCACTTTTAGTATTTAAAAACCCAACTGGTACAATCCTCTACTAGAAAAGCACAGGATGGAGTACCACTCCCCTTTCCCCTCGCATTTACCCCCCTAGACACCATACACATTCCAGGAGTTGCTGTGTGTCAGTCACAGCCTCCCCTCCTGGGCGAAACCCCAGCTAGGAGACGCTGCAGAGCGTTGGGTGGGGTGATAGGGTTTGTAGTGAGGGTCTCCACCATTTTTTGTGTCAAAAGGTGAAGTGAGCGGGTCTTCCTGCCTGCTGTGAGGACAGGCTGAAAGAGTTGGGGGTGTTCCACATGGAGAAGAGAAGGCTCCAGGGAGACCTCAGAGCCCCTTCCAGTCCCTTGACGGAATTTTAGAGTTATGAACTAATGAATCAGAAGATAACTTGGGTCTTCCTGAAATCCACGAGTCTTGCTGTGCACTTTGTGGCTACAGACGTTAACGTCGCCAATAGCTTTCTGGAGGTGTTGTGTGATGCAAAGAGATAACGTGAGTTCCTTGAGAGATGGGGAGGGAGTGGAGTGATAGGACGAGGGGGAATAGTTTTAAACTGAAAGAGGGGAGATTTAGATGAGATATGAGGAAAAAATTCTTTGCTGTGAGGGCGGTGAGCCCCTGGCCCAGGTTGCCCAGAGAAGCTGTGGCTGCCCCATCCCTGGAGGGGTTCAAGGCCAGGTTGGACGGGGCTTGGAGCAACCTGGTGTGGTGGGAGGTGTCCCTGCCCAGGGCAGGGGGTGGCACTGGATGGCCTTTGAGGTCCCTTCCAACCCAAGCCATTCCATGACTCTAGGAGAAATCTAACTCTGCGTGCTGGCTCTTGCTGGTACTGTACCTTCAGCTCCTGCTCTGCGCCTGGCAAGGCCATTCCTCCCAAGGCCGCACTCATGTCCCTCCCCTGCAACTGAGGAAGGACGGCCAGCGTCCCTGGATGTCTTGTCTTTTTGATGTGTGAAGGTAAAAGAGAGTCTGGTGGTCTCTCTGCTGGAGCATCTCAGCTGTCCACTGCAGGAGAGCTTCTGGGCAGTGGGAGGAGGCCACCACAGGGGCTGGGACACTGCTGCGGATGAATATCCCTGCCACCACCCCTACCGTGATACAGAATTACTGTGTGACCAAGGCCAGGGCCTCTGGAAAGAGGGGAGGAAGGGAGGAAAACCACCCCGAGTGGAAGAAGAGTCATCTGCAGATCTTTTTAAAGTTAAAAATAGACAGGATTTTGTCTGCAGAAGACAGTTTGTTCTGTTATGCTGCTGACATCATGTGAGCATGCCATACGCTTCTGCATTTGCAGACTAAAACCGACATGCTGAAAACAGGAACTTTCTGGATATTCTGCATGCCTGTGATTTAATGGTTTCAGTGAGCTGCCTGATATCATCTCATCCACATGGTTGTGCTTGGGTGGGGGAACTAAACATCTCATTAGCTCTGTAGGGTCATTAGAAGTCGGAGAACAGATCATAAGGAATAATAAGGATGCATGTCATCGTGCGAACACAGATGATAAAAGCAACTGCCTCTGACACCGAGTGCTTCGATGCAAGGGGACCCAGTTTACCAGCGTGGAGGAGCTGAGCACTTGCTAACTCCTAATGTCAGCAGGAGCTGTTTAGACTGTCTTCATCAGAAAAATCAGACCGACAGCATCGAAAAGTGACTAAAACCAGAGGATGATACAGGGAATTTTGGCCTACATAACTTTGCAATGAGTTCACCAAGCATTCCTGGCTCCCAGGCCTGAACTGAGTCTACTAAACTGTGCAACATTTCTTCCTAATCAAATTCTAGTTTATCCACACACAGAAACACAAACAGGCAGACGTGCATCTTCCTACAAACACACAAAATACATGCCTACAGTGGAAAGCTGAAGTGATGCTGGTGGAATTGCGGCGCTGGTCTCGGCTACAACAGCAATGCCCAAGTACCCTGACACAGACACTAGCAGCAAGAAAACGGTAAGAATTGCAAGTTTTCCCCAATCTTGGTCTTGATTCAAATGGTGTAATGGTTCTCATAGGATTTCACAAATAAGTAGCATTTATTTGAATGCATAAATCAGAGAAATAGCATGTCAGGCGTTTATTCACAATTTCTTAATTGAGTTGATTGCCAGTTAAGAAAAAGTCTAGACTGTTGGCCTGTTATTTGGCAGCAGAGAGGTTGTTTATTATTTTTCCACATGCTCAGAGAATTACTCCATTTACTTAAAAAAGGAGAGGACCGAAATCTTATTTACTCTAATCTTTATCGTATTTAAACTGGCTCCTCTCCGTAGACATGCCCTGTTCTTTTACTAGCTCAACATTGTCAGCCAAAGTGTTGTCCACTTACAAATGTCATAGATACACAGAATGGTAATATTGAGTTATGCAAGTGTTTGGCCTTTTGCCTCTGAAAATAACTATTCGGTAGAAAAACACAAATACGATTGCATGTTCTCTCCGGGTTATAACAGGTCACAGTCACAAAATCCCCACAGTTTGTGAAATCTTCTTGCAATTTATAGTTGTACATCTTTAAGCGGCCCCCCAAAATTAATGAAAGAGACATTAATTTTTTGGGATAAGATATGTTGAATTGGCTACCGATGCCAGATTACTAGTGGGGAGTTTCCCATGGCAAGAGTGTTCTTTCATTGTTTTTTTCTTAAGTCTTTATCTTTATCTGCGCCTAGCCCATTCTTTTACCCACCTCTCCCCTTTCTAATGGTTTTTGGCATGAGGTTTCCTACCGACAAAGGAAGAAAATCTTTCAGCTAAAGTTTTAACCTGATTATAACAAGAAAGAAAATGCAAATGGGGCAGTCACTAGACTCCAGATTGCCTCCTGTCAGGGCAGGTTTTCCCCCGCCGCCCCCATCTTTAATTTTTTCAGGCTAGAGCTTGGACATCTGTACACTGTTGCTGGATACCTCCAATATCTAGACAGGTCCATATGCTCTTTTAGCTTTTGCCAACAAAGCAGTGGGGCTGGAATCAAATGTCTGTAGGTTGTGCATAGTAAGAGTAAAATGGCAGAAGACAGATAAACCGTTTGATAAAAGAGCCTGTTTCAGACAGAAAGACAGAGCTGTTCCATTGCTGAGTGTGTGTCTGCTTGGGGCAAGAACTTCTGGCTTCGAGCAGACCAGCTGTTTTTATTTTAGATGGTATTTTATAACAATTTTGAATGGTTTTGTCAGTTCTTATTCTGTTTTATCAGACACTTTTGATAATGTTGTACACTATACCGTGCCTGGGGCAGATTGGATGCTCTGGTGACTTGGCAGGAATCCTTTCACTCCTGATCCCGCTCACTTACATTTGACGGAGCCTGGTAATTCAGCACAGGGTGGCGGCAGGCGCGGATGGGCAGACAGCCATCTCTCACTTCACTTGCACCTTTCCAGTCACTCGGCAGCCGGCAAGAAAGAGGAATGTCCTTCTTGATACGTGCCTTTCCACACTGGGACATGGAGGGGAAATGAGGTAGATGAGAACACACATGTAAGCGTCACGGGACAGCCAGTGCTGTTTCGGTATAAATAGCTCTCACTGTCCTCACTGGCAACTTTCAGAGAGTCTGTATCAATGAACGTCTTTGTTTTCATAGAAACCTTAGTAAATGAATAGCAAATAACCTAATTCACTGTTTGCTTTAGCACATTGCTCCTAACTTGGGAACGAGGACTCCAGAAGCGGTCCGGTCCATGACTCGCCGGGCCTTACCCGACAAAATGGCCAGGGCGCGATGTTCCTAACCCGCTATGCATCCTCAAGCATGAATCACAGAATTATAGAACGGTTTGTGTTGGAAGGAACCTTAAAGATCATCCAGTTCCACCCCCCTGCCCTGGGCAGGGACACCTCCCACCAGACCAGGTTGCTCCAAGCCCCGTCCAACCTGGCCTCGAACACCTCCAGGTATGGGGTAGCTTCTCTGGGCAAATACTGGTTGGAATATTGGTTATTTTAGAATTTCCACCTGTCCTCTATGAAGCCTTTCCCGTGGACATCCCATAAAGTGGCCTCAGTTGAGAAGAGATGCTCCCTTCAGTCGGGAGCTAAGACGTAGGAAATGGTTAATCTCTCCAGCCAGAGCTATGGCTCAGTCTGCTCCAGGGAGCAGCTGGGGCTTGTCATCCCCCTCTCTTTGCATGTTAATATAGTCTTAAGACCTTTCAATCTTCAGGCTCACTGTATTCACAGTACATTCACACCAGCACTCAGCACATTAGAGACCATCAAAGATGAGTGACAGGGAAGCCAAAAGCAAGGAAAATCGCTGATGAAGGTAAAGCCTAAGTAGAGAAAGTGTTGTATCCCCGCATTTAGAAGTTGTTAGGCTTCCCATTTGTTTGAGTCTCGTTAATTAAGGCTGAAAAATAAGCGTTTGACTGTCACAATGATCTCCGTAATTGCTTACATGTACATGGCTTTTTACCCATCAGAAAAATCTGTACATGGAAGGCTACTCTTGAGTTAAAGAAAAGAGATGGGTTTTTAATTTAAAAAAAAATATTATACAGCAGAAAGATAAAGATCCCACGATTCGCGTGCTTCATTTCTACATTTTACCATTGTCCTTTGCACTGAAGCTCTAGGAATATGCACAGTGGGGAATTTTGCCTCAGGAGGAGCAAAATTAGTGGTACAATACAAAATGTCCATTTCGTTCTCGCTTCTGATTTTGCAAAAATAATTTGGTATTTGACATTTTCTGGGACATAATTTCAGAAATGGAAATTTTGAGCTGCAAAATGCTGTTTTAGACAGGAGATCAGTGTTCTCCTCTGGGTACCTGATCAGTGTTGTGCCATTTGCAGAAATGGAACTTCCCTGCAAAAGGTGCACTTGCGCAAAATTACTAATTATCCCTTTGCCTCCCCAGTTTCACACCCTTTTACTGCACTATCACAAACATGTTCTACTCAGGAAGTTAATCATCAGAATAAGCATATATGGTAAAACAGTTTGAAGTGACTCTTCCCATCACTGGGGGATCCCAGAACATTTTGTTTTCCTCTAGTCAGGCAGAGAATTAGTTTGTATGTCTTCCTTGCGGCATGTTAACCACATACTTAGCTAGTAGTCGCTGCCAATGATGTGAATGAATCTCTGAAGGGCAGTTTTTTTTCCAAACCTAAGAAATCAAAAACAATAGCCCAACAGTCGTATTAGAGAACGAGAGGAAGGAAATTGCCAGGGTGTAATAAAACTCACAAGAAATATAGAGAATACGTGAAAATACAAGTAAAAAATATTTCAGTGTGTGATGATTGTTTATCTTTCCCAGTGGGAGAGGTGAGGAAGTTGAGTTTTACCCTGAAGAATCTGGGATGTGCACATGGTGGTGAAAGGCGTGAGATTAAACGGCATCTTTGGGAGTGTCAGTGAACCCAAACAATTGAAGGAACATACCAGGAGGAGGAGATGTCCCTCGTAATTTAGCTGATCTTCTCAAATTCACAGATGTTTGAAGCAGAAACATTTAATCTCCTGAGGTTGCAACTCATCCGTATAAACGCAAGACACCTTCAATTCTTATATATAAGGCTACAAATACTGTCATTTTTCAATAAATAAAAAAATTGTGGTAAGTAATGATGCTTTATTTGGGCAGAGTGATACAATCCAGACAAAAGGGAAGCTGGTTTTCCCCTCCACGCAGACAATAGGCATCCTGCTTGGCCACATCCTTTAATCCCAGCCCTGAAACTGCTCACTTGTGAAAGCTTCTTAATTGTGTTTAACTACGTGGGGACACAGGCTGTAACACCAGTAAGCAGTTAGGATCATGACACTCGTTTCCATTGTTCTCCAGATATTTGGGAAAATAAACGTGACAGCTAAAATAGCCCCTGGAATAATTGCAGCTATTAGAGCCATTACCTACCCAAATTCAGGTATTTTCTGAGTGAGGAGTCTTGTTTCATGGGTCAGTTGAGCCAAGCAATTAAATTGGAAGAGCAGCTTTGGTTCCTATCGAGTACCTCTGTCTACCTTCCTGCTCGATGCCTGTCTGTTGCCTGATGCACAATAAGGAAGATAATTTGTGTGCCAAAGAAAAAGGAATTCTGAGGCTACTCTTTTTGTTCCCATGTTGAGTGCCCACTGCTGTGTTATTTTGACTGCAGGAATAATGAACAGCTAGAACAGGTGGTAGAGTAAGTTACCGTTTTAAAAATTGGATTAGGATTTAGATTATTACAGATCCATGAGAACTGTCATAGCACAGATTACAGTTACATTTTTATTCTAGTCTTCCATTAAGTTTTTTTTCCAGCCACCTGCACTTGGGCAGTATCGACTAATCCTTTACATGATCTTTAACTATAAACTGAGCTGATAAAGAAAAATTACTTTATTTGCTATTACATCTCTGATTAAAAAAAAAAAAGAAAACATAAGGAAGTAATAAGAAAAAAAGAATCTCTTAATAAAGAAGGATTCATGCTTCAGTTCTTTTCCACTGGCTTCTCCTCAGTTACTTAGGAGAACTTTTTATCTTCAGCTTTTTGATTTAGGATCCTGGCAGGGAATCTCAGAAGATTCCCACACTACTGGAAATAATATTTTATGTACCGAAGTTGGAAAAGGATAACATGTTCTGCCAAATAACTAGTACAAACTTCTGACCTTTGGAACAATAATAGACATGGTATCTGGAAATGTTAATTTTACCACGGAAGTTCAAAATGAAGTAAAAAAATAAATAAATTGGTCTTGACAGACTTTACGGGACTGAAACCGTGTCCTTACCTGATTGTCATTTTGGAGAGCATCTTACATTGTCTCTCTAGTGGTAGCAGTGCAATGACTTTGTGATGTTAAGAATAGTTGCTTTTAAGATTCGGTCTATCCATTCCACTGTTGTGCCTGCAATGATACCAGGCACAGCACCAAATTTCCTCAAGTTTTTCTTTAAAGGAAACACTAGAAATATTATAAAACAACTTTGAATGGTCAATAAAGTCCTTCAGCACAACAAAGACAATTGTGCCGTAAAGGGCAACTGGTAAAGAGAACGGGAAGGAATAGCTGGAGAAAGGGAAGAAACAACAACACTCTTGTTTATTGGGAAGGAAAGAGGACAAAAAAAAAAAAAGACAAACACAAGTTGTGTGCCTGCACAGCTTTGATCTCACAAACTTACAAAACTGGGCTCAGGGTGAGGAAGGAAATCTTCCGAGGCGTGTTTGATACATGGCCACTGCCCATCGTCCCCGAGGGGCCGGTGGTGCTGGAAATCCGGATCCCGGTAGGGCTTGGGCACCAGCCCAGGCCCGATTTGTACCAACTCCACCAGCCTTCGGAGCCCCGAAACTGCTTTTAGTGAAGGCCGAGATGCAAATCTAGCAGGTTGGGCTTCCCGCCCCAGTGCTGGATACCCACCAGGCCTCAGTGGGCAAGGAGGGATGGGGCCACATGCCTGGGCAATCTGTGCCCCATGGCTCCACGCCCAAACCCAAAGGCTTTTAGAAGCTCAAGAATCAAGAAGGTAAACATACTATGAACTGTCCATCATGATGAAAAGGTGGGAATGCACAGGAAACAACGGTGAAAAAACACCACACCAATATTTGGTGTCACAGGAAGAAAATTTCCCTGCCCGTGGAAACTCCAACTGGAGAAGTATGTCCCACTCGGTATCAAAACGCAATTAATGGAGAAAGTGAGTTATTTCGGGTGTCAAGGCCGAACAGGAGGTGTTCTGAAGAGAACCTCGTCGGCGCCCCGGGGGCTCTGAGGGGGAGGAGGGCGCGGTGACACTTGGGGCCGCGCTCGAACGGGTGCTAACCGGCAGCTGGAGGGGCAGCCGGCAGTGCGGTCCCCGCTGACAGGGCCGCCCGCTCCCCTCAGCGGCGCGACTCCTCGCCCGCAGCCCCGCTCCCCTCAGCACGGCCCGCGCGTGCGCCGAGCCCCGCCCAACCCTCGCGAGCCTTCCCTCGCGCCGCTCCCTGTCTCCGCCCCCTCTCCACCCACGACCGGCGGGGGGCGGTGCTCGCCCCCAGCCCCGCCCTTCCCCCGCCCCGCCCCTTCGCCCCTCTTGTTGATTCTCTGGGTTAAAGCGCCCGCTCTCGCACTTTTCTGTTTGGGGGGGGATGCGCGGTGAGTGAAGGGGGCTGGAGGTTGGGACGGTGGCGGCGGCTGTTGGCGGCCTGCGGGGAGGAGCGGGTCCGGCTCTGGGCGCGGGACGAGGCGAAGGGATCCTCCGGCGCCGCGTCGCGAAAGTCTTCGCCCGCCCGCGTCGCTTTGTGCTGCTCGGGCGGGGCGGAGCCGCTCGGCGCAGGGGCCGAGCGGGCGGGCGCAGGGAGTCCCGCTCCGGCCGGTAACTTCCCTTAGCCCGCGCCGACTTCTCCTCACGGCCGGGCCGCGCCGCCGACGCCTGGGCCCGCGCGATGGGGAGCGGCGCCGGCCGCCGGAGGAAAGCGGCGGCGGGAGCCGGCGCCACCTGCCCCGTGCCCCGCCGCTGAGCCGGCAGCCGGAGGCGCCCCGAGCGCCGCGGAGGAGCCGCCCGCCTGGTGAGCAGCCAGCCCGGCAGCGGGCACCGCGCCCGCCCCGGCCCTCCCCGCGGCCCCGAGCCCGCCTCGGCCTTCTCCTTCTCCCTTCCCCGCCCCGAGCCCGCCGCCTGCCCCGGGGCAGCGCGGCCTCCCCCGGCCCCCGCCGGGCCCCCGCGGGGCCGGGCCGTGCTCCGCGGCGGGGCCGGGCCGGCGCTGCCGGGCGGGGAGGCTCGGCCGATCGCGGAGCGTTGCTGCGTTCGGGTGTTGCCGGCCCGCCTGGAGGCATCGCCCCCCGCCAGCCATTTCCGAGGAGTTGCGGACCTGGAGGAGCAGGGGAATAGAATGAGCTCTCCGGTGGATCCCAAGATTAAACAGGCTTTGCGAAAGAAACCAGCAGAGAGGACTCCGGAGGTAAGGGGGCTGCGGCTCCTGCCCCGCTGCGGCTTTTGATTTAATTTTTAATTTTTACTTTGTATAAATGTGTGTTCCGACAGGCTCTCTGCCCGGTGCGTGGTCCGCGGGCTTTGCCTGCTGCACATGCTTGCTGGCGCTCGCAAACTGCCTTTGCTTAGACTTCGGTTATTTATTTATTTCGGCTTTCCAAAGTTGGCCCTCTCGAGACCAGCAGTGCTTTAAACATCCAGTAACATGCTGGGTATAGACTTAAGGCGCTTTATGAACTGCTGCAAGCAAGCTGTAGGAAGACGAAAAAGAGACAGATCACTGAAAAGTAAAATTATGCATATTTCAGTGATGCAAAACTTCTGGGAAAAGTTAGTGAGCTGAAAGACTTTGCTTACCTGTACAGTGATGCAGATTTAAACAAAACCAAACTAATTATGCTTTGCAGACTTCATAAAGAGATGTTTCTCCAGTGAGTGGGAGTATAGAAATGTGCGAGGCTGGTTAGCTACAATAAAACGCATTTTCCAATTAAGTGCCTGCTCTGTCCTTTCCCCACAAGCTAGTCTGTAATCAGCCATGTATTTTTGGGAATGGTAATGTCATGGAGCATTAACTTAATAATGAAATATGTTTGATAGCATTTGCATTTCACTGAAAGGCTGATTGGACTTTGTTTGCTTACCCTAGCCTTTTTTTGTTTCCCTTACTGTGATTTTTTTTTTTTTTAATGTTCTCAAGAATTAGTGGTATGAAATCATATGCTCTTGAGTTTGTCCCTTTGAGACCGGGAAACATCTGTTCTCCCTTGATACTTCATGGGGAGCAGAATGTCCTGCCTGCTCCTCCTTATAAGTTAATTATCAAAAGGCTTCTTGGGGAGAGCTGCTGCAGAGTGTTTGAGAGTACGTCCTAGAAGGACACAGACCCCAATTCTCCTTCAAGTCTGTCTTGTAAGTGCCCGAAATACACATGTTCAGTCACACAGTTTACCCACCTTGGGATATCTGATACATTCCTATTTGTGTCTCTGCTCCCTAAATTAATGATGAGGCAGTCTCTGTAAAAGAGCAGTCTCTCTGTTCTTTCTGTTTTCTTATTTTTATCACCCTGCTTTAGCTTCAGACCTACCTTTCTTTCTCCTCAGCTGTAGTTTTCAGTTAGCAAAATTCCTTTGCCAGTGTGGTTTGCAGTGTTGGGCAACTGGGTTCATCACAGAAGTGTCATTCATGCTCCCGCATACCATGTGGGCTTGTCATGGATTTGACTTTGGGAAACAGGTAATCTGGCCTGGCCCGAAACATCTGCCCACTGCTGCTTCTTGGAATACTGACATCTCACAGCTGTTTAGGGCTTTTTGTTTTTTTATTATTTTTTTTTTTTTAAGTATCCTTAATTTTCCCCGCAGCAATTGTCATGGAATTCTTTAGGACTGTCACCTTATTTTGGCTAAAACTGCCTTAAAATAAGTATTTCACCAATCTTGCAAAGTTAAACCGTCATATCGTGCTGTCCAACTGCACTGGACCATGGTCACGTGGATCCGTGTAGATTCCCATTGAGACTGGCTGACACCAGGTTTGAATTTGCCAAGGTATCTCAATTGTGGAAAAAAAATATTTAATGTTTGCTAATCTAACTAATAGCACCTCTAAAATGATTTTAAAAAATATCTAAGTTCCCTTGTTAATCCGGCCCTTCTTTGGCAGGCATTTAGAGACATTGCACAGGGAGACTACTCGTGATTAAAGTTAAATATGTACTTAAAACTTGGCAGGATTGGGGCCTCTGTTCTTGTTGCCTGTTACTGAGTGGATAATTACAGTCAAATCGCTTTTGTTTTCTTGGGGTACTTTTGTTTATATACATTTAGAAAAGAAATGATTTCAAGAAAAACACTTCCCTGTTTCAGTAGGACGGTGTGTCTGGGGGGGGTCTCTTTTCTGGATCTGTACTACCTGTTCAGACAAAAGCGAAAAATTGAACCGCCCTGGCCACATGCTGCCAGATTTCCCAAGCGTATGCTCTGAGAGGTGATGACAGATGGATACAGGGTGATAAGGGAACTGGAGGAAGCAATTCCAAAGTAATTTTTTTTTTTTAATTTTTTTTTAAATTGTGCTAAGCATCCTGACTTGTCAGCTTTCTTCTTTAGGCAGCAAGACTTAGGTCAGGGAAGTCGAAACCTGCTTAGCGCAGCCGTTGGGGACAGACCCCAGTTTCGGGTGTCCCTGTGCAGGGTGTAGGAGCTGGTGACTCCTGTCTTGAAGTATCCAGATGTGCACAGACAAAAAGTGTGGCTTCGTTTCTCCCCTCCTACTCCTGGGGAAAGGTATCATCAGCTCCTCCCACACGAAATCAGCTGCACGGGGCTGCTCCTGCACTTTGACTGCATTTTTATACAGGAAACCCCCCCAAATTCCCCAAACCACGATTGGTATTTTATGATGAGCCAAAGCTGCCTGACCACACGAGTTTCGAGCGTTTTCGGTCCCTTTCTGCCCTCCTCTCTATTTCTGGTCCTGCAGTTTATATGAGCAGTTTACCTGGGTATTATAAATTACAGGGTTGGGGCTGCGCTGATTAGTAGCATGGTCTGGTGCTTCATAACTATCATCTGTACAGCAGTCTCTGGAAAAATACAGATAAATAATCCACACACTGAATTTCGCTTCTGAGTGGTGCGGTTATCCATATGATTTTAATTTTTGGGACTTTTTTTTTGACAAAATGTTTTAATTTCTAAGATCTAAGGAACTAAGCAGGGAGATAGTAAAATATTTTTATAATTTCCTTATTTTGGGGAATTAATGCGATGGCTTGCTCAAGTAAAAATTTTAATTCTTGATGCTACATATATCTGTGTTTGGAAAAATCTCTGTTAGGGCAAGTTTTCAGTGTTGTGGTAACATTCCAATGTTTGCCAAATGCTAAAGTCTGTAAGTTATGCATATTAGACATGTACACACTTGATTTTTTTTTTTCAGTTGTTGTTGCTCAGATACTTCATGTGCTATAATCTTTAATTTATTTGGCAGGGGAAATTATTTTGATGAACTCCTTGAGATTGTAGCTAACATTTAATGATGTATACATTTTTATGTAATTGCTGTTCTGTTACTCCATTTAGAAACTTTTCTTTGGTACTGCCTAAATCTGGGAAGTCTTTTGAATTTTTTTTCCTTGTGTTTATTTCTTTCTTCCCTCTGCCATGGTGCATCATAAAATGGTACAGATAGGTGATGCAAGCTGGCCTTTCTTGTGGTAAGTGTCTCAGAATATTTTCTTGTGGGCTGAATGCCGTGTACGTGGCAGATTTCCCACCCTGGGATGCGAATCCCACTTTGGTAAAACTTAGGACTGGTTGGTTACGTAGATGGACTGTGACCGCATGCTGACACTGTACATAAATCTGTCTGTCTCTCAGGTTCAGCCTGAAAGTGCAGAATTTGCGAGGGTTCTGTCAGATGTTAGTTTCGATAACAGATTATCCTAACAAATCATCTCTTCTGTCTGCACTGTCTTGTCAGAGAGAGGAAGCCTTTGCAGTAATCGGGCACTTAATCACTTAAAAAAATCATACCTATATTTAAACTGTAGGATTTCATACACTTATTTAATATTTTAATATCTGTATTTGTCTTCCAGGATTATGCGGATGTCTGTGTGGTGTTAAATGTGGGAGTGTTTATTCGTGCAGGTTGGGAATATGAGACTTACGTACTTCCGTGCAGGGTTTTAGCTTTGTCTTGCACATCGTCCTGCCTGTTTCTTGTGTCACAGGTGGGGATATTAAATTAGTAATTTGGGAATGTTTTAATAGAAGGAAATAATTTGTTCAAAGCAGTAGGAGGGAAAGACGAATGTTTATGCCACCGTGTATGCTCTCTCATTAAAGGTTTAATTTTTTGAGGCCCAGAATTCCTTATCAGATCCATACAAAGGCTGTGATGTTGGTCTTTTGGGGAGTGGTTTAATGCCTACCACAGATAAGGTCTCGGTGGCTGATAGGACAAAATAGCATATGAGCATGCTGCTTTTTCTTTCTCTTTCCTCTCTTTTTTTTTTTTTGAATTCTCTCCCCTCCCATGAGCACACTCTCTTCCTTTTTTAATGGATCCTTTTCCCAATGTAGTCTCCTTTTAGTTCTTCATGACTTTGTTCTAGACAGTATTTCCTTTCCATGGTTCAGAAAGCTTTGCCTTTATTGGACTTCAAAGAGCAGAGTTTGTTTTTATTCTCTAAGCCCTTGTATTTTCCTAACTTTGTACTATGTCTTGTTTCAGTAATTCTCGATTAACGTTAATTCAACTTTATTTGGCAATACTAACTCCTCCTCCTCTTCCTGTTCCCTTTTTATTAATACAGTGGAAAGAGAAAAAACCTAATTCGCACAATTGTGTTATAACAGGGTCTGCTATTTGGAGTGTGTTTGTGATGCTTCTTGACAGCTTATATATAGAGAAATAGATCTGCATGAACCTAAATCATGCACAAATAGTACATTGATGGGCATTATAAAATGGCTGTAATAAATAAAATAAATTATTGCTGACAGCATAACAAAGGCACTCTTGTACTGTAGCACAGCTGAGCCAAACAGAGGAGAACATCTGCTTCTTGTTTCCAGAAATAACTGGTATTTTGAAGTGGGTTTTTTCATCCTTTTAATAATTTTCTGTAAACTCAGTAGGTGAAACAGGGGATTAGCCTTTGTTAAAATCCATTGTTTCTGTAGTTCACAGTGAGCTTTTAGTTAATATAACAATGGTGTTGGTTTTGGACAGCCATTTAACATAATCGGAATTGTAGAATCACTACGAAAATCTAGATGCTGGCAATTATCTTAAAGCTGAAAAGAAACTTGTATTAGATTAAGTTGCAGATGCTGGTTTGTATTTAATAAAAATTCCTTACTGTTGCGGAGTATGCGGGCCTCCAAAACAGGGGAAGAGGAGTGATGGAAACCTGACTCCTGCCATAGTTTTCTACTACCTAACCACTGTCTTACATTTTCATTCCCATTTTTCTGTTAGTGATATAGTCTTTTGTAGCTGATGATCTCTAAGACTTTGTCGTGTGAGTAACAATTCTGGAGCTCAAACTGAAGACGACCAGCAGTTACGTGGTGGAAAATGCTGGGGATTGTTCTGTAGCTCCGTGCTTTAGTGTCTTTGCCAGAGGGGCCTCCCCAGACCGTACCTCAGAGGTGAACGGACGCGCGGTACCCAACTTCTATCCCTTACACTGCAGAGACTTGGGTCCATCTTCGCCTGTGCTTGGGAGAGACCTTTAAAGTTGATGTATTGGTTATCACTGGGTGATAACCAAAGTGATTGCGAACACGTACTGACGTGCCTGCAGTTTACTCCTAATAAATTCCTGGCTGGGTCGTTGTGTACCTTATGCAGATTGCCTTTCTGTACTCATATGACAACAATTATTATTTACAGTTACAAGAACATAAAACCTCATAATATAATTATGAATACTTTATAAGCAGTCCTGTGAAGGCGACAGATACTTTGTTCTCTATGACTGAAAGTCAAATGCAGAAAAATCAGTTGTTTTGTTAGCAAAAAAGTTGAGTAACCGCAGCTTTGGAGAAAGACTTGGTTACCTGCGCTCCGGTCCTGTCCACTGCTTTGTTGATGCCATATTCTATCAGCATCTTTCTGAGACTAGAAAAGACCTAGAATTGTGAGGTTTTCTCAAATATTAGATTAGACCCTTTAAATTCAATGTGTTCTAAAGCTGTTTTCTTTTTAAAGCCTTCTAGTAGAATTAAAGCTGAGAACGGTGGTACCTGAGGAGTGACAGGTTGCATATCACATTGGTGGCTGACAGCTCTTAAGACTGAGTCTTATTCACAAGCAGAATATAGTTTCTTTGTTAGTGAAGCAGGTCCTGAAATTCTTTATCACTTCTAATGAAACAGTAATAAACCTTCTCTCATCCTCCTGCTCTTCCCTGCCACGTAGCTTTAAGTTGAAGGTAAAACAAAACCATATTTTTTTCCCAAGCCACTCATTAAATAACTGTATTTATCTCATGATAAATACATTGTTGACAATTCCAGAGGATTGTCCGACAAACCTCAGAGCTTTGGGAGAGCTGCGTCTATTTAGCTGCCAGCTTGATGAGTGCGGAAGTTTTTAGTGCTTACATTTTCCTCTATTTTGTCTTGTAAGAGTGCTTTGGGTGGGTAGTTGTCTCTTATTATTCTGTTTCTTAGTACAGTGTAGTATCGTGAGTCTTCATCTCAATTAGACCTGTGGTTTTCCTGTAATAAAAAAAGCCAAGCATGCAGACTCCTGTACTGCTTCACTAAAACGCTTCTTGATAATTCGTTTTCATAAACTTTGTATTTGCGCCTTGGTTTCTGAGATGATCAAGAATGATGTTCTTTGATAGATGTGTCTCAATCTTTGCATTCAAAAAATTCAGAGACCAATCAATGCGTGTTTGCTGGTAGTTGATCAGTCTTACCTGCACTGGTTTCCCAGGGATGTTTAGTAAAATGCATGAGTCTGGGCAGGGTCAAATCTCTCTTCTGGATAATTAAAATTAACCTTCTTTTGCAATATTAATCCATGACCGATCATAGGATCGACTTTAAATTCACAAAATCTTGCTTAAAATCAGTGATATTTGGTTATGTTACTACAGTTGTTTTCATTGCCATGTGGACACAGCTCCGCGCTCGTGATGTACAGTCGATTTGCCTGTTTCTTGGCCAGAAGCACTCAACAACCTAGCATATGCTTCAGTACCCAAATAATTCAGATCATCACTAGTTGGAACCTTAAGTACAACACACTTTCTGAAGCTGAAATCAGTCCTAAATTAGTTGCACTTAAAAAATAAAATCCATCTGTTCTTTCAAATGAACCAAAATACAATATTGGAGCACTTATAACCAAATGTTAATATATGTAAATATTCAGCTATAAGAGCTTCAGTGTCTGTCTCGGGAGGATTTTTTTGTTTGGTTTTGAACAGTTTTTTGAGCTTGTTTTTGTTGTGCTTTCAGCAGCAAGACTGAATGTGTTGCTCATATTCCTCTTTTGATTATTTATGTCTCTAAGACACAAGTAAGGTTATGTTGAGCCTTGGACAAGGTACTGTGTTCACAGAGCAGGCTTCTGGTTAGGCTGTTCTGCAGCTGTTGTCTGGCTGGAATACCTGCAAGGAAACTTTACTAGTGGTTCGCAGAAATAAATATTTTTTTCCAGCTCTCTTAACTGTTAAGGCCTGTTGAGTTCAGTCAAATATAGATTCATGGTTCCAACCAAATAAATCGGGTTTCAGGGCACAGTTTTAGCTCTGAGTACATATACTGGCTTTACTGAAGCGTCATTGGCAAATAGATTTTTCTTAAATTTAGAATCTGTCTAACAGAGTTTCCTTGTTCAACAAATGTAATATTAAACAAGTAGAGAAAAGAGCATGAATGTTGCTGGGCGGCTGAGTTTTTTGTTTTTAGATTCTGTGTCTGTCTTAACCTGTGTTGTGGGTAAGGGTGTCAAAGATTGTCCTGGAGAGGAAAATTTGTGCAGGAGTAAAAGAAGTTAAAAAACCAAAAACCAAAAAAACAACCTCAAAAAAAACCTCAGATGGAAACAGGGATACATTATGACTCTTAAGGTCCTCTGAAGTAGGTGAATGGGTTCTCCTGATTAATTCATTTTGCAAGAGTGTTATGAACCGAAGCTGGGGTTTTTTGATTTTTTTTTCTTTTTTTTTAAAAAAAAGTGTCAAAAACAAACCCACAAAAAAACCCTCCCCAAAACCATTTTCTTCTTTGCCTTTCAGGTTGTCTGAAATGCCAAAAAAAGTAAACTTGTAATAAAAACTCGGAAAGGTAAATTAGACTAAACATTCATTGTTCATCACTTAACGTAGTGCTAATAACCTGGGAACACATTTACAGTTCTTCCGTCTAATGGCTGTGCCTTCATGGTTTCTGGTCTCCCTGGGAGCTGAGGTGCAATCAAGGCTTTTTTGTTGGTTAAATACATACCCGATGCCTACGTCATTCCAGTGGAAAGTAATCAGTGTTACTCCTGGAAGGGTCCTGGTGGTTGGCTTGGTGCGATGTGCTGAAACTGATTACGGTCACGCTGATTTCCAAAGCATCGCTCTTAAATATGGGTCTGCGAAGGGTCCTTGGGGCCACGTTGCTGCATTTCCCCGTCGTGGACAGAGCCTGCAGCGGCCGCAGGGACCTGCTGCTCAAAACTGAAAGTCCCGGTCCCCACCGGCATCAGCCTCTGCAGACTTTAACCTCTACCTGTGCTGACACTGTGCTGGGAGTATCTTACCTCTTCAGCCGTGTAAGAGCAGAAGTGTACAGATGTTGCCCGTATGACAAGTAATGCTTTTTGGTTTTGTGTACAAAATTGGAAAGGTTGTTATAAATTAGCTGCCCTGGCCCTTTCCTCCTATGTGTCCCGCTCTGCTCAGTAGCTAGCCAGAATCAGTTTTGTTTTCCATTCCCAGCTGCTGCTCTTGGGTCCTGACTAACGCAATTCCTTCATGTAGAGCAAACTCTGCTATACAGAACATGGATGTATTAAAGAGAAGTTCAAATTACAGTGTGCTAATAACTCTGTGGACAATGGCTCATGTGTATTGGCATTGTTTGCAGAGAGTTCAGGGTTTATGCCCAGTGAGTCACTAAGTTACACATGGCAAGGTGAAAAGCCATTCCCCCGTCCTTGTTTGTCTACTGGATGTAATTTCCAATTCTGATTCATTAAAACGAAGCGGTGAGTAGGAATGTGGTTCTGTTACGGGATACAAGTGGATGGGTATCTTCAAGCATTGTCTTGGCCTTTCGAAACGTGGAGCGCTCCTGTCTGGGAGTGTGAGTCCAGCTCACCTGGAGAAAAGAGTGCAGTGACGTCCAGCTGAGACAGAGCCTCGGGGAGCCGGAGGAATGATATTTAACTGGTGAGCACAGTTGCCTGGTGCCTGGTCTTCCAGCTTCAAGCACTTCTTGTGTCTAAGCCTTGGTGGCATTGTCGAATCTGAACATCCTAATCAAGTGTAATGAACATACGGTGTCTCTTTTGTGTGTAATTACATGGAAAAGTCGGAGGCTGTTGCCTAATCTTACTTGCTGCTGCTTGTTGGGATTCCTTTGAAGGAAGCAGGGCCACAACAAAAGCGGTCACAAAACATTTTGGCTTTGTAACTTGTGTGTCAGTGTCGCTTACTTTCTATGACTGTTCTGCGTCTGCATGTGCAGACACAGCATGAGTGTCTGCTGCACGCCTTAGGTGTATGGTCCTTAGGTATCTTTTCTGGAAGATATATATAAAGTAAGGATTTTAAAGGAAATTCTAAGACACTCTTATATGTATGAATCTTGTATGGGAGGAAAAAAGACCATGGTGTGCCCATGTTGCTGGTTGTGCTGTGGAGCTCGTGGGACCTCTGCTCCTGGACCTGGGGAGGAACTTCCCCTGGGCAGTGATGGCAGGCAGTGGTGTCTGTGCTCACCTTCCCTCTGCAAGAGCTGTTCTTGGCCTAAAAGAAATGTTCTTGAGTGTTTTGTGTCATGCTTTAATGTGTCCAGAGTCTGGTACGTGTAGGAACAGCTTTGTCTGAATTCCTTGTTACCAGATGTGATTTGGTCTCTCTTTATTGCTTTTTTTTATTTTGTTTTTTAAGCTTCTCATTCTGTTACATACCCAGTACAGACAGATACTCCAGCTCTGATATCGTTAGCGTTGTGCCTGTTGATTCCGTGCTGGTTGTTGATTGAAGGAATTTGAGAATCTGCTGTGGGTGTAGGTAAGAATATTTAATCAAACATCTCTAGAATACATCAAGTTCCTAGTTTTCCCGTGAAATTGTTCTCAGAGCACAAAGTCTTCACTGGATCTCTCACCCTTGACTCCTCTTCCCTTCACCTCGGTTCAGAAGGTGCGAGGGGGAGGTTTGGTGTTGCAGCCTGATCTCTTTGGAGAAGGGTTTTGGTGCCGATGCTGCTGGTGAGGCACGTCATGCCAGCGGCTCTCACTGCTTTGTGCTTCTGGTCTGTCCCAGCAGCAGCCCAGAAGGAGCTCCCACCCCACAGCTGGCCTCATCAGGGCTTCTGTTAGCCGGAGGGAGACTTGTTCTCCTGGGCTGGTCCTTCTGGTGGCCTCTGCTTTGACCTGCGCTGTGGCAACACTGTTGTGTCCCTGCCTTGGGGTGCCTTGATGTGCAGCCCCTTGTTCTGTAGCAGCGAGCTCTCAGGGGGCTATCGGGGTGTCCTGAAATGGATGCGCATCCTTCCCATTCTTTTTATTTATTTATTTGTTCCAAGAACTGGCTTTAGAAGATGCGCTCAGTGATTCTAGGGTTTTCTGGCCTGACAATGTAGTTGTCAACACAGCTTTTGTATCTGGGAGGTTACTGTAAACCAGAAACTCACTGTTTTGGCTGTGTGGTTGTCAGAGTATGCTAGAAGCTCACACAGGCAGTATTTACGGATCTTTTTCAAGCTGTTGGCCAAAGTAACTGTAACTAAAGAGCGGAGATCACAGCAGCTTGTTTCCTGATAATCTTCACAGTTAATGCGGGATTTAGGGCTTGACAGATGTGATTTTGCAGACGTCATACGTTATTATTGATCTAATATTTTGAGGCCTAGTTATCTAAATCATGATAGGGTGGTGGTAAATTTAGCTTGTAGGAGGTTGAAAAATGACTCCAGTTTTCTGGCTGTTGCTGTCACTGAAGACTCTTAATGCTATGGAACAGCCGCGGGCTCTGGCATGGCAGCGAGCTGCCGTAGGAGATGGCAGCAGGCAGTCTCCGTGCTTGTACTCCTGTCTGCTAAGGTCAAGCTGGTGACAATTTAGTACCTGTAACTTTCCAGTATCAAGATCTGTTTGGTCCTTTTCAGAAGGTACTAAGCCTTCTGCTTTACATGAACCTTAAACCTTGTTAAAGGAGCACATGAAGTTAGAGTGAATCGGGATGGCTGTTTCCCAGTCATCTTCCAAGCAGTGTGTGAAGTGTTCTTGCTCTAAGATTACTTTTCCTATCCTTGCTTCCAGTTACTGTTCCTGAAAAACTGGTTTTTCATTTTAATGGCAGCTGTGACAGCCCTGAGAGTGAAACCAGAAATTATGGTGGAGTCCTGGAATTCTTTATTGGAACTTGCGTGCTGTAGTATGTACCTTTCCTTGTGCAGTGGGGTCATGCACTTAATTTCATCTGCGGAGTGATAATTTAACTAAAAGTTTTCACCGATGAATTAAAATTCAAGTATGTAATGTAACTTTTCTAAAAACCGATTTTCTATTGTATTATCTGAATTTAAACAGTGAATTTCAGGGACTTCTTAGGTAGGTAGTAAGGGTGTGTTTTGCAAAACTAAAAGGCAAACCCAGTGCCTTATTATTGACCTTGCAATAAGAACTCCTTGGAGATATTAGAATAGTGAAGAAGGGCGAGAAAAGGGTGTGGAAGGGGGTGGGAGAGAACTGCAAGTACACTTGCCATTCAGAAAAGTTGCCAAGTGGAAGAAAAATACATTTGTTTTCTGCTTTTGTTCTCTAAAAACTGCAAGGGGTGGTGGGCAAGCAGTCAAGATGCGTAGGTGTTAAATTCCTTCTAGAAACAGTATTAAAGCCCCAAAACACCATACTGAATGAAAGTAATCATAAAAAAATTTAGAATTTTAAAAGAAAGTCTCTTCAAGTAGTATACCAAAACATACTGTGTATAAACTTTACAGGGGAGTTTTCTGTAATGTTTATTTTGACAAAACCAATTCTTGTGTCACTTTGTAAGGAGAACTGGGTGTCAGTTTATAGCATAGATAAGAATAAGAAAGTAACACTCGGTCTTAACAAACGTGCAAGTGTGCTGTTGGAGGAGAAATTGGGGCGAAAGTGTCCAGGTATATTGCCCACTTGTGCCCCGGCGGTGCTGCTGGGGAGGGGAGGGAAGGAAGGCAGGCAGGCACATATCTTAGCATCCCTGACACGCTGCGGGTGTCTGCCCCGTGCCTGTGCTTGGGCTCCCATCACAAGAGTGTGAAGAGCTGGCAGTCTTCAGGTGGAAACGAGTCTCTTGGCACTGAAAGGTGGCTTGTGGTGGTCCTGTCAATGGCAAAGAAGCTGCACAATTCAGAGGACCATGCATTCTTGGACAAACTTCCAGTTTGCAGGGTTTATCCTCCCTCCTCCAAGCACATGTGAAAGTTAATTTTCCTTGAGAAGTGTATTGGAGAACATATCTGTAAAGGGTGGCTGGGGCTCTGATGTCTTCTCTTGTAAGAGGCCTGCCGTTGCCAAAGAACAATTTTGCTCGTGCTAGTAGTGCCAGACAAGCTATTTGTAAAACTAGGAGGTCATCTTATTCCAATGACCTCAGGCATAAAATATAGAGGGTTTTCCTTTGTTTGATGAAACTGTGATACACCCTTCTTCCTCTTTGATGATTTCAGTGCAGTATTTTGGAAATACCCTTAGTTCAGGGAAGCATGCACAAATTATTTAGCATTCTGCGTCTGGTTTCTCTAGGTTCCTTAGCTCTGCTAATTATTGGTTATCTTTTAGCATGTTGAGAGAGTCTAGCACATTCTTCCAAATATTCAGAACAAAAATAATTGCCTTAAGGGGTTCTCTCTTTGTAATCTTTTTGTGCCTGATTAAAGCATTGACATTTAAGCTGTCCATCCTCCATAGGCTGATTAAAAACAAGCCTCAAATGTTAGTCCTTTTGGTCTGGAGGGAAAGAATTCTTGTGGTGTGGTGGTGTGTTGTGTTGCAGGCACGTACAGTTTGGCCTTTTGGCCAAATATGAATTCCTACAAAGAGATAGTTCCAGAGCTGTTGTAATGTTTTTCACCTTGACAGTTTGCATTTGAAAGAGCTGGAGAGTGAGGTCTGCCTTTCTAAACTCTATTGTGTATTTAGTGTTGAAAGGTAACGTGATCACTTCTGCTGTTGAACATTGATTCCAGGAGGTTTTTTATGCTCTAGTCACAAAGGGTTGCACTTGCCTGTGGCCACTAGATATTGTGGGTTATCTGGGGAGGATATTCTACTTAAAACTGATTTATTTCACCCGATGTTCTTGGGGTTCTGTGTAACGTTATTCAGCCTACAGTGGGCTGTGTTGGTTTGGCTAAGTAGAATTGGTCGTCCCAACTGTTGCAGAAGGAGTTTCTGTTCCTGTTTCCCATTTGAAGTAGGAAGGAAACTGGCAGCCCCATGTTAGACTACTGACCTCCAGTCAAATCTGTTTGTTACTTCCATTTGCGTTGGATGGTAATGCTTCCTTCAGCAAACTTCCACAGATACTGTTATATGTGATTTACAAGGTGCTCAGCAGAGTCTTCAAAATGTGCTCTGGTCAAACATTTCTTTTATTTTTATCTGAAATAATTATATAGCTCTCGCAGTCGTGAATGCTTATTTAAAGAAGTGAGAAGCTTTCGATAACAGGTCTTCTCCTTCTGACACTTGTACAGGGTGCCCCTAGTAAGTACTGCAGTGGACTAGCTACTTGAATGAGAGGCTAATACCCTCTAAATGCACTGCTTTTCAAGAAAACCCACAGCAGAGGTGTCTTAATTTTCAGTATTATTGTGTAAAATGTCTGAACTGCAATACCGGATCCTTCCGTTTCTCCAGGGGGGGTGGGCTGGCATCTAGACTGTATGTTCTTAATGTCTGTAGTCATAAGCATGACTGACCAGAGATCGTGGTGGTGTAATCTTTGATTGAGGCATTCTGCTGCTGGGTTCAGACTTTGCCTTTCATCACCCGGTACGAATCTTTTCCTTTAATGTGAGCTGATGAGTCAAAAGTCTGAGTCTTAAATGAATGCATTGCATTGCTGCGTATAAACCGAAGTTTGATACTCAGGTTAAGTTTAGTATTAGGGTTTTTTTTCCTTCATCTTTAGTGAACAATTGTAGTCTTGATCTCTGAAAGCAGAAGTCGTCTTTTTAGGTGAAACACTGATTTGTTTAAAAGCAGGTTTATCATACCTCCATAGAGGCTGTGGTTGAGTAACACTGGAAGAATGAGGTGTTGGAGGAATCTCTGGCACGTTGCATTACAAATTAGTGTTGATCATGGCTTCAGAGGAATGAGAAAGTTGAGATTGGCTTGTTTTGGGTTTATATTCAAAGGTAATTACAGCTTTTGAGGATTTTGGTCTCTCTAAGGATGGAATGGTTGGTGGGAGGAGAAGAGGTTTCCGTATCATCTCATGTAATACAACCCAACCGAAGCAGCCCATGTCTCACGTGTGATCGATCAGTTAGTACCCGCTGCATTTAGCACGGAGGTGGAGAAGGCAGTTGCTCTTATCCGTAATTCTGTGGATGTTCGTCATGAAGTGTGTTGCACTTTGGGAAGCGGGTGCCTGGTGGGTAGTTCAGGATTTAGATCTAGAAATTCCTGAGTAACAATATTCTCTTGTGGTTGATTCAGTCCCTGACAGTACACTCCGTTATTGTTTTCTCCTAATGTTGAAGCTGTTAACTTTCTCAATTAGAATGATTCCTTTTGTAACGTTATGCATTAATGATCAATTGTAATTACTAGGATATCTGTACCTCTGATATTTACGTTGATTTGATTTGATTTGAAACTTGAAACCTGTTAACCTTGAATATGTATCCATAGAGTATAACTCCTCAGTTTGGATCCGTAAGCTTCTTTGTGGTTTAGTGTTGAGACATACAGAAGCAGATCTTAAAGCAGCGGCACTGTCAGTTTTTAGAGCTTTGCTGTGGTGGTTTGCGTTCAAATGGAGCAGTAGGGTAAATCTGTCTTATTTTTTCACTACAAGTGAAGAATCTGAGGGCTACTGATCACACTTTCCTGTTTAGTGAGGGATATACGTGTGTTTGCCAATATATGGACACACGTGTACGCAGGCATGTTAGCATTTGTCTGCCTGTGAGAGGATATTGTGGGAGTTGGGGCAGTAAAGGAATTTAATTTTGGGAATCTGTGTTGAGAGAATTTACAACTTCTCTAAGGGATACAGCCTCCTGGTAATTACGGTAACTTTCCTGGATTGCTCTATTTGGTAGTGCTTGGGTACCCTGTTAGCAGAATGCTGAAGGAATTAAGGGTAAACGTATTACTGTTGTCCTCTACAGGAATTCCTTCGTTGTTTGTAATGGCATTGTTATAAGAATAAAGTCGCTGAAGCTTGATTTTTTTTTTTTCTTTTTTCCTCCAGTGGTTTCATTGGAAAAGGTTGTAGAAGAGCTTTACTTTTGTGTGATATTTTATTCTCCAATTGTAATCTTCTCGTTCTCATGTTTTTTTTCTAGTGTGCTGGTGCATTGTCATCAAAGTTGAATGAAAACACAGAGTATTTTAGTTGGAAGCAGGTGTGGTGACTAATATTTTACTGATGCATCAAAACGTTTTGAGACAGTTTGTAGAGCTGCATCCCTGACCGTTACCTAGATACTGAGTGGGTGACTTAAGTTACAACATTGATAAGAAATCTCATTTTGCCTTCACTACTATTTATTAAGCAGGACTTAATTTCCTGACAGGCATGATCTTTGCTTGCTTGAATCCACAAAGAAATATGAAATTATATACTGCAAAATCATAAATGTGCCATTATAAAAACAGCAATATTCTTATCCATTTGTATAAAAAAATCTGAAGATTAATATGGTGGAAACAAACTGCAGTAAAGTGCTTTCCTGCCTATTAGTCTTTCTCTGTTTGAGATACTTGTTACGTAGTTATGGGACCTTGATAGCAACGTTTGCTGGCTGCAAAGGTAGGTTGGGCAGAAGCACGATGAAGAGTGAGGAAAATCCTTATGATGTGATGTGTTTGTGTGTTAAATGTGAAACAGCAGTTGCTTAGTGCTTTATTTGGGGGGTGGGAGGCAGGGAATAATGGTTTTCAGAGTTAGCACATCCTCCTGCCTTTGTTTGTAGGTACTGTTATTAGCTGTCTGTCTCGCTGTTTACCTGTCTGCCTGTCGTCTGGCATGGAGCTCATTCTTCCTTGCCGTGTCTGTGGGACCAGCTCGTGTTCGGTTGGACAACGCTGCCTCTGCGCCTTCCTGCAGCACTTCTCCTGGAGATGTTTAGCTATATTTTAGAACAGGAAAAAAGTTTCAGTAAAAAAAGTACGTTGACTCTCCATTAATAGTGTGGAGCTCTAGTCCAAGAGAGGGGGAAGAGAACAAAAACTAGAGCATTGTCTGCAATAAGAGGAAAGTTATAAACAGATGACGAACTCAGATGTTCAACACTATTGAGTTGCATACTCCCAATTTGTCATGACTGATAAGCATAGAATTGACCTTTGGATTTCATCTTCCACCTCCTCCTCATCCCCAGGTTTCTGTACCAAATTTATTATTTAATAAGAGTCTACCTTTTTTCCTTAGCGTTTTAGTGTTCTGACCTTTCCTATCATGATTCCTTTTTTTTTCTTTTTTCTTAAAAGGGAATTTCAGATGTTGGTAATTTCTGGCCAGTTTCTCTTAAAGAACAGGGAGGTTTTTTTGTGAATTAGGCAAACTGATGTTTTTGGAGTTAGGACAAAAAAGGTTTAACCAAAATGCTGCTATTTGATGGATCTTTGTCATTTGGAAGGGAGATTGTTAATCTTTCAGGTAGTCATCTGCTTGACTAGCAAAGCATTGATTGAACTGGAAGCCTGAAATTGCCCATTTTGCGTGTTGAGGTTTGGGCAACTTTTCAGGAGCCTGGGTAAGGAGGGTGGTTTTATGGTCTTTGGTCTCTTGCTGAAAAATGTTTGGTATAAAATCCTGCTCTTCGACAGACATAAGCATTGAGATTAGTTTTGGGTACTCCGAGCTTCTCATCCTGTCGAACTCCAGGAGCTCAGTGTTTTCAAGGCAGCTTGCTTTTGCTTTTCTACTATCAGCATGTAAGTCTGAAAGTTATTTTTGAAACTAAGTAATGAGTGTCTGGGAACTTTATGGTAATGTTTCACTTGAGGATACTTCTTCATAGCTGTACTCTTGTTCTGAACTGTGATAAGGGCTGCACTGTGCTTCAGATATTCAAAACTCTCTATAAGCTGCTCGCTTTGAAGCAATGACATTTGATGTTCCCGTCTCTCCGGTTCAGGGCCCTTGGTATTTCGCTCTGCAAAATCAGCTTTTCCAAAGGAAGCTTTTTCTCTGGCAAAGTCAGGGTTTCAGAAATGCTGACTCGGTGTGATGAAACAGCAGTAAAAATAATATAAAATTTCCCCTCGCTCATTCCTTTAAATGTTTTTCTTTCTACTGAAGTCTTATATCAATATAATCCAGGGTTCTTAGGTGGAAGGTGTTTATCTGTGTTGGGTGTGGGGAGCTATTGGTGAGTGGTGAGTAGAGAAACTTTTTATTTTCATGTAGAAATACTTTGCTTTTTTTTTTTTTTAATTTACAAAAGTATTCTGCTGAATGGAGGTACTTAAATAAACCGTAATAGTGGCTCTAGGGCCTCTGTTCTTAAACAAGATCTGCCTTTTTCAAATTTTTTTGAGGATGCTTCTATTCCTAGGAGTGGAAGGTAAATCTTAAGTCTGTGCCTGTAGCCCTATGTGCATGTTATAAAGAAACAGAAGGAAATGCTATCTAAGGAAACTCTTACTAGCCCCATTGAGAGACTTGCTACTTTTGCAGGGGGAAAAAAAAGATAAAAATCCGAGCGTGCAAATGTTACTTCTGACAGTCTGCAAAAACAGAAGGCCAGATTTCACTTTCCTATTTGTGGCTATACTGTTATTAACTGATGCTGTCCATTGTAGTTGCTTCCTGGATTTACAAGAGAGTGAAATGAAGTCCCTTTTTATATCTTTTTTTCGTCTGTGTAAAGATACTATAGTAACTCAACTGACATTTCCTCACTTGAAAAAAACAGTATCTGTCATGTATATGGGTAAATGTAAAGTTTAGAGTTTAGGAAGAAGTCCTGTATCATGGTCATAGTGTGGTCCATAGCTGTCTGATGTTCTTATGCAGCGGGAGGCTGTGGGTATATGGAAGACTATAATTCTAAGAAATCAAGTTCTTGGTCATTTGAAGTTGTTCAGTGGATCAGGTGTAGTGATCCTGTGTTACAAAATTATCATAAAGGAATTATGATTTTTAGCAAGGTCCTAGGAAATCTCAGCATTGCTCAAAATGCCTATGGCGAGTGGACTGGCAATTGAGGGCAGAGAACTGTCACCTGGTACCACAGACGGAAAACTTCTTCATGGAATATATGCTATTTTTTCCTGAATAATAGAATATGGCTCCGAAGTGGCTGAACCAGTTTATTTTATACAAATGTTATTGGGTGCATTCTCAGGCAGTGATTTAAGATCATGCCGGAGTTTGCTGCTGGTGTGTTTTATGATAAGTACTTTAATTAGGCTTTTTGCATTGGTGGTATTTCTTACATGGCGTGAGGACGCTTTGCTCCTTATGAGTGCTCCTTAAACTATGTCGTTCTCTGCAAGATGCTTTCTTGAAGTCTTTTGAGAATATTTTCATTCATCTCACTGACTAATCCATCCGTTCTCCTCCCTAACAGTGCCTCAATGCTTGTATTTAATTTATTTTTTTTTTAAGGCTAAATAGGAGGATACTTTAAAGGGAATGGTTACTCCAAGTATGCTGTCTAGTACTAAGTGAAAAGTTGTGTGCTGGTGTTCTTTTGCACCAAATTTTGCACTTTATATATCAAAAGTTTATGCCACTGAACAGGGAGAGTAAGTAATGAAGATGGAGGAGTTGCTTTCTGGTTCAGGTGATCTTATTCCTTTTAGCCAAGGGACCATACGTTCTACTACACATGTTTAAAGGGAGCTGACTGCTGCTCCCACAGATATTGGGGGTGGGGGTGACAGTGTGTGTCACCTGGGTGTGTGTCACCCGGCTCTGGGTGCGGAGGTTGGGCTGCTTGAACCAGCACTGCTAAGGTCGGTGAATCTGCTGTATAGAGATCTGATTATGTACACTGTGGATGGGAGAACTCCAGCGTGTTTCTGTATTTTTATTTCTGGTGTTACATTATCAGGAAAGAATTTGGGAGTGCTATTTTTACAATTGGCTTTAAACAGGGAATAAAGGGAACAGCGCGGATTCCAGCCTTCGATGAAGTAACAGGAAGGGAAGCAATGAAAACCATAAACCGTGCTGAGTAACATTTCCTCTCTTCTGCTACACCCCCCTAAGGGTGACAAAGTCTTTATTGAGCCCGACAGGATTCCTAATGAAAGATGCATTCAGTCTGTGGAGGGAGCCTGCTGAATCATGGGGAGCAAGCGACGGCAGCAGGCTGGAGGAGTACACAACCTGCTGTCCATGCGCCAGAAATTACTCCTGTTTGCCTTACTGACATCTAGGCACTTTAAATTTAATACAGAGAAATTCAGCCATGGTCCAAGAGCCTGTTAAAATCCTTGTCCCGATACCAAGTGAGTGCTTGATTCTGCTGAAGTTTGTTTCCAGCCTTGTTTCCCGCCCGGCCCTTTCTGGCCAGAGCACTGAGAGCAGCAGCTCTCCAACAAACAGGGAGCTTGTGGCGGCTTTCAGCCATGCGGCTTCCTTCCCTGGAAGATTTTGTACCTGGTGGTTGTCTTGAATGCCAGTGGAATTTGGGAAGCTGTTACCATGTGGCTTAACTGTTGTTTCAAAGGGAGAAATGTGTGTCTGTTTCTTTCAAAGTGTATTATACAGCTGAATCTGTAATAGATCTTTAGAAAATACTAACATTTTTGTTTGCTCTGAAGCACATGAAATATGCATCCTGGCAGCTGTCTTGTCTTACCTTGGAAAAAAGCAGGAACGTAAAATCCCACTCGCTGTCCTTTGCACTCACTCCCGTAAGCAGCAGGTTGTGGTGTGTGAGCCGGGGCAGCCGCCTGGGCTGGGCCCGGGGAGGCTGCAGCCAGCCAAGCGTATGTTCTCGCAACAGGAATTTAATGTGTTTGGGGTGGAATTGAGAGACAGGTTCTGCGTAGCTCTTCGGGACAGGTTTGCATGCGAGAGCAATCTGTCTGAACTTGCTGACACAGCTGTTTCGTACACGTGGCTTTGAAGTGCTGGTGCTGCTGTGCAAGGTTCTGCGCTTTTCTCATTCCCCTTGCAAAACTCTGGACTGACGGTGAATAATACCTGCTATTCGGTGTCCTTTGAGACCCCTCATTTATTCTTCAGAGTGGGTTTAGGGCATCTAAGAAGTCCGAGCCCCTCGGGGATGGCAGTGCCTCTCCCCTCTCAAACCACACGCAGCACACAACATTATCAGACAGTGCTAAAGGGAGCCTGCCGGGATTTATGGTTTCCTCAGCTTCCCAGTACCTCACTGAGGATGGCTCTTTGGGAGATTTATCAGACTTTGCAACTATGAAGTCATTTTGGAACAATTTACTCTATTTTCCTTAGAAATAGAACAGATTTCCTGCTTGGTGTTTTAATATAATCATGTGTTACTGGAACACCTGGCTGGGGTCACATCATGTAAAGCATCAGGTTTTCATTTTGTGTTTATGAAGAGCAAAGTTGCTTCTGATGCAGTCATTTCATCCTCATTCCAGACCATCACACTGCTTTTGCCAACTTTTAACACTGCAGAGGAATTTGACTTGGACCTTATTGCAGACTTACAGCATGTGAATGCGGTTCATGTGAATTACAGTTGTACTGGCTGGGGTGGTTGTTGTTGGGTGGGAAACTTTATATTCAGAACTCCATACTCCAGACCACCGTCGTTCCATTGGATCCTTAATTTCAAACTTTGAAAAGTTGCTCGCTGGATTAAAGGCGAATGATAGGGAGAGAAAAAGAGCGGAGCGGAAAGAAGCGATGCAAGCTCACAAACTTTGCTCATCAGCTCAGGTGACAGAGACAGGATGAACTCCTTATTGAGCGTGGACATGAAATTGTTAAAAGTTAACTCAAATAAACTTCAAAGGCGGCTGCATAAATCACTCTAGCCTTAGGACACTAGTAATCTATGCTTCAACAAGTTTCCTGGATTAATAAAAGGGTACCTGGGCCGCCGTATCCCCTGGTGTGCTGCTGAAGCAGAAGAGGTGGCCGTAGGGGCAGAGAATTGCTTCCAGCAGCGCTTGGTGCTTCTGCACTGTTGTGCTTGTTCGGAAGCACTCAGATCTTTGTCTGTCTTTTAAAAACGATGCTGATAATGAAACTAACGACAATCACCAGTTCTCCAGTGATTTTGAGGTCTGATTATGCTCTCATGATGACTTTTTTGTCTGACTTTTTATTTATTTTTAAAAACTACATATTGGCACCTAGGAAATTAATATTTTACCATTCTGATCCAAAAATCAGAAGTAGCGAATTATTTTCAAATAAAGGTGTTTTAGGGTAAATGGGTGATGGTAGTAGTTATCTTGTTTGCTTTCATGTGATGGGCTTTCAGTTGAAGCTTCTTTTATTTTCCGTTATTCTACGGTTGTGGCATCTTGTGGTGATGACGGGAGTTAGCATCTGGCAGGGAAAACGAGCAGTGGTCTAGTTATTTGAGTGGCTCTCTTCGTAGTCTGTTGGGATGAGGATGTTGCCATAGAAGAAAGCTGATTTATATAACATTAAATTGTTACTCAAATCTCCATATTTTTACACTGCCTTTGGTTTAGCAGCTGGTTAAGGAAGGATGTGTGTGTCGGGGGTGATAAAAGCTGCTGGTGAGTGGAACTGGGGCTGCTGGTGTATCGGCGCCGGGCCACGCTTTCCCTGTGGCCGGCTTTGGCGATAACGGTGCCAGCCGCAGAGCCATCCCCTGATTTCTGTTCTCCTGCCCAAACGCAGGCTATTTTATATGGTGTATATTCTTTCATGTGAAGAATGTAAAGAAACAGATGTCCCCTGCTTTTTAAGCAGAGGTGGCAGCTGACAGCGTTTCTGCTCGTGATCTCCATGCTGTGAGAACTGGAGGCAAAGAAAATAAGCCGTTCTGGGCAGCTTGATGTGGGATCGTTGTAGCCACAGCGTTCACGTCTTGACTCTCTGTAGTCTAGAAAACCTCCTTCCCAGCAAGATTAACAACTCCTGCCTGCTTCCCTTTGCTCTTTGCCCAGTTCCCCTCCTTCCCTTGCCTCACCGGAGCTGCATTTTTAGCTAGTTGGATGGAAAATGGGAGTTAATTTCTCCTTAAATAACCTAGGCAAGGTAGTTTTCTGTCAAAGATTGAAGAATATGTGTGGGCATACCATTTGAAGGTACATGCTGTGCTTTAGTGTCAGCTATTATTATCAGCGAAAAGTTCTGAAGATACAGATTACAAAATAAAATAATTTTGACCTTGGTCCCTAGTTTAGGGCATGTGGAGAAATTGTTTTTCATCAATAATTGTGTTTCGCTTGAGTTTTGGCGGAAAGAAGTATGTAAAAAGATAACAGGGCAGGGTATGTAAAGGGTCTGTAACTTTCCAGCAAATACTTTGTGTTCTGCTGTTGTAGGGCTGGTTGTTGCCCTTTGGCATCATCTTTTTACAGCCCTTTCTTTTCATAGTGGGTATCTGTGAAAATTATCTCTACCCTTTGTACTGTGGTTATGTGCTTGTCTGCCACTTATAACCGCTGTTATAAATGGATGTAACGTACATCCATTTTCAAAAATACCAGCTTTTAATCCTATTTTCCGTCTTATAAAGCTTGAGAAATGAATGCTTTCCTCTCTGCTGGGGGGTTTTTTGGCTGGCAGTGTCTGTCCCCGAGGTGGCCACAGCACCTACCCCTCATCGGCCGCTCGCTACCTCCAGCTGCGTGGGAATTACAGTCATGTTCCTCGCTTGCGAAAATATAAAACGAGACTAAATGTAGTCTCTCAAACATAATTTCAGTGCTATTATAAGCATTTATTCTTAAATGGAGATGGGAGTAATGGAAGAAACTTCATAAAGTATGATTGATGTGAAATTTTCCAGTTATTAGGAAAAACTGGACTAGATTAGCTGCACATAACCTCCCTTGCTAGACTTGGAAGTAGCATGGGAGGGAGAGGAGGAATTTCACCTTAAATAACGGATATTTAAACAAACAAAAAAAAGCATTATTTTAACAAGACCTGTAAAACCCATTGGATGGGTACATTGGGCACACCAGAGGAGCGGCAGCCCATGGACCTTCCTGGGAGATGTGATCTGAGTTACCTCTTGTGCTCAGTGGTACCTGAGAAAATCACCTGCCCTGCTTAATTAGGAGAGGTGATTGCTTTAAAAATCAGTTATTTTTAGGAAGAGCGTTACAGATCCTGATTTAAAACAGCCCATAGAAGCTAATGCAAGAGTAGCTAATATCTTTAGTCTGCTGAAATGTCACCTGGCTGGGTAGTGAACAGTATGATGTTTCTTATTTCATTTAACAACTTTAAAGCGGTAATAGTGGCTGGAATTAAATGCCTTCTGCTGCGGTGGGGGAATAGGAAGCTTTGCCTTCCCTTGGCTGTGGCTCAGCTCTTCTCTCTGCCACCGCACATCTCGACAGCACGAGTCTGAGCTGAGGGACGCTTTCCAGGCGTGAATCTCTTTAAACAAATGTTTATATTTTTAATTTACCAACTGTTTATTTGTCAAGCTCCTAAATAAGCCTGGTGGGTTCGTACAGTAGCCCTGTTAGGCCAGTCTGGCTGCAGGGGGAGTGCGGGAGATGGCCCATGCTAAATTAACCTGCTCAGGGGCTGTGCTCTCTGGAGTTGTACAGAATAATTCTCAAGTAAGGATGTGGTCGGTTTTCATGTGCACAACTTAAAACTTTGTTATTAAACATGAATATGTTTGCAGTTCTGCTTACAGTTTTCTGTAACTAATGAGAATAGAACTGCTGATGTAAAACATATTCTAAAGACATTCTGTTATATCTTAGTCTAGACTAAATTATATAGAAAAATATGTAGGAAATATCGGAAAATGCAGCAAATGTAGGAAAGTGAATATAGAAGCAATGAGTTAGGAAGAGTGGAAAAATTTATCTTTCCTTGTTTAATTGTAACACCAAATACTAACTGTCCCCCCGGCTGCCTGGTAGCCCAGCATCAAGAGGAGTTGAGAGCATTCACTGCTCCCATCCTGGTGGGCCTCCAGGTGGAGGAGGCAGGAGAATGGAGCACAGAGGCTTTATTTCAGTTGTTAAAATTCTTTAAGTACCATTAACTACTACGATGCTACACAGTCGGAGGATATTGTTGCTGCGTTCCTGTGTCTAAAACTTTCTGGTGGTGAAGTCAAGGCAGTTCCCTGTTCGGAAAGGGGGGGAGCTCCATAACAGAGCTCATACGGTGCCTGGAGTGACCCTCGGCCACCCAGTTGCTGTTTCCTACAGGCTTTGGTGTTCACCTCCAAGCAGGTGGTGTCTTTGGAGTCTTGTTTATAGCTAGTGCTCTTAGCTGTTTCACTAAGAAAATCAAGTTTGTGGCAATTCACAGTTGGAGGATTAAAATGAGATTGGACTGTGTGAAATGGGTGCTTTATAAATATCTGTGTTAAGCATTCAGGCCTTCTGTTTAATTTTCATGGATTTTGGTAATGACATTTAAAAAAAAAAGAATCAGTTTTTTTTATTGGTTTTACATGGCCTGCAATTACATATGACCTTTCATTTGGTATAACACTCTATATCCGTTACGCTTCTAAACATTGACTATTGAGCCAAGGAACTTTTCTAAAGTAAATCCATTGTAAATTCTGAGGCTCGCATTCATATTGATTTACCTTTTGTAAACACTGTATAAATGCAGCACTTGAAAATTCAGAACATATTTTCCAAGGCCAAGCTGGGGAGACTGCTCTGTGGTATATAATGATTTTGTTGTGCATGTATTTAATGCTAACAGCCCACCTGTTCAGGATAGTGAATTAAATGATGAATAGCCCTAGTGAGCAATTTTTCCCTGGCATGTGGTCTGCACCATCAGCACAGATATTTTTGTGACTGAAGAGGATCCTGTGTAGTGAGAAGTTTAAACAGCTGTATCTCCTAATTACAGCTTCTATCTAAAGTCCAATTTTTAAAGTGAAATAATCTTCGTGTTTTAGTATCACTGCTTAAAAAAAAGTTTGTTTGCTTCTGCGGTTGCTGATGGATGGTGCTGATGTGAAGCTGAGTCTTCGTAGCAGGAGGTGGGAGACAAATCTACAACTTCATTGTCTTCATCTTTGCCAAAGAGTATTTTGGAGTAACTTCTAACGGGCTCCCTTTAGTCAAGGACTGGGCTGAGTCAGAGGTAGCAGGATGGAGCAGGGCTTGTAGCAGGGCTACCAGCAGGAACTGAGGCAGGAGTGAAACAGCTTTTTCTCTCTAAACATAACGCTCTTACTATGAAAAGGTGCTGCGGTTCTCTGCACCACATATAGTGGCTGGACTATGTGGTTTAGGTTTTCTCTAGGGTTCTTGGCTATTAGCAAAGTAATTTTGCAAAATACCCCCTCTAAAGAGGGGTTACAAGGTTTCGACAATTTTTGAGCTCAGATGAATAGGACTGTCCTATTTGGCTCATTCCACGTGTTGCTTGCTGCTGTATCCATTCATGTAAATAATAGTTTCAGAGATACTTCTAATAAATCTTTTTCAGGTAAGTGTTTATGCATCAATTGGACTTCACTCTTTTCGCTTCCACAGCTTAAGTGCAGACAGGGTTCTTCAAGTCTGCTTGTGTCCTGACCTATCTAGTAAATTGGAATTTGTCTCTAGAATTAATGTCTCGTAAATCTGTGTAACTTATTGCAGAATCTGAGAAGGTAATGCTGAAGTGATTAGATGCTGTGAATAAAGTTATTGATGTCTTTTTTTTTTTTCCTCTCTTTCTTTTTAGGACTTAAATACTATCTATTCTTTCCTTCATGGGCTGGACATACTCTCACATTTCAGGGAACATCAGCTAAGGTAAAGTACATACAAAGGCATAGCACAACTGGTATCTGTGACAGTATTTTTGTGGAGATGAGCAAAGCTTTTTTCAGCCTGCGCTTCGAGGTGGCAGAGCATTGGCCAAGTCCATTGCTGAGTTAAGTCATTGCAATAACATGGTGTGGCATCTAAACTAATTAGCTTTGCGAAGAATGAAGGCAGAGCTTACTCCCGTTTGTCTACAAAGGACTGCGTAGACAGTGCCCTATGGTAGCTCCAGATTACAAAAGCTTTTTAATGCTTCAGACATTCAGATGATCTCAGAATACATAAAATGGAAGGCCAACAAAGCACAAAAAGTGCGTTGGAAGTATTTGAGTTCCTTCAGTTCTGTTGCTATGGGTAATTCCAGTGTGTGGGAGTGATTTAAACACTTAGAGAACATGCTGTATATTATCTATTTGGATAATGAAGAATACTGTAATAATGTGAATTTTATGGTTAAGCACGTCCTTTGTTTAGAACAAAAAAATAGTTGAATTTGAGGTCTTAGAGCCTGAAAGCGAATCTACTGAAATGTGGTGATTAATGGCTTATGATCTTTGGGGATTAAAATTGAAATTAAACTTCTCCTCCTCCCTCAGAATAATGTCATCAAGTGCCCGCTATGAGAGGTACAAGGGCAACCAAGTTCTCTTTTGGTAAGTACATATCCCTTGTTGGAGTTCTTCAGTGGAAGTGTAAACAACCCCCCTGTTTTGCATGCTATAATGTATCACTTGTTTTTTCCGTAATTGTAAATATAAGACTTCACAACATTTAAGCCTGGCCAGAGTGGTTAAAAGCTTTGACAGGAGGCGGTTGTGACAGTAGTACGGTGCTTACACTTGAGAGGTGGCCACGAGTGAACGGCAGGGCACCCATGGAGAGCAGAGGTGTGTTCGTGCCCTGCAAGATCGATGACAAAGTGGGCAGTGTCACCTCTGCGGCTGGGGGGAGTGGTGGCGACAGCTCAGTAGGTGGCACTCTTCCCCTGGAGCTGGCACTGACTGCAGCGGAGGAGCCCGACTGCTTTGTAGGAGTATCCTGTATCAGAGGAGTGATGGAGCACAAACACTATCTCTTCTTCTATTTTAAATTGCTAGAATTAGTATTTTAGCTGAGAGTTCTGTTTAGGTTCCTGCTTGGAGGCTAATACACTTTTTCTTCTCATATTTTAGCGTTATGGTATATTTATCCTCCCATGGTTAATACTAAGTTGCTGTGTAAGACACACCTTCCGCTACATGAGTCTAAATCAGTGAGATGCCACCAACGGGTGCGTGTGGTGGCTGTTTGTGACAGCCCTGTTCCAGTACGGGGTCAGTGTGTACCTGTGGGGTTTTGTGCTGGAAGAGGAAGATGATGTTAGGCTGTAGCTGGGAAGCGTCAAGGCAGCGCTCTAGGCAGAGGCAAAACCTCCTGCTGTAAAGCACGGTAACTTCTACGCAGACAATGCCGCACGTGTGCGCGGTGTGAGTGCAGAGATGGAGGAATGTGAAGCAGGACTCGGATGTAGGAGTCTTGTATTTTATCCGTAACACTTCACAGCTCTGTGTAATATTACTGTCTGTGTGGAGTTGCTAATCGACTTTAGCACGGAATACAAATTTCCCTGTATTTGTAGCTTTATGTACACTTGCACTGGAGTGAAATGTTTTTACTGAAAATTAACAGTTTCATTTTAATAAAATATATTTTTAAGTTGACTTAAATTTAAAATTGAAAGGTGTAAGAAACATTCTGGATGCATATATATGTTTTTTAAAAAGTTATTTCTTGGTACTGTTCAATGAAAGTTCTTAGGTTTACAGTCTGCATACTGGACTGGTAGGGTGGTAGATCATTATTTTACTCCAATAACATTTTGGATAATGTATTTTTGAGTTGCTGTAAGAAGAAAGTCGATATATCAATGATTATTTTTCTTACAGCTCAGAAACTATTGCAAGATGCTGGTATATACTGCTTTCTGGATCTGTGCTCATGAAGGATTCCATGTTTTTACCACCTTGCAGGTATGTGAAGTTGTTGTTATTACTATTTAAGGTCAGGTAAGATCTCTTTTTTTAAGAAATGCTTTCTTATGTGTTGATGTTACTGTAATTTTTTCACAATTTTAAAATAATTTTTTCATTATGTTGTTTTCTAAAGTTTGATAGTGGAAGAAATGTTCTGCTAAATTCATTTAAATTACCTTTCACTTTCCCTGTGTGTTGAAATTTCTGGGTGAAATACTGCACTTCGTGGTTTTTAAATCTCGTTTGGCTTTTTAAGTTTAGAAGAGAACTTGTGATTACCTTGTTAACTAGGGGCTTTTTGAATAATTCCCGTTGTGTAACTGTTTTGTACAGAGTCCCCTGTCTCAAAATACATGACCGTATATCATGCAGCTTCTACTGTTTGGTTGGAGGCTGTATTTAATGGCAGATACGATTTTTGTGGGAAGGAAGAGGACGGAGGCAGCAGCATCGGTTACAGAGAGCAGATGACAGGCGTCTGGCTGCGTCTCAGCTGAACCACGGTGACTGTTGTGACAAGCTCTCACTGAAGCACAGTATTTGACTTGAGCTGGCCCTTGCTGCACTGTAATACTCTGCCTGACCTCCTACATCACTCAGAAATTTTACTTTACTATCTCTTGAAGCTGTACGTTACTTGTATTCAAGCCACACTTGTAGGCTAGGCAGGAGTGGTTTAAAAAAAAAAATAAAATACAAATTTAGACTTGCCTTCGTACCCAGTTGGGATAGTTTTTGATGAGATTAATGAAAGTGCGGGTGCCTCTTATCAAACAAAATAAAGGCTTTCACCCTGTGTGATGCTCTGTGATGGGCTCCATCTCCCGTGGGCAGCGGGGCGCTGGCCCCCTGCCGCAGTGACCGCCGCTGTGGTGCTCTCCAGCGGGCTCCACTTCCCGCGGTGCCGGGCTGGAGTGGGGCTGCTTCCCTTCTGGCCAGAACGGCGCAATGAGACTGATAAAGAGCAGATACAACTTAATGTAAATGTCTTCCCTTTCTTCAAAATTACCTGTACCGAGGGGTCTGTGAAACTCCCATTATTCGGCTGGGCTTTACTCAGCATGAGTTGACCATGAGCTGATAGACTTAAAAGTGTCAACTCCGTCTCAAATACATTTTCATATACTTGAATTTCACATGAAGTACTAATAGGAACATGTAGAACTGAATTTTTCAACTCTCTTCTTGGTTAGCTGCAGGCTGGGTGTCAAACTCTTAATGCTCCTTGAGTGACTGAAGTTCAGTAGTGCCAGAAGTGAGGACGTGGCAAGTTGACGTTTGCATAAAACCTAGATAAAATTATTTTGCTGAATTTAAGGAATGTCACTTAAACTCCTCATTAAGGTTTTTCGTGCCTTTTTTTTTTAAAAAAAAAAAAAGGCAAAACACATCTGATGATGCTAGTTCTATTATGGATAATGAGGGAAAATAGGTGCTAGGTGGTGAAAGGGTGCCAGGGTTCTGTTAGATGAAAGTGTGGCAGGTTACAGTGTACCTGGGGTGGTTCCTGGGGTTTATTATCCCCTTACGTAGTGAGATCACGGGAAAAGGAAGAGACTGCACTCCTCTGGACAGCCAGGTTGTTCCCTGTCCAGGTCTTCATTGCAGTAGGAGCCAAAAAATGAAAAATTCAAATGTTAGGAGGAACTTTGTGCTGAAGTTTTGAAGGAGAAATGCACACACGTACAGTTAGAAAACTAATGTTAGTTTTCAGTTAGATGCTGAAAACCTTTGAATCTTTTTGTTTCCCCCACTGCTTTTGACTTTGGGGCCACCTGTAAACTCTTCCCTGGGGCTGGGGAACAGGGGAATGAAGAGCACAGGTTGCTTTCCCTTTCATTCAAATCAAACAATGCATTGTCCAAACTCAAGTTATAATTTAGAATATAATGCTTTCTTGATTTTTTTTTTTAAAAGTGCCCTATAACAGTGGTATAAACTTAAGTTACTTTCCCTGGTCTGAATACCTCATATAACGTTTTTAATTGAGGGCACTGCAGAGTCACCAATCATTTACAGATTATTTTCATATGAAACAGGGCCTTGGATAATTTAGTAGTATTCTTTTGTAACTGTAATTAGCAGCATTTTAATTTCATTTGAAGTAATATTTAATGTTATGCATTATTCCTTGTCCCCAACCAAGTTCCTGATTATGTGAGTCATTTTGAAAGGAGGTGTAAATACGCGTCTGTAAGGAAACACAGCATTGCCTTCATTCTCACTGCCTTGGGTATTGCCAAGCTATTATTTTTGATAGGAAACAAAAACAAGTTGGCTGTTTGTTTGGGTGTGGTTTTTTTTTTTTTTTAACTTTTGTGTAAGCTGTAACAGTGGAAATGACCCACAGTATACCATTAGGTGTAAATCATCATGGGAAAGTGGTGGGCAGGTGTAGGGAATGAAAAGAAAACCACGCTTAAAGTGTTCCGAGATTGCTGAAGGATGAATGGAGGCATCCTTCCAGCCGGTTAGGTTTTTGGTAGACTTAAAGCCAACCTGTTTGATTTGTTGAATATGCAGTACAGATGTGTCAACACATGAGCTGAGGTGGGCGAGGTTGGGGACGGGTGTCCCCAGGTGTCACCTGGGCAGAAGTGCTGCAGGAGACTGGTGAAGGCTTTGAGATGTCCTGGGGGAAAATTGATGAGGACCAAAATAAATCCTTAATGTGAGGAGGGCAATAACTACCAAGGATGAGAAATTCGGCTTTGATCTGGAGGCCTCCTAGTGCTTTGAAAAGGTCAAGAGCCAGACTTGAATAACTGTCGTTTTGGAAGAACTGGGTAGACGGAGGCATTTTGTAAAACAGATAATAGTTGGCAAATGGATTCCAGTTTGAAACTCAATCCTTGTGTATACTTCGTAACACCCCCCACTCCTCAGTTATCCCTCTGTAATGTCGACATAGGAATTTCAATTTTATGTTTGTCCCCTGGAGCATTTGACAAACACTTCATATTTAAAGAAATGTAGGGTTCTTTGCTGGGAATACTGGAACGGTTTTTTATAAAATATGAGAAGCAGGATACTGGTGTTTTTCAGTTAGAGAAAGCTAGTTTCCTGGGCAATAGGGGGTTTTAAGGCCCCACTTTCTTCTGAAGTTGTTTTTAATCTGTTTTATTTGGCAGTCATTCTTCAGAATTCAGGATTGTGTTGTAAACTAACTGCATGGCAACTTTTGTTTAATAATTATATTAGAAACTGCTGTTAGAATTGATTGTTAGCGAGATACTTTCAGTCTCCATAAATAAGACTGGAAAGTGATGATGACTTACTGATTGTTTCTTGGTACCTCCTCACAATACTTGTTCTTTTTCTGTCATCTGCCCCAAGATTAGCTTGACAGGTAGGAGGAGACCTAATAGACAATTGTAAACTTAACCTGGTTAAGGCGTTGGTTAAGTTCTCCTTCTTTTGCATTCCTTGTTTCATCCACTGTCTGCCATTCAGTAGTTTCAGAGTCAACAGAGCTTCAGAGAAACCTTAACTTTCTTTTGCAGATCTTTTTGAAATAAAATATTCTGTAGATTCAAACCTGAAAGAGGCATAGCTCCACAGAAGCGTAAGAAGGTGGGCAGTCACTGCTTTCTTGACTTTCTATAAGTATTCAAATGAGTAATATTGTGGGCTGTGCCGCACTGTGCTTCAGAAGGGCTTTTTGTTCAACCTGCATGAACTTGTGTGCGGGCTGTAATTCAGAAATCGGCTTAAAAATTGGAGGAGTAAAACTTACATCCAGATATGAAAATTCTGTGCAGTATTCTGACACTGATGATCATGATGAGAAAAGCCCTGTAAGATTTTTTTTTTTTTTTAAGGGAAGAAGCAGATCAATCAGTAATACTGTGTACAAAGATGGCATAATCTTGATTACCCTACTGCCTGGAGAATGGATTTGTCGATAGATTTGGCATAGTAGGAAAGGAATTTGCGTCTAACATGAAAGCGCTGGCTGGAACAAAAGAACAGGATTGACGGATTTTGTGGAAGGAAAATCATGTCAACAAGTTAAAGAGTTTTTGTGTTAACCTTGCTTGTTAATCAAGATAATTCATGTGAATAGGATGTTTGAAGGAGATTACTCACAGCAAGATTAACCATAGGAAATATATCAAGGGCCTGGAGGAACTTTTGAAGCCAATTATGTGGATGACAGCCTCCTACAGCTGTGAGAATTGAACCTCCAAGGGAAAATACAAAGTCTCGAAACATTCAAGATACAGTATTATTAAAAACAAACACTTTTCTGAGCCCTTCCAAGAAATTCAGACAGCCCTTCCAAAATCTCACAAGTGGAGAAAACTGGAATCAGAATCATTGTCCTGTTCAGGTAGTGCATTTCTTGGCTAAAACCACTTACTTTATCCAAAATGGACTCACGGTTGTATTGTGGTATCTTTTCAGGAGAGTTGTAGACGTGTCTGTGACTCAATAAGCCATTTCTCTTTCTATTCTTGGGTAAAAGGAGAAGGCGCGAATGCTTGGATCAAGAAAATAGTCATAATGAAAGAGGAACTCCAGTCTTGCGTTATGAACAATGGCTTGGGTTGAAATTATTTTAGCTTGTTTTTTATTAATATTTGTGAATAACAATATTTTAATATCTTTTGAAACTTACTGTGACTGTTAATACTGTTTCAGTCCATTCTATGTGAAGTACCAGAAGCACAGAAAATTCTGTGCTTTTACTGGCCCGTCAACGTTGGTAAATAAGAATGCAGGATTAAAGACTTGCAATTTGCAAAACTTAATTTTTTTTTTGCATTTTAGAAGTCTTTAAATTTTGATGTCTGTAACTTCATTTTCAAATATATTTATACCTTGAATGTATCATCTTAAACTAGTTCAGTTTTACTGGTAAAACCTGTAGTGCTGTTTTCTGCAAACTCTGGTGAATTGGTGCCATTGACTGAAGGAACAAATGAGCAGCTCGGAGCTCCTGCACTCCCTGCTCCTGTCAGTAAGAGCTATCTATACTGGCATTGTTCTCCCACTCATCCTCCCTCCCAGGTTTAACTTTCTTAAATACCGCTCTCCGCTTAGCGTGTACCTGCTGTATCCGAGCTCTGTCCCAGGGCTCCTTTAGCCTTTGCTCTTCCTCTTCTTTCTCGTCCCAGTCTCTGCCGTTTGAGTCCCGATGGCTGTAGTGTGGGATCTGGCTTTGCCTCGTCACCTGCCAAGGGCTAGATACGAATGTGTGCCCGTCTGCTGCTGGCGTACAATAAACATCATTTTTTACAAACTTGCAGGTGCCGATAAGGTTCTGAATTGTGATGCTGGCTGAAACAATTGTAATTTAAATTTACCCTCTGTGTGACTGTAAAAATTGCAGAGGTCTTAGCACGATACTCCGTCAATCTGTGTTTGCTTCAGGCTTCAAAGCTCTTTGTGACTGACTGTTGTAGACTATTTTTCTGCTGTCAAGATGACATCTTTAGGCTTACATCCCTGTCCTTATCAAGACCAGATAGATGATTTTTTTTTTTTTTTTTTTTTATCCTCGTCTCTGGATAGGTAGCGGTGGTTATTCAGTGCATCTGTGGCTCTGGATGAGGTGCTGAGTTCCCTGGGTATTTCTGGAAGTGGTGGCTGTGACTTGCAGCATTGTCTGACAGCCGGTAACGTTGTAATACAGCTTGGGAATGCTACCAATACGTGTATTTTGTAAAACTAATGAATTCAGATATGCTTGTTCCTATTGAAATCCTTCTGGCAGTGCTTGTGCTGTGACGGAAATACTCGGAGGAAGCAGGACGGTGGATGAGAAGAGGCAAGGCGCTGGCGAGAGGCCGTGTGTCCTGCTCCCCCAAAGGCCATTCCTCCTCCTGGGGGTGCTGCTCTTGGGAAGGTGTTGCAAACTAAGAGCCATGGATCAGTCTTCTCAGAAAGCCAAAAGAGTACAAAATGAAGAAAGGCTGTATTCAGATTTGTCACAGCTAAATGACCAAATAATCTTGTCCACATTCGTCCCCCCAGTAACTTGCTTTTGTTCAGAATGTCTTACAGCAGCTGCGCTGCAGAGGCTTTATAGAGTGCAGGGGATGCTGATCGCACCGCAGAAATAGTTTTTCATTGGCTAAACTAAAGAAGTCCAAGAGATGTGAAATTGGAAGCAAAGGGTAATGTGCGGTTTGTTTATATCTAAAACATAATTTTGAGACTGTAGTCACGTGGGCTGGAATAGCTGCGCAGCTTCACAGAAGGTGGTCGGTAAGATCCAGGCTGCCTCAAAGCATCATGGTGTTCGGCGCGTAAGGTAATTAGTATAGACGTCTTGAGCTTGCAGCCTGCAAATCGTGAAGCTTGTTCTGCAGTCTCCAAAATCATTCCAAGTTAAAACTTTCAGCAAGCTTAAGAGAGAAACCTGCTCAATGTTGTTGTTACTGAGAGCTAATGCAAAAATGGTTTTTGATGACTTGAGCATTAATTGAAATGGGTATTTTGCATTCAGCCTTGTATCTTGTAGTTTCAGGTTTCCTTTAAACCATTTTCTGATGGAGTTAAGTGTTCCAGTATTTTTATAATCAAGTTACTTTGAAATGCTCAGAACTTGCACAGCAGAGTATCTTGAAAACCCCGCCACCTGCATTTGCTGAAACTTTAGGTCTGTGCTCATGTAACTCTTTTTCCCCATCTCCTTACTCAGCTTTGCATCTGGAGCGCGTTTGGGGCTGCTCAGCAGCTTGTGGCGCAATGGGAGATGCTGTGGCACGGGCTCTGGGGGCTCCGTGCTGGCTGTCCCTCTGCGTGCTCCTGAAAGGCAGCTGAGGGGCTCTCCGTCAGACTTTCAAATTATGGCCAATTGGAGAAAAATCAAGAGGAATTAAGACCTCCATGCAGGTGCCCAGAAAAACACGTTGTTCCCGTGAGGATTTCGGTGTCGATGACAGTCATCTGCCGCCACTGCAGTGTAAGAAGGGCAGATTCTGCCTTCTCTGTCTGCGGCTGGGTGACTGCCCAGCATGCAGCTCCGCAGCTTTTCCCTTCTTTGGTACTTCCCAGCCTATGACAAGGAATTTAACCGTAAAATTGCACTTTTAGATCGGGATTTAAGACTACTAATGGCCGTTCTAAGGCACTTACAATATTCTGGTATAGTACATTCAGCGGTAGCTGAATGGATTTAATCTTGGATCTGAGTGAGGAGAGGAAAAATGAAATGCTTTTCAAATGAAGGGTAAGCCCTGACTTGTGGGGAAAAAAAACCAACCAAAAAACAACAAACCGTTTTAATCTATTAAAAAAACCCAAACAATATGTCTGTTTCTTACGCAACCTGTCACTTCCAGGCCAAATTGTGCACTTGGACGCAAAATGTATTTGCATTGGAGAAACCCAGCCAGGTTCCTGGAATTGCGGGGTCACGGGCTTCTCTTCCCAGTGGCAAAAAGTACAATTTGTCTTCATCTTCCTAAGAGCAGCCTGACAGGCAGACAGGCAGTTTGAGAGACAAGTATATTCATAAGAACAAAATAGCTGCCAAAAACTGCAAACCCTTTGTTTGTTATACTGGTAAACTGGTATATCGGGGTTCTAGCCCAGTCCTACGTGACATACAGTAGGAAGCATTACTGCCGATAGCGTTATCGACAACCACAGATAACTGTGAATTATTGATACCAACTTCTACAGCCAGGATAAGTTATGATTTTGTAGTTCCTGGAAAATGCAGAACAAATCTTAGTGCTTGACGCCTCATCGTTAAAGGCTTTGATGCGTGAAATATCTGGAAATACTGTTTCAGGGCGTCGTAGGATATTGTGAATTTGAAGATGCCTGCTAATTAGTGTTCAAACAAGTAGTAAGGCATTCAGTCTCAGCCTCCATCTGTTTGTAGGCTGAAAGCTCTACAGGACAGGCTGTGTTTTTTACCTTTCAAGTATGTACTGTATTTTGAGGAAATAACAAGAAACCATCAGTAATGACTAACTTCAGCATACTGATAGCAAGAAATTCTCAAGTTAAATGCGATTGCCATTCCTGAAATTTGTCAGTCTTGAAATTCCAGATGTGTTTCAGCACCAAATACTCAGGTGGCTTAACAGCTGGATATTGCGCGCTTTTAAACATTTGTATTTAGAAAGCTGTAAGTGTTGTGTGCGTCCTGTTTAAGGAACTACTCTATTAGTTCAGAATATGCGATGTTGGAGGCTTTTCCAAGTAGTTTGCTTTGTAAAAGTAAGGTTTGTTCTAACAGCTCCAGTGCCTTAAAGAAGTTTTAACGCCTTCCAGTATTTTGGGGAGCGGGTATGAGGTTGAAAACGGGAGTGTTCTCAAATCCCAAAGCAGCAAATCCTGCAGCGGAGAAGGGACAGATGAACCGGGGGAAACGGCTGATCCCGAGACCCGCGTTATTTGCAGTTCTGAGCTTTTACATCTCGGTAGCTCTAGTCCCGTCCTGCGGCCTCAGCGCCCATTAGTGGTTGGTATAGGATATCGTGTCAGTTTAACTTACATTCCTTTCTCCCATGATGCAACTGCTTAAGCATTTTTAATTATGAATAGCAGTGAATCAGGAGGAAAACAAGGTTTCTTGCAAATGAGGCATCCATAAATCAAGGGTAAACAAAGCCGCCTTTGGTATGTGGAAGACATTTTTTCCCCGTGACAGTGTTGCAAGCCAGTGAGTGAGTGTCTGCAAATTAATGATGCAGATGCAATAGATGAATATTAAGTGACAGAAGCGTACAATAAAATTATAAATAATAATAATAATAAAAAAAGCGTAATGTAGTTTATAGTACTGAATTTTCTGGGCTTCTGTACTGGGAAGCTATAGAATAATGATGTTAAATTTAAGACCCTGTTAAAATATGTGTGATTAAATATACAGATCAAGCAAAATTTTAATTGTTGGATTATTTAAAACTTTAGTGGTTATGCCTTTGGTAGTATGTCCTTTGACATAGGTTTTTACTGTATTGTAAGTAGAGTGTAATTTACATTAGTTTCTTGTTGTCTCATACTTTCGGTATTTGTATTAGTTTAAATTCTTAGTGGGATTATTTTTCCCACTCTGCTTGAAAGCAGTAAGGTGCAGGTAACATGCTGAACCTCAGTGAGGCTTTCACAGTTTTCTTCTGTATCTCACCATGTACGACACCAAGAGGACTTGGTGTTTCGGGATGTGTTTAGGTTGGAGAAGCTGCTGGTTTGGAAGCGGAGGTGCTGGTGGCCACCTGAAATGGGGTTGTACCTCCCCAGGAAGCAAACCCGGCCCCACGACGTGGCTTCCATGGCCGCAGTCTCCTGGGAATGTTGGTGGTCTGTTGAAGTGCTGAGTTGGATAAGCAGTGCTGAAAGATGAAGGGATGGCAGGTCTTGCAAGAAACACTGCGTGTTCTTGGCTTCACGGCTAAAGGATGGATTAATCCCAAAAGAAAAGATAGCCTGATCGCTTCCAGAATCAGATGTACAACTCCTCTGAGCTCCTTTCTTTGAGAAGGAGCATATTTTAGATTTGGGTGTGTGTTAAATGACTGACTATAAAGACTTATCGGAATAGTTTGCTGTCACAGAAATGTTCCTTCTGCTTTGGAGGAATGCTCAGCGTGAAAGCTTGCTCTTGTCTTTCTGAAAGGATTTTGCCTCCTCCATTTCCAAAGTTTTCTTCAACTTAACCTTTTCCATTTCCAAACATCCTCTTGTGTTTTCGTACTGAAATCAATTAATCTCTTAAGTGAGTGTTTTCAGACCTTTGTAAGTACTATACTGTTTATTTTTCTAATGTAAACATCTATTAACTAGAAGATTCCAGGTTTAATACTAGACATGACTAGGTGACTCCAAATCCTAATTATGCTGTCTTTTTACTGTTGCAATGCTCGTTATTAATTAATGTAATGCTTGAAATTATTTCTTAAAAAAAAAAAACAAAACAAAAAAAAAACCTGCTGATTACCTAAAATTCCCACAAGGACTTTAACCATCACTTCAAAGCAGGTTTAGGTGACTCTGGGACTTTGACGCTACTGCTTGCTCCTCCCCAGCCTCCCCTCTCTTTCCCGTGGGTGCGCACGCCACGCTGCTTCTGGCTGGTTTCAGTTTTTCCTAATGTATTTGCCTGAATTAGTTAAGACTCTAGTTCTGTGACAATAAACCAATATGGCAAGTATTTGAACCTCAATGTTCATGAATGGTCTTTAAAAAAAAAAAAAAAATAAAAAAAATTGTGGCAAATGTCATACATTACCACCTTCTATCGGTTAAGCAAACTTGTACCTCTTTGCTTACATATTTGCTACTATTTTCTTGTTGCCTGTTATTAATGCAAGTGGAGGTTACTACTGAAGAAAGAGTCTTCCCTGGTGAATGGTTTCAGAGATGAGTTTCTGTTTATTCTACGCCTTTCATTGTGTAATTTTACAAGACAATTAGGAATGAACATTGTTCTGATGAAAATTGGCTGGTTAGTGAAATACACTGATGTCAGCAAACCTCGTAAATGTGTGGCTTCTCTATCACTTGTATTCTAGAAAAAAAATATGGAACAAGTCATTAAGAAAGGTAAAATCCATGTTGCTCCAACACGTTGCGTATGTTAATAAAGAATGCTAGAAATTGGTATTTTAAAAACATGGCTGGCAATGTTGAGGCCTCTTCTTTGTGAAGGAGCTCTGTTGTGGTTTAATCGATAAAACATCCCATGATGTGCGCCAGGAAATAATTAAACTTGACCTACTGACTTGTAAATATGAGTAGTTTATTCTTTAGGATTCGAAGGGTGGGTTTTGTCTTTGGAACATAATCCTTCTCTGAGTGTTGGGTTGTTGTAAAGTGCTTGATGGACCAGAAATGATAGTGCCGAGAGCTTGACCTTTGTTAAAGAGATGGCGGTGTTCTTCCTAGCGTTATTGTTTACTGCCATTACTTAATTAGCAAGTGTTGCACCATAAGCAGAGGGGAGCTTGACAGTAGCTGAATTTCATGGATGTGTTTATGTAAAACAAAACAAAAAGAAAGCAACCTCCAGTAGTTTGGTATATTGTTGTTATACAATAAAAATACTGTGCTTGAGCAACCCGCAGCAGAAAAATGTAGCTTTTTCCGAACTGCTGGGGATATCGCAATAGCAGTAATCTATTTTGTGATAAAACTGATAACGATTACTTCTGTTTTAAAAAGCTGCAAAACCCAAATCTTCCAGTTGCACATAATTCCTTTAGAATTTTGTTTGGAAAAACCCCATCTATTGTCTTTATTTTTCTATTGTATGGAATAGAATTAGAACTGTTTAACTTCTTTTTTGCAATGGTAAACGATACCTCACCAAACTTGGTTTCGTTTTGGTTTGTGTAAAAATCATAACGTCGAATTTCAGTTTGCCTTTAAGTTAGAGCATACATGAAGAATGACATTTCTGTATTTTCTGAACTAAATTAACTTTGGTGTAATAGTCAGAATAGTTTGGCCCTTCTTTTGATGTGTTGCAAATACACAAGACTGTCATGCCTGGATCGCATGCGGTGTGGAAAAAGCATGAAAGAAGGCATGAAAATTTTAGCTAGGAGTTGCTTACTATAGATGTGTGAAAATGCCAGTTTTTCGTGTGAAACTTGTGCTTCTCTGGCCCGCTCTAGCACGGGGTGAGAAAATTTCAGTTGTCGTTTATGACTCCATAGCAATCATGTAATTTTAAAGGTGTGTGGTTTTTTTTTTTTTTAAAGTAGGCCATTAGCGACATCAAAACTTGACAGTTTAAACTGCCATGCTCCTGTTAATTGTAATACTTTATCCTAACCAGATTACACTGATAATTGCTTTGTTGGAATGATCTGAAGCTTCGCTTGAATAAGTTCACGGTTTAGGTGCTTAAATTCCTTCCCTGAAAACGCAGGTATCCTACAAAAGTTTTTGCAGGCTCCCCTACTGGGTAGTTTATAAGCACGAATCTTTTAAATGCGTTCTCCAAAGCGGTTGTGTCTCAGTGGATCCCCGCTGTGGAGGTGACCGTGTGTGTAACGCCCGTGTTCTGTGTGGCTGACGTTTCCGATGCACTTTCTCAACATAACCTTAGGGAAAGCAGATGGAGCTGACCCACTTTTTTTTAGGATTTGTCTCCACACTTGTCTCAGCCTCCTCTAATTCACACATTAATCTGCGTTGAGTTAACGGAGTCTTCAGTTACTTCACCTGCTGGTACGTGTTAAAGCGTGATTGCTGCTGACAGTCCGAGTTTGTAACAGAGCAGCTACAACTGCTGAACTGCTAATCCAGCCGCCCTGCTGGTAATCAAGGAAGTTGTGGGTTTTTTTTTTTTTTTCTAATTTGACATCTGTATGGGATCGCTTTCACGTGCGCTCGGCTGAGTGAGATATGTCGAGCGTACCTAACTGAAGGTAATAAATCTGTAGTGAAGACGAAAATATCTGGCTTCACATATTAAGTTCAACTCCAGGTGCTACTACGGTCACAAATCAAGTGATTTAAGAGGTTATTGGTCTGTCACACCCCCCAGCAGTACCTAGCTCAGCTCTGCTTTTGCTGGTAGTTCCAGCACCCTCAGATCTGCTCGCATGGACCTTCTCCGGAGACGATTCCCCTAAAGTCACCTTGCTGCTTAGGTGCCCTGAAGGTAATCGCACTTTGGAGTTGCATCAAGTTGCTTTTAGCCTCTTCCCTTAGTCGGTGTATTACACTGCCCGTCACATTGTCTTGCATTTGGTTTTTTTCATATTTTTTTAAACAGAACTCGTTGCGATGAAATGCTCCTTGTGATGGTACAAGGAGCAATGTACAGACAGTGGCCACAAGTTAAGGCTGAGTTTAGAGAAGTTGTTCTCTGTCCCCCCGTCTGTGGGGAGGATGAAGGGGCGATGTGGAGTTGAGGGAAATCTCATTAAAAATGCTGTGTGCAAAGAAGTACTTCTGAGGTTTTGGAATTTATGTATATTTGTTTTTACAAAGCCTGTTTAATGCTTAATTAACACTTACTAATGTTTTCTTGTCAACACCAAAATGCATTGTGAGTGGTTTTGAGTATCTGCAAGTAATAATGATTTTACAAAAACATTCTTTATCTCTAGGCTTTACATAGCAGGCTACGATGAGAGGTGCTGAGTAAATGAAAAAAAATTATGATAATGGTACTATCTGTTTAGAATTTTTCATACAATAGTTTTAATCAATTTTTCTTTGTCCTTTTTCGTTTTTAAGGATATTGTAACATGCGCTAGTGTAAATTTATTTTTATTACTGAAAAGGTGAAATAGGCTGTTCATCTCATTCTTTTTCATTTGCTTTTTTCCCCATCCCACTCCAGTTTTGGCAAGCAGTCTGGAGGAAAGCGAGGATGCGAATGTATCATATTGGAGCCTTCAGAAATGATTGTGGTAAGACAGATTTTTTTTTTTTCAAATGTATTTAAATCTATTGCTGGTTTCAGCAAATTCTTTCTGTTCTGTAGCCGAAAGCTTATTGTAAAGTATTCTATAAAATTGCAGCAAAATTGCCTTGATTTCAATTATACCTATGGCTGCTATCGTAACAGCAATAGCTATGTAAATTCAATCTAGATGGGTAAATGATGATGATGATTAGGTCATTCTTTCTGAAATTATGTTTACTTGAGTTTCAAAAGCCTACCAGTTACGGCTGAGTTGAGCGTTCCTGAGTCAGGCAATGACAGACCGCTATCTTAGATATTCTGTTTACACCCCTGCCCCCTTTTCATTGCTTTCTCTGAGCCGTGGCAGCCCTGCTGGGGCTGGAGAAAAGGCCCCCACACCCCCAGCACTTCCAGGCGGTGTGAAGGTGTTTAGGCAAGAGGAGAAGGAACAGGAAAGCTTAGCCAAGCTTGAAGGATGAGGTTTTCAACCTAGTTGTCATCGACCTTTTCCATGTCCAGCTTTCCTCCTGCTTCTTGAGAATCCTTCCTGATATCGCCAAGTCCGTGTGTACTTCCAGGTTGTAACTCAGTTCTTCCCAGGCTGATGCACACGCGCTGGGAGGAGCTGGAATATTAGAGTTGCTTTTCCGTAGTGCAGACTGATGGGGGACCCTCGTAGTGTGGCTGGGGACTCGGGAACATCTCTTCAACTTTGATATTATGAGATGGTGCTAATGGATCTGGAATAAAAGTGTTTGTTGTTCTGAGAAGCCACGTGCCTGTTAAGCAGGCTTAGATTTCCAAACCACGGTTGATTGAGCTTCCTTATATCTAGATACGGTAATACTACAACTAATATTTGATGATGTCTCTTACTCATTGAGTATGTGAATATCCGCCTCTGTGAGAAATTGAATTCTCACAATACACTAGCAGCCGTGGAGATGTCCTGTACCAAGTACTCTTGGTGTCCTTTGTGCCATTCTTTGTGTGCAGCATCAGTCTGGTTCTGCTCACGAGCTTTGACAGCGTCACTCATACGCTCTTTGCTGCAGCAGATGTTTTAAGCTACTTTAAGCTACTACACTCTACTGTGTCCTGATGTAAGAGTGCAAGAAGCCTGTCTCAGGCCTCTGGAGTGAAATAGTATGATTGTGTATTCCTAATTATCCAGTCTCTTCTCAAAGCTGGAGTTTTGGGGGAGAGACTTATGCCTTGAGGGGTGCCACAGGGCTGCTTGGGTGATGGTACGTGCAGCCATGTCATGTGAATGCCCCGGGCACTCTGGTTTGTCACTGCTGCTTTGCATTTTTAATTGTTAACCGCTGCTGCCGAGGATTTGTTGTGCAGAGTTACACCTGCGTCCACTGCTGGGTGGGCTGAGCCTCGCACATCAGTGTTCCGAGAATCTTGTAGTGCAGAATGACAAATATTCACTTATCCGATCTTATATAGACCTCTTGTGTCTCTGTAATCCTTCAAGTGGGTGTAACAGAAGAATTTGGTCTGTTTGGAGCAATTTCACTAACAAACCAGTTACACAACTCTTAGCGCCTGTAACTGGTGCTGCAGACATTACCGGACCTGCTCTGCTTCCTCTTCCAAAAGCCTGGAGGATCACGGATGGTGATGGAGCCGGCGCTGGCAGCGGGTGCAGTCGGGAGCGCGCATGGGAAGCCTGTGACTCCTTATGGGGATGGTGGTGACTCGCTGCAAGTGCAGCTGCAAGTTTACATGAAATATATTCCACGGGCTAAATATGTGATAATGCTAAATTCCTAGGCAATACCAACGTCCTTATCTGGCCTTATCACCATTGATGTTTAAAAAAATTATATATATATATATATATATATAAAAAAAAAAATAATAGAAGAATCATGGAATGGTTTGGGTCGAAAAGGACTTCAAAGACCATCTTGTTCCAAACCCCCTGCCCTGGGCAGGGACACCTCCCACCACACCAGGTTGCTCCAAGCCCCGTCCAACCTGGCCTTGAACCCCTCCAGGGATGGGGCAGCCACAGCTTCTCTGGGCAACCTGGGCCAGGGGCTCACCACTCTCATGGCAGAGAATTTCTTCCTCATATGTCATCTAAATCTAAGAAGATGCAAATAAAACAGTAGCTTATATGTAGTGTGTGCTACTGGAGAGAAAGAGTGTGTCTGTGTGTGTGTAGCTTGAGTAGCTAAACCTGTGATGAGTGTTTTCCAGAGGAGGGACTGTCACAGTGAAGGCAGTGTTGGCCACGTCAGCAACCTCAAATGTGCTGGTTGTTCCTGCAGACAGATGCGCAACCTGGACAACTCCTCCTCTGTACTTTAAACCTCTTGAACTTTCTGTAATTGTAGTTAAATCACACTGAGAATTATAATGATACCTAAACGTACCTTAAATCCTTTTCTGGAACTTCACTATATATTTCCGTAGGAAAATCAGAGAACTAAAGCACAAAGTTGTTTCTTCATTACATTTATGTTCATGTTTTATGGGTAAATGTAGCTAAAGGTACCATTAACTGTCAGTTTTCTAGGTAGGACTTCAAATGGGGAGAGAAAAAAGTATCAGCGTGGTGGCATGCACCTTGCTAATGAGCTGCACTGACAAATGGTGTACTTGAGTTTCACTTTCCTGATTAATTCTTATTAATTTATCCTAACTCTTTTATTTTCTCTCTTTTTTTTTTTCTTTTAATTTGCGACATACTAACGAGGTTTAATACATAATGAATATTTATCTTCAAGCAAAAGAATTAGCTAATGTAGTTAAAGAACACCATCATTCGCTGCTGCTGACTGTTTTCTTTTCAGGTTTTTTTTTTCTCCTCTTCTTCTCTTTCTAGAATGTAAATCAGTTTTGTAGCAGGAATCCTCTGGGAGCTGACCCATTTTAAAGGCCATAAAATGTGGTCAACTTAAGTTAATGAGGATAACAGATAGTGTGTGAATGGGCATTGTAGCTCATATTTTTGGAGGCTGAGCAATCTTTTGAATTAATAATAAGTCCATTTATCACTTAAGAAAATGGCCCAGAACTGCAGCGTATCTCAACGTACTGATGTTTCCTTTTGGTTGTTCCATGGTGCTCTCATTTTCTTCTTCAGATCTAAACATAAGATTTCAAAAGAGCAGCGTGATGCTTGGAGGTGGAAAGTATTTCCCTGCTGGCAGGGGCTGTGGCGTGGGGCAGAGGACAGTCCTGTGAGCCACCTCCATTGTCACGGGGCAGCAAGAGCTGCGGGTGAAGCTGGCTGTAGGGAAGTCTTCTGCTGCCAGTCTTCAAGGTTAATGAAAACAACACCCTTGATTAGAAACTAGACAGTTCATACGCTGTTCTTGACTTCTTGTTACATATTGAATATGAAATAATGGAACAACTTGCCCAGGTTGCCCAGAGAAGCTGTGGCTGCCCCATCCCTGGAGGGGTTCAAGGCCAGGTTGGACGGGGCTTGGAGCAACCTGGTGTGGTGGGAGGTGTCCCTGCCCAGGGCAGGGGGTGGCACTGGACGGTCTTTAAGGTCTCTTCCAACCCAAACTGTTCCATGATTCTATGAAATAATGTGCCGAAGTCTATGGGGCACAGTCTCCATCCGACCTGGTAGCAACGTTGATCAGCCTGGTCCCTGCTGCCGCGGTGGCACAGGGGAGCACTTGTCCTCCTTCCGCAGAGGCGCTGAGTTCCTCTGTAGGGCTGTTCATCCCACTCGGGGGTTGCAAGGAGGTTGAATATGCTCTTTGCCAACAGAAATGTTCAGTCTTAACCAGGTGAAAGCAGGGCTGAGCAATGAGCGGTGTGAGGGAGCCCTGGCCTGCCTGTCCCGTTACTCTAAATCCTAAGCGTAGCCAATCTGATGGTCAGCTGGACCCAACATGCTGATGGTGCTGGTGGCACTAAACTGGAAGCTGTGTGGTATGATGGTCTTTCCTGGATTTCTGATTTTTGTGTTGTTTTTGTCAGCAGCAGTGCCATTAACAGAACAACGCAGGTGGTCTCAGCCTCTGAGTTTCCGCTGTCAGTTGGGTGTTTTGCCTTTGTGCTAACAAATAGTGTCTTTATGCTCACTTCTTAGTTTTCAGATAGAATTGTGGAAGAAAAAGAACTTAATCTTGCAGTGAGTGTTTTACTTTAGTCTTTAAAAATACCTATTTAGTTTGGGCCTTCTTAATAATAAGGGTCATCAGTATTGGAAGAGTCGATGTCCATCCGCTTCAGCGAGCTCTCGGTGTCCAGGTTAGTCTGTTCATTTGGAGAAGCTCAGTGCGTGCTTTAGTTTCTGTGGTCCTGTAAGACTGAACGCAGAGAAAAAAGGAAATAATGTATTTATTGAAGGAGCTCATGTATGGTAGCACACATACAAAAATTAAAAATGAAGTCAACACAACTTCGGTTATTTACAGAGCTGAACTTCCTTACTTCTGGAAGCCTTCTGTAATTTGAGAGCAATGTCACTGCTAACTAGAAATCGACATTTAATGTTAGGGAAAGAAGGGCTTCTTTATCCAGTGTCTTAGTATTTATTTTCTTTTTTTGAGACCAAATGGCCTGTTTAAAAGGATATTTTGTTTGTTTTCTTTTTTGTCTGTCTGCATGCCTTGCATGCCTAAGGATGCCTTTACATCCTTACCATACCATCATGCTCACAGCTTAAGGATGCTTATACCATCCTTGTACCATCTCTGCTGCTAGATGGCTTTGCATATTGTCCCGTGCCTTTGCAGACAGACAGTAAAATTCTAGTGAAAAGTGTGGTTGTCGCTTGCTGGAGGAACTTGGCTTTTCTGCTTTCTTTTTTGACAACACTGTGGTGTGAGGTTCACTCTTCTTTTTTAACTCTTGTATCTTTAACCTATGTTGTCAATGAATATTTTTCTCTAGGGAATTAAAAATAACCCACAAGGCGAGCCCAGCTGCTCGCACCTTCCTCTGACCTCAGATGTAGCTGTTTGGAAAAAGCGATGTGGAAAGTAGATGTGATCTTGCTTTTGTGATGGTTTAGGTATTCTGGTTACTTTCTTGTTCCTGTCTGTTAAGTCTTTCTGGTTTTATTCCTTTTATACCTTTTGAATTTTAATTTTGAGGTAATTTACCCAAGTATGTAAGTGAGGGGCGCTTAAGACCACAGAGAGATTCTTCTCCTGTTCCAGTACTTCAGTCGTAGGTTTAGGATTTTGATGTTAAATTTAGAAGAGAGAGAGGGGAAAATAAAAATAATAAAAAAAAAAAAATCATTGAGGACAGTAGAAACTCCTATACAGTAAATATGTTGTAGAGGAGCTTCTTGCTTGGCTGCAGCCTATTTGCATGCACGTCTGCTCTGCTTCCTGCTGGGAGATATTTTTCCAAAACATCAAAAGGAAATGGGAAAGGATGGGACTGCTTTTTATAGAAAAAAGGAATTGTAACTAGTGAGATAAAAAGGTTTCATGTTGACTTTTACTAACAAGATAAATTCACCTAATTTTGAATGCTTAGTCGCAAATAATATTTAACATCAAGGTATGAAGCAAGTTCCAGTTATTTCTTCATAATCTGTTGGAAGTGATTGGAAGTCAATATGACATAGATGAAGTAGCTATTTATAAAAACCTGGAATATTTAAAGTTATTTAGCCATGACTGGTACTAGAAATAAGTTATGTTTTTAAAAATTAGACCAATAAAAATAGGATATAATTCAGTGCTTTTGCCAGATTGTAAATACTCAAAAAATGGTAAAATCTCTGTTGAAGATGCACTTGAAATGAGCCATATCTGTAACTCGTGTGGTACGAAACGTGTGGGCGCAGAAAGGTTTCTGCTAGTGAGTGACATTGTTTAGAGGATATGTGTGCCTTTTTCTACTTCTTTTTTTTTTTTTTTTTTAAACTGTTTCCTGGAAGGAAACTGTGGCCTCCGGCTCATTGTAATAACGTAGTTCTGAGACATGCAGCAGCGGTTCTCTGAAACGTCCGCAGTCCTTTTCTTGAGAAAAGTTTAACTGCTCTGAACTTCATGTTTGTTCCTTCCTCATGAGCTTAATACGGCTCCATCGGCTTTCGGTGATATGGAAGAACTGGATGTTTAACCAGGAGCCTGAACATGTGTTTCAGGTGGAGAACTCCAAAGACAATGAGGAAAACATCTTGCAAAGAGAAGTCCCGCTCAGGCAATCCCGACGGAGGTTTCGGAAGATCAACCAGAGGGGCGAGCGCCAGACCATCACTGACAACGTGGATTCCAGCAGCTACTTGTCGGTGAGTCTGCTCTCCCTTGGCCGATCTCCTTGGCATCGTCCCATCTGCGTGGCTGCTGTCCTTTTGTTTTAGCGCGAAAAGCTGGTGAGATGAAATAGCCTGTGTTTCTCATTTTTGAGAGCACTTTTTTTTCTTATTGGGGAGCAGTGGAGTGCTTTGGGTTTGAACGCCATAGGTAGAAGGGAAGATCCAGGTGCTAGTTAGAAAAAGGGTTGGTTTTGGTTTAGGGGTTTTCAGTGGAACACTGTAAATAAATCTTAAGATGTTTTCTGGACAGAGTAATGGTCATTCTTGGGTTTTGTTGGTTTTACCTGGAATGCTTTTGGTATAATGTAGGAATTGGTGGTTTTCTTTTCTTCCTTAATAAATTTGAACGATGGTTTGGAAAATGCAGTTCAATGCAGTGTTAACACTATCGTACTTGGTCGTGTTTGCTTGCTTAAAAATAGTATAGTGGTAATTCAAGCATCAAAAAGAATAACGGCAAGTTGTTTGCTAGCCTTAAATAACATCACAGACTATAATCTGCGCGGTGTGAAGGCACGTACAGCTGTGGTTTTGAGGCCACAATGCTTTTATGAAGGTTTCTCTCTACCATTATTTTTCACATACAAACTTCCTGCTTGGTAGCAGGATATGCATGTCATCTAGACAAGTTATTTAATTGCAAATAATTGTCCTGGATACTTTGATTTGCTTTGAAAATCAAAGGTTTAAAAAAACCCGTGCTAATGTTGAAGTACAAGAACCTGGAGTATTCTTCGTGCACAGAAAAGAAAAAAACAAATTTAATTTCTCCCCGTTTTTTTCCTATCTTCCTTTTCATCTCCCTGATAGGTACAAGACTTCTCTTAGCTGGTACGCTTCAGAATATCTGATGTGTGCAGTTAGATATAAACTTAAAAGATTTCCTCTATTTCAGACTAAACTGCTGGTTTTCTCGCATGTTGGTAGCCGTTGGATTGCAGGTGGTGACTTTAGACTCCCCACAGCATTAGCATGGCTCTGAGTGGAGGTTCCTTCGGCATTTGTCTTGTAAGCAGAAGAGCTCTCCTTGCTGTGACAGGAAGAGAATCTGCTGTTTGGAGCTTAACGTCCTCTGCCATCTCATTGCAAGAACTGTCACCCGTGTTGGATTTTATCATTAGCGAGTCATCTGAATTAGTTATTGATGAAATGAGATGTTGGATCCTCATGCTCTGGGCAGTCGTGCATGAGGCTTTATTAGGAACTAAATTCCAATCTGTGTACGACAAAATCTGTCTCCTCTTTAGTGTTTGTGACAAGGAATAAGCAGAGAGGAAATAATTCTCAGACCTCAGTGTGAAGAGGAGGAGGAACAGCCAACGCTGCTGGTACCTCTGCAGCTTGCTTGGAGGGGTGCAGGAGAAGGGACTGGCGTCTTTGGGCTAAGAAAGACCAAATTAAATGACTTCTTAAACGATTTCAGAGGTTTTCAGTTACTGATGCAAGGAGTCGGTGTGGTACACTGGCAGGATTGTGATTACTTGACAAATTATGCCTTCGTTAGGATTTTTCTTCATGTTGATTTCTTTCTTTCTGTTGCCAACCACACGGAGCGCGTGTGTGTGTCTGCACATCGAGTTTCGTGTTGCAAATCTGGTGGCTTCCTCGGATTTATGAATACATATATTTTGATCAGCATTTGATGGAAAATGATATAAACTTCATAAACCAACAGCGTATTCCTAAATCTGCTGTTATGTCAGTTAATTAGGAATGTATAAGAAGAGGCCTGTTCACGCTGCTCGGTGTTTTCCTGGATGAGTGAGTGCTAAGTGGCAAGGAGTAAACAACCACCTCTCGGGTAGAAAATCTGCAAGCTGTTGGGTTTTCAGCAGTCGGAGCTGAAATACCAATCCTTGCTTTGTAGAATGCAAGCTCCTAATTGGAAAGTGTCATACTTGCAGTACTTGGTGCAGCGAAAAGTAATTTGTAACTCAACAGATGACTAAGAAATCAAAACACAATAACCAGCTGCCTGTTTGACAAGTAAATAAAAATTGGGCTCCTATATTTTTCTGTGTTCCGTTATAATCTGATAAAACAGCGAATTTTTCTGAGGCATGGTTTGTTCTGTGCCTGGATTTAACTCTTACCTATCTGGGTGAGCTCATACATGGCCATTGGTTCCGAATGGTCTTGAAAAACTGGTTTATAATGTAACCCGTCGTGTCGGCCCAAGGAATGGGCAGGGTAAGGAGTTAGGGGTTTTGAATGGAACTTTTATTTGACAAGAACTTGCAATAAGGTTTTCTGCCAGGGTGGGAAAACTGTTTACAAACTCGCTGGCAGATTTCCTCTCTGGCGTGATGCTAATGAATAACCGCAGTGTTGTATTTCACTCGCCAGCCTGTTGGTAAATGCTCTCTGACAGATGCTGAATGAAGCCTGATGGACCTTTTGTGAGCCCCGCTCGCTCGGGCAACGCTCCGAGCTTCCCAGCCCGTCTGCGTGGGACAGCGGGCAGGTCCCAGCGGTGTGGTGATGTTAGAGTACTCAGCGCGACACTCTTTGAGGTTTTTTTTTTTTTTAAATGCCTGATCTCTCAGGCACAGGTAGTTTTCTGCTTTCTGAAGAAAACATATTGAAATGTGGTGTTGCTTTATCCCACCTCAGAATTTCCCCTTTCACAAACAAATAAAAGATTTCTTGTGCTTGCTAAGTGGAATTATCGGTGCAGTCTCCATTAACTCCTTAAAATGTAAATCTCTGTGCATTAAATATACCATGATTAGTATTTCTGATTAAGGTTAATCTTTGTTTTTATAAAACATTACCCATTAGGTTGTGACAGAGCTTGCATCTGCTCCTGACATGGAGCTCCCTGCTTGTTTTTGCTGGAACTCGTTCTGTAGAAATCCCTGTGATTGGCCATGAAATAAAGATTTGTATGCAGATACTTTAATATTTTACATCTTTGAAGCTCTTCCTTTCTCCTATGCCTCTAACTTAAGTAAAAGAGCCCTAGTGCTTAATGTGACTGTATGTCTTCAGGATAGTTGATATTCAAATCATTGTGGCTATCTTAAATTTTATTTTTTTTTTCCCTTCCCCTTGAATGAACTAGTGTTAAAAGTGGATCATCTGTTTGCTTTCTTTAGTGAAGGAGCTACTATTTAGACTCCTTTACTATGCTTTTGCGGTTCATGGAGTAATATTGTTTCACAAGAGCACTGATCTCCTGCAGAATAAGTATTTAAAGTGGTTTCAGTTTTTTTTTTTTTTTTCTGCTTCCAGTAAAAATCAGCAAACATACTGACAGTGTTTGTTCTTCTGTCTCAAACTGAACAGGTCTATGTTTCTGTTTATACCTTCAAAGTGCATAATGATGTGAGTTTGTTCTCTCAATACACGTGCACGACAGTCTGTTGGCCTGGCTCTCGGTGGGCGAAGAGCCTCAGCTCTGGCTTCCACTCGCAGGGTGCGCAGTAGCCGTGGCAAGGTTCTGCTGGCACCGGGGTTTCCCTTCTACAGCATAGCTACCCAGCAAGATCCTGACTTCTCAAATGTTGTGTTTTGGTTTGTTTTGGTTTTTTTTTTTTTTCTGATGCAAAATAGCGCTGGTGCCCACAGAGCAGTGAGGGAGGAGGTGGCTCTGTCGTGGTGGGTGACGGGCAAGGCAAAGACCATGGTGGGAGCCCAAGTGAGGCCTCCTGGCTACCCAGGGCAGGTCTGAGCATCCCTGTAATTACGTGGGATCTCGTCAGCCCTGGGCATTTCTGGCCTCTGTTACCTCTTTCTTTTTTTATCACTTAAAAACTGCATCTTGCGTGTCACCCCCGCAGTGATGTCCTGAGTGCGGGGGAAAAGTGAGACTGGAGTAATTGGGAGAAACTTCTTGCTCCAACTTAATGGCTTAGAAGGAAACGTGCCATTGGTATTAACTTTGCCTGCTCTTGCTTCAAATCGTGTTTGTTAGCACACTTGCGTATCTCTCTGGCGATAGGCGCTCTGTGTGTATTGCTGTCTGTAACGGAGATAAGAATCCAGACAGGAACTGGAGTCGTGCAGCGGGGCGTTATCACAGCTGAGACGAATACTTACTCGTCTCTAGTTCTCAACCCAGTAAGTAATGCAACTGGATTTCTCAACGACGAAAGAAAGAAATAATTGTGATCGTCTCTGTTCAACTACGTCGCAGACTTTGGTGACCATGCGGCAGGTGCTTAAAAAACTGCAGCCGGACTAACAACAGATGGCTTTATGTTAATGCTTTTAGGAAAAATTGTTTAATGGTAGTTCTGGTTCTTTATAAAAGTTAAATTGTATTTTGATCTTGGATCAAGTAATGAGAAAGTAAATGGTTCCAAGTATTTATCTTCACAATTAAAAAATAAAACCTGAGCTAGTAAGTTTTGCACTTAGATTTCTTGCAGTGATCAAAACCAAACAGGGTTTAACAATTTGATATAAATTTCTACATGATCCTTAAACTTGTAAACTCACATATTTTTTTAATTTAAATAAGATTTTTCTAATTTATTATCTACATATGTTTTTGACAGTTCTCTCTGACTTTTTTCTTTAAATGAAGAATACTTGTATTTCCAAAAATAGTGCATATTGGATATAATGCATAATTCTACGGAGTTGTGATGACATTTTGAATTTTTTTCAATTATTGGTTCAGCATAGAACGGAATAAAGAAATCGGTACCAAACTTCTAGCAGTAATTCCCTTTCTCAGAGATGCAAATTTCTTTCTTTTTTTTTTTTTTTTAAAAACTCTTCTAAGAGGATGATGAGGTTTAAAAGATTTATTATAATATTAAGTTTTACGGACAGTTTCTTAATACTTGCATCATGTAAAAAATTTCCTGGAGCCTTGTAGAAGCGTTTATCTTCAGAGAAGTCTGTCACTGAAGACTGCTTGAGTGGCAAGTTTCTTGTTCTTTGATCATTACTTAATGTAATCCTGTCGGAGCCTGGAGTTAGCGTAGGGTATCGCGCAATTGTAGGAAGTTAAGTCACATTTCAATATACTGGATCAAACCCATTAGGTTCTTTACCATCACTAATCCTTTTCCATTTTTAAATGCTATAAAGCGCTATGGCTCTTTTATAATCTATTTTCAACTGCCAGGTGAATTTGCTGAAATTTATTGATCTGAATATTATTGATGTAAACCAACAGCACGCCTCCAGCTGCCTCTTGCTAAGCTTGGATGCAACATCGGCTGGCATCTCTTTATTCGGAATATCGGTTAATTTTAATGAGTCTGTGGCTGATCTGTGAGTGGCTAAAATTGCTGCTTCTTCAGCTGGAGGATGGTTCTCTTTGCAGCTCATTGCTTTTTAATGTGTTTATGTCCACGCTTCCTCTTTTTGACACTTTTAAAAGACGCTTGATGGAATTTTAGCATTATGAACTAACAAATCAGAAGATAACTTGGGTCTTGCTGAAATCGACGAGTCTTGCGGTGCGCTTTGTCGGTACAGACGTTAATGTCGCCGATAGCTTTCTGGAGGTGTTGTGTGATGCAAAGAGATAATGTGAGTCCCCTGAGAGATGGGGAGGGAGGGGAACGGGTTTACACTGAAAGAGGGGAGATTTAGATGAGATCTCAGGAAGAAATTGTTTGCTGTGAGGGTGGTGAGCCCCTGGCCCAGGTTGCCCAGAGAAGCTGTGGCTGCCCCATCCCTGGAGGGGTTCAAGGCCAGGTTGGACGGGGCTTGGAGCAACCTGGTGTGGTGGGAGGTGTCCCTGCCCAGGGCAGGGGGTGGCACTGGATGGCCTTTGAGGTCCCTTCCAACCCAAACCATTCTAGGATTCTGTGATTCCTGAGGCTGTTTTTACAACATGGAGGTCAGAACAGAGAAAATCCTCATCTTAAATTTGGCGTGGCCGAGGTCACATCCCTGCTTGGAGGACATGTTAGCGATATGGTTTAGTGATGGTTTTTGTCACGGTTAGGTTGATGGTTGGACTCGGTGATCTGAAAGGTCCCTTCCAACCGAGTCAGTTCTATGATTCTCTGTTCTCGAGAGCCGCAGCACGTGCAGGACCCCCACGAGCCTGGCTGCTGTGGCAGGACAGGACCTCTGGACCATCGCTTGTGTGCAGCTCTGCTCAACTCCTGCCATTTTAAGTGTTTTTCTTGCTTCTGTCATCAAAAAGAAGCTGCGTCTGCAGCGCGTTCACTTCCTGAGCAGGCGACTCCAGGTTTGTTGCGGGCTGTGTGTAAGGGAGCCAGCTGCAGCACCCGGCACTGAGGGGTGGAGGAGAGGAGGGGGGCTGGAGCCCCCGGCTTTCTGGAAACGAAGATTACCGTCAGACTGGTCTTTAGGGGGTGGGGGAAGAGGCGGAGAGTGACGTGGGAGCTGTGTTAACTAATGATGATGTCAGAGGTGTCATCCTGGCTAAATGCCACTTCACCTCCGGCTGGGTCCAGTGTTGAACCCACGCTCGGCATCTCCAGCTCTCCCACCCACGGCACTTCCCTGGGTTCTATCAGCGAGGGGAAAATTGCCAAACACACGTTTGCACGTCTCTTACTTGACGTATTGATTCTGTCTGCTTGTTGTGTCAGCAGGGTTACTGTCAAGGGCTCCTTCAAAGTCTGTCGCAGGTTTTGATGGTCATTAACAAAACACCAATTCGCAAAGTGTGCTGTGCATTAAAACTCTTCCTAGGAATTTCCGTAGACCGCTGATGCTTCCCAAACCAATTAACGAGCGTCTGTAGCTTTCAAAGAGTAATGACTTGGCTGGGCTGCACATAAAATAAGAAAATATTGAAAATACTGCCCTTTACACACAAAGTAAGAAAATGCTGCCCTTCAGTTAAAATCTGTGTTTTTCAGACTAAAATTTTATTTTTAAAATAACAACACATGCAATGGGTAAACCCCAATTCATCCATAATGAAAGTGATTGTATTTATTCAAAACTTATGTTCAGGAGTTTCCCTGATGGATTTTACAGACTTGACGAGCAGATCATATATAAACTGTGAATTGCAGAAACCACCTCAATTTGGAGGTGACATGTGCAGCTGTGTAACAGCATTTAAGAGCGATGCACAAACGAAACTACATCAAACTGAAACTCGGGAGGATTTATTTTAAGCGAGCACCTGTATTGACGCAGATCTGGCTGCTGGCAGTAGCGTACGGCGCTGCCCTTTGCCCATGGAGGTGGAGCTGTGTTGGGATGAAGCATTGTCCCGCTGCCGGATGGACAGATGTCCTTCTGCTTGGCATCATTCTGCCACAGGACGGACAGATGTCCTGCTCGGCATCATTTTGCCGTGGAATGGATGGACATCCTCCTGCTGTGCCAGGCTGCGTCCTGAGCAAGACACCCGGTTGCTGTTAGGGGGAGGTTGCTACTTCTCCATCTTTCTTCAGGGATTTTATGTGTAAAATAAAGTTTTATACAGCTGAAGAAGCAGCTATGTGGGCACATACATACTCTGCCAACGACTTTAAAGAAGTTTTCTTTTTTTTTTTTCCGGGGTTGTTTTTTTTCTGCCAGTGCTCACATCATAATTTCCTGCTCTTCTGTTTTTCTTTTGCCTCAAAGATATTCTTTAAACCTTTCTCTGACTCGAGTGGGACCAGCACTTACCTGTACGGCTGCTCTCTCCCCAGGTGCTGGTGGGAGCTGGGGTGATGGTTGGCCCCGAGACCCCCGTGTGGTCCCTCCAGCAGGTTTGTGCGTTGCTCTCCCCTCGCTCAGCGGAGCAGCAGGACTGCACTTCTCTGTGTGCTAATTCAAGAAAAACTTGTGGACGTTTTTACACTTATTTCCTACTTGCACGCATCAGTGTTTTCCCAACTGAGCACTTTCACCGGGAAGCCTGGAACTGTTTGGAAATGGCTCCTGAGCACAGTCCATCCTTCACAGGGAAACCTCCCCTCTCCTTTAACTGGGACGAACCAGGGGGTTGTCGGACCTTGACCTAAGGGTGGTGCTGGCAGCGTGGCGGGAGGGATGTGCTGTCGTGCCTGTTGTTGCTCCACAGCAGCTTGTGCCAGAAGAACCTTTCAAAAATTCTAGATATTTTGCAAACTAATAGGCACAAGAATCAAAAATTCAGGTCATTATTAATGTGCTCTCCACACCATAATCAGTTCTCTGTTTCTTCCTCCTTTCGCCATGCAGGCAAATTTACACCAGAGTAGAAATTAACTCAGTTCCTTGGAAAATGCCCGAGAAAATATTTTATGTAGCATGTTCGGAGTGTTAATCTCTGTTTTGATGGACCCTAAGGGGTTGGGTGGCAGTTCCAAAGTCATTAATTCTTTATAAGCAGCCTCTTATGCAAACTAGATTGAGAATGATGTGTAAGGGCTGTGCCCGCTGCTCCTAATTGTATCATGTCACTCAGGTGGCTAATGGTAAAAAGCAGTGCTCTGCACCCGAAAAAGGCATTTCAGTCTTTTGGGGGACTTAAAAACCTTTTGTGTATGAGTTGCGGTTCTTTGTCAGATCCTTCTTTTTAATGTTATTGTTTCAGTCTTTGGAAATGGCGTATTGAGCGGCTTCTTGTAGAAAACCAGCAGGGTAGTAGCCAGCAAGCTGGTCCCTGCGTGCGGGGAGGTGGTAGCACCCGTGGATCTGGTTTTTTATTTCCTGTCTTCCATCTGGGCTGTTTGTGTTCAATATGCTGCACTGAAGGGTGGCAGCCTGCTCGTGTTCTCGTTTGTGGCAGCTCAGCCTTTCCCGGAGGTGTAGGTTCATCGTGCCTTAGAGAGCAGTGGTCGTGCGAGGGGTCATTTGTATTTCAGTCTGAAGCGTTGTTAGTTCCAGTCGTGGGGTTGAACATCACGTAACGCTGAAGACTTCTTTAAGGGGCTGTGATGGTGTCGTCTTCGGCTTTGTATTCAAGTTAAAATGGTTTTCTAACTTAGAATATGGAAATGCGCATCAACTCAGCCATGTTCTTCGGAAGCCTTCTGGACCAAGTTAGGGACTGAGAATATCCCCAGCGATTTTCAGTTAAAATCACCATCAGAAAATGTCAGTGCATAATGCAAGCATTTGGATGCCCTGTTTTCCTTGAAAAACTTGGCATGCAAGCCAATATCTGTACCGGAGAATAGCTAGAAGAAGATCTTTGGTTTTGGCATAGAACTGATTGCTATCTAATGACATTTAACAGCATTTGTAATTTTACATTTGATACATGGAAAATTTCCTAATGGGGTTATATTTGACAGATGAAATACTTGAAATAGTTGATTAAATGTAGCCTCTGTCTAAATGGGACGATCATTGTAGCTTAATTCCTTTCTGATACTTTGTTTTTGCAAGTCAGAGTAGCTTTCTATGGCTGAGTATTGGAGTTTATTGTTGTTACACGATTAAGTTTTAGTTTGAGGTCATGTAGCCACAATGCTTGTATTGTCTTTATGATTTTGATTTTTGTTTCCTTTAAAGTTTGGTTAACAATTGTGGTTTGTCAGCTTGGAGTGTAGCTATGGCATCTGGCCCATCCCTTGCTTTATCGGGTAAGATCAGTTTCTCAGTGTGGGTGACAATAACTGGCCTTTTGCTGCTATTTTCCTCTCAGTGGAGGGAGGGGACTCCAAAGGATGCTGGGGAAAAATTTCCAAGAGCATATTTGGGCTTTCCATTTTTAAAGGCAATAAGGTCTGGATCGTACCAGAACATGAGAAAGTTTGCCCAGAGAAGCTGTGGCTGCCCCATCCCTGGAGGGGTTCAAGGCCAGGCTGGACGGGGCTTGGAGCAACCTGGTGTGGTGGGAGGTGTCCCTGCCCAGGGCAGGGGGTGGCACTGGATGCGTTTTAAGGTCCCTTCCAACCCAAACCATTCTAGGATTCTATGATCACTGCGCTGCAATGCTTCGCCTGGTGAGGAAAGCCCTGCAGAGCTGCTGTAGGCTCTGTGCTGCGCTTCCCCAGCGCAGCAGATTTGGGGATCTGTGTGTTGTGCTGTGGTCACTCTCCTGAGAAACCTCTCGGGAACACTTACCCACCCCTTTGTCCCCTGTCCATGCCGTCACCCAGCTCAGGCTGTGCTGGTCCCAGCCTAGGTCCAGGGGCAGCCGAGATCCCTGCGCCTGAGCCCAGGCACGTCTGTCAGTGTAGGCTCTGCACATGGAAAAGCAGCGTGGTGCCTTCAGACATGGGGCTGTTCTGGAGGAAAAAAAAACCCGTTCATGAGACGTCGTGCCTGGGATGATGCTCGTGTCACACACGCTTTCAAGCTGGATGCCGTGGCCACTACTAAATGAGAGCTGACTGTTCACAATCAGCCTTGCTTGGAGAGGAATCTTGAAATTTGGTAGAAGGAGTCAGATCCCGCCCCCCTTCCTGCTTTCAGGCTTCCGGTTTGGTGTTAATTCTCCAGAAAAATGACAGAAGAAATATTGGAAGTGGCATTTTAATGATTTTTAACCTCCTCTGTGGAGTTAATGTGTTATTCTCAAGGTCATTTAATCAGAGGCCTTTTTCTTGTGAGAGGTGTGCTGGTACCTTATGTTCTAAATAGTCTTAGTCTGCTTGTCTCAACTGGAGATACAGTTTTTATAAATGAGGGAAGAAAAAGTGATGTTTTCTGTTGGCTTTCATGTCAACTTTCTGGGGATGAAAATGAATATATACGTTGGTGGGCTTTGCAGTTTGCAAACGTGAAACTCCAGCTGGTTTCCCAGGTAGGTGGCAGCTGAGGAAATTACGGCCAGTTCCATGTTAGGGTTGGGCTGTGATTTCAGTTTTGAGATTAGATCAAAGGAACGTTTCAGCGAGCAAATTTCTAAACGTGTTTGGGAAATTTTGCAGTGGGGTATTAGAGATTTTGTCCTTTCAGTCTCTCTGGGTGGATTCGGTCCCACAAGCTGACCCTTCTGGGGTTGTTGCCACTCCTCCTCCTCACCAGGGATTTTGGGGTTGCGTACCTTCCCAAACTTCCCCACCCCTTGCCGAAATGAGATGTCAGGAAGGAAGGGAGGAGCCTGATATGAATCATCTCTGTTCAAACCGTAGAAATGAACTTTTTGTTTTGAATCCGTAGCGGGGGCTTCCCCCTTCCCCCCGTGCTGGCATTCTCCCTGTTTGCCATGCGGATCATGCTGCCGCCCGGCTCTGCAGAGAGCGGGCACCGACAGACACAGGTCTGCAGGATAGCGAGCTGTAATTTATAAACATATTTAAGAAAGTATTATAAACCATATAAATCTGAATCACTGCAAATAGGAGATGACCTTTCCGTGCTTAACACAGCAACAGAAAAAAAGATGGTTGGGGTAGTGCGAAAGCGATGGAGAAATTGAATCCATGGTGCCTTTTTATTGTTCCTTCTGTATTGCTGGTGCTATATTTAGAAGCTTACATCACTTCAGGGATGATGACAGTCTCTGCCCTCCCTCTCCCGCTCCCTCCCGCTCTCCCTCACTCCTTCCCTTAAGGATGGATCGTGTTTTCATACGACTTATGAGTCCTACAGATCTTTTGGTAGGATTTTTCTGCAGCCTGTTAGTAAGTGCTACTGTGGAAAGTGATGTATGTAAGGATACAATGGCACCGTGTAATGTCACCCTGAAGGGGAACAAGAGCTTGTGGTGCTGCTTTCCCTGCCTCTGCTTCCTAAAAGGGTCAGGAACAGGGTGGAGAGTTGGTTTTTTTTTTTTTTTTCTTTTCCTTTCCTTTTTTCCTTTAAACAGGAATTTGTGAGAAGCCCTAATGAGGGTCTAACCTTGCCACAGAAGTACGCTGATTGATTTGAGATGCTGAAGTGAGATGGTGGGGAGACAGGGGGGCAGCGTGGCAGTGCCACTGAACGGACCAGGCTGTGCCCGCGTAGCCGGGGCTGCATCCAGCTCCCCCCCGTCGCCGGCTCCACATCCCGCACCCCACGATCCCCATTGCCCGCCCTTCCGGGCAGATTTAAAGTACTCAAAGATGCTGAAATAACCTCTCGATGCAGGTGCCCTTAACGCTGAAATATTTCTGCATTACACTGCTGTGTTTGGCAATTTCCACTCACAAAACTGTATTAAGATGAATTATTTTAACCTGAGACATCTTTGCCCGAGTGTGTGTGATGAAGGATCTCTCCTTCCAGGCGGCTGGTCCCTTCCCCAGCCCCCTCCCCGAGCTTGGCCTCGGGATGCTGCTGCCTTCGCTGCCGTGCTCAAAACGGGGGGGAGCAGATTCTGGTACCTGCTCAGAGCTGAGCACGGCTGCGGGGAACGTGGCAGGGGACAGCATGGCAGGGGACAGCGTGCTAGCGGTTGCCTGGCTCCGAGGACAAAAGGACGGGAGTTGGTGAGCCCCGGCCCCCCGGCTTGCCGGCGGACGCTGCCTTTGCAGCCAGTGCCATGATGGAGAGCAGCGCGTCCTCCCTGCCGGTGCTGCACAATGGGCTTTTCTTCCTCGGATTGATGGGGAAAAAGTCGTGCTGCTTGACGGGACCTTCTGCTGCTGGCCCGGGCTGCTCCCAGCTTCTGCAGAACTTCACTTTGTCGAGCCCTTAAATAAGAGGAGACTCTAACCCTGCCTTTAAATTATGAAAGGCCTTACTATCCTTTTAAAAACATCCCATTTTTCAGTGACTTAATCTTGCTGGACAATTAGAACATGCAGATTTATCTAACAGTCGGGAGGATTCAGATAGCGTTATGGGAGGATAAAGGGAATATGATGCATAGAAACGTACAGAGTGATATTTCAAGCCTGGAAAGAAATCAGTCTTAAGACAAAGACCACCTTTAATTCGGAGACTGTAGACTGAGGAATTTTTTCCTTAAGATTCTCTGCAAACTTGGAACCTGGCTTAAAATGAGACCAGCAATTTACTGTTTGTGATTCTGCCCGATGCTGCAGTTCTTCACAAGTATTTTGATCGTGATCACTATGGAGCAGCCTTTGTATCGGATTTTTTTTTTTCCATTTCTGAGTTGCTTTGGTATTGAGATTTGTCCTTAAACAGACGATTTATAAAAACTTACAGCATGGTGCTGCAGGGAGCTGGGGCTGCAGAAACGCATGCGTTAAAGAAAAAAAAAAAAAAATTAAAAAAAAAATTAAAAACACCCAGAAAACGAGTGGGGGGATGCCCCAGGAGCTGGGGTGTGGAAGTAGGTCAGGTTTTCCCCCCGCCCGGGGAGGGCAGGGCTGCGCAGCGCTGGCTGCAGCCCCCCGGGACCCCCACCGCGCTCATTGGCGGCCTGGCCGCAGCGATGATGTCATCTCCACTTAAAGGCAAAACTCGAAGGAAATAGAATTTTGTTCCCATTATATTGAGACGGTGTTTACAGTCCTTGTTAAAATATGGCATCCACCGCCAAAATGCGTAGCGGATTGGGTTTCCTGCGCAATGCCGGGGGCGGAGGAGCTGCCCCGGGGGGCGAGGGCTGGGGTCTGAGCGCGGCGGGTGCGTCCGGGTGGGGGAGAGGTTCCCTTCAGCTGGGTGGGTTTTCTTTTCGCCTTCATCTAAATTGTGATGCTGAGAACTAGAATCCAGGTAACCCTGCACAAAAGGACTCGGCTGCTCGCTGCTGCCGAAGATGTAGCAGCGTGGCAGTGTGTCGGGTGTTTAAGATGCTTCTGAATACAGTTTTGTGAATTACTAAGAAAGATGCAGCACGGTCGCGTAGAAGGTGATGCTGACATCTCTAGCCTATTGTTCAGCATTGAAGGGACAGTAAAAAAAACAGCTATTTGTCTAGCTGGTGCAGTGCATTTTAAAAATCTGAAGTAATCATCTAAAATTCTTTCAGGTTTTAAAAACCAAATAGACTTTGAGTTTGCCAATTTTGCAAAGTTCAGTTTTTCTTTTGTGTTTAAATACAAATTATACCCAGTAATATTTATGAAGCCTGGTTGCACCTATTATTATTCTTGTTCTCTGGTAGAGATTAAGCAGATTCAGACATCAATACCATTTTTTTTTTTTTCTTTTAAGACAGTTTTGGAAGGTGCTAGGGGAAGATTTTTTTCCTTAGTTAAGGTGCAACCCCCATCCTAGCCTGGGTTATATGCCGGGAAGGATTCAATTTCTGGATGATGGCTGGAAGGAGCCTGTGGTTTGTGGTGGGGTGGAGTGTCCTGGTGGTGCAACTTGCCTTCCAAAATGTAAGAATCTTCTTCCACGTGCCCCTTGGCCCGGTGGGTGACAAAGAGCTTTCTGTGGATTGCCTCAAACCTCCTGATTCAGTACACAAGAGTAAGCAAACAAACAAACAAAAAAAAGGGATTTTTTGGCCCTTAGTGCCACTAGGCTGCTCTTGGAAGCTCCTCTTCGGCATGGGAGGTATGGCCATCAAGGGCTCGTTTGGTTTTGGAGAATCACCCTCAAGTCTGATGCAGACCTGGAATAATGAAATACACGGCGATGAAAATTCTTTCCAAAGAGAGGAAGACGGAAACAGTGAGTGCCCCTTCTCGCAGATGAAGTAAATGATCCAGAGTAGTAAATAATGGCTTTAACAGAGCCAGCACCCTCTGTCCCCTCCCTTCTGTGCGCTCCTGCCTTCGTGCACGGTAGCAGAAGTCATTTGCCTTCTAGGAATTGAAAGCATCGCGGCAGCCCCGGCTCAAAGGTGTGGGATCCCGTAGGTGCTTCCTCGGAGCAGCTCTCCAGCAGGCTGGGCTGCCATCCAAGATAACGAGCTGCTTGCAAATATTTCAGTTTTTAGTTGCAAAAAAAGAAATTATAAAACTAAATTGACTACTGCAGAATGAAGGCATTTTTGGTTAGAAACGGAATTGGTCTTGACTGGGGGGGGGGAACCCCGCCCACCAAAACTTTTAACATGGTTTCAAAACCATTAAAATTATGAGAATTATAAACATCACATTTTGACAAGAAATTTACTTCTCTTTCTAGACAGAAATCTCCTAATGAGTGTATAGGATGAGGTAAAAATGTTGAGGCTCTTGTGTGACATACATACATAAAAATAGGAATTATTTTATTGTGAGGTGATTATGGGTGTATCTGTGTGTGTGCGCCTGTGGATGTCTGCAGATATTTATTTTACTTATTTCTGAATTTGCATGTGAAGATGAGAAATAATCCCCCTAAATGCTGTTGAAACTGCTAATGGGTACATGAGATTCATTTAAAAAAAAAAAGATTTAGAAAGAGAAAAATATCCAGAGTTTACAGTATATGCATTAATAGATCATAAAAGGATATAAAATATAATGTGGAGCAGGGGTGTTTTGCTGAGCAGTTGTTATACCGATATGTGTGTTTATATTAGGTCAATAAAGATGCTCTGTTGGCTGCATCTGCAGATCCAGTAGCCAATTGATCTAATGCAGTTTCTAAAGGCTTTCTATCCAGGTGATGTCATCCTTTTAGCTCCGTTCCCCTCCCACTCTCTTTCCTCCTTATTAGATATTTCATCTCGCTGCGGAGCATCCAATCGATGGGAGCTTCTCCTGAGGGAGCTGCTGAGAAGCCAGCAAAGAGAGTAGGAATTAGGACTCCGGCAGCCGGTCTCGCCGTAGCCATGGACGGACTGTTTTGTTGGGCATTACAGAAATGTTTTAATTGGAAAAGCTAGGCGTGGATTAACCCCGGTATCTGGCTGGTGCATTAGAATACTAAGCAACACTGCAGAGTTGTAAACTGCATTAAAAAAAGGAGGGAGGGGGGAAGAGAAAAGGGTTTGTATTGCAGAGGCTTTTAATACGTTCCACCGTGCAAACCTGTTAGAGCATATATATCCTGGAGCTGCGATCTGGACACTAATTCAATTTTTGCAGTTATGCTGGACAAGAGTATAAAGAAGAAACTTTAATATCCAGGGTATGGGATTCCTGAATCACCTAAGATGCTGAAGAACCTTTGCAAAATTTAATCTACAATATGAATGGGAAGTTTCCGAAAAGTGGACCCGAAGATAAGCCACTTGTAAATGCATTTTAGTGAAGAGAAAAAAAGAAATTTGAAGAATTTCTATCTCACCTTTTAATGTATTGTTGCTTTAACCTGCAGTTCTAATCCATTTCAGAATTAATTCAATTTTAACAGCACTTTTTGGGTGCATGCCTCTTGCCCGGGGGAATGGATGGATATTTGTATTTGAAAAGCTAGGAAACATTTTGATTTGAATTTATGTGCTTGTTAAAACTGGAACATTTTTATAGGAATTGCTGCTGCTGCTGCTAACTCACTGCAATACTGAAAACTCCTCAGATATAGTGGAAGCTGTAATCGAATTCAGTGTGAAATTCAAGCCTGAGAAGTTGCATACGTGTACATTTGCTGCTTTGGTTTATGACTTTTAAAGACAATCCAGAAGGGATTTTACTCCAGATTTTTCTTCTGTGGCTTTTACTTGCGAAAGGAAACTTTTTTTCCCTCCCCCAGCCTAAGAAATGGCTTTTCTTGTGCGATGTTATGCCAACTGCCTGCAACCGTGGGCTTCCAAAGTAAGTAGGATTTTGTCTGTGCTGGGTTTCTGTGCCGTGTATTGGGAAGGGGGGTGCTGTGGGGGTGTTCACCCCTCGCACCCCGAGTGATGCTCCAGCAGCCACTGTGCACGCTCCGGGCTTGTGGCATCATTTTGAAATGGGAAGTCGGGGGGGAACCTTGAAATCTTGGAATTGTTTTATATACCAGGAAGTATTTTTTATACTATCAGGAATTTTTATATTATGAGGAAGTATAAACAAAAATAAATACCATTTGCTTATGAAATGTGTAAAGCTTTGCTTTTCACCCTATAAATATGAAGCAAGTGTTATTGAAGTGTAATGTTTTTATGACTGCTTGCATTTTTTGTGAAGTTGAACATACTGGTGTACAAACCCAGTGATGTTCTAATTTTCAAGCTGCATGAAGCTGTACTGCTTCTTCCCTTTGTGCAGCCGTGTGGAATCGGTTAATTATTTAGCTGAACTATGTAATTACAATTAGCTTTATAGGACACAAATTATTTTGTGTGTCTAAAGATGCGGTATTTTTGTGAAACTGGGGAGGGAGGGTGTTTCTTTTAAAGGAGGTAATGAAATCTAGAACATTCGAGCAAACCCACCTTGATTATTGAGATAAATGCCTTTAAAGAAATTTTTAAAATACACTGTTTGTTAGACTCTTACTGTTTGGAATCCTTGGTCAGAAAATTAGCCGAGTTGCTGGTATTTTATTAATGCTGCTGCCAAGAAGTAGTCACGCAAGACATGGCAATTGCCTTATAATCCTGAGGCAAGGCATATAAACATTAATATTTATTACGATTTTGTATTTATACTGCAGCTTATATGGGCGAGAATAGAGATTGTGCAACTTTCTTCTTGCATGTGAGAGCTGGCAGGGTTTGGAGGCACCGGGCAAAACCCTTGTGCTCCTGACACCGTGAGATAACGACGTTGACTTCAGAGCAAGAAATTTGCTCTTGACTTTGGTCCCAAGAAGCTGAGAGTCCAAATGACGTGACGGTGTGGAGAGGCCCACGGGAGGGACGCAGCTGGGTGTGCGGCGTCCCCGTGCAGGAAGGTTTCCCCTCGTTTGGTTTTTTCCATCCACTGAAGTGGAAATGGAAGCTCACAGTGTCTGGGGGTGAAAATGCCGGGCTTCAGGGTTTCCATCTGCAGTTGTCAAAATCAATGTGTAAATATGTGGGGGTGCGGGTGTCTGGGTTTTGGCTGTTTGGCGGGTGCTGAGTCCGCCCCGCCGTCAGGTGAAGCGGAGCTGCAGGTGCTCCTTGCCTTGAAGGGCAGACGGGCTCCGTGTCCTCAACCAGGCAGTTGTGGCTCCGCACCTCAGAGATGCTGCTGGCCAACGTTGGCCTCTTGTATCATCACCCGTGTGTACGTGTAGACTCCTTCGCTTTCTTCCCTTCCTACTCTGTAGGCATTAAGTATGGAAGGATCGGTTTACTTAAGCTGGGTTTACCTGCACCGCCCTCACTGAGGAGGTCCGAACGTGCACTAATTGCCTAAAGCCAGGGAATGCTTAGTCACCTTGGTGCTTCAGCTGACATTGCTCTTTCCGTAGAGTTTGGGCCGCAGTGAGAAACCGCAAAAAAAGAAACCCTGTGCTCAAGGAAAGGTCTGGCAGGAGTAAAATAATAATATAAAAAAAATTGTAAAGGCTTTTTGGCCCCCTGTGTCAGCTCTGTGGATGACACCCAGCAGATGGCTTCCACACCAGTCAAGCCATTTATTCGCTCATTTACTATTCATAAATGATAATGGTATGAAACGTTGGGGAGAGGGAGGTTTGTTTTTTTTCTTGAGTTTTTTTTTTTTTAATGGCTGATGAAAACCGATTAACTGGTTTTGCATTCCAATCCATAGCTAAAAGTTCTTTACCTTTAAAACCTCGAAAGAAAAAGCAGCCGTAGCCCCCTTCTGCAAAACCCCCAAAGCCCCCCAACTCTGAAGAGAATCTGCATGGGATGAAACAGACTGAGGAGCTGAATCACGTCTGAGTTTGCTCCATTTTTGTTTTCACCTGAGCTTTGTACCACAAAACTGTTTCTATGACAGGTGTTTTATAATAATACAGATGATAGCAAAATAAGTGATGTCAGAATTTTCAATATTCAAGTCTATAACTTTTAACTTGAAAATGTGAAGTGTTTTATGATACTATTTTGGAACTAGAACCATTTCTTGCCAAAGAGCAGTGAACATCTGACTTTTCATTTGCTTTCTCAGTGATTAAATTCAAAATCTCTTAGTTTTATGTAGATATCTGTCCCAGATTTTTTTCCCAATTAGTTGCTTTAAACCTGATATAGGACAATGGTCTGAAAATGGGCTGTTGACTCAGTTGTAATTGTGGCTGTTCTGAATGTGACAGTGTAATGATACATCTATTTAATCAGAGCAAAAATGAAGTCATATTTTGTATGACTAATAGAAAGGTAAGCTTTGGTGAAGGTATGTAAAGGGGAATGTTTCTGAAGGTTAACCTTAGGCTAAGGAGGCCAGTCTGGTGGGCTGAAGGGGGGACCCACAGCAGAAGCTTCAGGAGCTCCGTCGCCTCCTGGAAGACACTCTGAATAAAAAGGGTTGTCTTCCCCGGTTTGCATCGCACACACCCCTTGCCTCCAGAAGCTCTGGTGCTTTTGGCTTCTGAAAGTAAAAGGGACAGAGTAGCCATCTGTAGGGTCATCAATGCGATCTGTTTTCCTGCATAAAGAGCTGCTAGAGGGAGGATAAGCTGAGAGGGAGAAGTCAACAGTGTGAATTTCTGCAGTGCCCTGAAGACGAGCTGTACCAGCCATTCCCCCCTTCCATGCAGGCTCTTGTAGAGGTCAACGGTATTTCTCAAGGTGATGCTGATACTTGGGAATGTGTCCAAAAGAGGTCACCATGGTGAGACGGTGGCGATGGTGGCTGTTCCCATGTCCGCTGTGGCTGGAGGTACCAGTACAGGGGCAGAATCCCGCCTTGGAAGCACATTAGGAGGAAATGGTCCCTGCCCCGGGGACCATACGCTTTCCGGAATGATACACTGCGGAAGATGAGATAAATAGATGCAGGCAGCCTTCAGCAAACATGGTGAAGATGATAAGCAGCGAGGAGTGTGGAAAACAATGATCAAAGCAGCCCCAGCTGTCAAGCCACTGCCGCTCTGGAGGAAGATGAAGGAGGGTAGAGGACTTTGCATCGGTCTTGTGGAGATCTGCTGCCACAGACGCTGTGTTTGCGAGGACAAGAGGCATTCAGCTTAAACTAATCTAAATTCCTCTGCTACTAATGCAATATTTTACAGCAAAAAAATTAAATGTTTCCAATGTATCTCAGCAAGATTCTGATTGTCTTTGTAATTTGGATCATAACTTTCCCAGTGTCTGTTAAATTGTCTGTAATGCACTTTGTGGTATGAGGCTCTTAAACGTAGATGCATTATGGAGTCGCTATGAAAGAGAGCTCTAAACTTAACGATTTAGATGTATATGGTTCTCCTGTAATAGAAATTTTATGCACATCCTAACAATTTCCCAAGCCTAGAATGCGTACGCAGTTATCCTGTTTGTGTAGCAGAAGGGTCTGATGGGGAAAACAGGGAGTGATTGGATAATGTATCTATAGAGGATATTTAAAAAGGGATGCTTTTTGAGATAATGTGCTTTTTATAGAAAATAAGGATTTTTGAATTAACATCTAAGCTCTTAAAATGTTTGTTCCTGAAGGAAAACAGTTTCATTTAAGATCCCAGGTGCACATTAAACTTGCCTTATGCCAGTAGACAGTAATTTATTTTCTCCAGGCTTCTGTGTTCTTCTCTTTCTGCTCTTTAGATAAAATCTAATAACGCTAAGCATAATAACAAGACACATTTGCTCTGTAAAAGTTTGTGTTTGGGTTAGAACAGAAGTATTGGAGTCATTTTAGAGTCCCATTCCTATTTCTGCTGTCCTCTCACTGGGACATGATGCGAGTTTTAGTTGTCTGTAACTAAAATCAGTGTAATGCCGTCTTCTGATTCCAAGGGGCATTGGTTTGATCTCCAGGATCTTGAGTCGAAACCTTCATGCAATTAAAGATTATTTTCGGCTCCTCAGAAGAAAAACAGACCTTGGATAGTGTGTCCTTGATTTGATTCGATGTCATCCTTGTCTTTGCTAATGCACTTACATGGAACATAGCCCTGGTAGTATGAATTTTAAATGCTTGCAGTGCCAATAGAGTAACTGATCCTTCGCTTTTGGTCAGTTTTGACAGTGTCTTTCGCTCCCTCTTGGCCTGCCTCTCCTTCCAGCCCAGCTTTCAGCCTTGTGGAGCACCCCGTCGTCTCTTGGAGCGGGACCCGCGGGTGCTCAGCACCCGGGTGTGCGAGTTTGTTGCAGACACAGGCAGCGGGCGATTGCCCTGCGAGCTCCTCCCTGCTGGCTCCTGGTGGTTCTTCCCTCCAACGAACTTTGGTTTTCATGGTTTAGCGCTCTCGTAGAGTTTCTGGAGTTTCGGCCAGCTCCTCAAGAGTGTTTATGGTCTCTCCTGTTCCATATTTTCTGATATTTTTCCCCTCCATCCCCTGCAACAGAAGGGTTCCCTTGTTTCTCCATCTTAATGGATTTGTAGGAGCGCAGCCTCCTGCTTACTTGATGCTCTGAGCCCCGAGTGCTTGGAGAGCGAGTGCTCGGTCTGATGAATGACTATTTTCCTTATACTTAGTTAGAAGTTTAGCTCTGTTTTTTATAGCAACTTGCAGGATACTTTCTCTAAAACATTTTAAATGTATCTTTTGTTTGATAGTTTATTAAGATAAAAATGGTTTAAATATGAGCTGTGTGGCCATTTACTCTAGAAAGTTTGGATTTTCTTATGCTCCGAAATATAGTATGCTGAGGTTAAATGCAAGTATGCATGGTACTACTTTTCAGCAGAAAAAGCCTTTTCCTAAAGTGTTGGTTTTATTGGAAATTGGCTCATAATGTGCAAATAAGCACCTATCTGTTAATTTATTTCCTCCTGGACTTTGTTTTAAAGCTGCTTTGTTACAGTTCTGCCAATGGCCGCAGCCTGGTTTGGGACCACCCTGTTTTGCTCTCGGAGCCGATTGTCACTTGGTGTCACTAGAGTGAGGTGAGGTCGTAGCAGCCTGAGGATGTGTGAAGAGGGACTGTCATCTCTACGGTTTTTTACCAATCAGTGTATATAAGAGTTTATAAATTATTCAGGGGAGATGAAACTGGCTGTAGACGTGGAGTTTCCCGTGCCCCGCTGTATTGCTCAGGATGGGAGCTCCCAAATATCAGGCTGCTGTCGCCCGCGTGGCTGCCCGAGTCCTAATGACTTGGGAAACTTCAGCTCCTTACAGAACTCAGACCATCACTAGGCGCTGCCACACTTCGTTTTCTACTGTAATTATTTAGACAAGGCTCTTTTTAGTCTTGTAATGTATCATTTTTTCATGGTGAGAACAAACAGTAAAATTTGAACTCTCGCACTGAAAATAAGTCTCTTTGAACATCCCTATTATATTTTCATAATGACAAAACACAATTCTTGACATTTTAAAAATGTTACGCTGTGAACAGACCAGAGAAGAGTTGATCTGTATTAATCGATGGTTGTAAAAAATGCAACTTATGTTTACATGTCGGATATTCCCGGTATTATGGAGCTCTCATCAATACCAGTGCATTTTGTCACAGGTGAATTTTCACAGCTGAAGTCCCTACTTCTCCAAAGCAGAGATATTTGCGTGTCAGGCGCTTAGCATTATCGTGAGTTAAGGCATAGCAGTAATCTATAATTTAAACATATGAAAACCAAATTAAAATTGCATTACATGTGTGGTTTAAGACAACACCAGAATTTAGTTCAAAATTCTGTCCTCATGTCACCTTATTGTAACTAAGGAAACGTAATACTTCAGAGGATTTTATTTGCTACACGCTGTAGGAGCCATGAAGACCAAGAAGCTCTTGGCTGCCAGAAGCATAGAAGAGCCTCTAGGGATTTTTAATTCTTTTAGATGTTTGGTTTTTTTTTTTTTTTGTGGTGGTGGGGTTTTTTGGTGTTTTTTTGGAAGCCTGGGGTTATTTTAAGAATGCTACAAAGATAGTTTTCAGGGCACTGCAAGGCTGTTGTGAATGGTGTCAACTTGGTCCTTATTTCTTTGAGATTCACGTCTGTGCTACTAATAATAACGAGAGTAAGTATGTGCTGTAGTTAAGGAATTGAAACAAGTTTTGAAATAAATATTGTCAGCAAGCCCATCTTTTGTATGTTTTAAAAAAGAAAATGATCTGAAGTTTGTATGGTTGGAGAGGCACCGTTTTCCTTTGCGTCATGTTCTTGAAAGATTTTACCTGAATCTGTTGGGAAAATATTTGATCCATCAGTTGGCTTTAAAAATAACAAAAAAGACCTCATTGCTGCTCTTTAAAAATCTGAAGAAATCTTCTTTTGTGCCACTGGTGGAACGTCTGTGGTCTTTAAGGAGGAAATGTTTTTGCTTGCGTTAAGTTGGTTGAGGACTGATGTCAGCATAGGTAATTCGCTGGGCTCATCTTACCCACTCTGCGGGTACCGAAGTAGCCGCTTTGTGTATCTCAGAGGAGCAACTTTCTCCTCTCCCATTAATGCAGCTCTAAGTGTATTTTAAACTTAGGCGTTTCTAAACAGGAGCAGAACTGTGGCTTGTATGTAAAAGGTGAACATAAACCAGAGGTAATTTATAGAAATCCTTGGGAAAAGGGGCTAATGAAAATTCTGCAAAATAACTTCAGAGAACTCCGGTTGGGTTTGGTCATTCTTCATTATTTTACTGGCACGATATATGAGATGATGTGTAGTGATAGGATGAGGGATAATGGTCTTAAACTGGAAGAGGGGAGATTTAGATGAGAACTCAGGTAGAAATTCTTTGCTGTGAGGGTGGTGATCCCCTGGCCCAGGTTGCCCAGAGAAGCTGTGGCTGCCCCATCCCTGGAGGGGTTCAAGGCCAGGTTGGATGGGGCTTGGAGCAACCTGGTGTGGTGGGAGGTGTCCCTGCCCAGGGCAGGGGGTGGCACTGGGTGGGCTTTAAGGTCCCTTCCAACCCAAACCATTCTAGGATTCTATGATTTACTTACTGATGCCAAGAAAAAAAAAAAATCTGAGTTTTTTGGTGTTTTTTTTTTTTTTCCTTAGATGGAATGAATGGGATGGATGAGAACAAAAAGTGGGCTACAGAAAGGTCTGCTTGGTGAGAGACTGACTGCATGTCAGTGGGAGTAAGCATCGCTGCTCTTGTTTCAGTAGGTTGTAGAAAGAAAAAAACAGAACTAATTAAAGAAATCAGTTATCTTGTGAAAATGAACAAACTGGTGATGGAATCGCAGGCACAGAGCAAACCCATCGAAACAGCTGGCAAATAAGATGCTAGAAGGCAGAGTTTGCTCAGGTTGGAGGCAAAGGGAAACATAACGCTAGCAGAGGGTCTGGCAGAGAAACCACTGAAGCCCCAGCGCTGAGCAGAAATCCGGAACGGTGCTGTTGTGCTGAGCTGAGATGCTGCGTCGTGACACTTGATACAGATCACAGAAATGCCAGGTTTGGGGAATTTTTTCTACATAGAGCCTTTTTAACATTGTAGACTCTCTGACCATAAAGTATTTAAAATAATTGGATATGGGTTGCAACAACAGGGATGGGAGAGACAGGAAGGGAGCCTGGAAGCAGAGCCAGCGCTGCCTGGGACGTGCTCCAAAGGGCTGGGACTGTGATGGGATGATGCGTTCGAGCCCTTGCCAGCTTCTGGAGTGAAGGTGTTCTTCAACGAGCTGTGTAGGAAACCCATCCCACCCTCCAGTTCCCCAGACAAAGCTTTTCCTCTGCGCTGGTGGGGTTTGGTTTGTAGGAAATCACAAAGCATATATGCGGGATTGCAAAGTCAAGAGGAAAGCTCCCGGCAGGGATCCCAGGGGGGATCCGAAGTCTGGAAGCGCAAACGGGAATTAAAAGAAAGAAATTTGGACAGAACTATTTCATTCTAATTTTAACTGCATGAAGGATTTCAAATTAAGGGCATCAAAGAGAAAAAGGCAGATGAAGGGAATGGAAGGATATAGTCACTGAAAAGGAGAGGGGGGAGCTGACAGAGGGTCCCCTTCAGCTCTTTGATCAAGTGGTCTTTTTAGTTTGGCAGTTTTGTTTAATTTTTAAAACTGAAGGCAAACACGCTCTTTTTTTAGCTGGCTGTTTGTAACAGTCTAGACTTTCTGTATCATCTGAGAAAGGGAAATTGCTACCCTTAAACCCCCTGGGTGCGATGGAGGCTGAGCAGGAGCGTTGCCTAAAGCTCAGAGGTGACCAGGTGTCATCACAGTTCACGCTCCGAAGGTGTGTTAATGTGTTCAGCTTAAAATAGTGAAAACCTTTTAATGGAAAACCTCAAGCAATAAACAAAATAACAAATATACGTGCCTTAAAATTGGGAGTGTTGGGTTTGGAGTTGGAGAGCTTTTTTTAGGGGTGGCGCGGGCAGTTGGCGTAGCAGAGCGCGGTGGCTTTACGGTGCCAGAGCGGACGGGGCTGCGCCGTGCTTGTCCTCGGGTGTTTCATGGAAATAAACCCAGTGTTGTTTCTGAATATTACGCTTGCTGGCAACATTTCAGGGAACTTCAGAAAAGCAAATAAGGTATAAGGTTACTGACAATCTGTAAAACCAAGGACAGAAAATTTGCTTACACAGACTGTAAAAGGACAGACTGTTCCCTCGGAGGCTGATGCTGCTTCTGCATCCAGACTAGATCGATCGGTTTTAAACATCCATACGAAGACCTGGGAAAACTGATGAAAAACTTTGCTATCAAAGAGTATCAAATAAAGAATGAGGCGAAACTTCTGCATCCTTATTGCCCATTTTCCTTCCATTAATTTGAATTTGTAATGGACACTATACACCGGGAGAATTACGTGGATTGTGCTTTTTTTAGTAATTGGGTTTCAGATGATGAGTCCTTTGGCCACTGCCCTCATTGCAGGATGTTTCTGAATATGTTTAATAAACCTGCCATTTAGTGCAGGTTGAAACACAATGGCAAAGCTTCTTTGACACATAGAAAAACCCCATAATTCATAGGTCTTGTGTCTATCTGTCAAGATTGTTCTGCAAATTCATGTTGCCTGTGCCTTTTCAGCCTGTGTTTTTTGGTTATCCAAACTGTGCCAGGAAACACTGATATTTTTATTTTCAAAACTTGTGGCAGAAAGGCACAGATGTGGCTTTTCCATAGGGGAAGGACACCGGCAAATCCAAAAGTTAGTCACATCGGAAATACAGCATGAAGTGCATTGTCCCTGTGCCGGAAGAGTTTCTTCTGATCCCTTTCCCTGGAAAGAATGGGGAATATGAAAACAAAAGTCTCCCTTTAGCCCTCCTATGATGTAACTTCGCTTATGACTTCTGTGGCTGCCTTTCTCTCTATATAAACTCTGCAGTCGCTTTTCTGTAGCCTTAATTTTTAGCAAAACCTTCCTAGGGAGCACATAGAAGAAAGTTGTCCTCAGGCTAACAGTCATTTTTAGCGTGCTTCTCAAAGGAGTGGATTGGTGGTCGTCCCGTCAAAGAGCATGTAATTTGCTCTGTTGTACAAGGCATGTGTAATCTTAAAAATCTGTTATACCAAAATTAGATTTTAATTTAATTCCCAAGTATTTTGTGTGACTTCATTGTGGACAGTAAATGGTATTTACGTAGGAAGTAAATGTCACTGCAGACGCACTTTTACTTGGGCCTGTAGAAATGGTCTGTTAGCTTGGGAGATATACCATGTATTGGAATTTATACTCCAATTAATTTCAAAATTACAGACATAAGACTTGGAGAAAGTTGGCAGATCGCTTCTTGTGTAGCATGTGTTGCCATAGGTATAGAGAAAAATATACTGCAAAGCTAAATTAAGTATTAATTTAGAAAACGAGTGTTAGTTGGGAAATCTCAGTTCAGACGCACGTGTCCCAGTAATATGGCAGTTCTTGGGGTCTTGCCTGCAGCTTTGGTTATCAGACACCTCAAACTGGGTGTCTTGAAAATTAGATACTTTGAGATGAGACCAAGAGAGATGTGGTTCAATCTACTGCACTGGATAGCTTGAAAATTATGTGTCGAGGTTCAGTGTAGTTGTAATTGTTGCAGTGTTTTGTGGCTATGGAGGAAAAGTACGGGCCCCATTGTAAATTTGGGGTGGTTTTGCTGGTAAAAATGTAGTGAAGTAATAAAACTGAAGAATGTTACCTTCCTGTTATCTAAGAGGAAATGAGCTGGATGTCAGCTGGTTGGTTCACTTCCGATACTCATCAGAGGCAGAAAAAGCTGAATAACCCACGAGATTTTGGTCATTGTGCAGCAGCGTCAGTTGACAGTGTTGGCACCAACGTGGTCCTTTTTGGAAGGGGACCCTAGATGAGACTGTCTAGCACCCTGTTCAGTCTTGCAGCTTGGAAGCTTCCAGTGATGGAGACTCTACTGTGTCCCTGGTGAGGTTGTTCCAGTGGTTGAATGTTCTCACGGTAAAAAAAGACATTCTTTCTTATATTAAGATGAAACCTCTCCTGGTGAAACTTGTACCCATTGCCTCTTGTCTTCTCCATGTGGCTCCTTGTGAAGAAGGAGCCTCCATCCTCTTTGTAGCTGTCCTTTAAGTACTGGAATACTGTGATGAGGTCCCCTTGAGCCTTCTCTTCTCCAGGGAGAAGAGACCTAATGAGTCAGTCTTTCCTCATGGGACGGGTTCTCCAGCCCTTTGATCATCTTCATGGCCCTGCTTTGGACCCTCTCCAGTCTGTCCATCTTCTTTTTGAATTGTAGGGACCAAAATTGGACACAGGACTCCAGATGTCCATAGCATCTTGTTGCTACCTTTTTATGTCATGTTGCTTTGTCCAGCTGTTCAGAGCAGCAGTGCTGCTCCGGCTCTGCCTCTCCGTTCAGACCTATAAATCAGTCTCTCAATGCACTCTGTCTTCTACAAGATGTGCAAGGCTTGAGCGTTCTTTCTGTCCGGATAGGACAAAAAGCACTTACATATACTGTTCTTCATGGTTTAGGTGTTTGGGGTTTTTTATGTGATAGTTTCTGCATTGTATTGTGTAACAGGAAAAAGGACAGGTTTGGGGCTTGTAGGCGTTTAGGGGTTTCTCTGGTTGAGTTGTGTCTTTGGAGTTTTTGGGGTTTCTCAGACTCAGCAGCAGGAGTGCTGCTGCCCCTCGCTTTGGTGCTGGGTGGCTGCACCCATGAAATCGATAGCAAAAGCCAAGCTGCTGGTGGACCTCGTGAAGTCATCACCTCGTGGATGTTTTCAAGGTTGCTGTGGGTAGAGTTTAGAATTTTGTGCACGCCGTTTTTGTTAACTTACTCAGAACCGGCTTTTATGCTCTCACGTTCTCTCCCCTTCCCTCTCCCCAGCGTTGTGGCTTTGTGAACCCTCCTGGGCTGCGTCCCAGCGAGGGACGGCCTGGACCCTGTGTGCCACCTTCAGAAATCTCACATGAGTTTAACAAAAAGCAGTCCAGGCTGCTGCTGTTTCTGTGTTTGTGTGGCAAGATAGACTGACACTACTATTAGGATGAGCACCTGAAGGATTTTGTGTTTTTTCTTTCCTTTTTTCCTATTGCAATTTGCAATATCTCTTTAAAAACTCCCTTGTTGATTCAGGTTGTCTCGGTGTAATCACCGACTGTATTTTCCCGACTCTGTGGGAGGGCAGAGCTGTAGGTGGCTGTGCAGACCATAACTTCTATTTTCTTAACTTCCTTTCACTTCCAGCTCTGAACCGCAGTATGGCATTTCAGCGGGGGGTTTGGTGCTAATATCGCTTTGTTGGGAAAGGTCAGTCACAAGGATGTGCTGGCACCGACGCAGGGACTGGCTGTGCCAGCATCTCGGACGCACTTGTGTTCCAATTCCAGATTATGCCTTCTTGTGAAAAAACGTAATTGTTATGGTTTCAAGTGGCAAGCAAGTAGTCTGTTTCTGTACTGAGTATTTATTAGAATTTCAGGGATGCTGGGGGGTTTCCTGTCTGTGGCTGCTGGGGCACACAGCTGGCCAGAAGATAATGCAGGTGTATATGTCCGCGCCGGAAAGCCTCTAACGTGGACACAGATGAACGTGGCTATTTTGAACTTCTTTCCCTAACACGTAATTTTTCAAGGTATTGATGTGATTCTAATAACAATTTCTAAGTTTCTCCCACAAAAAAAAATCACAGTTGAATAATAAGTGGAGACTATTCACCAATAGTTAAGACCATGTTATAGCACTTTCAGCAACTTCACAGCCACATCCGGCAAGTCCTTCCCGTGTCCGCTGTCGTGTTGTTCCAGAAACACCCGATCCATGTAGTGCTGCTTAGTGAGCTCGGAAAGAAAGAACAATCAGTTTGGGTAATAAAAACGACATACAAAAGACAAAAGCTGTGATTTATTTTGGGAGATTGAGTAGAGTGGCAAGCAGCACTTTAAAGGTCACTTGTCTCAAATAAACCTTATCTCTCTCTCAAATTTAAAGAGCTATTGCAGCTTTTCCTTACATCTAACCTGCATTAAACGTCTTTTACAAGAACATATTGCGGAGTCCAACAGGAGCGTCGTACATGGCCACGTGCTTTATAGGCGATGGAAGTGAATGGGAGTGCTGGCAGGGGGAATGAAGATCCGTGATTAATGAGTTGATAAGAAACACTCCTTTGGGAAGGCGGCTGGTGTTCTGAGTTTATCCTCAATGTGTGTTTGGGAAAATGACACACAAAGTACATATAACTTTTTTTTTATTTTGAGAGCCATGTCTTGTTCCAGCAGTGCTTCTCAACCTGCCTGTATAGAACAGCCTTCATCACGAGAATTTCAAAATTTATACTAAATTAGGAAAGAAAAACTGTATGTGCCTGTGTATCTGTGTGTGTGTGTCACTGTCTTTGGTCCAGAATAGGCTTCAGTAGCACTGATTTTTGATAGAAAGGAGTCGTCTGCCCTTGTTCTCCTGGGAAATCCTGCAGAATCGGTTCTGATCTTGGTTCTGCTCATCTGTTTTGAAAGTTTGAAAATCATTATGAATCTGGATAGTGGGGAGCTCAAATTAGATTTCCTTGTGTCTGCATTAGCACAGTCAGCGTGGGACTTGCTCACGGCTGGAAAATAATGTGATTGAAGCTGAGCTGGGAGCCGGGTGTTGGAACGGGGAGGTTATAAAGATGGGGACAGGCTGAGCAGTTGGCAGCAAAACTATGGTCTTTATGCTGGGGGTAATGAATCTATAGAGGTTGATTTGTTCTGTAATTTACTAAAACTCCTGATTTTTTTTGGTTACACTGACCTCCAGAGCACCAGTGCCTGCCTAGCAATTTGTTAGCAAGTTCTGGGTTGCTCTGGATGTTGTCCTCCCTGGAAACGATGCCCTGACCTTGCTTGGAGGTGCCTCTCTCTTCCCGTGGCCAGTAGCACTGCGGTGAGTTTGCAGAGGAGCTGGCTGATGTGTGACTCCAGGAGGAGCAGTGTCATCCTGCGGCACCGTCTGTAATGGAGGCAGCAGATGGGGACAGCCGGGTGACGGCCTCCATCGGCACCACTGGAATATCAGTGGCTTAAGTAGTGTCCAAATCTGTTGGCGGTTTTCTGCCTGGCGCTTTTCTGTACGCGGTACAAAACCATGTACCGTAGAAGGTGTTCAGCCTGGAGAAGAGAAGGCTCCAGGGAGAACTTGGAGCCACTTCCAGTCCCTCAAGGGGCTCCAGGAAAGCTGGGAAGGGACTCTGGAGCAGGGAGGGGAGCCATAGGACGAGGGGGAACTGTTTTACACTGAAAGAGGGAAGACTTAGACGAGATACAAGGAAGAAATTTTTCACTCTGAGGGTGGTGAGCCCCTGGCCCAGGTTGCCCAGAGAAGCTGTGGCTGCCCCATCCCTGGAGGTGTTCAAGGCCAGGTTGGACGGGGCTTGGAGCAGCCTGGTGTGGTGGGAGGTGTCCCTGCCCAGGGCAGGGGGTGGCACTGGGTGGGCTTTAAGGTCCCTTCCAACCCAAACCATTCTATGATTGCTCCAGACCAGAACTAAACCTCAGCTTTCTGCTTCACTCCTGTAGTTCTAGTTGGTGTTGTTGAAGAGGTCACACCTGGGTGTGCGTCGGCTCGTGCCGCAGCTGCTGACAGATCGCCAGCCGCCTCTTGGCCACGGGATTGAGTTTTGTCAGCTCAGTGGTTTGACCTTTCTGCTGTTCTCAACTCCTGAAAATAGATTTTTTTTTTTTTTTTTTTTTTTTTTTTTTTTTCCCCAGCCTCTAAAACTTTTTTTTGGTGGCTAAACATAGGCTTCAAAGTGTTGTGTTTCCTTTGTATTTGGATCAAGTTTGCTATTTTATACCAGCTGCTTGGATGGGGTTTTTTTACGGCAGTTTGTGAAAGTTTAGCAATCTCCCAGTTTTCAGACTTTCTCCTTTTCCAAATACATGTGCACATAGATGTTAATTTACAGGTTGGATATTTTATACTTTCTTTTTTGTAAGTAAAATATATACACAACTAGAATAATATAAGTATTAGGATAGTGAAAAATAGTTTTGTAGTCTTTTAGTTCACAGAGCGACTTTGCAGGGAAGGATCTGTGCTGGTTTTTAGAGCCCAGAGGATGCTCAGGTTTGCGCTTGGCAAGGACAATGTCATTGGCAGGTAGAGATGGCACAACATCCCCCGTGTTCTGCATAACCATTTTGATAATCAAAATTATGGTACATGTGTCAGAGGCGCTCTCAACCTTTTTTTTTTTTTTTCTGGGGGTGAGGAAGGTTTGGGGAGACCAACAGTGCTGCCTTTGATTTCAGAAAATGTGTGAAACAAGTGTTTGGTCAAGTGCTTCTCCTCTTTGCTCTTCCAAAAATCCACAGAAACATGTGATTCCAAATGAAAACCTGCTTTCCATTTCTTAGCAGTTTCCTCAGTATTTATAAAGTTGATATTGGATCATCAACATTTGTACAATATTATCTTTTAACTCCTAGAATTGAATATCTAGTGGCTGACATGACTGCGTGGAATTTTATTTTACAGAAGAAACCATTTCTATCATGGTACTTGGTGCTGTCAGAGGAGTTTTGGACTTTTCTCTGCATGAGAACATCTTTTTTAAAGGAATAGTATATAAATTTTTTCATGTATAAATGGTAGAAGTATATATGTTTTACCATTTTATCATAGAATCTATGATTCTGTGGTTCACTGATACAATATTCTTTCTATATAGTTGAGTGTAAATTTAAAAATAATAGAAACGAAAATAAATGAGGATCTGAATTAGACTGGTTATTTGATAGTATTCCATGTGGCTCTGATTCCAAAAAAGCCTGCTGATGATTTTTACGTTTTTCAGTAGAAAAAACATTTTTGCGGTCTTCAATCATGCACTAAAATTTATATATCTTATCTACGTGTGTTCATTTACAGATAGATATATAAAATAGAAGTGCCGTTGTACATACATGTACCAAAAATTCATAATATTCTTTCTGTGTACTCATTTTCTTAAAGAAAATTCAAAGCATCTTATGGACCAAAACTTTTGCTTAGATTACATTACTTTTTGTCCTATATCGATGTTTTCTAAAGGTTACTCTTGAACTAAGGCATGAATTGAATTTATAAACAGGAATCCTGCTCCATAGTGGATTGCAGCATGAGCTAATGTTGAAGACTCTGGGATATTTGGCCGGCGTCATCTATTTGTCACTTTATGCATTCTTAGTCCTGCTGATGTATATCCGGTAGCTGTAAAGAGGGTAGACCTTTGCTTTATTGAAAGGTGCATCATTTTCTCTTTGTTGTATAAAATCTGGATGTGATTGGCCAACCTTAGTCTAAATTAGCTTTTTCTCCAAATGTCTGTCAAGTTGCAGGTGGATATTCGAATGCGTAACAAAAGTTTTATGAATAACTTTGTCTTCAAATCAGACTTACACATCTTTTTTCCTTTCTTTTTCCTGCCTTTCCCCAAATCTGTTTTATTTACAGCTTCCAGCTGATCTTACCAAGATGCATCTCACCGACAATCCTCATCCTCAGGTGACTCATGTCCCCTCCAGCCAGTCGGGATGTAGCATTGCCAGCGACTCGGGGAGCAGCAGCCTCTCTGACATTTATCAGGTAAAACTGCATTTGTTTCTTATTTTTCCTTGGTGTTAAACATTCCACAAAAAAAAACAGTGGCCCTTTATCCAAGACTTGCCCTCTTGACGCTTCCGCGTATCCCTGCGTTGCTCGTGTGACTTGCCACCTCCACAGCCACGCAGAAGTCAGACAGACTTGTTGCTTTTAAAAGTCGCATTTGGTGATTTATGGCATCATTTTCCTTCTTTCTGAAATGGAACAAATTTCGTGAAGTCATTCTGGTGTTTCACATACCTTCCTTGATTATTTGTATTTATTGCTAATAACAGATGTTCTGTTCTGCAAACAAAAGCTTGGTAATAAACGCCCTCTCTGCACCAGTTGACTGTAGAAATTGTGGTGTCGCTTGCTGGGAACAGAAGTTGAGTGAAATCCAGAGATGGCTTTCGTTTGTTTACACATAATACGCTTAATAAGTTCCCTGTCTCCTGTCAAATTGCAGAGCTAGTTTCATGGATTTTTTTCATTCTGGCTGATGAGGATGCTCATCTTGGGTTTGCCTTGATGAGGAATTGCACAGCTTTTCCACTTTTAAGTTGAAATCTAACTACAGGCCTGAGTATATAGCAACTATTGAGCACAACGCAGGTGTAAGTTAATTTTAGACACTGATTCCCTTGGTACTGTCTGGGTACTGTTTCTATACACTAAACAGAGATTGGTGATGTATCTTATTTACAGGAAAGTATTGCTAGGTAACTTTAAAAATAAAGCATTAAAAGCTTTTGGAACGTTATCCTTCTAGAACATTAAGTGTCTTTATGCATTTTTGTCCTATTTAATCTATTACCTTACTACTACTTTAGATTTGCTTGCTGCCAGCTAGGTCAGGAGCAGCTTGCATCCCGCAGAGTCCTTTCAAAATGAATTCTCTGATTTCTGAGAGGCAGTGCTGGAAGATTTTGTTCCATATCTTTTTCCGTATTTTTTTATTTTATTTTTATTTTTTAAATTTTCGGAGACAACAGGATTGATTTTCATTAGTCAGAGTCACCAGAACTAGTCTGTGTATTGTACCTTGACATCTCCTATATTAGGATGCTGATGGACAGTTTTCCTGAGCGTCGTCTGCCTCTCTGTCTACCTGAGTAGCTGGGAGAGGTTGCTCTAAGTGAAAAGCACTTAGAGGATATTATTGATAAAGAAAATAGAATTCCAGTAACGAGTGAATACTCTGTCGTGTGTGGTTAATTGCATTTGAAATGCCTTATGTCTACTCTTCAGAAAATGCCAAAAGAGCATAATTGTTAAACAAATAAGAATTATATAAATAAAAGAAGTAATGGAGTGGCACGTTTATATGCACGGTAGCAGATAAGCATTGGTGAAATGTGTTTTTGTACCCTAAAGAATTATCAATTTAGTAATGTGAAAATTACTGCAGATTTGCTATTAATTTTGAGGAGTGAGCACCTTTCAGGTAGGAACCTCCTTTTCGGTGACACGAGCCTGGTTTTGCGTCCTGCAGGGAAGAGGGACGCTGTACGTTTTGCTGGGAATTTGCAGGCAGGCGGGGGGTGGCCAAGGCAGGTTCCTCCTGTTCCACTCCTGTGAGATCTTCAAAGGTAACACTAGAGCAATGGGTGGTCATAGCTACGGCATCATTGATCCTGCAAGATAGCAGTGGAGAGTCCAGCATGTGGGTGAAGATGAGATGTGCAACAGGCATGTCGTGAGGGGGAGGAAAAACCCCACCCCAACAACCCACTGGTGTTTTTTTTTTTCCCCTTCTTATTTTTTTTAGTGAATTTTTTGTATCTTGTTCTCATAGGCATAATGTGCAAATAGTAACCTGCCAAAAGCTGCTGGGTATTTTATGGACTTCATTGCAGTAGCTGTAACAGTTTTGGAGAAGTCTCTTACTGTTTGTCACCCAGTTCCCCGTGCATGGATAGATGGTGTGTGATAATGGCACGGAACAGCGTTTAACCTAGCGTTATATTGCAGGGACACGTCAATATAGACAGATTTTGAAACCAGAAAGAAGAAGAAAAGTGTTTCCCCCAATATTCATCATGTTATTATGAAGGCAGAGAATCTCTTTGACACGCAGTAAACCTATATTTTGAGTATAATGTATTGGCTCGGTAGCTGAAAGCGTTTTTGGTACATTAAAATAAAGCTTTTCATAAACTGCTTGGAAAATGATGCTTTGCTTTTTGCAGTCAGCTTCATATCTATTACATGCCAAACTCTCTAGGAGTATCATTAATGTCAGCAGAGGAAGAGCATTTTTGAATAATTTTGATTAATGTAGCCTTGAAATGACCTTTTGAATTAATGGTATCTTAACATTAATTTTTACAGTAAGTAGTGCAAATGTAATTCCAGAATCCTATGGTCAGAACAGGAGAACCAAAGAATGAAACAATTTTTTATTAAGATTTGGAAAGGGTTTCCGTTCATGTGTGTACACTGTGCTCATCGATCGTGTTGAAAGGAGTTTCCCGTGTTCCAGCCGCCTCTCGCGGCAGGATGTTGAACGGGAAAAGCTGAATATGAAGCCTGAGGTGAGATCAGCAGAAACGGAGCCCTGGCTGGGAGCGCTGCTGGCGACATGTCGTATTCAGCCCTCACTTAGTTGCAGAAACTTAGTGAAAATAAATTTATGAAGATATTTTTCTCTCTTCTCCTGTACTGTTACTGCTCCCTGTTGGACCTTTCAGTCTTTATGTGGTAAAACGTCTAAATGGATGTATTGCAAAGTCCGGCTTGCTTGGAATATTGCAGAGCAATTGCTTTTCTGGTGGGCTGTCAACATTTTTTTTTTTTTTTTAAATATAGAAAAAAAGTGAGTTATTCCCTACAATTTTTAAAACAACTTCTTTAATTTGCTTGAAGCGGATTTTTTAAATGATTTTGTAAATTTTTTCATTCAGCCCATTTCTGACGGGATGCTTAATTTCAGAACTACAGTGTTTAGCTAGAGGTAGGGGAAGCTGGGTGGTTTTGCGTGCGGAAGTTGAAATGAGGGATTAAACTTCTGCAAACAGCTGCTTGGCCTGTAATAGGTATCCTCTGGGAAAAATAACAGGTATTACAGAAGGAAAACATCTTTCTCTGTGCTTCCGTCGGATGGGCTTTAAGTCGGGCAGGGTAGCACAGGTGACACAGGTCGCATCTCTGGATGGATGGAAGTGGGTAGGATCTCACTTCTGCTATAATGAATTAATTGCTTGTATCAATATCAATAGCTGTTCCTTAATGACCAACCAATTGGTGTCTGTTTTTTACTTACCTGCTTAGTTCTGTCAGTAGTGTGCCTTAAGTTTCTCTCTTTCTCTCTCTTTTTTTTCTTTTTTTTTTTTTTTTTTTAAATCTTTCATTTGTCACTCTGTCAGTACATACGATTTGTGGGCAGCAAGATTACTGCCCAGCGATAATTCCAATTATGGTTAAGGTTTTGATATTAAAATGGATTATCTATAAAATATGCATTGAGGGTTATTCTGTCAATTCTGAAAAAAGGCTTGGCTGTTTCTCCCCTGACAGAAATGACATGAGGGAAGGGGAAAAAAAAACCTTGCTTTTAATAGCCGGTCGCATCAGGAATGACAAGCACTACAATACATTATCATATGAAATTGTTATGGCACAGGAAATCTTCTATGGAAGCATATTTAATACTTTTTTTTCCTGTCGGTGTGTGTTTCTGACACCCAATTTAGTGTGATAGGTATCATTATCACCAAAACATTGCAAGGACCAGTTCTTACATCTTCGGCTTCCAAACCGTAGGCCAGTACAGGACATCTCCGTGATCAGTATTTGGCAAACATGGCCGAAACACGTTAATTGGCAAAATTTGCAGTGCTATATATAGAGTAATAATAGTATGATTTTTAAAATAGCAAACACATGTTTTGACTGGTGTTAACTTTCCAGCTGATCTACGTGTCATTCACCATTGGAGTCTGTCCCTGTTGCCTTCCCAGGAGATGTCCTTGCCCTGCAGACCCAATCCTGAAAATCCATATTTGTCAAAGGTTTGAGGGTTGCAGCTTCTGGTTTCATTTTATATATTAGTAGTTCATAAATGTTTCCGTGAGGAATGATTTTGATGTTTGATAATGGAAGCAGCTGGGGCATCGCGCTTGGGAAGAGCAGCTACTTCTGCAGACAGCTTTATGAGCAAAATCCTTCCTCTTCCTCCCAGCGCTGCCTGACCTGCCAACCCTTTGTCACCCAGCTGCACGTAATCTTTTGAAGACCATCTCTTATTTCAAGGCTTGATCAAATTGTAACTTACTTATCAAGGAAAGAGAAGATTTGTTTGTTGTCCTATCTGGATCTACAATGAAAATTTTAAAGCGTCACTTTTCCGTAGAACCTATAGCCTCGCTTTTGTTCTCTTAAATTGAGGTTATCAAAGGGGGTATCAGTACCGTAGTCTTACTGTGCCTGGAAAAGTTGATATCAGTTGTGGCTATTTAGATGAAGAAATGCTAGGAAAGTCCTTGAATAAAATGCTCTACTGATCATGTGCTGCTGAGACTCTCCAAGCACAATTTGCACTTGGGCTTAATTCCAAAATTGTTAATGTGAGCTACATGAGCCAGTAAAGTGACGTAATATAAAACAGATTTAACCCTATATGTATTGTTATCCTACTCTGAAAGAAATACTTATGTTAAATCATTTAGACCTTATTTATTAGGGTTGCTGGCTAATTATTAAAATGAGGACAAGCTCAAAGGTCCAAGGTTGTATCTGAACTCCAGTATTTTTCTGTCTAGCGCAAAAAGGAGATAAATGCTGCTCAGCTGTCAAAGTGCTGGGTTTGCGTTAGCCAAGCAACGCGGAGTGAGTAGGAAGATGGAGGCAGTGCAGTCTGCTGTGATTAAATCACTTAAAATCAGGGGTGTTTTTTCTGAGGCGAAGAAGGCGGGAGACCAGCATGGCTGGGTGAGGACCTCCTGATCAAACTAAAGTGCAAGAAGGAAATGCATACAGTGGGACCAAGGATGTGTATCCTGGGAGGAATATAGGGATGTGTAGGGTTGGGATCGGGAAAGGTAAGGCACAGTTGGAGCAGGATTTGTCAATGGATGTGAAGAACAACAAGAAGGGCGTCTGCAGTACATTGGTCAGAAAAAGAAGATTGAAGAAAATGTACTTCCCTCCCTTCCACAAATAAGAGAGGAGAACTAGTGACATGGAGAAGGCTGAGGTACTCAGCAATTTTGTTGCCTCAGTTTTCGGTGGTAGTCCCACTTCTCACATCTCTCAAGTCCCTGAACCTCAAGGCGGGGACTGGGGGAATGAAGTCCTTCCCATGGGGTTTGAGACCACCTGAGGAACCTGAACATACACAAGTCCATGGGACCCAACAAGGTGCACCCCAGGGTCCCAAGGGCACTGCTGATGGAATTGCTGAGGGACTCTCCATCTCTTTTGAAAAGTCATGGCAGTCAGGTGAAGTCCCCAGTGACTGGAGAAAAGGGAATAACGCTCCGGGGAGACCTTTCAGTACTTTAAGGGGGCTTATAAGACAGACTTTTTACCAGGGCCTGTAGTGACAGGGCAAGGGCAACCGTTTTAAACTGAAAAAGTGTAGGTTTAGCTTGGATATATATATGTTTTTTACGATGAGGATGCTGAGACACTGGAACAGGTTGCCCAGAGAAGTTCTGGCTGCCCCATCACTGGAAGTGTTCAAAGGCAGGTTGGACAAGACCCATCCTTTGCTTTGAAGGTTTTGTGAACATGCTGAGTGTTTGATGCGTTAGTTTGTCAGCGGTGTTTTTGTAAAATCTTAAGGTTTTCTTTTAAAGTGAATATTGTAAATGTGTTCATTTAAAAAGAAACTCAGTTTTCTGGAAGTCTTTATATGATTGCTTTATACTTCTGAGTGACACATCTTGTTGTTCAGATTTTTGAATTTGAACAGACAAACGATTTGCATGCTGGCTTAAACTGAAAAAGAAAAAAGAAGTGGTGGAGCAACTACTCTGTGGAAATTGCAAATTTGATACTACTTCTCCTCCCCCCCCTTCCATCTGTTTGCAAAGTTATTTTCACACAATTACATCATTTAAACTTTACATAAGGAGTTATTGCAAATGTTTCCTATATGATCCTGCTTTTTGTTGCCAGTATTGCTTTCTCTTTCGCCCTTGCTTCATGTGTTTGCTCAGGGTGATGTCTATATTGCCATCTATTGATGGCAGCAGAAGCGCGTCTGCAGGCATTGGGTAACTGATGGTATTGCCCCGTTAAATTGTTATTTTGTTAATAATACAGACCCTCAAATTGTGGAAAAACCCCATTTTGTTTACATGAATGAGCAAGAAAGAGTAAATGCTGATAAAGTGAGAATCAGCTAATAGAGGAAGGAATAGTCACCCTTATCTCCTTCCCCCCCCAGTTTATATGCTGCACCTGCTCTGTGCCAGGATTCAAATCCACGTTATAATACCAACATTAAAAATAAGATCAAATCCCTTTCATTTCAGCCAGTCTATCTGCTTTGCTTTTTCCTGTGTCACCGAGTTAATATTGATGGGTTTGTACTGCCTGTAGTTCATCGGAGGTGGGGGGGGGATATAAGTAAAGACAGAGAGCAAATGTCCCAGTATGTTAATTTTATTTTCAGGACCTGTGGTGATAATGCCCATAGCATGGTGTTGCTTTATGCCAATGTATGTATTTGTACCATCCTGTAACTGTTGTTTTCAGTGTAATGTGTTCTTCTCAGTGTTCAGAAAGGGAGCTGTTACAATTTCTAGTTTGAATTGTTCACAGAATTTCTTTTGTTGTATGAGTTACCTAAGAGCTCAGCCGTCATACTGAAGAAACGGAACTCATTGTCTGTGGGTGTTTTCTTTGTAGGCTACAGAGAGTGAGATGGGAGATGTTGATTTAACAGGTCTTCCAGAAGCACCTGTAGACTCTGAAGATGAAGAAGAGGAGGAAGATGAAGATATTGACAGAACTTCAGATCCGCTTCTAGGGCGAGATGTTGTACGAGAGTGCCTTGAGAAAGAGCCTGCAGATAAAACTGATGATGATATTGGTGAGGAGAAAAAAATAACAACTCTTAAAGGACATCTATAAGAGAAGCATATCAGAAAAGTGTATATGTATATCCTCATAATTACGAATGATGCCTTCCAGAGATCGCTTTGCTCTAGTGATACTGTTAATTGAATGATATCTCTTTTTACTGAGAAAGTATTTGTTCTGAGAAACGAAGTATTTTAAAAAACAGTCTCGGAGGTGCTTAAGATGTTAAATATTACAGTCATTGTAGTGTTGATGTAGGGGAGGGATAGGTAGCAAGGTGATTTTGACTGCCTGAAACTGTTGAATGTTATTAATGTCAAAGAGTATATGCTATTACTGCAGTATAGATTTAATAATTGTATACTGGAAAACATTTAAGATGCAAGTGATTTACTGCAGTGTTTAACTAGAAATTTGCATTAGTTAAATAGTAAAATTTGCATTACGCTATACTTCAGATAACTTCTCTAAACACTAGAAAAACATTTCGTGCTCCTATCAAGCTTATAATTACTGTACTGTAAGGGTATTTTTAGTTGTTCTAAATGTTTGGAGCTGAAGTGCTTTTACGCTCTAGCCAGACCGCTGCCGTCAGAGTCAAATCAGAACACGATCAAGACTGTAGAGCCGGGTTCCGGTTGTTGATGACAGAATGCATACTGGGCTCGTTTAGCCACAGGCACTAATGGGGTTTGTTACACCACTGAGCAATTTTTCCGTGAATTTAACCGAGATTTAATATACCTGTGGAGGGTAAGGTGTCTAAGAAACCCCTGGGCCTTGCAGTCTTCATACCAATGTTTCCTTTGTCTAACAGAGCAATTATTGGAATTTATGCATCAGCTCCCTGCCTTTGCCAACATGACTATGTCTGTGAGAAGAGAACTCTGCTCAGTGATGATATTTGAAGTGGTAGAGCAAGCAGGAGCCATCATACTTGAAGACGGCCAAGAGGTAAGTTACTGCTTATGTGGCAGTTTGAGTGCTATAGGCAGCAGTAAGTTTGCAAGAGCATCTGGAGGTGAAGGGCTAGAAAATCCATTTTCCATCTCCACACCTGAAAGTTAGAGAATTCTTCTCTCACCGTGACCTATATCCAGAACACTCAAACCGTAGCCCATCCTTTTGGGGAGATTCTGCCTGTGTATTACTGTCTTGTTCAAGACTTCAACGTGGCCAAGTACAGACATAACACAGCATTCAGTATGTTGTTATCCACACATATTCAGCGGAAGGAGACAGATGTTCAAATTATCAGTGGTTAGGCTCCCAACATAAGTGCTCCGAATCCCTATTTTGAAATCTCTCTCTCTCTGCCCTTGGATCAAGACATCTGGAATGGCCGTAGCAGGTCATCCCTCCAAGAGGATGAGGTAGACTCATCTCTGGTAGTGACCAAACGGGTGCCCAGGGAAAGAGTCTTCATTCTTACAAAATGGTATAAATATATTGTAGCAATTAGCCCACTGATTAAAAAAACTGTCTGTTCATCAGCATTCCTCCCTACTGAATTAGTTCTGAAATGAATGAAGAATGCTGAAAAGCGTTCTTGTTTAAGTCATCTTTATTGCTTGCCTTACAGTGCACGTTTTTAGTGAATTAAATGTTGCAAAACTGTGGTGAAAACAAACTGGAGACTGCAAGAAAAAGCCTTTCTGAGATAAGAGCATTGGAACAGCTTATAGAAGTTGTTGAATTAGCTTCACTTTTCACATTTGTTTTTTACTTCCTCTAGCTCGATTCTTGGTATGTTATTTTAAATGGCACAGTGGAAATCAGCTATCCTGATGGGAAGAGTGAGAGTCTCTGTATGGGAAATAGTTTTGGGATTACTCCCTCTCTGGACAAACAGTACATGAATGGAGTGGTCAGAACCAAAGTAGATGATTGTCAGGTAAGATTACAATTCTATACAACTACCTCGTATTTTTAAGCATCTAATAAAAGAAAATGGACTACTTTCATGATCTTTATTCCAGGAGGAGAAAAAAGGAGGTTGGTATTTTGTGGGTCCAGGGCTTTGCTGATGTTGGGTTAGTTGTACACTCTTGAATACCTGAGATTTATTTCACACTGCCGTTAACGTGAGAAATGGGAACTTTGCTTTGTGCTGAAACAGAAGCTCGGTCCACCCCAGTCACGCTCTGTATGTGATTGACACACAGCAAGAACACATAAATAGAAAATATCCATTTCCACTTCTCACAGGCTTTGTCCTCTATATAGTTTACCCCATTCGAGCAACCTTCTGGAGATGTGAGAAGGTGACCAGTTGTGTTTATCTTCTGTTTCTAACTCTCACTCGTGTAGTTGGGCAGCACAGAGTGGGGCTGGTATCAAATGCTGTGCTGTTGTGATTGTGTTGAAGCAGCCCAGAGATGGGGATACATTCATGGTTTGCATATTCATTAACAATCCCGTGTTGTCTGGGGGCAGTTTGTGTGTATAGCCCAGCAAGACTACTGGAGGATTCTGAACCACGTGGAAAAAAACACTCATAAAGTGGAGGAAGAAGGAGAGATCGTGATGGTAAAGGAGCACAGGGAGCTGGATCGCAGTGGAACCAGAAAAGGGCACATCGTTATCAAGGTGAATTTCTTTCTGTGCTTTCCATTCATCTATTAAACCTTTATTTATTAGTAAATGAATACAATTTTGGTTTGAATGTAGAAGACATACACAGTTTTGTCTGTCTCAGCTCAAAAATTTGATTAGAAGGAATTTATATTATTTTACAAATATACTTTCATCTCTTTTAATATTAGACCTCTTCAGCACATATATTGAGCTTTGTATTGGGAGCACTGTTTGTGCATCTTTATGGATTGACCTGGTTTTTCTAATCTGGAAGAGGAACTTCTAGTAAAAATAAAATTAAGGGAAGTTACTAATTGTTTTAGCCAGGTATTACCGATGCAAAACACTTGGGCTGAGGGACGCATGAAGTTCTGATTTAAACACATTAGTGTATTTTCTCCTGAGTTTGCTGTAACTGAAATTGGAAAAAGGATTATACTGTTCACATGGTTTTATGTTAAGATACTCTCTAGGGAAGAGGTAGTGACGAGAGATAACAGTTATTTTTTGCATTTAAATTTTAAGGCAACACCCGAGCGACTCATCATGCACTTAATAGAAGAACATTCTATTGTGGATCCAACATACATCGAAGATTTCCTTCTAACATACAGAACATTTCTAACAAGCCCCCTGGAAGTTGGAAATAAGCTCCTGGAATGGTTCACAGTGGACAGCCTCAGAGATAAGGTTGGTTTGAGTCTGAGCTTTAGTATTTCTGGTGAAAATGTCTACAAATTGATTCCTTTTTTTATTGCTGATAAACTCGGATTGTGCTGGAGATATTTTATATGAACTATTTGAAAGCAAAGTATTTTTCACTAGTATCAAGAAAGGATTGTATGCATATAGTGTACTATCCTGAATTCGGTATAACATTGTTTCTCTTCTGCAAAATGATAAATACTGTTTTCTATTTAATTTAAAGATGTAAATGCCAGTCTCTGAAATCCTTTTTCACCAGAAGTGCAGGGAACTTGTGTTCATGATCTCTTGGACATACCATTTTTCTTCTCACGGCACCATTGTGCTTGTCTTCCAGAATTTTCTGCTGTAGAGCTTTTCAGTCTATTGAGCACATTTTGTTTGAGCAGCTTATTACAAACTCTGTACTTAAAATAAACTCTGCTCAAGACAGGTGCAGTTGATAAAAATGCTTCCATAAATAGAAGGAGGTTCAACTCTGCGTAACTGTATGCACATACACGTGAAAAATGTCCATAGTCTGGAACTTGCATCCGTGTCCAATTTGTTGAAAATTATAGCAGTAAAATTCTTAGCCAGCGGTTTTATGTGTCCTACCTTTGAGCTGAAGGAAACCCAACAGACTATCAAAACGCTGTATTTTTTTGCATAGGAAATTGTCTGGGGTCTTTTGCTGTGGTTACTGCTTCTCTTCTTACCTTTTCCATGCTGTTCATTTTGACAACTACCATTTTTTAAGAAGAGGAAAGTTAAAAAAAAAAAAAAAAAAAAAAAAAAAAAAGGCATCTCAGCTCAAAACAGCGCTCTCAGCAAATAAAAGGGGAAATTGTTTATTTTCAGAAGAGAAACTGCTATAGATTAGCATTTTTTATAACATGGATGGATAAAACAATCGTCAGACTGACTTTATCATGAATGATAGTAACTCTGTAGCACGTACAAAAGAAACCTGAAGATTCAACTAGAAGTTCTTAAAAGAAGGTTTTCTGTTATCATAACGTACTTCCGAGAACTTTCTTTAAGGACATCATTAGGATGCTTTAAAAAGATAACTTTTATAAACAGCATAAGGAAGAGTTAACTGAAGATGGATTTCTGCACTAGTAAGTACTGGGTGTTGTAGCCAACAACTATTCTCTTTGCCGTAAGAGAAGAATCACAGGTACATAACACATAATTTTTTTTACAGGTTACCAGAGTGGTCTTACTGTGGGTGAACAATCATTTTAATGACTTCGAAGGAGATCCTGCTATGACTCGATTTCTGGAAGAATTTGAAAAGAACTTGGAAGATACGGTAGGAGCAAAAAGAACGACTGGTCATACTTTCTAATATTACATGTTCTCATTTTCCAGTGTTACAAGTGACTAACACATCGTAGTCTGCAAGTCTAACAGTCAATAGATGGCTTTTTACGTGGACATATTCATTCTTAAATACATATTTAGATATAAAGCCCATATAAAATAGTACATATGACACTCATTTATGTGTTTTTGCATTACTGGAAAAGAGGCCAAGGTTTATTTAGTAAGATTTGGATACATGGCATCAAAAGACTTTTTTCTGGCACTTGGGGTTTTTTTCACAACTGTTTTTCCATTTCTAGGAAAAGAAACACTACGTTCATTTTGTGTCTTCTCTGTTACAGAAAATGAAAGGACATCTGAGATTGCTGAATATTGCCTGCGCTGCCAAAGCAAAATGGAGACAAATTACCCTGCAGAAACCTTCTAGAGATTCGCCGCTGTTTTTCAGCCTCCTTGGGGGAAGCGACAAGGGGTTTGGTATTTTTGTAGAGACTGTGGAAATGGGCAGTAAAGCAGCAGAAGCTGGACTTAAGCGCGGTGATCAGGTAAAAAGAATAAAGTTCACTTAAAATATTCGGGTTCAACCAAATGTAGTGTTCTCAACAAGAAGCATATGCTGTTTACTAAAAGCAAACAACTGGCTAGCATTCTATTGTGAATGCCACAGTCCAGCTTCAGTTTACGCGTGTTAAATGGGTTTCTATCAAATAGTTTTCAAAATATTTAAAACATTTAAATGTTTCGGAAACAGAAAGGGAAAAGAAAAACAAGTTGTGGTTATTTTAGGACACTTTCTGGTTGGAGATATGGTTAAGTTGAAGCCATCAGCTGGTTTTGTTTGATTCCCACCTAGTGCGAGTCATCCCAGTTCATTGAAGCTGGTGGAGCAATGACAGTTCATACCAAGTGAATCGTAGAATGGTTTGGATTGGAAGGGACCTTAAAGCCCATCCAGTGCCACCCCCCTGCCCTGGGCAGGGACACCTCCCACCACACCAGGTTGCTCCAAGCCCCGTCCAACCTGGCCTTGAACCCCTCCAGGGATGGGGCAGCCACAGCTTCTCTGGGCAGCCTGGGCCAGGGGCTCGCCACCCTCACAGCAAACAATTTCTTCCTGAGATCTCATCTAAATCTCCCCTCTTTCAGTGTAAAACCGTTCTCCCTCGTCCCATGGCTCCCCTCCCTGCTCCAGAGTCCCTCCCCAGCTCTCCTGGAGCCCCTTGAGGGACTGGAAGGGGCTCCAAGGTCTCCCCGGAGCCTTCTCTTCTCCAGGCTGAACCCCCCCAGCTCTCTCAGCCTGTCCTCACAGCAGAGGGGCTCCAGCCCTCCCAGCATCTTCGATGTAATCTCAGTTCTGTGGTTCGTGATCCACCATTTTGGATTCAGGTGCAGTTCCTAATTGCAAGAATGTCATGTTAGCACAGACAATATGTTCGTTTAAAGCATTTGTCAGGTAGAAATGCAGGTCCTGGCTTGTTTACAGGGGATACTTTCACTGACGTGATGAAAATAGTTATTTTACAATGAATGTTTTCATTCTACAACTGATGTAAAGATGATATAATAACTTCTGGAAAGTTCCTGCTGTGCCTGTATTATCACCTTTGTATTTGTAAGTCTGTCATAAACAGTTGTTCTCCTAATAGTCCAATTTTTATTTCTTCTTAAAGATAATGGAAGTAAATGGACAGAATTTTGAGAACATTACCTTTGTAAAAGCTCTGGAAATCTTAAGGAACAACACTCATCTCTCCATTACTGTAAAAACAAACATTTTTGGTGAGTAGACTTTATATATGGTGTATTTTTGTGTATGTGGAGGGAAAATCTCCAGTCTTTCTGGCTTTCGAACTGCAGTAAGATTCCACCTTTTTTTTTTTTTTTTTCCCAACTTGCTCTGGGAGTGCGAAGTTGTGCCGAAGTCCCCTCGTTGCACCTCTGTTTGCTGGGATAAGTTCTCGTGTGCCAAGGGCTGCGCGTTGGGTGGCACAAAGCCAGCCTGGCCAGCTCTTTGCTCCCCGAGAAATCCTCAAATGACTGTTTAAGCGGCTTTAGTGTCCCTTCATGCGATATGGCTGAAGCACAGCCAGGGGATCTGGGCCAAATTGTTTTTTGCCAAGAAACAGCAAAAATCCCAAACTGGGCTTTTGTAAAAGTTTTCATAATGGCTGCAAGAACGATAGGATAAATTGCCTTTATATCTAAGATTGAAAAGGGGATATAAAAAGCGGTATGACATATAAATGTTGGCTTTTAATTGTCAACGTGAATATAAACACATAAATACCTCCTTAAAAAATCTCAGTCAAACCATCTGTTCTTTTTCCGTAATCCTGTTCAGGCAACAGAATAACCATAGCTACAGAGAGGAGAGACACTGCACAAGGGAGCTCCTGCCTCTCTGCTTGTGTCTGAGACCTTCTGATGGTCTCCTTTTTCTGATTTTCTTCCTCCAGTTACCTCCCCTCCTTCACTATTGCTTTTTAAAACAATTATTTCCTGTTTATTGCTGTGCGGGTAAAAGGTTTCAAGATCATAATTAAAAAAATTATGGCATAATTAAAAAAAAAAAAAAGGCATAAATCAACCGCAGTAACTGGTGGTCCAGACTAATGTGAAATGACGTAAAATAAAGCACAGCTGGAACTGAGGCAGCGATAGGTTGTTCATTTGTATTACAAATGTAAGCACCGTACATTTAGGAGTGGATTCCAACCTCTTCTCTTCCTGTTGGCTGATAGAATTTCAGGGTGACGTCTCTGATGCATTTTCATGAATTCATGTCTTGAAACTTTTTTCAACAGCGATACTTATTACCCCGTCTTTTTAATCGGTGCTGACAAAGAGCAATTCCCATTCTTATATTTGAATCTGTACCATGAGGGCTTGTAGCCTTAAATTTTGTTACCTAATAGAAATACGCAATTTGGCTGGGACTTTCTATAAAGTCCTGGTTGTCTTGCACATAGGGGCAATCAGAGAAATTCACTCTGTGAAGTCCTGCATTCTCCCACATTTCAACAGAAAATACTGAATTTCTGACTTGAGTGATTTAAAAAGATTTTAAAAGATTCTTAAAATATTTTTAAAAGAATACTTTGTATTGATAAACAACTTTGAAGAATTTGTTCTCACCTTTTATACGTGGGAAGAAACACGAAGATCATAAACACTATCTTTTCCATGGAATTGTATCTTGGGCCATGTCAGTTTTGGTGATAGACTGGCTTAGTTTGATAAATGCAATAGGAATCTTGATGCAGCTTCTGTTCAGTCGTATTACTAAAAGCAAACAAAGGCTGTTTTGGAAAATATCAGTCTGTCTTACAGTTATTCTTGAGGAAGCATTTGCACGCTGTTGCAGGAAAGATGCAGACAAGAAAGTCAATAAATACGTAGAGGTGATTGCCATGAACGCAGTGTTTCCCTGCTGTCTATGCGGTAACGGTATACTAGGTCTATTAAATTTGCTGTGATATGTGCTAATTTCCAAAGCAGACAGGAGAACTCCGCTACGCAGAATATTTGATTTTGTTTATTGAACGTTTTGGGGTTACTCTTTCTGCCAGGGTATCAAAAGCAAAACTTAAATGGGAAAAGACCCACCCTCGTAGAATCAAAATTAAAATGCAATGTATTGCCTGGTTTGTAACTCTTTGGTTCACTTTTTCTGCAGGGATAGTATGGGAAGAAAAAGGTTTGAGTGGGGAAGAAGAATGTGGAGGTTTTAGTGTGCAAAGGTAAATCACAATGGTTGTATCTTCTCTTGCAGTGTTCAAGGAGCTGCTCTGCAGGATAGGACAAGAGAAGAACGGAATTCCGCATATTCCAAAAATTGCAGAAAAGAAAAACAACCGTTATTCCATCCCAGATATGCCTGGAGATGTGGAACAGATGTTTCCCCGTGAAAAAGGGAACAAGAAGATGAAAGCAAACACTGTATCTGGTGGGAGAAACAGAATCAGGAAAATTTTAGACAAGACCCGATTCAGCATCTTGCCTCCAAAACTCTTCAGGTTTGTCAGGCTTTTCTGGTCAAACAGTATCATTCCTTATTAAATCGTTATATTTTAGTTTCTTAGTATCTTCAGTCATTTTGTCCATGTTGCTTATGTTTTTAAAAAAATGCAGCAAATCCGACCCATAAATGCAGAACAAGAACCAAAATATCTCTCTTCTCCCAGTGAGCGCTTTCAAATCTGCTTTTCCTCCATCCTTGTATTGAAAGCCGGTCTACATGTAATTACAACGTGTAATTAAAAGATCCGAGCGCCATTATTTTTTCCCAGTTTCATTCATCCCAAGGTGAATATAAGGAGCTTAGTGCATGTAATTTGAAACGAACGTGTTTTGCAGTGACGGTAGCGTGAGCCAGTCGCAGGACGACAGCATCGTGGGGACGCGGCAGTGCCGGCACAGCCTGGCCATCATGCCCATTCCGGGAACGCTCTCCTCCAGCAGCCCCGACCTGCTGCAGCCAACGACGAGCATTCTGGATTTCTCTAATCCTTCAGGTAAAACACCAGCATTAGCTTGATTTGCAGGATGATTACAAGGCAGCTGGTTCAGGGGGAAAATTACATCTTTTACCAGCTTCAAACACTCCAAGTGCAGTTACCTGTTTATCTCGTGGCCCAAACAGGTCCAAACTGCCTAGAACCTCTCTTGCTTTTTTGTAATGTGAAATTTAACTTCTTTTTACAAAGAAATGCATTTTGCCACCTCTGAGAGTATTTGGTTTACTGGAGTTTACCAGAGCTCTGGTGGAAGCAGGTTGTTCTTGTCTGCACCTTTCTCTTCTGTCATCTCTTCTGATGCCAGTTCTCCTGGTGATTCCATTTGTCCATCCACTGTCTTTGAATATGTGTTTCAAGCAGTACTGCAGATAAACTTAGGACTGCTGTGGTACCAACATAGTGATAGTAAAGTTTTACAAATATTACATGTATTCAACTGTATGTCTGGGAAAAAAAAAAAAAAGAAGAATGCTTTGAGATGTGTAGTCTGTGTTCTCATTGCTGTTACCGTAGGGATACGGTTTATGGGGTGGCTGCAGGAGGGATTTGTTGTTTTATGCAGCTGCCTGTAAATACATCAAGTCAGAATCGTGTTTCCCTGTTTCAAGTGTAAGTTCTGTGCATAATTACATATTCTGTAAAGTGCCTTCTGGCTATGGCTTATGTTTTTGTAAACTTGCAGACTTCCCTTTTAAAAGGGATATGCACAGATAGACTCTGTCAAGTGCATAAATACCCATAGCAAATAAATTCCCTTTTTGCTGCAAATCCAGGTTTGCGCTGTCTGCATGAGAGCTACACACATGTTCTCTAAGAATCTTCATTTGATATTACACAAGTTACTGCTTAATATGAAATGTGGATAACTAGTCCTTCTTAACCTTTACTTTTAAGTTTACTATAACGAATAAGCTGTCATTTTTGAATGGCAGAGAAAAGCAAAATATTTCTGACAGTGTACTACCTACTCTTGCTAAGTTTTGTAAAAATCTTGATTTGGTGTTGACACAGTTTTTCTCTTTTTTTCCTGCCGGCAGCTGTTGGGTTTTACTGTAAGTATCCCGATGTATGGCATCCTGGAGACCTTAATATTGCATGGCTTGCCTGTTGAACTTAACACTTCCAGATGTTGCATTGACATAGTTATGACTATTAGGGCATTGAGTAGTCACATGCTGGGTAACCTTCCCTTTAATAAACCGAAGCCCTTGGTTCCCTTTATGGGCACCGTGCCGGGCTGAGGCTGTGAGCACTTGCGTTTTATTCCCATTTCTGCTGCTGACACGTTCCTTCCCTTTGCTGTGACCTTGCTTTAAAGGAATGAGGTTGCTTTACGTCCCTTTTATAGAAACGGAAGTTTTAGATGATAACGCAGTTCGATATTTAGTTTGTTCTTCTATTGCACTCTGTAAAACTAAAATTTTGTGCATGCAAACTTGTTCTGTGTTGTAACCACAAGCTGCATCATGCAGAGGAAAATAATTTTTATTAATGTTTATGTGCTTAAAAGCAAAGACCATGAAGATAGACACATGCTTGTAACAGAAGTTTCCATCACCTGTCACTTACAGGTTACACTGATTTGGTTGCGTGGTGATTTTTTTTATTTTTTTTTTTCCCCAAATTACATTTCAGTTTTGATTTTATACTTTATATGTTTTGATTTTTAGTTAAGTTAATACCAAGATATGGATCTTTGGCTCTTCTGTTGATTTATTATGATTTTTATGAGTGCAGTCATTTCCCAAATTATTCAATGTGGCATTCTCCCTACCTTCACTCTGAAATGAGTACATAATATTTACTATTCCCTTTTACTGCCCCCATTCATATATGCATAGAGCTTTTCAAATTCAACTACTCCCCAGGTATTGACGTGACTATTCTGGTAATGTGCTAAGTCATAACAATGAAACTGTTCATAGGGTTAGTTTTCGGTCAGAAATTTTTCTAACGCACTGGTTTTCCCCTCATTTTCCAATTTATTTGCAGCTGCTGTTGAAGCTTCTTTTTTCCCCAATAGGGGGAAAGTTTTGGTGCGGAATCATAAATTACCTGCTTGCTTCTTGCCCTGAAATTCCTGCTCCTTGCCCCCATAACACCATTAAGTCCTGATGCAAGGAAAAAGTTAACCTCAAGGTCACTGCCCCATTAAAAGAGATTTGTTTGTTTGTTTGTTTGTTCGTTCCTTAAGCAGGGGATTTTGACAGAGAAAAATCAATGTATAGGTGATGGGGTAAGCAGCGTGTAAAACTGGATGCTCAGAGAGCTGCTGCTGGAAGGACCGGGATGTGCAACCCAGCAGGTCGATTCTCCTGACAAAAGTGCCGGATCCTCCCCCAGGGCAGAGGGACACCCGGTCACTCCTTGTCCTGTCCGGCACCGGGGCATCCCTCGGTGGCAGGTCACGCACCACAATCCACGGGTTTGGCACTTATTGCTGAGGGTATTAACGGCTGGTGAGAGAAGCGAAGGGCTGTTCTGGAGCCTGCTGCTGCAGGATCAGCCCCTCGCTGCGCTCCCTGGGAATCCCTGCTGCCGGAGTGAACGGCACTGCTGCCTCCGGCGTGGTTTTGGAATAGCTGCAGGTGCAGGGGGCTCAGCGAGAGCCTCCTGCCTTCTCAGGTCTGCAGAAAACTTGTGAGGTTTTACTCTTCAGAGTTTGGGGAGGGGGAAAACTGTGCTTCCCTGAGTTTTCAATTAGTGTGCACTCTGACTCTTGATGTTTTTTTTTCCAATCAGTTTTATGTTGAAAATCGAGCCTTCTGTAATAGCCAATGGAGTGAATTATTGCCAATCATCAGGCTGTAGGTTAAACGTGTGTTTCTTTAGGTACTTATTCCCTGCTGTAGGCTGCCTTGGAATAAAGCTGTTCTCTGATGCACTTATAATACATAAAATGTGCTATAAATGAGTACGCCAGCCAAAGAATTAGCTGCTGGCAGCAGCTTAGTTCCTCCAGGGTGAGAGAGGGAGTGTGAAAGTTCGCAGTAGTTATGGGAGCAACCAAATCTCCTTTCCTCACCCTGTCCTCCCGCCTACAGCCCATCCATGTGTGCTCGGTGCCTTCCCGGCCCTGGGGAGGGGGTCCCGGCCCTCGCGTCGCCTCTGGCTCTGGCAAAGACAAAAGAGCCAAAGATGGAATGATGCTGCCAGCGTTTTTGAGACGCGCTGGGAAGGACAGTCTCCAGCTCAGTAGTAGATCTAGATGTCTTGTACTTTGATTGCAGTCATGGGATAATACATAGATTAATTCAGTTGTGGAAATGCAGAGAGGAGAAGGGTTGTCGTTTTTTTTCCTCTCAATGTTGGGGGAAATGACTGAATATTTTAAGGAATATTTATCAAGTCCAGCATGGCTTTTTTGCTCAATATCTGTTTGTTTGTTTTCTGGCTATCAAATGATACAGTGAATAACCTTGTATCTTTTCAAGGGAAAAGTAGCTTCATACCTTAAAGGTGGTGTTCTGTTATTTTAGATATCCCGGATCAAGTAATAAGAGTTTTCAAAGCAGATCAGCAGAGTTGTTACATTATCATCAGCAAAGACACTACAGCAAAAGAGGTTGTGAGTCACGCCGTCCACGAATTCAACTTGACGGGAGCCCCGGAGACCTACTCCCTCTGCGAAGTCTCTGTCAGCCCCGAGGGCGTCATCAAGCAGCGGAGGCTCCCGGATCAGTTCTCTAAGTTGGCCGACAGGATTCAACTCAATGGACGGTAAATGGGCCGTTGTTGGGATTTTGGTTTGGATTGATTTGGTTTTTAGGACTGAAAATTTTGGTTCCCAACAACCCCATGCAGCGATACAGGCTTGGGGCAGAGTGGCTGGAGAGCTGCCTGGCAGTGAAGGGCCTGGGGATGTTGGTTGACTGCTGCCTGAATACGGGCCAGCAGTGTGCCCAGGTGGCCAAGGCGACCACCAGCATCCCGGCCTGTGTCAGCAACAGTGTGGCCAGCAGGACCGGGGCAGTGACCGTCCCCCTGTACTGGGCACTGGGGAGGACCCACCTCGAGTGCTGTGTCCAGGTTTGGGCCCCTCACAACAGGAAAGACCTTGAGGTGCTGGAGCGTGTCCAGAGAAGGGCAACGGAGCTGGTGAGGGGTCTGGGGCACCCTCAAGTCTTGTGAGGAGCGGCTGAGGGAGCTGGGGGTGTTCAGCCTGGAGAAAAGGAGGCCGAGGGGAGACCTTCTCGCTCTCTACAACTCCCTGAAAGGAGGGTGTAGCCAGGGGGGGTCGGTCTCTTCTCCCAAGGAACAGGCAACAGGACAAGAGGAAACGGCCTCAAGGTGCACCAGGGGAGGTTTAGGATGGATATTAGGAAAAATTTTTACACTGAAATGGTTATCAAACATTGGAACAGGCTGCCCAGGGATGGGGTTGAGGCACCGTCCCTGGAGGTACTTAAAAGCCGGGCAGACGTGGTGCTGAGGGACATGGGTTAGTGGGGGTTTTGTCAGAGTTAGGCTGATGGTTGGACTCGATGATCTGAAAGGTCCCTTCCAACTGAGACGATTCTGTGATTCTGGTCTATGATTCTGTGAAACATCGGAAAGAAACATTGGGGAGGGACATTTTAGTTAAAATAGACAGGTGTCTATTAGAAGAACAAGCAAGTGAATGTCAGTAACACACATTTCCTTCTCCTTTTGTCTTCCTTGTTTCACCTTCCTCTTCTGCACCCAAAAAATCCCTCCCCAGATTTACAGCCAGCTTGCTTGATGGCAACTATATGCAGCAGATCAGGATAACTTACATAGTGGCTTACACTTAAAAAGGAAAAAAAACTATATTTATTCTGACACTTTCCACATGTGCTTCCAGGATTAAAGTATACAATTAGTTTCTTTCTCAGTGATGTCATGTTGCAATGAACTGATACTAACCTGAGATAAATTCTTCCATTTTCATGTAAACTGTTATGAATGTTTCTGAAATGTTAAGTGATTCATTTTTATCTGATCCGCACCAGAAGAAAGTTTATTAAGTAAAAAGTTCTTTAGTCTTTGCTAGGCGACAGAGGGGAGTTTATGAGGAATAAACTTTTGTATATCTGAAAGTGATCTGCTTGGGACCGTGGAAATGAATTTTCCAGATATGTTTTCATTTCCTGAGTACTATGTGCTTCATGTAAATATTAATATGCCACACTAAATTTATGTAAGAAACCACACTAGATTTGTGTAAGAAATGGAGGAATACATTAGCAAGACATTTCTCAGGACTAATGTGTGTTTACAGTGTTATTTCACTATTTCACTGCTGAAGTTACAAATGGAAAAGTAACTGACCTTTTTCTGAAGGTGAAAGCTACGGCATGTTGCGGTGTGCAGTACAGAAAACATTAGCGAAGAGGTAGATTAAAACAGCTTTTGAATTTTTTTTATTTATTTCAGTGTAGTGATGGTAGTTTATTGTAGCTGAAGTACAAGGTTGTGCCGTGCCTTCTTGCCTCTTTCTCTGGGTTGTCAACAGTAATGTGGAAAGACTCGCGTAAACACCCCTGCAGTCTCAGTAGTGTCCACGTTGAGCAGTGAAGTTCAATGTCTTCGTGTTCACACACTCTGAAGAGCATCTCTAATGTTTTATTGTAACTCTTTTATTCTTTAGGTACTATCTAAAAAACAATATGGAGACAGAGACCTTATGCTCAGACGAGGATGCTCAGGAGCTGCTGAGAGAAAGCCAAATTTCCCTCCTGCAGCTGAGCACCATTGAGGTCGCCACTCAGCTTTCCATGAGAGACTTTGAATTATTCCGCAATATTGAGCCCACAGAATACATCGATGACCTTTATAAGCTGGACTCCAAAACAGGGAATGCTCACCTGAAACAGTTTGAGGATGTCATCAATCAAGAGACCTTCTGGGTTGCCATGGAAATTTTAGCAGAGCCCAACCAACTCAAAAGAATGAAGATTATTAAGCATTTCATTAAAATTGCCCTCCACTGTCGAGAATGCAAGAACTTCAATTCCATGTTCGCAGTTATAAGGTAAAATGCTTCCCATTTGTCGGATCTGATTTGTGCTGGCGGAGGCAATTCTGTTAATCTAAATGGAAAGAAAAGAAATAGGTGTATCCTGGACAGATTACCGATGGTGCCGGGTGGTTTTAAGGGAATTGCCCAGTGTTTCAGAAGCCAGACTGTACAAAGAGATGTTTTGTTGCTGCCGTCTTTGCCTTCCTCAGCCTCAGAACTTCAGTCTTATTGCAGTGGGTGATGTGACAGTCTCTTCTTTAACTGTTACCTGGCAGGGAAAGAGAAGATTTGGACAAAAGCATTGTTTGATTGATGAACTTCAGAAACCTGCCTGAACATTGCTGTCATTTTCTGTGATTCTGGCACCCAATTTCCCTTCTTTTTTTCATTCATTGTTACTTTTTCAGTGTGCACTGAGTCATATCTACGATGATGAGATTACTTTATTTCTTCCTTTTATTGTAAGGACTTCCTCAAATCATCTTGTTTTAGTTTAATTTTCCTTTGCATTCTTTCCTGTCATATGTTTGCTTCTGGATTTTTTTGTTTCCCTCTTCATTCGCACATTTAGACTTTCTCTTCTGATTTATACTAGATGCTGCTACTTTAACAGCATGAGCTCAGCATTTCCTTTACTTGCATTTATGTTATACCCAGGCTTTAGGTTTTTTTTTTTTTTTTAAAAAAAAAAAAGCACTGTGATTCATCAGACAAAGATCTGGATTCACGCTGTATCCCAGCATCAGCACTGTCTTTGAAAATACCATTTTTAAATAGCTTCTGCCATGTCTAGCCAGTTCATCAAATGATACTGGCTTCTGTTTAGTCATACATTAAAGACTTCATGAATTTCCTTAAGGGATGCTTGAGCAGCCATTGGGACCGTGGCTGCTCATTACGTGGTGAATACACAGATGGATACTGAATCTAATTTCTATATTCTTCTCCATAATTTCTCATGGTTTATTGTGGGTGGAGCAATAATTCTTTCTGCTTCTTAGTTAAGTCTAATCAAGCCATGACTGAAGTGGTCTTTGGTCCAAAACCAAACAAATAAATTAGCTTTTGTTTTACCCTGAGTTCCAGAGGAATATGTTTTTGTTAGCATATGCCACAGGGGTTCTCTTTCGTCCTTGCCCTGCATTGTGTATCAGTCTGATGCCATATGTTGCATGAAACAGGAAAATCACCATCCTAATGGAGCACGGAAAAGAGGAGCTGTGTGGTGGCATATGTTTGATTTTTCGTGTGAGAGAAGGCTTTGTTTGTGGCTTGATAATAGCATGGAGAGAGATCAGTAATAAAAAAAATGAAACAAATACAAAATAATTTTTTGAAGCTTTCAAAAAAAAAAAATCTTCTTACAATGGCAAATTCAGCAACTGTATGATTTTTGGTTTTACTAACGAATGCTGGAGAATATTACTTTCCAGTTCTGCAGCTACAGGGGCTTTAGAATCATTGCAAAATTTCTTGAGCAAAGTTGGTGACAAGTTATGATAGGGAGGATGGATATATTACATTTTAAATTTTTTTTTTATTGCAGCCAACTAATTATGGATACGTTTTTACTTAACGAGAATGAGGGCACAATAATGTGAAATTTGTCCCTAGTGAATAGGAAGCAGTTGTGCTTTTTACAGTTCCCTTCTTCACGTGCCCAGAAAAGTGAAGAGCAGAGATTTCTTGTGATGAACTTGCAGTTTACGGTTAACCTTGTGAAAGCTATTTTTAATCCTTAAAACAAAAAATCAAACCTTTACTTCATTATGAAAGGTAGCGATTCCACTAACAGCTAATAATGAAGTGTATCTGCCTTACAGCGGCTTAAATCTAGCACCGGTAGCACGTCTCAGAGGCACTTGGGAAAAGTTACCGAGCAAGTACGAAAAGCACCTCAGAGACCTTCAAGATCTTTTTGATCCATCTCGAAACATGGCAAAATACCGCAACATCCTTAGCAGCCAGAGCATGCAGCCTCCCATTATTCCACTTTTTCCTGTTGTCAAGAAGGATATCACCTTTCTGCATGAAGGTAATGTCAAACGTAGAGAAATAATAAACTAAGAATTGACTACACTTCAGCCTTTTCTTCAGTGCGCTGTGATTCAACAAATGTCTGAAAGAAGCTGCCACCAGTAGGATGCTTTTAATGCATCCTTTGTAGGAGTAAAATAAAACAGAACTCTGAATGCATAATGGAAGGGACCGATCTTAGACAAAAATTAGTAATTAAATGCATATTTTTAATACTTTAAAAGCGGTGCTTAATCTTCATCAGCTGTCCTAAGGTTTAGGGTGGAAGAGCAGGTGAGTGTGTGAACTGGTAGTTACACTACTTCAAATCTATTTCTCTTACAACAACTTGTTGCTGCAATGTTTCCAGGTTTTCGTTCCATGTTGTGGCTTTCAGACAGCTCCGATGATATATCACCTCCTACTCTTGCTTTCAGCATTTTCAAGGGGGTTTTGTTTAAACATTTCCATTTTTTTTTTTTCCTTTTACACAAAGTTCTGTTCACAATTGGTTAAGGCATTAAGCATTTCCAAAATATGCCCAATTCTCGGTTGTGATGTTTCAGAACTATTTGAACCAATATCAGAATGTGAATGTTGTTGATGTCAGTTCTATATTTATGTTATTTTAACATCTATGCCAATGAATTTGGGCATAGTTCACTTAATTCTTTTTCCTCCTACTAATTCTTGTTACTTTAGAAATAGATTAACAAGAGCAATACTAGGTAATCTGAGTGGGCCTGACTGTCGTTTATGTTTTGCCAGATTTTCCTGTTTTCTTTCAATTATGATTAAAGCAGTTTTGTTGATGGATGAGCAGGAGGGAGGAAGGGTAATGTGGGGGCTTAGAAACACATTGCTCTTTAAAAAAAGTATTTCTTACTCTTTTTTTTTTTTTTTTCATATGTGTGTGTGTTTCAATTATGCAGGAAATGATTCCAAAGTGGATGGCCTGGTAAATTTTGAGAAACTCAGAATGATTGCCAAAGAAATTCGCCAAGTTGTCAGAATGACCTCAGCAAACATGGATCCGGCTGTAATGTTCAGACAAAGGTGTGCAATTTAGAAAGACAGTAGGATTGAAGGTGTCTGGCAGCGGGTCGGGATGTGTGTTTGTGTGTGCATCACTCTGTTAACATTTCATTGTGTAACTCACCATGGACATTTACCATCAGAACCACGGTCTATCAAATTATGGCAGAACAGTTGATGCTTCCAGGACCTGCTTTTAGTGACTACTAAACCAATTTGTTGTCTTCTAAAAAAGCAAAGAAGAATAGGTTCTAATTTTAATGATTCCTATTTAAGCTAAATAAAATGTTATTATCAGTAGAGTTTTGGGACAGATATAATATTAGGGAGGAAATCATGGATATAAAAAAAGCACCTAAATCACGCATCTATAAATCTGAAATGTGGCTTCAAAAGAAAACTCCACTGAAAATATACTAAAAGCAAACAAGATATTTTTTTATTTATTCTAAACATAGCTTGCTCCACCTATTTGATATATTCAGGCTGGAAGCAGGTGGTGTTAGCAAAATGCAGAATAAAAGCACCACAACTTCTGACCTGGTGCTGATTAGCTCCAGATTCTACTTAGTGGAACTAAATAATTTCCTGCCTCTGTTTGCTTCCCACTGTCGGAACTAAAAGCCTCAGCGACTCTGTCGTGCCTGCGCACGGTCCTGCTGCCTGGAGATCCCTGCGGGAAGGGTTTGGTCGTCCTCTCCTTCCACTCTCGGTTTGCCTCGCAGGGGGCAGACAAACCCCACCCGGATGCAGTTCGGGGGGGGAGTTGGTGACAAAATTCAGTTATATCTGTGCAGTGGAAGGAAATAGTGCGTGGCAGGATATGGGATGTATAAGTGTGCATATATATATAGACAGATAGATAGGTGTGTGTGTATAGGTGCATATATATGTATGTGTGTGTGTATAAATATATATATATGAGCGTAGAGATTTGGTTCCCTGTGGTCGTCCAGTGGTCAGGATTCAGAGGCTGTCGTGAATCCCATCTGGCTCTTGTTTTCCAAGCTGACTATCCAAAACCATAAGTATTTTGTTTAAAATTGGTCCAATCGACTTTTGAGACAAAAATATCAGATCCCTTGTTAATGTTTAAAGATGGATTCGTTTCAAAGTGGACATTCACCGTCACACTATCAGATTTCAGTTAGCAAAATTTCTTTTTTAACATAAAGCTACAAATCTAATTATTGATAAGTTACAACTGGTTTTCAGAAACTTTGGTATTCGCAGATGAAATCAGTCTATAAATAAATTTCTCTGATGTCCCATGCACTTTCGAGAACCTAATGAAGTCTAATCATTAAATGAATTTAATAGCAAATAGTTACCTTCAGTAGTTTTTCAGAATTACAGAACACATTTTAATGACCGTAGTTTAAAATACACACACTGACGTAAAATGCTTAGGCTTCTAATATTAGAGATAGTGCCAAAGATTAAAAGAAAATAATTCCCTGTTTTCACATCATTTATATTCATTGTCATTGCCTCTGGTGTTTGATCTATCAGTTTTTGTTGTGAAGCACCAATAAATGCTTTTGAAGAAGATTAAAAATGAACAAGAAAAGATGTTTGTTCGTGGTAACACGAGGCTTGCTGGCAAGTTCATTACTGATTAATATAGAGCATCTAGTTTTTCACTGTGTATTTGGCAACTGGCTTGTTTTCCAGCGAGCAATCAAGAGAAAACAACATCATAAACTGGAATACTGATGATGATTTCTCACACGCTTACTGCGGTCCTAATGCAAAGAATAAATTAATCACACTTGCTGCAACATGAATAAGTTACTTATTACAAGTCACTTCGTCAAAATTGAATTTGACTTATGGGAAATACTTAACAAGAAAATTTAATGCGAGTTTGCTTTTTAAATTCATAGGTTAAACTAAAAAATGAAAAACTGATAGATGTTCTTCCATATTGAAAGTATTTGAGCAAGTCCTGCCCTTACATTCCATTAAAACATTGTGTTATTGTTTGAGAAGAATTTTGCTGTATAGAAATTTTTTCTTTTCTGTTCTTTCCTGTCTACATCTTTCTTCCTGACTCTCAACTGTTTTATTTTTTTCCTGTGCTTTTCTGTTCAAATACATGCTTCAATGTATATGGCTCTTGCTTACAGGAAGAAGAGGTGGAGAAGTTTGGGGTAAGTGTAGAGATGAATGCAACTAAGATAAATAAAGACTATGCAACTCTTAACATACTGCATCCTCCTCCTTAGTGCATGCATCTGAAATACAGCATGCATTTTATTAACCCTGCGATACATATTTTTTTGGAAAACAGGAATAAGGGGCTACAGCCAACGTTATACTGTGGCTATAAGAATTCCGAGTTGCTTTTGTGTACTCGATAAATGGTTTTGAGTTTTAGCTTTATGCATAAAAAAACCCCGCTGTGCAGTTATATTGGAAGGGAAACTGTTTTGGGAAATAAATAACTTGCTTTTTAACATCCAAGAGAAATGTTTAAGCCGTTACACATAAGGACGTATTGATGCCCTGATGGGCATCATAAGAACATATCGAATTGTGATAATGATACTGTAATTTCCCCTCTGAAGTTCAAGTTCAAGCTTCAATGTATTTATTTTTAGTGTATATTTAAAGTGTATGTCACATCTCATACACCGAAATGCTCACTGATTTCACCGGGAGCCTTGGTTGTGCAAGGACTGAGTATTGAAATGACTACAAACGAGAGTGCTAAGACTGACCAGTGACATTCCTGACTGACGTGTACGGCAGAGATTTTAAGATGACGTAGCCATAATTTATGTGTTCTTACGTGTATTTTTGCACATAAACTGTTACCCGCGTACCTGAGCCGATGCGCCTCTGCACTTTGAAACTCGGCTTCTTTTCCTGCTGTGGGCACCTGGTTTAAATCCAGCTGTATGTCAGCGTGTCCACACTTGGCGTGGAGGATGGAGGCAGGATGGGTTTGTCAGGGTTAGGTTGGTGGTTGGACTTGATGATCTGAAAGGTCCTTTCCAACCGAGATGATTCTATGATTTTGTGCTCTGGGAGCTTTGCCCTCCAGGGAGCCTGGGGTGGCAGCGGGGTTTGTCACCAAAGAGTCTCCAGGCACTTCTGCGCAGAGAAGGGACTTATCCCCACCAACAGGGACAGGAGAGGGCCAGGACTTGTGCTGGACAGACGGGGGAGGGCAGGTTTGGATCCCTTATGGAAAACCCGCAACCCCTCGATGCCCTTGGTGCAGAGAGCTGGGCTGGCAGCGGCTGGGGACAGTAATCAGCCGCACATGGGGAGGAATGCCAGGAACCCAACTGGGGCCACCAGAATTCCTAACCCTTGGGATTGCTGTGAGCGCAAGTGAATAAGGAAAAATCATTTTTAAAGGAAATGGTATTAAATTGCCTGAAAAAGGCAAGTCCAGGCTTAAAAGAAAAACAGTGCGTGCCTAAGCAATGCAATATTTATATACTTAAAAATAAACATAATGTAGTTTCCTGTTTCATTATATAATAGATGTTAACTTTGGTCTTATCCATAGGAGACAGGAGTGCCCCTTGGTTTGAGCAGGTGTGAAGGATCCCTCATGCCTTTTACTGCTCTTTGCCTATAATAGCAGTAATTTTTTATTTATTTAAGCTATACATTTCTGCCAGTTTTTAGGCATATATTTTCTCTTAGATTGTTTTAACTTCTTTGAAAATATTGCAGTCAGCTTTTCTTACCATTTCTTACTTTTTAAGCTCGGTGTGTTCGATTCATTAGACTTCCTTAAACAATATGTTTCGTTCCAATGCGTTTGGCCGTTACGGCTCTTCTGTGCCGGAGGTTGTTTATTCTGCCCCTCATGATGCTGGAAACACACCCCAGATCTTGATAAACATCTTTACAAATAATTTAGCCTTTTAAAATAAAGTTATTCCTTTGAATGTTTAAAAAAACCCACATCCAAATAACTTTAAACCACTTTATCAATATTTTCCATTAGAATTTACATGTAATGTATAGTATGACCTCAGTTTATTAAAAAATGGGTTGGGACTGGTGTGGCCATGGGACTTCTGACAGTTGAAACAGGTGATGTGTATATTTGAACTATCCCAAGATCAGTTGTTTGGTCGCTGATTGAGTGCGAACCGGAGTGACTGTCAGAGAGAGAACTGGTGTACGTGAACCATTTGGGGGTTATTTCTTTTGCTTCAGTTGCCGTTAGAATCGGCAGCTCAAAATTAGGAGCACTGAGGAGCGTCGTCTTTCGTAGATGTGAGTCTGTACAAGTCTGGGCACATGTGTATGATCCCTGCTTTCCTCGCCTTTTTTAATGAGCTGCTCTTCTGTGAATGTTTGTACTTAATTGGAGAAATACAATGTACTTCACATATTTAACATAATTTTCCTGCTTATTTAAACGTTGTCAGAAGCTCAGTTTTCTAAGAGGGTGACACTAGTGGCTCACTTCTGTGCTCAGCTGAATTGCTGAAGTTTGTCGTAAGCCTGATGCCAACAGTGGGTACCAAATGCCATAAATGAACAAAGTTATGAAGTTTGTCCACTCTTACAACCGGCAGTTGAAATAGCCTGGGTTTTGCAGAACCAGACGAAGTGGGTACTTTACGCAGCCTTGTGCCTCATTCTTGCTAGTTCCACACTTTCATACGCAATCCTTTTCCAGACTGAAATTGCTGCTATCAATTTTCCAGAATATTTTAAGACAAGTGTTGTTTTAATGCTGTTCATCTTTTTAACTCATTTGCATCAGCATGCACTAGCCCTAACTGAAGATTATTGGTATTAATCTGCTTTGACGTGTACTACTGTAGCTCCTCCTTGCTGCTGGGAACTAAAAATTTATTGCTTTGCTCTTTTCTTTTCTAGATCTCTGAGCCAGGGCAGCACAAACTCGAATATGCTGGATGTACAGGGAGGCGCTCACAAAAAACGTGCCCGCCGCAGCTCCCTTCTGAATGCCAAGAAGCTGTACGAGGATGCCCAGATGGCCAGGAAGGTGAAGCAGTACTTGTCCAACCTGAATGTGGAGACAGACGAAGAAAAGATCCAAATATTGTCACTGCAGTGTGAGCCTGCATACAGCACTCGTAAGTACAGTGATGTAGATTTTTTTTAAAATAAAATTTATCAAAATCTTATTCCTTTCCTTAAAAATGAGTATTTCTAGATCTTTGTCTTCTTCTTTTGAGAAAAAAATACTCTAGTAAGTGCTTGTTTGTCAATTCATGTACTAACAATTTCAGCAAGCCAGCATTTATCATCTGAGCTTGGTTGAGCTCAGAAAACGTCAGTGATGTTTTCTGTTTTGACCTATAGCTCTTAAACTGTGTGTCTTTTCATCAGTCTGGAAGGAAATTCAGTAGGACATTAGCTCTGTTCTTGTCCCGCTGTCCTTGTACAGAATGAGGAAGGATAAAAGTAACGTTTACCGTATGAACAGCAAGAAAACGAAGAGAGACAAAATCGATATAGAAACTGCAATGGATTACAGCTTCGAATAAACGAAGATTGTTGAGAAGGAGCAGTCAGGTCAATAGTGACTGATGGGATTGACGTGGCTTGACAGTCAAAAATTGAGGGCTACAGCAGGACAGTTTTCATAATTTGAACTCCTGTGCAACTGTCTAACTAAACACACTGTTATCTGACCTTCTGTCTTACACAGTTCAGTAAATTCTCATTTAAAAATGAGAAATGGTAATTGTTTTTTATTTTCATCCTTAGAAATTTTCACTTGCTTGAAACGTAGGTGTGTTTCAAAATGGAAGAGTAGAAACCATGCTAATCAAAATAATGTCTCAAGCTTGTCTGTTGTCCAAATGCAGCATTTAAAGACTTTTTTTGTGCTCAAATACTCTTTTTTTCTCTGAGGAGGTAAGTTAAAAGCATGACTAGGAGATGGAAAGGGCTTAAAATTGTATCCTCAAGATGCCGTTATTCAGTATTAAGAATGCAAATCCTTGTTGTTTCGTAAGGTGTCTTCCTAGGCAATTTTCTTTAACATTTCCTTTTCAGCAGCACTGACGTAGCAATCCTGGAAATGTCCGTATTTGGCTCCCTTTTTAAAAATGTTAAATTCTGTGTATTCACGCTGGCCCTATGTCTGAGGTCACCAGAAATCCCAGGTAGCTCTGAACAGAAACACGCACGGCATCCTGCATTGCTGGGAGAGGTGTTCTGCTCCTGCTGTGCTCAGCCAGACACGAAATAGCCCCGGATGCTCCTGCTTGGCGGTAACACCACTGAGGGTTTTATGCTTTACTCCCCTGCTGAAACAATAAATTAAAGCGTGTCAGGATGAACTCTTGGTAGATGACCTGTGTGCAAACATAACAGGTGGCCATACTATGCCAAGGAGACAAACATAAATGCTATGAGGTTGTTTTTCAATTGTTTTAAATAAATCATTTAAAATCTTGTTCACACAGTGCTGACCATAGATATTTGGAAGTAAAAATAGGGAATATATACTGACTGGTTTACTCCATGTAGTTAAGCAAATCGAGTCCTTTTTTTCTTAAATGTCAAAAAAGGAAAGTGAAGGTTAAGTGGCTATACAAACAATAATAGACTAGAGTGGCATATTATTATAGTACCTGTTTTTAAAAACTAGGGGGGGAAAAAGCCCCAAAAACCCAAAACCACAGGTAATTGAGCTGGTTGAGATTATACTCGTCGAATATACAGTCTCTTATCTCGGTGGTAAGCTGCTCCTGGCCTTGTTTGCAGAAGGAACGAGCAGCAGTAAAGCTGCAATCCAGACTTCCAAGGGAATTTAAAGAGGAGTCAATGCCCTTAACTTCAGAGTTTATTAATTGCTGTGTGATTAAAGTAGAAACTGAATCAGCGCCCTGTGTTGCAAATCAATTGTGCCACCTAGTGAAAGGTTTGATGCCAATCGCAAAACAACCGTTCTTTCTCCCCTGGGTGGCATGACATCATTTTGCAGGAGATGCTGTTAGGCTTTTGTACCTTATGTACAAGCATCTAAAATATGGAATTTAATTGTGGAAGAAATAAAGCACATTTTTTGTCTTTTGATCAAGTACCTCTATGACACTTTAGAGAGTTTATATTTGATTTTATTTTTTTTTTAATGCTGTTTGACCTAACAACCTCTTCAGGTTGTGTTCGGAATAGAAATGATTTCAAATATGTTTTACCTGCTTCATACTACAGTTGCTTTGTCTGGATGGTTGTACTCGGAATGACTCTAATAATCCCGCAGTTCAAAGTGCAAGATATTTATATGTAATTTTTCCTTAACAGTGACAAAGAATTTAAGTGAGAGAAGAGGAGCGAAATCCTCAGAAATGTCTCCGGTACCCATGAGATCAGTTGGCCAAACCGCTAAAGCCCATCAGCATCAACAAAACAGGATGAGTCAAGTTCTTCAGGTTCCAACTGTGAATTTGTACCCCAGCAGGAAAAAGGGACTGACGAAGGAGCATGTCACGTTCAGTGAGTATCCTCAGTTCACCTCTCTGGATTTCACAGATTAAGTAAATACGAGGGAGGAGTTGTTTGTAGCCGGGTGGATAATTTGAGATACCATTGTGCTTCATTTACGTCCTTCACTTTAAAATAGCTGAAGCATATTACTGTGTTTCAAGAGAGCGTGCCGTTTACTTAGTCATTTGCACAATCTTTAATAACTCTTCTTAAAACAGGTAACGGTAAGGTGCTGTACCCAAATACGCCCTTGCTTTGTCACTTTTTTTTATTCCTTGAACTAAAGAAGGTGTTTTTACTAAAGTGATCTTAACATCTCTCTCCTGAACAGGCCACATGTACCATGTTAAGTCTTTTACTGTGTATTTCTGCATTCTGAAGGGATCTTGCACAAACGGAGTGGAACAACATTGCTTCTTTCTTTTTGTGACAAAATGAAGTATAACATATTTAGATTAAATCATTGAAACAAATCACAGACATTGAATATTTTAACCTCTGGAACACCATTATAACAACATTATTGTCAAATGGAGCAACATATGTTATTAGTTGCTCCTAGTGAGCATCAGTTTTTGTTCTATCTCTAAATTCGCTTGTTGCAAAGCAGTATTATGTATTAAAATGCTTTTTGACCTATTTGCATAACTATGGTATCATTTCAAAGCTACAATTGTGGGTTATTAAATAAAGTTAGTTGCAGTCGGTAAATGATATGAAATGACTCTGATACATCGAGCATCAATATCCAATAAATAGCTTTGGAAAACAGCAGATTGCAGCATATGAAATAGCATTTCCACTATTTTTTCAAGTCTCCTCTTAAAAGACAACTTGATCTTTTCCAGAAGCTTTGCTGCGGTGCTTCTTCCTTCCCATGTGTTAAGCATTCGGTGTTGATCTAACAACCTTTTGAGAACTTAAATTAACTCCTCGGCACTGTGTTGTCTGCAAGGTCGTCCAACAGTGAACAAGAAATACCAGATCACCAGTTTGCCAAGTACAGTGGTGAACTGGTTTTGCTAAACTTGTGTGTATAGTGCCTGTGACTGCTGATTTGAGAACTCCCGATTGTGAAGACCTTGAACTGCCTTGTTGGTGATGACGCAAATTGTTTTTAGCGCTGTCCCAACGGTGTCATGGGCAAAGGTTTCCTTTAAGCTTTATATGTTACACAGTTTTCAGTCCTTTGCCAAAACCAGTGTGTCTGTTGCAATGGTTCCGGTTATGACCTGGGTGTTTCAACACGCTTCAGCTGAGCAGCCAGCGGTAGCAGTGGCCGCTGCTGGTCTGGTCTAAGTTTGAAATGGAGACTTCTACATGCAGAATTCATCTGAGCATCTGCTCTTCCCTTTGCTGAATACTCCAGTGATGTTCAACGTGGTGCTTATTTATAGTTTAAACAGAATAACATGCAGTAAATGATTCTGTTGTATCCATAGGTACAGGCTCCCCACAGAAGTCATTAAGCTTGTCTGAGGAAGTAAGTAGTAAGAAACAAACAGATGACACTATGTCCATGGCATCTTCTTTGCACTCCAGCCCACCCGCTTCTCCTCAGGGCTCTCCACGCAAAGGTAGGTGTGCTGGTTGAGCGTTCACAGGGCGCGTGGCAGTATCCATTTCGGGAACTCCTGCCTCTGTTGTACTAAAACCACGGTGGGCAGTGGCAGGAATATCTGTTGGTAATGACACGTAAGAGAAATAGTAGTTTAGAATATCCATGTCAAGAATAGAATCACGTCTTTCTACGAATAGAATCACAGAATGGTTTGGGTTGGAAGGGACCTTGAAGACCATCCAGTGCCACCCCCTACCCTGGGCAGGGACACCTCCCACCACACCAGGTTGCTCCAAGCCCCGTCCAACCTGGCCTTGAACCCCTCCAGGGATGGGGCAGCCACAGCTTCTCTGGGCAACCTGGGCCAGGGGCTCACCACCCTCACAGCAGAGAATTCCTTCCTCATATCTCATCTAAATCTCCCCTCTTCCAGTTTAAAACAGACGTAGTTTTTCAATGTGTTTATATGTTTTGGCCTTAAGTCCCCTACTGTTTAAAAAGAGGAACAAATGTTTTCTTAAAAACTGCTTAAGTGCTTCTGACAGAATTCCCAGCAGATGTTAAGTGCTGACGCCCGCCAGCGTATCAGGTCAGATGTAGGTAGCCAGTTATTGAACGGGGTTTGCAGACCTGGGGATTTCTTGAAGACGACGGTGTTGCACAGAAACTGCGGCTGTTGAGACATCTTATGTTTTTGCCTAAGGTAGCTGGAATTCCAGGTGACTAGATGGAGCTGGCGATAAGTCATAGTTCTCCACAACAGGTGGTTTTGATAGCTGCAATAGTACTGCATCCATCTAAGTCCTCGAGTTGTTCTTCTTACTTCTTGTTCTTGTGCACAGGGCTTTGTATACATCCCTGTCTATCATGATGCTCTGAGAATCCCTTTATTTTTGATGTCTTCGTCTTAAAAGACCTGCATCACTTCATCATTAGTCAACCTCGGATGGGAATTCAGTTGAAATCTCTTAACACCACTTTGTAGTCAGCCAGTGTGGTCAGTGTCGGACGGTGTAAGGCATTTCTCCCTCCCCTCTCTGCTGCTTCTGACTCACTGACAGCCCAAAGCCACTGGATTGGCATGGCATGGCATGGTGACTTACTGCATCTTCTCACCCTTTGCAGTGGGAGATCAGGCTGGTCCGTCCACTGCTGCCTTCACAAGATACTGTTTCCTTTAGGAGAATGCCACTTATTTTACTTAAACACAGCATCTGTATAAGAAGCTTAATTACTTGGGTTGCCAAACTTAGCTCCACTGAGATTTTTTTTTTTTGAGCATCGCTTATAAATATGTTATTTTTGTTAACTTTCATCTGGTTCCTTGAAAATAATATTTTGTTTCTTTGGGGTGATTTCATTAATTCAACTTGCTTTCAGCATATTTTTAGCACTGATGTGATTCGATTGAGGTGGTCCGTACCCTGTTGTATGTGTGGTGCTAACAGCTCATTGAACTAAAATTAGGTGCTTCACAGACAGCAGAAAGACATAATTTTAGGCATGAACACATTCCACTTAATCTTGGATGTCATTTTCTTTTGAGCTATACCCAAGTGATATGCAAATAGGATTGAAGAAAAAATGTTTTAAAATCAGGACGTTATTTCTGCTGTTATTTATCTCGTCACTTACCGAGATCTGCCTGTGTGTTCTTTGCTGCAGTTGGTAACATCCAAAGGTCGGATAACTGCAGTCAGATGAATCTCTCTGGCTCTTCCTCATCACTCGCCAGTGAAACCAGCAACAAGAACAGTGGACAACGCAGCTACGGAATAGGTGGGGCTTATTTACAAAAGAAAATTTGGATGATTGTCAAAGCAAGAGACAGTTCTGACCTGAGTGAAAAGGGAGAAAGAGAGGAGGAGAGTGAAAAGGCAGAAGCTGAGCGTGAGAACAGGAGAACAAAGGGACCCCGGTTTAGAAGACTTAGGGAAAGAAGCTTCTCCAGGGAAAGAACAGCTTTTACTGCAAAAAGGAAAGCAGAGCACATTGAAGCCTCAGAAGGGAGTGAAAACCAAAAGGAGAAAGACAGTGATGCTCTGAGTACAGCAAGTATCTATAGCAACAGCAGTCTGTGGACATCTTACTGCCTGTGCATGAAGCCTAGAAGGAGAAGGAAGACTCTATGATGTATTTTTAGAAGAAAGACTCTGGTGTCCACTTTGTGTCAGATATACTGATTTTACATAAGTTATTTTAGCATTATTCGTTTACATGTTTAAGCTGTTTAATGTGCTTTCCTTCCAGATAGTTGTGTCAGTTATTTATAGCTAAACACCCTTGCAGTGAAGACAATAATGTGACGTTTAGAAAATCAAGGAACAGGTACAGTGGCAGTTCTGTTACTTAGTGTTTCGCAAATGCCAATGAAACAGTAAGTTCAGCAACATTCTCTTAATTAGACTCTAGATAGTCCCTTATAAGATGTAAATCGAGTGCTCGCTTCCAGCGTTGGTGTATATTTGCATTGGTCGCACCTTCTGCTACCCTTTTCAGCCCAGCAAAGACTTGCATTTAGTCTGTTTATATACATTTGCTGTTATTTAATGACTCAGCTTTCAGATAGTGTTAATCTCTTTATGAAGAAGAAACCTTTTGTTCTCCAGATCTTTGAAGTTCTTGAAGAAGAGTGTCTTAAGATAGACTGTGAGAACATTTCTTACTGCAGTACAGTTGTGTTAATTTTAAGGAGTCCATTAGGCAAAGTAAAGAACATGAGGTATTAATTATTGTCAAAGGAAAAGAAAATGAAATTTAATCTTAAAAATGCTGGTCTCAAATAAGGGTGTTTTTCATTCATGAGGTTCAGTTCCTTAGTTTGATAATACTGATACTTAACGCTCATATTTGCTCTTAAAATCTCACAGCAATAACCAAGCTTAAGCTGTGAAAGCTCTCAAGTGATAAGCTGTGTGCTCGGTGGCATGTATACGGCTGGCTCCAGATGCCCTATTATGAGACCTCTGTATTTTTTATGGACTTAATGGCATTAGTCTTCTGTATTACATTGTGTGTGTCACTGGCGTGGCTTTTACACTGCCTGGTCATTTCACTTTTTCACCTGATTGATGTAAATATATGTCAGTCCAGCTCAACGGCACGTGTAGGTAGAAATGAAGTGAGCAATAGGGTGATTGGCAGGGATTTGGGGGAAAAAATGCGTATCTGAGGACTGCGTCAACAGTCTATTAATATGGTCTCCTGTAAAGAAAAACTGCATTTTGATTAATTTACAGATGCTCATTTACCTATATATGAAGCAGCTGATGATCCAGTATTTTCAAATAAAGGTTCTAATTTTGTAATTTTATGCACATAATGTAAGGCATATCATAGACCGTTTTCTCCTAGTAAAGACGAGGACATATTTCCTGACATGCAGCGGGTTTGCTATAGAGGAACCCACTGGGAACTTAAAGAAAAAAAATAATATTTCAATTAAAGAAAACCAAAACAACACCACAGTCATTAATCCAAGACCTTTTGCCCTCAGATAAAGGGGAACAAACCACAGGTCTGTGCCAGAGAGTTCATGAAGGCAAAATGTTTTGTGGTTTTTTTATTTAAAAAAAACCCACAACCAGACCAATTTAACAGACACCTCCTGACTTTGTTGCCTGACAGCACAAAAGAATGAAGTTCGGTCCACCTGTAAGATGGTGCATGGACTTATCTAGAGAGATGAATACCCCACGGAGCTCGAAATCTGAACATCCTAAATTTGCTGCTGCCACTGAAGGCACACAAGTCTATGGGGCCTGCTGGGATTCATCCCAGGGTACTGAAAGAGTCAACTGATGTTATTGCTAGACCTCTATCAGTTATTTATCAATGATCGTGGGACTCTGGAGGAAGGTCCCATTCAACTGGAAGGTAGCAAATGTTTCTGCAGTTTTCAAGGAAGGCGAGGAAGACGACCCTGGTAATGATAAGCTTGTCGGTCTTACTTCAGTGCCGGGTAAAATGATGGAGAAGATTATTCTGGGAACTACTGTAAAACGCTTGAAAGGCAATGAGGTCGTGAGTCAGAGCCAAGCCAACATGGGTTCATGAAGGGAAGGTCATGCCTTACTAACTTAATATCCTTTTAAGACAAGATTACCCACGTCAAAGGTGAAGGGAAGCAGATGTGGGTGTTTGGGATTTCAGCAAAGCTTTTGATGCTGTCTCTCACAGTATCCTTCTGGACAGAATGTCCAGCTTGTACACAATACTGTGGGTGAGCGATTGGCTTGAAGGGTTGGTCCCAAGGAGCTGTAGTATATGGAGTACTGTCTGGCTAGGGGCCAGTCACTAGTGCTGCTCCCCAGGACTCAATTTTAGGGCCAGTGCTTTTCAGTGTTTTTATTGATGGGCTGGGCACAGGGAGCTGAGTGCACACAAGTAAGTTTGCCAACAATGCTAAATTTGGAGGAGCCATTGATTCCTTCCAGGGTATAAAGACCTTATAGAGAGATCTTGATAGATGAGAGTGCTGAGTAGTCACCGACTCTGTGAAATATAACAAGAACAAATGGTGGATTCTGCACTTGGGACAGTGTAATTCTGGACGTGTAGTGAACTGGTCAAGAGAAGAGATTGTCCCACTATATTCAGCATCGATGCGGTCTCACCTTGGGTGCTGTGTGCAGTTTGAGGCTCCACAATAGAAGAAGGACATATAAATATTGGTATGTGTCCAAATGAGGGCAACAAAGATGGTGAGAGGACTAGAGGGCATGACTCAGGAGAAGTGGCTGAGGCCACTTGGTCTGCTCAGCTTAGAGCAGAGGAGACTGGAGGATGCCTTCATAGATGTCTACAGCTTCGTCATGAGAGGGAGAGGAGAGGGAGGTGCTGGTCTCTTCTCTCAGGTGTGCAGTGATAGGACTTAAAGCTGGAAGTTCAGATTGGATATCAGGGAAAAAGTTCTTCACTGAGGGTCTGGTCAAGCACTGGAACAAGCTCCCCAGGGAAGTGGCCGTGGCCCCAAGCCTGTCGGTGTTCAAGAAGTATTCAGACAATGCTCTTAGATACATGGTTCAACTTTCAGGTTGCCCCATGTGGAGGGAGAGCCGTCACTAAACCTGCCAGACCTGAGTGTGATTTCCCTCAGACCTGCCCAGATGCACTTTGCCGAGTTCAGTTCATTTGAATTCTTTCCCTGATTCTCTAAGGTCATCAAAATAAATTATTTGGGCAAGTTGTCCATACTAAGGGCTTTTTCTTTTGCAGTGTGGGGACAGGTATCCCATCTGGAGTCACTTTAGCTACACCAGCAGAAGTATCTACAGGATATATGTAGCCAGAGCTCGTGGAAGTCCCCAGTATAGTAGTCTCTTTTATGTTCACTCCAGGTACTAGGAAGAGGAGTTCTTGGATATATCAGGCTATATACGTTATTTGTATTTGAAAGAAGTTATTTGAGGGTAAGGGTAAGCCAAGCGGAAAAAACACATTATATATTTTGTTCTGAAAGTGGTGAGGTCTTCAGCTGTTTTCTTCTGTTGGAGCAACGCTAGCGTCTGGTCCGGCTACGGCCAAAGTTGTATTTCCCACTTTTGCTTCCTTCTCTGTTAATTTTGGAACAGATGAGAAAACTGAAACGGACCATATGGCTAATCCCTGAGTGCTAATAGCTGGCTTTTACCTTAGTCAGCATCTCCTCATCCACAGCCAAAATTTTTTTTGAGTCTCACACACAGTAGGGCAGAGGGATAATGGGAAAAGCGCTGCATTTATACTAGAGGACTCAGCGCTTGCAGAATCGGAAAGACCTGATCTATCCACTCACTATTCATGCTGCAAATGTTGATCCTGTCTGTGTAGGTTTAACCTTCTGGTCTGGAGAGTAGTGGAGCTGCAGGTAGGTTATTGGTGTCACCAGACTTGCATTAATGCATTACTGTGCGAGATGCTGATAGATGATAAAAGCTTTAGTACCCTAAAAAATATAGTGGACTGCTTGTATGCAAACAGGGTTTGATTGTTTTGTCTTTTAAATATCCTTGCTGAAATGTGTGTCAACACTTCGTTGTCATACCTAGTAAACTTAATTGCTCTTTGACCAAGACGTTTTCTTCCCCTCTCCTTTAGGCTATGCCCTCATACCTTCCACTAAATCTGACAACTTCTCGGACTCCAGTCACAGTGAGATTTCATCCCGGTCCAGCATCGTGAGCAACTGCTCCGTGGACTCAATGTCGGCAGCGCTGCAGGACGAGAGGAGTTTGTCCCAGTCTCTCATTGTGGTGGATTCGGGGGGCACAGAGAGAAAAGAGCATCCTCAGCCGCTGGCTGATTACGCCCAGCCGTGCCCAGGGTAAGACGCAACTGGTTTTGGTTGGGCTTGGTGTCCTGGTGTCAGAAGGGGTAACGAAGCTTTGGTCAGGGCACAGTTATGCACTCTTCTGTGGTCGTTAAGCTCTTGCTGGAAGCTGGAGTTCTGGTTGCTCTGTATGGGAAGAGCCTGTTTTCCCAAGAAACACAACTTGAGTAGCTTGTTCCCATCGGTGGGGTTCAGATGGACTTCTCTTGCAGGAGACTGCAAATGCGTTAAAAGCTGTGATGATACTTAACTAATTAGAGCAGTAGTGAGAGATGACAGAACAAGAACAGGATATTACCAATTCTCTCTGAGTCAGAAGTGCCAGTCATTTAACATACTCTCATGTCATTTTTAAAGATTTTTATTATTATCATCTGTTGCTTAGGCAGGCTGGAAGCTTTCTGCCACTGCCTTCCTGAGAGTGTCCACACAAGAGGGCTTGTTACTTTAGCACAATGAGAACTTGTCCTGAGGTGACACTTTGAATTGGAAGGTTTTGCTTTTGTCGTACTAGATGTTAAGCTTTGATCCATAAGGTTTAATCCGTGGGAGTCTTCTTGGGATAGCGTCTTCTGTCCTCAGTTGTTGTAGATTCAAGTCAGTGAGAGATGCTCCTTACATTTATAATCTTTACAGCTCCTCTCTAAAGCGATATAATTTTTTTAATGATTGAACTCTATAGACAGATATATGTTGTTTCTGTATAATTGACTTTAATTCAGTGATGTTTTCTCCCCTGTAAAAAAAAAAAAGCTTTTTAGTGTATGCTTTGCTAAAGTGATGCAGCGCTTAAGAAATTTGTGATGCAGTTTATTTCATTGTGCTAAAGTGGGAATTTAAAGCTGTGCTTCATAAACCGAAATAATTCCCTTTTCTAAAATTCATAACACGTGCTGAGAACGTGTTTATTCAGTCTCAGTGTATTGAGCAAAGTGTCCCGTCGGACCAGGTTACGGTGGGTACCTTTGGTGCTGGCTGGGAAAAGCCTTCAGTGGTGGCTGAAGGACAGTGGATGGCAGCAACGACGCTGCTGCTCTCTGAACTCGCTCGTCTCTTTGCAGATTAAAAGCAGATTGTTCATGGTTTGTGGTTGTTCCTTTATGCCTTAGTTTCAGTGGGCTTTAGAGGGAAGAAAGCAGTTTGCATACTAGAACTTAGAAAAGCAAGGAGAAAAAAAAGTTGTTTGCATATATCTAAGAAACGTTCCTTGATTTCACAACATGTCAGTAAACTGCTGAGGGGTAGTGTTGAATTTTAATGTTGTGCTGTCCATGCATTTGGTAACACAACCAGAAATAGTTAAGAGACTTCAATAATGTCTAGCAATTGTAACTTCATGTATTCTAAATTCATGCAAACCTGGCTTTATTTTTTTCCCCCTTAATTATATCTTGACAGCTATTAGAGCTTTTAGCAACCATGTCTTAAAACAAGAAAATTTGTGCTTGGGTTTCAGAATCTGTCACTCCAGATCGTTTCCACAAATGTTATTTATGCCCAATATTTCCAAATGCTCTTGAAATACAACTACCTCCACTCTGTCTGAACAGCTTTATTGTCGCTGCCACTGAAGGGGTTGGCTTTTATTCTAAATATTTACTTTGGTTTTAGTTTATAAATGCAAAGAAAAAGGTGGTAGTAGCCTGAAACTAAGAGATGTAATTACTCTTCTGCTTTCTGTCAGGCACTGTCTTGCTGTGGTTGATAGAGGAAGGCTTCTGTGGACCAGATTTTTGTGGATCTGGGGTGAAGCCCGTTGCAGACTTGTTATTCCCTTGGGAATAACTGCCCAGCTGCCGTGTGCAGTAATGAATTGGGAATAACTGTGTCTCTTGTCAGTGCTCCCGTGGGCCGTGACTTTCCTGTGTACCTGTTTTAAAGCCAGAGATTATTTGCTTTTAAAACCAGATAATTGTTTCTGAGTGTGTCACTTTTCTTTTAAAAGCTGACAAGTTTAGTTTTTTTCTGCTTTCTGTTGTTTTCAAATGCAGCTGGTCAGTCACTAGGCCTGCTCTCATCCGAGGGATGGCTTTCACGTCCTCCATGAGCAGCGAGGAGATCTCCCATGAACACATCACCATAGAGGCAGCAGATAGCGGCAGGGGAAGCTGGACTTCATGCTCGAGTAGTTCTCATGACAACTTCCAGAATATCCCAAACCAGAAGAGCTGGGATCTCCTCAATTCTTACCGTCACACCCAGCTGGACGGACCTATAGCTGAAGTCGACCCCACAAACTGTTACTCTGAGGAGGCTTATTTGTATTCTGATGCCTTTTCCAAAACCAACAGGCAGTCGAAAGCCAGCGTGGAGCTCGATCAGTCTCGGCAGAGCTGGGCCTCCTCCAGCTCGCTCTCAGACACCTACGAAACAAACTATGGGACAATTAAGCGGAGGGGGCTGGAGAACTCTACAGCAGAGCAGACGGAGGTTTTGGACTCTAAACCAGGCGGTGACACAACTTACAAAACCGTTACTTCGAGTACAGAAAAAGGCCTGATAGGTAAGTCAAGCCAACAGCTTATGGAAGCTTCTACATCTGGTTTTCATTTTGATATTAAGTTGTTAAGAAATGACATCAGCAGGTCTGGGGGCTGGATGGCATGTTAAATTCAGCTTACATGTGGTTTTCATCAGAACACTACACAGACAGTGTGTTTTCAAGCCACCTTCTTTTGCATTAGGAAAGTTGAAATGATAAACCAGCCCGCTTCCCGGCCCCAGCATGGGTCTGCAGGAGAACTGTCTTCATGAAAATGTCAGGCAGTCCTTCTCTGTAGTATGGCTTTCTGTTTTTTTGGATGATTTTTGGAAACACTCATCACTATAGACATTGCTCTGGCAAGGAGCAACAAGTATGGCTTCTTCAAGTCCATGTAATACAGAGTTTCCATGAATCCAAGAGGGAAGAGCGTGACTACTGAGGGGTCAGAGCTCTCCTCTCTGAGCTGGGGCACAGGCCTTTGGGCTCTGCAAGCTCAAGGGCAAAGCAGATTCCCTTGCTCTCTTTGCTGTGTTAAACTGCTGTTTGTTTGGTTATACAACTGCAGTTTGGCTACATATGAAAGGAGAAAAACTTGCAAAATGTCTTTTCAAAGATGCATAGTTCTACCAAGCAAGATGTTCTTTCCCTGTCCTAGTGAGTTTAGCAGCCAAAACTAAAGGAACTGGGTTAGGAACAAGATAAAACATGGAGAGCAAAGCTTTCTGGACTGTAAGTCGAGGGTGCAGCTGAAATGCAATTTAATTACTGAGTAGGTTGCTGGAAGCGTTTATGTTATCAAAGGTAATTGCCTTAATAAACATGGCACGTAGGGTGGAGGTCTTGGATTGCATTCCTCCTCCTTGGCTTTGTAGAAGAAAGGCAGGATGGCGGAGCCTTGCAGAAAGGTCGCTCACAGCTCTCTCTGCATGTGCTTTACGCCTTGTAGCTTTTCAGAGCTGCTCACGAGCCTCTGAGCTGTTTTAGGAGATGGCGTATTACCTATTCAGTACGTGCTGTCTTTGCTCACGGCTTCTTTTTAATGCTGTTTCCGTACTGCACCTCCTTCGTGCAGTCCCAGCACGCTGGTGAGGAGCACTCACAGTGTGCTTGTCGAGCATGCGTACGGCTACTTCAGCAAAGATCTGATACAGGTGGATATAATTTCTGGTTTGCAAATGCAAATCTGTTAGCTCTTCACCACCGTACAGTATGCCAAAGATGTTTTCACTTTATTTCACCATTTGCTCATTCTCTACAAACAGCTTGTTGCCGGAGCCTGTGATGACTGCGTGAGTTCTGAATAAACAAAGCAAGAATCTTCAGTTTGTTTGCTTAATGAGTGCTGGTGGTGAATAGTCCTCCAAAAGGACTGGCACAAGCTTACTTGCCTGAAACCTTTAAAAAGGAGCGGAAAGGCTTTGCCCACATACTAATGGCAGAACGCGGGCTTGGTGGCATCAGTAAAGGCGATGACTTCATAACTTAACGCGCACCTCTGTTGAACATTTCTTGCTGCGTCCTTTGCTTCACCAGCAGAGAGGATGTGGAGTGGTGATGTGCCATTACTGTACATCCACCGGGAAAAGTTCTTCCATTACTCTTACCTATAGTAGATATCAAAATTTATATTGCTGCCTTTTAGTTACATTTCCCTTAACCACTGTGTGGAATTTCACCCTATTCTCTTTGCAGAGTAAATATTTGCGTAATCAGCTGCTTGGGAAGGGGGGTTTCTATAAATCAGCAGTATAAATCTGTGCCTGTTACCCACGTGTATCTGCTAAAACCCAGGCTATGTGAATTCAGTTTTCTTTATTTTCCTATAAGCCCAAGCATGAACTGGGCCCATCAGCTCTGAAACAGCTCTCGCTCCTCGCACCGACACCCAGAATCTCACAAGTCCACAACACAATAAGAAGTACTCCATTATTGTCACCCTTTCACATTCTTGTAAAAATACTACGGTTGCTGAAATAAGAGGAACAGTAATGAACATGCACTGTTTAAAATGTATCCACCAGAAGAATGCAAATTCACTCAACTAATAGGTTTTAAAAATTACCCTAGCTTTGAAACTCTCCTGTTGCAACACGTACATGAAAAAAAGCCCGATTTAACATGCACATGAGCCCCAGACCTGCGGGTGGGTGGGAGGGGAGGGAAATGAAAAAAAAGTTAAGCTTTGGTTTGAGAGCCTGTGTGACCTGAACTGCCGATGAGTGGGGAAGGAAAGTATGGACTTGATAAGCCATTGTTTACTGTTAGAAAATGCAAAATAAGGAATGCAGGCTCTATATACAGTTTGCCTCATGGTTTCATGTGATACTAGGGGTTTTCTATAGCATAGCTGATCGGATGGTTTAATGTCTTATTACACGTGAATTGATACGGTGATATTTCATAATAATGGATTTCTGTTAAGCCACTGATGGGTGATGAAGTGGATATCATTGAATTCAACCAGCAGTTTTTGCTATCGGATGCTAGCACACTGAGCAAAGTAATTTTTAAGGCTAGTTGCCTTAATTTCTGTTGTTTCTGTTCCCCAGCCTGTAACAGAGCAGGAGCCGGCTCGGCCGGTGGCGCTGCCATGCTGGTCTCCATCCACAGGGAGAGCTCCCCGGCATCCCGCGGGAGCAGGGATGTGTATAATGAACGCTGCAATTGCAAGTTAATTGTAGAGAAGGTTATAGTCCTGTTTCTGCTCAATTGGCATCTTGCCTAATGAGTTCATGGGTTCTGTTGCTACTCTGACTTCTTAAAATAAGTAGCAAACATAAATGAAAGCATAAATATCTGCTGCTGTCGTTATAACCGGTGTTTCTGCATTTGCATTTTGTTATCAGTTTCTGTTTTGCCATTGTAACATTTCATGATTTTTTAACGTTTTGTTTCCTTTTTCTTTTTTTTTTTTTTTTCTTCTTTAACATTTCCATTGCTTATTTCTTGTGCCAGTGTACTGTGTCACCTCACCTAAGAAGGACGATAGGTATAGGGAGCCACCGCCCACCCCTCCGGGATATATGGGGATTTCTTTAGCGGACATAAAGGAAGGATCGCCCCATCACCCACACCTAAAACCTCCAGACTATAGTGTGGCAGTGCAGAGGTCAAAGATGCTGCACAGTGACCTCTCTAGACTTTCATCAGCTTCTCTCGGTAGTGAACCGGTGGCCTGTATTTCATCGAAGATGCCACAGTGGCATAATCGGCAGCCGTCCAACCCCAAACTAGCAGATATGACTGACGCAGATAGTGAAGAGGATGGTATGTGCAACACCTGGCTCGGTAGATGTTAAGTGAACTGCTGTGTGAATCTGGTCTGTGCAGTGTTTACTTCACAATGATGTTCTGGGCTTTCGCGTGGTCATTCTTGGAGATTAAAACGTCATTAATCTCTAAATACACAAATATGTTTGTATGGCTGTATACACATGCATATCCGTATGCATGTATATGCACTTTAAAAAAACCAAAAAGAATGCCTTCCCTTTAGAAAAAGCATGTTGACATCGAACAGATTTTAAATTATATATAAATAAATAAATATATAAAAAAAATACATGTGAGGTCTCCAAAAGCACAACTGAGACACTTAAGAGCATGTAGATACTATTTTTTTTTTCTTTATGATCTGTCTCCTCTCAGTGGTGACGATGACTTCAAGAGACACTGTCGGGCTATGAATTACCTGCAGAAAAGCTCCCACCTCTCTGGGTTAACTGGTGTCCTGCCGATTTCAGATGGCATCAGGATGGGGACCTAAAACGAGTACTTTGAATTTGGATTTGGTGGAGTGTTGTACAACTCTGAACTCGTTTGACATTTGTACTCTCACGTGCTAGCGTTAAGCTGCCTCGCTCCTCAACAGAGCTTTCTGGAGGTTGGGTTTAAAAACGTTGAACGAAATAACAGTGAATTTCTGTTCTTCTGAAAGGCGCATTTAATAAAACCTGACTTCTCAGCCCAGCTGGGCCTGACAGCGTCTCTTCCAGTTAAATTCTTGATGATCTTGTTTGAAGCAACAGCCAATGCTGCCAAGCACAGCATGTTTCGGGTGACCAAAACGCAAGAGATTTTTCTGAAAAAGACTGCTCTTATATTGTGTCAAAACTAACTTCACATTAGGTGAATTTCTACTTAATTGTTTATCTGCCGATTTGCTTTCAGTAGCTATGCACTGGTGTGATCTCTCTGTGCCCTTTGCTGGTGAACTCGTTTTTTTTTAATTCGAATGTTGTGGTTGTTTCCTTCAATTTCAGTCTGGCTTAAAATGAGCGTGGATTTAGATTAAAACGATTTCTGATGCAAAATGATCCTATCTTGGTCCTTTAAAATACATAAACGGTATTTAACATACATACTAGTGCTGCAATTCAAACTTACGGTAAAACGTAACGTTGCCCAGCATTAATTCAGTTGTCATGTTAAATATTTTTGATGTGAAAATAAGGAAGTAATTGCTTCAAACATTTTAATCCAAATTTTTCTAAACTAAATTTAACCATACACTTTTAGATACACCTATTTTACTATTTTTAAAGTGCTTGGTTAATTTTACTCAGGCTATGACGCTCACTGCATGTTGGAAAGTAATTTACTGGCTTTTCTCCCAAATCGGTAGCTTTGGGGATACTGGGAGCTGCATGCTAATAATTTTTGGAGGATCTGGGATTTTCTGTTTTACAATTCATCTTTATTATGTGCCTGTAATGCCTTGGACCACCTGAGGATTTGATAAATGGTGGTCCTGAATATGTCGTGGTCAATGATTAAGACACGACGAAGTAGTGAAGCCTTCACAGAACCAGTCTAATCATGTAACTGGGTGCTGTTGGGCACCCGCTGCGCCCGAGGAGGGTCTGATGGAATCATTTACTCTTGTTTTTTCTTTTTTTTTTTCCTCTTCTTTTGCAGAAGACGAGCAAGTATCAGCGGTCTAACCACCGGGCTATTTCTGTGAACCACTTCACCGCTCCAGGGATGTGGGGAGAAGGACCATGGGATTCTGTTAGTGGAGGCCAACCCTTGCTGCTGCTGCTGCTGACCTCGGCCCGCGCCTTCGCCTCTGGTGCGCCAAGGTGGAACGGGCTGGACCACGTCTCTCTACCTTACTGCAGTCCACCACCGCCTAAGAAAGCTTATTTCCACCTGTGAAACAGAAAACCGTTTCCAAGGAGCCTACTGACTACCCAGATACCCACGGTGGTGGCCGGAGATGGACCAGGCTTCATGCATTCGGGAGGACCAGTTGTTACCACCGCTTGAAACTTGGAAGCAGGCTTCTGTATGATACCATCGAATCCTTTGGTAGTTTTCCATCCTCCTTATTTTCTACATGATCATTACAAGTCTAAGAGTGTTATTTTATGAACTTTTTAAAAAAAAAAAAATATATATCAAAATGTCAGCAAAAGCAAAGGACATTGCTGAAGTATCTGAAAATAATTTATTAATTTAAAATTTTTTTTTTTGATGGGAATTTCCTTTCTTTGTGTTGGCAGTGCTCTGGTTGGCTAATATAAATGTTTAGTCAATGGGATAGAAAATTAGGTGCACATAAACTGTTGCGCTCTCAAAATAAACACAGAAAACTAGAAATGGGACATTATCGGGTGCAGAAATACACGGAATTTAGGGTGGTTTTAGATGAAATATAAATAGAGCACAAAGCCCCGCAGAGCGGCATGTGTCGGGCCCTGCCTCTGCCCAAAACCCTCCGCCCTCAAAGTATTTTGGGAAATACTTGAGCTGCCAGCCAACTAAAGCGATAGTTGGTGCTCTCCTCCCCTCCTCAGGAACCGTTTGGAATGTGGGGGCCGGAGCTGACGGGAGCCGCGAGGGGAGTTTGGAGTTTTCCCAAAAGAGCTTTACCCGGGTTTTGCCCTGCAGAGTCGAGCATGCAAAGCGCGGTGCCAGGAACCAAAATAAACCCTGTCTTGTGGGTTTTAAGATCATCCCACGCCTCCTGGCCTTTTACCAGAGTTGCACAGGATTTAGGTGCAAAGGTTACCTTTTAAAAAAAAAAAAATTAAAATAATTATAAATCGCCTTCATTTCACAGTAAAATTTGTGAAACTGAGTATTAAATGGCATAATCCTTATATAAGACTATAATGCATTTTATGATGGGTTAAAAAACTCCGTTGTGCTCATCTGGAAAATACAGATGATCTCAAAACACTTTGTTTTAAATCCCAGCTACAAATCCTGGTGGTGGTGATGTCAACGGCAGTTTTGACTTTCAGCCAGTCAGTATTAACACATGATCCTCTACTTTGACTATGGTCAAATATTTAAATTGCTTATTTGATTTTTGCTTAGCCAGCCAGAGCGCAGAGGGGTAAAACTGGAAATACCTGCAGTTTCTTTCTTTCTTTCTTTCTTCTAGCACACGATGCCCCGTTCTAGTGTTAAAAATGGACATGAATGTGTGAATATGTATTTAAACATTTAATTGTAAATCTTTGTTGTGATGTTTACAGCCTAAGCTAGAAAGATGTTTGTCATTTTTACAGTGCCTCAAAAATGATTTCTATATCCATAGTTGTGAAGAGCTTTAAGAGTTTGTTTTTTATTTTTCTTTCCCGTATGCGTGCAGGGGGTGCGAGGTGAATGCAACGTTTTCTCAAAATGACACAAGTACCAAAACCCACCCAAAGCCTTTGATGTGCTTTCCCCGTCGCGGCTGGGGACGGATGCTGCCGGGTGACCGGGTGTCACCCAGCCCGTGGCTGCCTTCCCATGGTGCCAGCTTTGGGGTTTCCCTGCCGCCGGAACAGCCCCGTGTGGGCTGGCATTGGGAAAAAACATAAATCAAAAGCGATGCTGAGGAAGGGATGCCTAATTCCGAACTAATTGGTTGGCTGTGTTACTATTTGGCACAAAAAGGAGGAGCAAACGATTGGAAAAAATATATTAAAAATCAGTTGAGGTGTATCATAATAAACGCATTTTGCTTTTTTCGAGGCCTTAATGAATATAATGAACCTGCACAGGCCTTAATGAATAAAGATTAATGTAAGTGTCAAAGCAACGCAGGGCAGAGCGATTATTTTCAGCACATCTAATGTTGATAATATAACTGTTAAATTGCTATTTTTGCGGGATGTAAATCCAAGTCGGAGCAATCCCACCATCAGCTGTAGTCGCTTGTTACCTTCTCCGCGGAGTTGTGCAGCAGCTTCGTGTGGCGTCAGAAAATCCTCTGCGCTGTGCCAGGTACATTCAGTCACGCGGTTCCCGTCACCTCGGCTGTTGAGCTGTAGTTTATTGACGCCTGTTGAACAAAAGTCTAAGGGATGAGGGGTTGTTGCTAAAGTGACTTCCTTTTCCCCCAAAAAAACCCCGATCGTGCTGCCTTTGAGGACACGGTGAAGCTCCTCGGGGGAGCGGGGCTAGGGTCTCCTAAAGAGCAGTTGAATAAATCGCCCGTCGAAACGTGGTGTTTGCACATCAGCAGCCTCCGTCTGTTCTGCAGGGCTTTTCAGGACGCTGACAAGTTTTTAAAGTGAGTGGAAGTCTTGCTAATCGTATTTTCCTAATATCCAATACAGCTGGTGTAAATAAATCCTGCGTAAACTATGGACAGATGAGCTACTACTTCTGCTTCTCCTGCCCCGCACAGTGTGGCTTGCCTCTGCTGGTCCTTGCTGGGATTTTTGTTTGTTTGTTTGTTTTTTAAATCAACCGATCACATTGATCGGGGCTGATAGCCAAATGTAGTGTGTCTGGTATGGATTTGAAGAGACATTATCCCTTTTTTCAGTAATTCAAATGGTGGTCAGTGCCTGCTGTACACCGCTTTACTGAAGCGATGTCTTCTGGATCGCAGATTCCTGACGTGGTACCTCCACCGGGTTCCTCCGACTCGGGCTCTGATTTCCATGAACAATTAAAATGCCTTGTGTCACGTTCTTCCACTGCCGCACCTCGGCTTGCTGGCTTTGTGCTGCTTGTTTGCTCTTGACTTGCGGGTGAAACATCGCTTTCAGTTATTTGTGATATCACCGTACAGTATTCCATTGTGCTTTATAGATCTTAAACTTCCGAGTAATTCCTGAGAAAGCAGCGCGGTTCTGTAAAATTTAATTGGCTTCCCCGGTTGTGGAAAGGGGAAAATGAGATCTGAGAACTGGTTTCATCTCCCAAATATACTGAATGATGGAAAGGTGATGTCTGCAGATCTTTACCTACGTGTTTTTGCGATGTGGACGTGCCGGAACGGGTGGAGGTTTGCTCACGTTGCTCTCCTGGCTCGTTTGCTTTGCCTTTATCCCGTAAGGAATTCCATAGAGGTGAGTGATGCTTCACTGGGAGAGGGTCAGGGCCGTTGCTTGGGATGGGCTGCGGGGAGCACTGAGGGCTGCCGGCTCCCTGCCCGCTCCCTGCCGGCTCCCCCGGGGGCGGAGGGTCTCCCGTTGCCCCAGGGCTGATCCCATCAGGGATGTCACTTGCAGAAGGGAACCCACATGGCGTCGGTGGTGGCACAACACCTCTTTCATCATCTCCCAACTCATTTCACCGCAGGCAACAGTGGAAATCCGAACTTGCCATTTAAGTTTTTATAAAACATTAGAATTAGATAATTTTTTTTTAAAAGGATAAACTTATCACTGCCTTCACAAAAACAGGAGAAAAAAGGGATACTCTCTCTTTAGAAAAGCTTTACACATTATATTTTAGAACGCTTGTATAGAGGGTAATCTACCTTGAATTCCCAACCCAGCTTTTGCTTACGTTGTGCTTTTTATTGTTTTATCTTTATTTTTGATATACCTGGAATGCAGTTTAGCTTGGTATTAATTAAATTCTTAAATATGTGAGCATATTGGCAAAACTGCACAGATGTAATGATATTCCGATAGCAATTGTACTGCACAAGTCAGTGATTGTAAAGTATTCTGTAACAAGCAATGTTTGTCTCCTATTTTTTGATACCTCTTACACTTATGTCTTTTAGAAAGACAGTGCCTCTGTATGCTTTTTGTATTTTTACTGAGTGATTGTAAATATTTGTTATATTTTTGGTTAAGAGAATGTTTAAAAGTACTGTTTATTATCCAATCTATTAATATGTTGGAATCAATAAACAATCTACATATATTAATTGTTTCCAGCAGCTCTTTCCTGGCAGCTGGTGGAGGACGGGAGCGGGGGGAGCCTGACCGAGCCTTGCTCCCCCCGGGCTGGGCAAGGAGCAGCCGCTGAGTGATTTTTGTCCTTGAGCGATGGCCCCTCAGGTTTTGGCTTGGTCTCCCCCCGTCTCAGCACGCAGCAGCTGGAGGACCATCTCCTGCAGAGCCTGGGTGTGCGTATGCCCCCCCCGGGGGTGTCAGAGCCCCCAGGGAGGAGGTGATGGGGACGGTGTCAGCAGCAGAAGTTGCAGCGTGCTCCTGGTTTCCTGGTCCAAAAGGCATCAAAGCAGGTGCTGCCCAAGGCCTGGCTGAGTCTGGTGTTTGTCCCCTTGGCTGTGCAGCGGGTGGGATGATGGGGGTGCTGGTATCGCAGTGGGGGGAGCAGGGGACAGACAACCCACTGGTCGTCGCAGCCACCCTGGGCCAGGGAGGTGGCCTCTGGGCACCAGGAGGGGAGCGAGGAAGGAGGCACCGCTGCTGACGCCGCCCCCAGACAGCACCCTGCTCTGTGCTTCATACCTCTGTGGTCCTTCACCATCCTCCCCTCCTGTCCCACACCCCAGAGCAGTTTGTCCATCCTCCTCCTGCAGCCTCCCCCCCGGCCTGGGTGCTCTGCTGGCAGCCCCTTGTCCCTCTGCCCCAAACCCCTCGCTCCCGCGGCAGCTCCATCCGTCCCTCGTGGGGCTGGGACACGGGGAGGCATCTCGGGGACACCAAGGGCCGCATGGGCCTGCAGGGAGGGTCTGGACAGGGACCCCATCTCCTCCCTTTCCCGGCTCCCAGGGTCTGTCCCAGCTCAGCTGCCTCCGCCTCCAGCCCAGGACAACCAGAGCGAGATGCAGAAATGCCACCGGGCTGCGTACCGAGTCTGCGCCTGGCGGACTCCCACCCTGGAAAATACAAATACAGACCTGCAGGGAGTGAGGGCGGAACCACGGAGCTGAAAATACTCTTTTTGGTTTTGGTTTTTTTTCCCCCCGTTTTTTGCAGGGGGCCCCTGGCAGCCCCCAGCGTGGTGCTGCGGGGGCGGTTTGGGCCCAACTTGCTCCATCCAGGAGGGCCAGCTTGTAACTTCATTTTCCGCTCTATTTATTTACTGATCATCCAAAAGGTAAGATACAGGGGAAGCTTATGGATAAATACACTTATTTTTTTAGGGAGTGTGGCACTTCTGTAGGGGGTACACGCTGGCGAGCAAAGTCTGCAGCTTCTCGTTGGCTTCCTCGGTGCAAATGGCATTTTTTTCCTCCCTGGGGCAGCCCCTGTCCCTGTCCCTGCCGCGTACCCGGGGCTGCTGCCGCGAGAGCTGAGCTTCATCTCCTCCGTCTCATTTCCCCCGGTGGGGCTTTTCAGTTTTCTTTTTTGGGGATCGCTGATTTCAGGCACCTTCTGGGAGGCTGTTAATTTTTTAAAAACATTTTCTTTTAAACATCTGAAAATATACCAATTCTCCTTCAAAAAGGAGCAGAAACAAGAGCTGCCACAAGAGGCCAGCATCGCCTGTGTTTTTATCGGCGCCTCCGCGAAATCCCTGCGATGCTCAGCCGGTCCCGGTCCCCGCGGGTGACAGCGGGGACACCTGGGCTGCCCCGGGACCCTCGCAGCTGTCTATGGGGACAACGTGAGTCCCGAAACCACGAGACGCAGGAGGACGTTGGGTCTCGGCAGGTGACTTTGCATTTAGGACTTTCCGAGGCAGTCCGGTGGGTGTTCAGATTTCCTCCTGGCTTGCCTGGAGGAGCTGTTTTCACCTGTAATATTTACCCTGTGCCCTTTTGCCCCATCCCTGGAGGGGTTCAAGGCCAGGTTGGACGGGGCTTGGAGCAACCTGGTGTGGTGGGAGGTGTCCCTGCCCAGGGCGGGGGGTGGCACTGGGTGGGCTTTAAGGTCCCTTCCAACCCAAACCATTCCGTGATTCTATGATTCCCTGCTTGTCCCTGCCTGGGCCGGGAGGCTGCAGAGCTGTTCTTCCTGCGGGTCCGTGCGGCAGAACCACCACCAAACTCTTGGGACAACCTGTGAAGGCAGCGGGTAGCGCTCAGGTTTTACTGGAAAGCACCGTGTCATTATGGCCACGCTGCAGTGAGCAATTTGCTGTGTGAAATCAAATTAAGAAGCAGCAGTTTCATTAGCAAGCATTCCTGCTTAATGAATTATTTTAATTTTGGGCTTGTCTTCCAACTTTTTTTCTCTTTTATTTTTTCCTTTTAGTGGCTTTAAAAGCTATTTTGTGCAGCCCAATTTGTTGCTTTTTATTTGTCTAAAATTACTTTAAATAGGTGGCATCCTCTGATATCCCTGATGCATTTCCAGCCTCGCTGGGGTGTGACGCTGTCCTGCCTTCACCCCTGGAGCGGGGATTTACCAACCTCGGTGGGCAGAGCGGGGCAAATCCCTGCTGGCAATAGGCTTCGGTCCAAACAGCCCCGCAGTGTGTGCTGAGCTCAGCACGGGGGTCCCGGACCCAATGATGGAGCGACTCCCGTCCAAAACGAGCATCAGACCCCGGCCACCCAGAGCAGCTCATGGGACCCGTGGTTTGGGATTGTTCAGCCTGGAGAAAAGGAGGCCGAGGGGAGACCTTCTCGCTCTCTATAACTCCCTGAAAGGAGGTTGTAGCCAGGGGGGTCGGTCTCTTCTCCCAAGGAACAGGCGATGGGACAAGAGGAAACGGCCTCAAGGTGAGCCAGGGGAGGTTTAGGATGGATATTAGGAAAAATTTTTACACTGAAAGGGTTATGAAGCATTGGAACAGGCTGCCCAGGGATGGGGTTGAGGCACCATCCCTGGAGGTATTTAAAAGCCGGGCAGACGTGGTGCTGAGGGACATAGGTTAGTGGGGGTTTTGTCAGTGTTAGGTTGATGGTTGTACTTGATGATCTTGAAAGGTGCCTTTCAACCGAGACAATTCTGTGATTCTATGATTCTTCAGCCCTGAACTTCACTCTGAGCCATCGGGGAAGTCTCCTTCCCCTGCCGCGGGGTGGGAACCCACCATGTACCACACTATGGCTCTCCCCATCCTCACCTTTCCATTTCCAAACCTTTGGGTTTGACCCGCGGTTGTGGGAGCGGTGGGAAGCTGCCTGTGTGAACTGAGCTTCATATTCCGTGTGCTCCAGGTCACCTGAAATAGCATTTAGTGCATCAATAGCTGCCAACCTAAACTTCAGTTTCATTCATCGCAGGCATTCAACCAATGCATTTTCTGGTTTTCTGCTGGAAAGCAAGTATCAATCAGATTTTATTGGGTAGAATTAGTAAGTGCTTGTTAGGCTGCGGTAATGCCATGTATTATGTGCTCCAAGAAGAGTCGAGAATTGTCCCTCCAAAGTAAATATGAAAAGAGCGATTAATCCCCTCTCCTGGCACAAAAGGCTGCTCGCTTGGCAGATGATGCCTGCTCGAAAGCTGCTTTCTGTGTGCTTAAAGGGCTGAGGGAGGAGAGGCCAGGAGACCCCTCCGACGGGGGGGTGTTGTGCCACGCCAGCGGGGCTCTGCGACAGGGCCAGGCAGATGGTTTGGGCCATTTGTCATTTATCTAGAAAAAGCGTTTCTCCTCGTCTGACCTCCTGAGGAGGAGCACTTAGAGCACGTGGTATTTTCCCCATGTGTTTTAGGGCTGTGGCATCAGCTCTTGCGCTTCGTCCCAGAATTTGCAGTATTTTTAGCTTTCTTGAAGATCCAGGTCCTGGAGGCAAGTGATGACATGAACCGATGACATTTTTTGGGTTGCGGGGGTACATAAAGCAGCTCTTGTTGTTATGAAGAAAACCTTGAAAATGCAAGCTATAAAAAGTATTCTTAAAAAAAATGGGAAGGAAGTGAAAACCCACGTTTATTTAACCCCTCTGGCTCTTGTCGTCGCAGGGCTTTCAGCTCCCGGCGCTGGCTTTCTGCTGCCCTGGCAGCCGAAAAATGCGATGGCTTTCCCTAGGGTATTTGCCCCAAAGACTTTGATTTTTCTGGGTGAGCCACAGCTCCTGGAAACATGGGAAGAGCCAAGTTGTTTGTACGAGACGAATGTTAAATGGGCTCCGCCAACATTACTGTTCATTGTCCTGGATAGAGGAGGAGAGTAATTACCAGTGTGACAATGCCGCAAGTCAATCTTGGCTTGGGAGAGACGAAGAAAAATGGTAATAACTGAATTTCAAGTGTAGATGTAGTTGCATTTAACACTTACGAGCAGCAATAAAGACGAAGGTTGTAATTGTATCTGCAATTTCAAACCTCACAACATAATTTTATATACTCAAACATCTGTTTTAGGATCATAGCTGAGAGTGCCAGATAATTGCCTTTTTTTTTATTTTATTTTTCTTTTTCTTTGTTTTAGACCTATCAGTTAGGCACCATCAAGTTTATTATAAATTCAAACTCATTTATTAGTAAACATGACTTGTGTTGTGCAATGCCACAGTGCAATGGTCCTGGGGTCGGTAAGTGCGTTTGGAGCAGCAGATCTCCACTGCGCCGTCCGGCAGGATGCTGGTACCCGGCAGGATGCTGGTACCCGGCAAAACTCACGGCTCCCCGAGGGCGAGGGCGTCCGGCAGCGTTGACCTTCCTGGAAAAGTCCCGGTGTTTTACCCGTCCTTTGGGAATTATGGCTCAGGAGTGTCTGGGAAGCCTCCTGCAAACCTGGGGAAAACTCTTCTGGGGTATCAGAGGACGGAGGAGACCTTCACACCCTGCCTGCCCAGGTTTTCCGGCACACCTTCTCTCCACCTCCGTCTATCCTATTTGTGGACCGCACAGCCCTAACGCATGGCTGCAGTGCGATGCCTCCTTCGCTTTCTCTCATTTTATTTTCTGTATTAGTATTAAAGCTGCTGGAGAGGACGGTCCCCACCGAGGGGCTGCGGTGCTGGGGAGACACCTGGGCCACCTGCCTTCGCCGTCTGCAGGGGGAGTAATTAAATTTAATAGAAGTCACCCTCGATTTTACAGCAGTAGTAATTAAATGTAATTGGGGATGTGACTTCTAAACACAAGCATATGTTTTTCTCCAACAGCACGTTGGCCACCAGGAAGAGCAAACAAACAAGCAGGGACACGCAGGAGAGGTGCATGGAGCGGAGTTGTCATTTCATCCCGTCTCCGTCAGTGGTGTCCATCACGGGAAGCACGTCCCTGCCCCAGCTTAATTCAATGATGCTACGGCCCACAATGGGTGGGAGAAATCTGCTGGTGTTAGAGTACCTTGTGTATCATCAACAAAGCAACGTTTTTAAAAATTACAGCAGCAGCAGAAGGTGAGGAAGCTCTTGGATTTCTGGTGCCCTTTCTCTGGAGGAGGCAGCTCCAGGCAGGTCTCCCCGCAGAGGGACGAGGGGAAGGCGCTTCACCCACTGACTTTGCTGTAAAACCTTTGCTGCTTTGAAGGGCCCTTAATGACTGAAGCACATATTAAAAATAACATAATTGACAGCCAATTATACAGTTTAAAACTGAAAATCTGGCCTTTGGTGACGGTGTGGTTTTCAGAAGTGCAGAAGCCTGGTCAATTAGAAATTAGCCAATTAAAAACACTAAATGTGGCACTGGCTCTTCCCCTCAAGCCTAGGGAAAATATGCACCAAAAAAAAATCAGTAACTGCTGCTTCTGCCACCCGCGTCCTTTCCTGCCACGTGGAAATGTCACCTGCTGGGAGTCCCGGCAGCGGGGACGGGGAGGGTGGCACTTGCTGTCAAGTGCCCTCAGTTGTTTGAACTTGTGAATGTCACCCTGCAAGGTGTGAGCCGGACCCTCGCGGGGACCTGAACGTGCAGCACAGCCCCGGCCCTCAAACCTGGGAGCCGCGGGGCGCGTTTTGTCTGCGGTGTTTGTTATTGCCTGGGAACCAAGGACCCCGACCTGCCGTCTGGCACCGCACGGATCCGCGATGGGCAGCTGTGCTGCCGCAGACAGCCCGCTGCTACCCAGTCGCAGCAAAGGCTGGGACTGAGAAATGCTCTGCTTTAATTTTTTTAATCGTCTGGCTTGTTTTTCCACAGATGGGTAACCAGGCAGTTCAAGTTCAGCGCTGTGGTCCGTGCGCCGGCGTTTGATACCAGGTATTCGCATGGTGTGTGTGGACGAGTAACGCAAACACAAATGACTTGCAGGCGTCGTTAAATCTTCCATCTGCTCTTGTCAAACAAGAAAGGGGACTGGAGGGGGGTAGGCCCATGGTGCGTGTTAACCCAGGTCTACCCGTGGTGCTGCCGCTGCCTTTGCTTTCAGATTGTCTCCGCTACGTAAAGCAGACGGGTACCAGGCAGGGGCATCCGCTCCATCACCCTGACGCCCCTGGCAGCCAGGGCTGCATGTGGCCAATATCAATAGCTTGCCAGATTTTTTTCAATGGGCAAATGATGTGTGGCCAGCTTGAAATTCTTCAGATCAATAATTCAGTGACAGGCAGCTCGAGCGCTTGGAAATAGCATTAAGCCCGACAGAGCTGTTCTGCTTATTGCAAAGGATCGAAGAAACACCGGAGCCTGAATTGCTGAGCTCTATCACCCTGTCAGTGCTGCGAGTGTGAATATTAAGTGCTGTGGGAGAACAAGGCCATATGTCTACGTGGCCTCTTTGACAAGTGAAGAGGAAATGCCAAACTCTTGGACTTGCTGGGGAATGGACTTGGGAATCACAGAATCACAGGTGTTGGCAGGGACCTCTGGAGATCACCCAGTCCCACCCCCTGCCAGAGCAGGGTCACCCGGAGCAGGTGGCACAGGAACGCGTCCAGGTGGGTTTGGAATGTCTCCAGAGACGGAGACTCCCCCACCTCTCTGGGCAGCCTGTGCCAGGGCTCTGCCACCCTCAAAGGAAAGAAGTTCCTCCTCACATTTAGGTGGAACTTCCTATGTCAAGTTTGTGCCCGTTACCTCTTGTCCCGTCACTGGCCACCACTGAAAAGAGCCTGGCCCCATCCTCCTGACACCCACCCTTTAAGTATTTATGAGATCCTCCCTTAGTCGTCTTTTTTCCAGACTGAAGAGACCCAAATCCCTCAGCCTTTCTTCACAAGGGAGGTGTTCCAGTGCCCTAATCATCTTGGTAGCCCTTTGCTGTCCCCTCTCCAGCAGTTCCCTGTCCTTCTTGAACCGGGCAGCCCAGAACTGGACACAGTGCTCCAGGTGCGGCCTCACCAAGGCAGAGCAGAGGGGGAGGATGACCTCCCTCGACCTGCTGGCCACACTCTTCTTGATGCACCCCAGGATGCCATTGGCCTTCTTGGCCATGAGGGCACATTGCTGGCTCATGGTCATCCTGTTGTCCACCAGGACTCCCAGGTCTCTTTCCACCGAGCTGCTCTCCAGCAGGTCAGCCCCCAACCTGTCCTGGTACGCGGGGTTATTCCTCCCCAGATGCAGCACCCTGCACTTGCCCTTATAGAATTTCATAAGGTTTCTCTCCTTCCAACTCTCCAGCCTGTCCAGGTCTCGGAGCTGGGACCAATTTCCACCTCAGTGCCATACCCAGTCACCATGCCCATCTGTGGTCCTTCCTCAAACAGCAGGAGGAAGGACACAAAGCCATTTCTAAAAAAATTAGGAGGATTCTAATCTTCACATACACATTCCTTTTTTTTTTCTTCATCAATTTACATCTTTTTGAGGAAAGGCAGCCTCTCCCGGGTGCTTTGTGGGCAGCTTTACTCCAGACACGTTTCAGGTTAAGCAGCAGCGAGTGAGGTTGCAGATACATCAAGGTTTTCCCGGCTTAGCTCCTCTTTGGAAGGGACAGGGAGGGACAATTGAATTGCGCCAGTTTCTGGCAAAACTGTGATGTGCTTAGCTAAGTTGTCAAGGAGAATTAGCGCAGTTCGACATCACGGAGCACCATCCTTAAATCCTGTTTCTGCTTCTCACAAAAATCAAGTGTTTCAATGACAAAGTACAATCTGTTTTGACACACTTCAGGGTTCTGGGTTGCGTCCCCCAGCTTTGATTTTGTTGTCTCAATTTCAGGCATTAGCCAGGGAGGGTGATAAGTCACTAAATGGCACAGTAGAAGGAGAAAGCCCTTCCTGTAGCATGTGCCATGCTATGTTTTGATGGGAATTTTGCAATCGGGAGCGCTAATACTAAACTGACACTGCGTTGGTGTCAAAACTGGCTCCTCGGAGGCACGAGGCCGGTCATTAAGACTTGGGTGTCAGAGGAATTTCCCAAGACAACAAGTAACTTGAGTTTCTCCATGGTGTTTGAGTCGATGTAGGCTCCCAAAGGCCACAGAGTCAAGTCTTTTGTCACTTCTTTTGGGACACGCAGTAGACTTCCAAAACATTCTTGGTCTTGGTAACTGCCTGGGTTTGATTTTGGTGGGAGGACGGTGGTTTCTGCATCCCTGCTGTTGCTTATCTGCACCCTAAGGCACTTCAGCACTTCTGGTCTGAGACTAAGTCACATCTGAAGATGGGAATTGAGGTTCGTAAAGCCACTTAGATGTGTTGCCCTATTCTTATAATTTCTATTTGTAACCAGGACTTTTTAAAAAGACAACCAGAGCACGGCACGAGCCCGATTGCTGCGGCAGCTCAGCGGTGGGGTTTGTGTGCAGCATCATCTGCTGCCGGCGAAGAGACTTCCTGAACTGGAGAGGCAGAGAGCTACAACAAGCTGTTGCTGGGCTAAAATGACATTTACTGCTCCTTCTCTGCTGCTCCTTGTCAGTGGTCATCTGGGTGAGAGCCGTAAATGTGAGATTTGAAAGTGGTGGAGGACCTCAGCAGCTATTAAGAGTTTCTTTTCTATTCCAAGAGAAATAAGCCCTGGATAGAGAATGCAATCCTTTTACATTGCAATATCTTCTGTGAGCTGCAGGGAATTTGCTTGCCTTATGGACAGGATCCGCAGTAAGCTCCTTTTCCACTTAGGCTGATGATATTTGCCATGCATCAGAACAATATTTGATCTCTATCTGGGGTTTTTTCATCCCCCAGAAGACACACCTCTTACATTCATGTTCATGAAATTCAAATGAGCAGTGAGTCGAGCAAAAAGATCCCGTGGCACAAAGTTGGTGCGGAGTTTACAGGGGAGTTGTTTACGATTTTATTCCAGGTGATACATTTAATTCAGTGCAGCTGGTTTTTAGATGCTGCCTCTTCTAAAAGGTGTTTAAAAAAAATAAATCTGGGACATGTTCTAGCCAAAGAACAGATAAACAGGGCAATACCTGAAATGGTTAAATGCTTGATGCATCTTGGGTCTCCTCTCTTTCCTTTTGCATTTTACTTTTGCTGATTTCTCTTCTTTTAAAAGCTTCCAGCCGTTTTGAAGCTTCAGATTGTTGTCTTTGGGAAGCAAATGCCTGGGGAGGAATTTTAATATTGCTTTTTCTAATTGCTGGGAAGTGAAGGTTAAGCAAGATAATCAGGCGCTGCGTAGAGCTGGCAGATGACAGTCATTACAGACAGAAAACTCTGGTGTCAGTTGTGCTACGGTTTAGCGTTGTAGCAGTAGTAAAAGCAGCACAATGTCATTAGAGTCTTTATAGGACAAACATTTCAGAAGCTGGCTCTATATCCCAGTGATGTCTCTGCAAACACTCCTGCTCACTTTTAAAGCTTGAATAAAATCCAAGATGATTGCTAAGCTAGTCGTAATGTCTCCAAGGTCAAAGGAAACTCCCCCTAGGAGCTTATCGGTGTAAAAGAAAGAAGAAAACACTCCACCAAAAAGCCGAACTAACCTGGATGCCTAAAGAAACAATGTAATAAAAGCCTGCATAAAAAGGGAAGGTTTGGATAGCTAAATTGTGGAGGAACGTGTCTTTTTTTTTTTTTTTTTTCCCCTATGGAATATGAACATCTCTACTGAGCTCCGCAGTTGAAATGACTCTACTAAATACATGTTGACTTTTGTCCTTCAATTGTTTTGTCTTTAAGCTATATCTGTGTATATATCTCCCTATATAATTCAATACATATTTATTTGTGTGGGCTCTTGCGGCTTTTTTAATAGATGTCATCTGCCTTTGAACAGTGATTTTCCTTGGTGATGACTCTCCATCACCGCCGTTAGCAGCCGTTGCTGACTAATCAAGATGTAGCTTTGTCCCGTTCTTGTAGCTGGAGGGTATTTTTGCAGCTCTGTAGGGTTTTGTCATTCATTTGGATGCTTTGCCAGTGTGTTGTGCACCTGTACAATGTCAAACACATATTGCCCACAGCAGCATTTAATAGACTTCCTGATGTCAATGTAAAGTCAATAACTCAAGATCTTAATTGCAGGACATGTCTGGGTGCTGTCTCATCTACGATTTTTTCTGTGTCAAATAACTCCCAATCTTTGGAACAAAACTAGAATGTTGTTTTCTCTATGACTCTAGGAAACAAAAATAACATTGTGAAATGCAGTGCTGGAGAGTAATGTTCATTGGTCCGGAGAAGGAGCTCTGAAATGTGTCCTTTCCTCGGTACGATAAACATTTACCAAATTGTTCTAATAAGGGAGTTTTATAGAATAAAAGGGAAAGTATTTGAAGCTTCTCATTTGTGAGATCAGAAAGGAAAAGGTGGTGTATAGGCAAAAATACTGATTAGAAGCTACACTCATCCTTATGAGACGAATGCAAAGTATCTCGATATCACATCTTCCGCTTTGGGAGTATAACCTTTTTATGTAGTTGATTATTGAGCTACTACTACCCTTAATCAGTCGGCAATTGAATGTAGAGCTGAGGCTCAAATTCTCCGCCCTGATTTTCAGAGCCCTGCACTGGAATTAATCCTGGCAATTTGTCAAACCAGGCCTGAAAAATCAGCAGTTTTAAATCCCCCGAAGTCGGTTCTGTGGTGGTGGGGAGGGAGTGAGGGGTGGGAGTAGGTCTGCAGGGATCGAATGGCCAAATGCCGTTTTCCTGGCTAAATACTTAGCTGCTGCTATCGTCAAAAAGACGACAGAGCAGTTGGCTGGGTTGACGGAGATATATATATATGATACATATATATATAAAGAGAGAGAGAGAGAGGAAAAACCTTCAGATTGTATTTAATATAAGTGGGTTTTGCTGAAAATGCTTGTAAAACAGCTGTAAGTCTTTCCACGCTGCTCAGGAACTCGTGGTATTTGCCCTTTTGGTTTACAGCTGGAATCTCAGTTAAGCGAGATCCCAGGGAAAAAGTTTGATATCCCGTTGTTGCAGAGCTTTTCAAGGACACGAACACTTAGATGTATACGGTCTAAGTATGGATGCCCCTGGGCATGGCAGGGACGATGAAAAGCAGAGCCCTCACCTCCAGGATAAATGTTTTTTCCTTTGCATATGTACCGAGTACAGAAATTATTGCGGTTTTAGGAAAAATCAGATTTTTTGAGACCAAAATAGCCAGACCTAAATCCAGCTGTTGAGGTGGCAAGTGGTTTCAGGCGTCTGGAAGCCCAGCCAGGATGCTGGCAGAGCCGGTTAGTCCAAAAGATGGCACTATTTTTCTATTTCACTGTAAAGCAAACTCCCTCTCCAAACCGGATTCATTCACTATTGAGCCTCTCTCAAAAACATTATTTTTCCAAAGCTTTACATACAGTAAAGTCCATTATTGTGAAGGCCAAATTGCTGCCAAAAAAGCCTTCAGCTAAAAAATATATATCTATAAACTAATAACACATCATTCTGATGAAAAATAACATGCAGGGAAGGAGTTTTTCTCAATTATTAATGGCCAATGTTTGTTATATTGTTGTGTTTAGTCCAAGAAGCCTTGATGGAAAGAGGCAGCTTTTCAACGTGAATGGCACTTCAACTGGCATTTTATAAATTTTACAAAGAAAAGCCCTGGAATATTTAAAAGCCCTGCTAATATTAGATAGGGGAAGCTGCCCGTGGTGAGAGCGGGGTCAGGCACGGGTGCTGCCGTCCCTGGGGAGCGGAGGGGGGCAAAGCGCGGGGTGTATTTGGGTGGGAGCGTCCCCAGCGTAGCCCTGTGAGCCCTTAACATACAGAAATTCAGATATTAGCCAAGACAGACATTAGGTTGTGCTGCAGGGAGAAGGCTCCCGACCCTCCGGTCGCTCTAAAAGACATTTCTTCCCTTCTGCAAAGGGCAGGTGTCTTCCCCGGAGCTGGGCACAGCTCCCACAGCACCTCACCTCTGGTTATCCTGCTAAGAGCCTGATGAATTATTTAGGGTCAGAATATGATTTAAACCCTCGGTCACAGCGTGTTGCAGTCGTCATTGATGCTACAATGGCTGCCCTTTTCCTTCCCATGGAAAAAGTCAAGATGCAGTGTCTGCCCCTCTTGAGTGTCTGTGTAGGGTGAATCCACAGAAAGGAGATCCCCTTTGAAGGCAATTTTAAAAATGACACGTAAAACGTTTTTTCTTTCTTTTTTTTTTTAACCCCCCAGACTGCCATTGACTAGAATATTGCATTTTCTGGCTACTTGTTGCTAGCTCTGACCCAGCCCAGAAGCCCTGTCCCGTTGCCGGAGGGGTCAACAGTTGCCTTGTCCAGTGGCTGGAGACCTTTGGATACCACCAGTGGTTTTCTCAAGGCTTCACATTTCCCCATCGCCGCACATCCCATCATGCTGCTCCTGCATGGCTTAATATTTCAGAGCAGGCTCAGGCTGTGCAAGCAAAAGTCTACGGCTTTAGGTGTTTATGCACTGGTGGAGGAGTGGGGTAGTCCAGTTGTGTGGGTTTTTTGGAGAAGCAGCTGTGAGGAACTGTGTGTTTCCTCCAGCTGGGCTGGCCTCGCAGGGCTGAGCAATCCCCCCTGCCCTGGCAGCCGGTGGGATACCCCATGGCAATATTTCTGTCTGGTGTAACGTCCCTCTGAGTGCCTGTGGCAACCCAAGAAATGAAAATTTGAAGCCGAAGGGAGCAGAGACACCAGGCTGAGCGATCTGAAGACACTCCTATTCCCTGGTGAGTTCACTTAGCCCGATTGCTTAATTGGAGGTGATAATGCAGCATTTTTTGATCTGGCAACGTCTGTATTGCAGCTTATGAAATGGGCTGAAAAGCCCCAGAATAGCTGAACAGCAGATGAAAGACCCCAGCAAAGACGACAGGATGAGAACAAAGTTTATTTCATTAAGAGAATGCAGGAATAAAGGAATAGACCTTTTCAGACCAGCCTCACTGGAAACCTAGGCAAATTAGTGACATTATAGTTTATTAAATATCATTATGCCAAGGACAAAAACCCTTCCTGCAGAATGCTTACAATAATGGCAAAAAATAAATGCTAAGAGAAACTGTTTCCTCACTGAAATGCTGCCTTTTAATGTAACTCTGAGATCTCTCGGATTTAGCTTTTAAAAAATGAGGCCATTTATTTAAGCATAAACCTGGAATTGAACTGTCCATGTTTAGCACCCAAACCTGAACATTTCAGCCAAAGACCTTGGGTGGTCTAATAATTTCAGAAAAGCACAGCTGGTGAAAATATTTTCCAAGAGTCCATTTGTGGGGACAAGACTCACACACAGACTTTTTTTTTTTTTTAAGCTAATTTGCAGTGGTACATGTGCAAGCGCATACGTATTGATTTCATTAATGAAAATTAAGCATGTACAAATTTGCCTCGGTGGAGACTGCGGGGTAGGGAAAGGGAAGGTTAATCACACTGAGCATTTCTATAGTTTTCATGTTCAGGATTCTCCGCACATCACCGCTGTGTGCCAGACCCCTGATTGGGATGCAGGGCTCCTCGCTGCCCGTCTTCTGTCTCTAGACTGTGGCACACATTGCGAGGAAGATAAAACAGAAATAAAGATCTCTCGGCCAGCCGATTGTAATGCAAACTCAGAGCCACTTGGCACTGGCCTTGGGTTTCGGCACAGACCCGTTGTCAACAATTAGACAAGGGAGAAGGGTTTTGGGTTGCGGCCGCGGCCGCTTCCTAAGAGCAGAGCCGGTGTCGCAACGCTGTTCTTGGGCACGGAGAGCAGGGAACAAACCTGGTGTGAAATAAATGAGATGCTGCTTAGTCTGTTCTCGGTGTCTGGGCTGAGCAGAGAGTGAACTGCCAACCTCGAGGGTGAAATCTAAATTAGATTGGGGGGGGGGGGAAAGGCCAGTTTTCTTAGGACAAGTCTGTGCTGCCCCCTGAGTGCAAAGTGGGTGCCCCGAACTAATGGGGCACGTGCCCCACTGGCTCGGGTAGCACCGACCAGAGCCCGTGTGCTGTCCCTGACCCACAGTTTCATTGAACGACCTCGCCTTTTCCTAAGCTGAATTTGTATTCCTAAGGCAAATGAGGCACTTCAGTATTTTAAGCTGATTTTGATTGAGGATGTCCCACCAATGTACTGGAGTAGAAAGGCAGCAGAGGGCTTCTGGCTTGTTGCTACACAAACTCCAACCCAAGCCAATAACGGGACCATAAGTCAGCAGTGAATGTTGTTACGGTTACACCACAAGTGCATAATTCCTGCCAAAGACTTGGAGAGCCTTTTCCCAGAGTTGACTCACTGGGAAGTTGACTCACTCGACTCAGAAGCTGCAGTGGGATTCTCAGGTCCTGTGCCCCACCGGAGTCACCTTCTGTACTAACTGGTGCATAAGAGGCAGCCTGTGCTGTGCAGTGGCTGGCTGTGCTTGGAAGGCGGGATGAGATAGCAGGTCAAGGATGATGGGAAGGGAAGCCAATGTCGTGGCCCATCTTGACTTGCTAAAAGCTATCTGCACGTCTCTGGATAAAGTGAAATGAGTCCCAGTCTTTGGTCAAGAGATTAACGTGCTGTCAGCCCACAGAACCCATTAACGAAGTACCTACTGAAGATGGTGGCCCATGTATGCAGTGCACAGAGACTCATAGAATGGTTGGAAGGGACCTTAAAGCTGGGCACCTCCCACCACACCAGGTTGCTCCAAGCCCCGTCCAACCTGGCCTTGAACACCTCCAGGGATGGGGCCTCCACATCTTCGAGGGTTTCCATTTTGCAATGGTAGTGGCATCTCGGGGCACCTCCTGCAGAGACGATAAAGCCTGAGGACTCTACTGGGTACGTGCCACACTCATGTTTTTCCACTTTGTCCCCAGGCCAGGCAGCTGAAGGACCAGTTCTAACGCACAGACCGTGCTGAACATGCAGGGGCGCAGCCATGAGTGGGTGTTGGACTCTCTGTGCTGGGACGTGATGGAGATGTCGGTTGAGCTGCTGGCTGTTACAAAGCCCAAATGAATTCTTACAGAGGCTGACAAAAATAGCCTAGTTCCCATTCATTTCAAATCCCATGAGGTGCCTATCTTCATTTTTAGGCACCTAAATACTTCTGAAAAGCTCCCTCTTAGTGCTTCGTGAGCAGGGACTGATCTGGCACATCAAACCTCAGATAAAACAGACGTTTCTAGATCTGAGAAGTTTCTAAAATGAGAACCAGAACTTCTCACACCTATGATGAGGTCAAAATTTTTCATGCTAGAGAGAAAGTAATTTCTGGAGATTTGCAGATTTTTATTTTTTATTTTTTTTAAAATGTATTTTGAAGGGCTTTTGTTGTAGTTGTTCTTTCATTTATGCTAAAGTGAGAGGCAGGAGAGATTTCTATCAACAGTAACACATAAAGCATATTGGGAATTGTTTGGGTCAAATAATTTTGCCCTTTCGTAAAACGATGCTTTAGGAATATTATCACATATATTGGTTATATTAGCAATCTGTTTATCCAGGTAACTGAAAGGCAAATGTAGCCTGCCGGTTTCTCAGGAAGACAAAGACAGAGTGGAGAGTGTTTATACGATCCTGCATATAAATGACTTATTTATTTTGATACGATTTTACTGAAATCCAAAAGAGAGATTGGACATATAGCTGTAAAATACTTACCAGCATGAAATAATGCCCACTTTCTGTGCCTTATGTGCTGCATGGCTGGTAACGCCTCTCTAGATGGGTGGCTTTGGTAGATAACCTATATCGGGGTGGCACGGTGGCCAAATCCGGATGCCCCTCCACTCTGGCTCTGGGGTAGCAAGGATCCTGGAGGGGAGGTGGGTTCTCAGGTCTGTAGCCTTGGCTCAGCGTCATTAGGAACCGTAATTTGTGCCTTGATTTTCAGCAGCGCTGGGGAGGGCTGTGCTCTCCACACCCCACTGCGTGGGACTTGGCAAAAGCAGAGCAGGCAAGTGCACATCTGATGTGTTCCTGCAAGAGGAGGTTTGGGCAGATGTGAGGAATGAACATCCAAGCGTGTGGAAGGGAAAAGGAGAAGTGTCTGGAGAGAGGGTGGGAGAGACGCGGTGGCCTTGCCCAGCCACCCCCGCAGGCTCCCGGGGCAGCCTTGCAGTGCCTGGCCACCTCCTTATTTCTGCCTTTTCTCTTGTCTCAACCAGCGCTGCAGTTGCTCTGCCCTCGAGGTGGGATCTGAGCCCGGGGAAGGCTGCGGGGCTGGTCGTCGTTAATCCAGGTCGGTCCCTCTGAGGCATCTCCACTTTGGTGAATGCCACAGCGATGCTGGGAGAGCTCTTCTCTTTAATTGTTACTGAGTGTTTTGGATGTTGCTAGAAGCAATGTATAATGGCTTATTAGGTTTGTCTGACTTTAAAAAAAAAACAAAAACAAACAAACAAAAAAAACCACAAAAAGAGAAAGAAAGAAAGAAAAAAATCTCCCTGAGAATGAAAAATTGCTTAGAATATGCTGTCAAAACAGCAATGCTACTTCTGCAATTACAGGGATCGTGCATGCATGAGTGATGAGACTTTCACATGTATGAGAAATGAGAAAAAGGTCTTTTAAAATACACTTTAGTTTTACTTCATAATTATGTGGATCCAGGATGATGCATCACAGAGATATCACTATGCTGAAGTATGAAATTGTTTGAACATTTATTTTTATCCAGAAGCGGTGCTATGAGCAATACTTCTGAATTGACTAGAATTATATTAGTCATATCTTTATTATAAAGACAGTAATTTATTCAGTTGATTTAGAAGGTTTTGATTTTCATCTCTGAAGAGCTGAAGGGTCAAAACATAAATTAGAGTAGCACATGGCAGAGCTGAAAATCCAGGCTCTGTAAGTACTAATAGTGCTAATATGTTTTAGTAAACCGTTAAAATGTATGAAATGGAGAATTTGTACACCTGGAAAAAGGGACCATGAAATAAGTGATAGCATGGAGGAATTAAGTAATAAAACGATAGTGATAAATGAAGAATGCGTATTATTTTAAAAGTTGCCCTGGGAGCCTGAGCCACAGTTTGGCATCACAGCTTCTCATCCCAGCGGGGACCGTCGCTTTCGGCAGCCTTGTCCGAAGAAGCTGAACACAGCTTTTGCCCCACTTGTCCATAAAGGGAAGGTAAAGTGTCCCACATGAGGGATTTTTAAGAGTTACTGTTTGCAAAAAACTTCAAATTCTTCTTATGAAAGGTACCAAATAGGGTAAACAGTATCATTATTCTGCATACCACTGTGTAAAAGCTGCAAATTGCCTTTCGTCTGGAGCGTAACAGGCTGCACTTACCATTCACACCCGCTGACTGCTGAGAGTGCACCTGAAGATCACTGTCCATTATAAAAAATAATTAGTCCCAGAGAAGAGGTGTTCCAGGTAAGCCTGATTTTCTTGCATCGTACACAATGGCATAAAGACTTGATAGACTTCAGTGTTATTTTTCTGTTGTTACTCCAAAGAGCAGGCTTGAAAATGTCAGATGTTTGACAAAGAACTTTTGGGCTCTTTAAACATCCAATGCGGTCGGTCCTGGGCTGCGTAATCGGGAGCCAACGCGCCATATGCAGAATGGCAATGCCACATGCACAATAAATCTCTGGTTTTCTTTTCACATACCACGTTTTTGTGTGGTTCAGTGTGTTTGGGGTAAGCAGAGCACATTCGGGCTCTTGCTAAAAGAGACCGATTTGTTATTATTTTTATCTTGTGTAAGTACTATAAAATGTTAAAACAAAAAAAATCAGACTAACAGGAGCTAGGTATGCAGAGGAGAACCGCAGCACTGCTGCTTCAGGCACTGACAGGGAATCTGATATTTTGAGAAATAAACATGTAGGCTGGAAGCTTTCCTGGTTGGTTTGGAAAACTCAGCTGTTGCTCATGCTGAAGGATGCGAAGCATCTCTCTCCAGATACAGCCTCTTCCCACTCTCCTCCTCCATGTCCCTTCTGGAGATGTTCTGTTGGAGATGCCCCTTGTAGACCTGCTTCCCAAGAGTACGGTCTTTTCTCCCATCCCTTCTTACCTACCAACTTGCTAGCTCTTGCCTACTGACTCGTTAGCTTGTCCGACCCCACCAGGCGCAGATTTGGGGATGGAGGACAACCCACCACCATGGCAGAGCTGGGCAGCCTCATCTTTCACCCTGACCCTCCTGCTTTTGTCTTCTCCAGTGGCACCTATGCCAAAACCTGTAGCTGTTGATGCAAATCCTCCTGCTAACTGCCTCCAGGAATCGTGAGAGTGGTGCAGCAGGTCTTCATATCGGCTGTCTTCTTCTGGGCTCCACTGACACAAGCATGTGAAGACAAGGGCATCTCAAAAGCGCAAATTGCTTACTGCCAGTATTGGATTGCTTGGCAACCATTTGCTTAGGGCAATTACCACTAATTATTTAACAGAATTGGAAAAGCAGAAAAATAATCTATAAAGGGTACTAGGGACACATTACTGTGTGATAATGGGATTTTACAAGATAGACAAAAAATACCCGGTTCTAAATGTGTCTGTGTAGATGTACAAAAAGAAATATGTTTCTTTTCTACTTGTGATATTTCATGAAAAAAAGCCTAAACACTGAACTGCGTCGTATAGAGCATAAAATTGGGTTTTGGCTGATATTTATTTACGGAGTAAGCTCTTCTTGATAATGTAGAAAGTACATAAAGTGCATCTAATTTTATTCCCCCAGATACATACAGGAGGTTCTGTCTAAGCTAAAATTAGCTGCGTTTTTTTGTCTAGACCATCTGTAGATGTAATTTTGTCTTGCAGAATACATGCACACCCATCACAGCATGGAATGACTTAGTCTCTCGTCCCTTCCAAGGGGGCGGGAAGGAGAAATGCTCCCATCTCAGAGCTCTGGATGGGAATTTTCCCTCCCCCTGGGCCAAGGTTTCTGCTTTCTACCCCAGCCACCCTTCCGCCAAGTGACCTAACCTCAAATCAGGCTGATGGGGGATTGCGACTTTATTTTATTGTCCCTGTGCTTTTCATCTGGAAAAGGAGTGTAATGAAATCCATTTAGATCACACGGCTGCTGTGAGAATTATTAAATTAAAAGTGTTTTTGGACTGTCAGTTGAAAGAAAGGCCAAGTATTGACTAGTATTAGTTCTGGGCTTTACTCAATTTCTGTAATTAATTGAGATGGCACCTTTATTTGGGGCAGCTTTTGACCACACAAAGCTGCAAGAACAGAGATGGGTGAGTGGGCTGGAACAGAGGGATTCTGTCTTGTCCCCCGAGCACCGCACACAAGCAGCTGCATGGTGGGGTGAGATGTGTCCCCCACTACAGCCGCTGGGTCCCTCCCAGCCCCTGCTTGGGCTTCGGCTGGGCGTTCTCGGGGGGGTTGCTGGAGCCACAGGGTTACTGCTGGATTGTGCTGCTCCCCTTTCCTGCTCCCAGAGAGGGGCGCGACCTCCCTCTGCCTCCTCCTCACTCCCATGGATATCCTGAGACCTGCTTTTTGTGCTTTTTGGCAGCTTTTGGCTGCCCAGCTGATGCCATGGCAGCACCAGGCAGTGGTGACATGGTGTTTTGCCATTAGAGCAAACCATGGATTAGTGATCACAGATGTTGTTTCCTTGGGTGTCATTCTAGCTACGGAGGAACTAAAAAAAGACTCTACTATAAAAGGATTGATTTTTGCTGCTGTTACTTTCAAAGAATGCCCTATTCTAACTGCTACCAGTTTGCTATTAGCACCAAACCAGTATTTATGCATTTGAATAAACAAACAACGACTTGGATTTGATTTAGACTTGACTAATTCCTATGTCTTCTTTCATGTTTTGTTACTTTAATTTCTTTAGTTGCTGGTATTGAAATAGCAATCCCTGGGCTGTAACATGGCCTTGGAAGTACTGTGTGTTTACTAGAAGTCTGGCCTATTGGATATTTGTACATGGGATGGGATCCAGAGAAGCAAGAGGGTCTAGGAAGGGTGATATTTAATAAATAATAATAATAATAATAACAGTAATATATCAAGATCTAATGTTTTCTGCTGAAAGGTAGTCTAATTAGTTCCACAAGTTTCTTAACAAGCTTTAATTATAGCTTTTTTTTGGTTGTTTGTTATAACTAGAATTCTCGTTCCAACAATTCACATTTGTTGGAGTCCATTAGAAGAACATGACAAATCTCCTGGTTCAGCGCTGCTGACAGCGAATGGAGTGAAGCCAGTGGATTGCAATGCGGGATGGAAACCGATCCTTCACGGGGTGGTTTGATATTTGCCAAGGCAGAAATGTCTATCAGGTGAGGTGTCTGTGGGCAACGCTCCCATCTACAGCAGTCATTTTGCCTGATGCTGGCCAAGCTTTGTTTACTTGAGTGCTGCTTTTAATGCAGTTATAGATCATGACTGCTGTGCCATCAGTGCTGGAAAACTCCCCTCTAATAATGATAATCTTATATTTACTTACCTACAAGTCTACCATTCAAATGCATCCCCCCATTGCATTGATCCAATATGTAAGTTCTTCCATTATGCTTAATCTAAGGATTTGCTCACAGATAACAAGATCTTCTTTAGTTGCACTTAAGTTATAATGTTGGCCTGTTAATTATCTTTGCTTCTTGTGCTTTGGATGGCAAGATAGGCTGTTTCCCCGGTGGAAGAGCACGGCTTAAGTTGCAGGGCAGGGCTGGTGGAGCAGAACGGCGGCACCGGCTGCAACCCCTGAAACGGGGAAACCAAAGAAAAAAAAAGGAGCAATGCCATGAGCTGGTACCTCTTCTGTGACTATCAGCTAAGTAAGATTGTTGGTTTGATTGAGAAGTCCTTGATAGGGGAATTTAACAATGTAAAATTGATTTCTTCATTTAAAAATCCTGTCATTAGAGATTTGGTTCAATCTGTTGATGATATCAGATATTTCCTAGGTAGCACTGTCAGATGCTATTGCTAGTCAGCTTATTGTCAGAATGCTGCTACTTGCTTCAGAAAGTTATGCAAAACAACTGCGTTACCAAAAATAAGAAAACTGAAATATTGAAATAGTGTGATTGGACTCAGCTCCCTGAGAATGAGACTCTGAAATGCTTTTTATAACCTCCTGCTTCACTATCTTCCTATTGACTCACATCATTATGCAAATGCCATAAATTGCAATAAAATCAATTAAAGCGCTATCAAGTCTCATAAAAATATGTACCCATTAGTTTGCTGCTGAGACAAGATTTCTGCTCTGCTTGCTTATGGCCAGGGCAGAGGCGGAGGGCGCAGCACGGTGCCTGCTCCTCACCAGGAATAGCAGGGTACCGCCTTTCCATGGCACAAGAGCCCGGGTGGCCGATGTCCTGCCCACATCCTTCCAGCTGGGCATCGAGCAGTTGGGGTGGGTTTTTGTGCAGGACTCCAAGGGCGTTTTGGAGCAGCAGTGGTTTCCAGCCCTGCTCCAAAATCCACCCATGCAATCTAGCCTCTTCTCACCGCGAAACTGCGCCCCAAAGAAAGGATCTGAAACACCTGCCTGCAGGGCTACAAGACAAGCCGTTACCAGCCATAATTGGGTAGAAAATGTAGGCTAAGAAATCAGTCTTTAATATTAGTGTTTCCTGGAGAATTGTAGCCTGACTTATGCTTAAGGGTTTGTTCTGATCCCTTTTCTGTAGTACTTCTGTCATAGAGAGCCCTGATTAATTTCCTAGGCTTCGTTTTTCCTTCCAGCCTGGCTAAAGCAAACAGTACCCACAAAAAAAGAGGGCTCCGCAGGGAGCTGAGCAGTCTCTGGGTTCTGCATCGGTTAGGGGGGATCTGCTCTAGCCGAAAAGCTTCATTGCCAGCCTGGGAAGGCTAATGCTTTTTCCTGCAGACCACAAAGTCTACATCGCAACAGCATAAAAGTGATGCAGCAAATCACTGCAGTGCTCTGCAGTGCAGAACTGGTGCCATTTTTCTGTGCAAATTAGATTTTCGTGGACCTAGCTGGTACCTGTGCTCGAAGAGATCCCTTCGCTAACTCTTATATTCAGTATTGATGGGGAAAGAGAGGGAGTCTGGCTTTGTCCTTACATTTTGAAAATATAGAGATCATGGTACATTAGGAGATCCCACCCAGAAAAGGGGAAAAAATTAGATGAAGGGAGGTTTATGTAAAGTCTGTGTCTGCCCCTAACCTGAGAACTGAGTAATGTCATTGTCAGAGTGCTACTTTGAATTAATTTTACTTGAACAAAATTTAATGTAAAACTAGGGTGTCTGCGTTGTCAGATACAGCCTTGGCTTCTTTGGATTTAACAAGACCTTAATGCGAATGTCCGAGGCCTGACCCGTCTGAAGGGTAGTTTAGGAGAAAGTGCAATTGCACTATAAATAATTCACTTCGGTGCCTTGGCTACCGTTTGCTGTAGCCCTTTTAATACCCCATAAACTCAAATGTACCATGCTATTTCTCTCCGTTTCAAACTGCTCTCCCAGGGCCAGCAAGTGGAATAGCACCATCAGACCATATGCTGTGGAGACCAGAGAGTGGATGAAATTGCAGCGGTACGGACACGTGCTTGATTTTTCTGGTTGTAAAGTTCACGTGATGCAATACAGCTCGGTCCTTTGTCTCTGTGTAATATGAGTTGAGAAAGTTTTAATGTCACAACTCCTTTGCGGGATGCAGTGTCACCTGGACTGGGCAAGGGGAGTTTTCCCTGGGTGTTTTGGTGAGCAAAGAGCATGTTGGTGCTTGTCCTTCCTCAGCAGCTGACGAAATGGGGAGAAAAGGGAGCCGGTCCCGCATGATGGGCAGCTGTCCTTGGCGGAGTAACTTCTGCATGATTATTTCTGAAGTGCTGGTCTCACAGATCTGGCAGGATTTTGTGGGAATGATGAGTGCTGAGGGATTCAGACAGAAGATGCAGCCCTGTTTAACATATCGCCAGTGCCCTCACCCGTCCCAAATGGTCCTGGTGGGCAACAAAACTCTGGGGCTGTTGGTTAAACCCAGCTCAGCAAGCGTAATGGAAAAAGCAGGGAGAACTCAAGAGCCGCGCCAGTGTTTGTGTAAGTCTCCTTTGCCCATCTATACTTGGATTTGTTTAAAAATCAAAGTGGGATTCACCACAGCCCCCCTCTCCAGACCCCCCAAAGTTCTCACTGCAACCTGATTTCTCCCTCCGCATGCATTAGTGGACGTATTTTGGACTTAATGCAGTGTGAGTTAGAGGACTTGTGGGCACGTTGAATTTACTGATAAGGAATCCCAAATGAGTTTTTCCCAAGTTAAGACACACACGATACCTCTAAGGCTTTTGTCCCAGCTGGCAGGAGACCTGGAATCCCCACTCTGCCTTGTACAGGCCTCCATTAAGCAGTGCAAAATTGGCCCATTTATAATTCATTTTAGGGTCTAAATCTCAGGATGATGTTGAAATGACTAGAGCTTCCTGGAAGGCAGCCAGGTTTTGTCCTACCCTTTTCTTGTTCCTCTGGAAGAAAGGTATTTTCAGCACAAAAACTCGATTAGGAAGGCAAAAGTAAGCTAGAGCCAGGGGGAAGGGATGCTGCTCCTGGGCCACGGCCTCTTTTCGAGTCCTTTACAGACAAGAGGTTGGGCTTGGGGTCTGGCGTAGAGGGGACGACCTGAAGGATAAATTTGTTACCAAGTGCCTACTCCTTTCTAGTCTGGCCTGGTATTCCTACTCCAATTGTACAGCGGCCTCCCTTCTCTTAGTGTTTAATGAGGTCTTGTTTTCCCCATTCCTCAAGTTACTAACTACTGCTAAAATGAGGTGTGAGAGCATGGCTCCACATGTGCTGTTTGGTGGCAAATTCCAGGTTAAGGCGAAGAGCAATTTCCCATCTCAAGGAGTTTCCAAATACACCAGTGACTCAGTTTCTTGGGTTTGGAATAATTTCAGTTTGAAGTTTCCCACTATTTTCCACAGCTGCATTTCTAACCACCCCTGAGTCCCTGCAATTCTCTCTGGAGTTATTCATTTGCCTAGATTACGACTGAATAAAACCCTCTTCCCTTCACCACCAGCCCCTTCTGCTTCATCCTGCCAATAGTGGCAATCCAATGTGGGTAACGTAATTGCAACTTCTGTGACCCGTGATGTGAAAAAGGCGAGATGGCAGCACTGTTGAATGAAACGAAGAGGATGAATCGGGCACTTAGAAGGGAAAACGCCTCTGTTGACAGAGCGCCAGGTAATCAGAAAGGATGGTAAGGAAAAAACTGGGATTTTAATAGTCTTGTGGTGGGGGGAATATGGAAAAGTCTTTCTGCTCCTCTCCTGGGCCGTGCTGTGTCTGAGGCTCGGTTCCACCGCTGAGCTGGTCCCTGTCAGCCTTTTGGCCCATGGTGTGTCCAAGGCCACCATGGACACGACTGTCACCTCCAAGTGGTTGACTCCATTGGTGCTTATGCCAGACTAGCTAGCTAATCATTGGAGACTGATGTTTTTTAATGGAAAGCAAATCCTGGCATGGCTGGCATCCCTCGAAGGGACATCGGAATTTTGAAAAATGTTCTGTCCTGCTTCTGACAACAGTGTCACTTTTTGTCACCTTGCTTGTTTTACTGTAGCTTTCCTTTAAGTTTTGGGGTCAAACAGGCCCCAAATGTCCCCTGACCCAGCGTGCTTTCCTCTGCTTCTGTGTCAGAAGCTGTGGATGTCACATCTTTTTGCTGCAAAACGATAAATCACCGCTGCCTTCTGACCGTGGGGATGGTGGAAGGCACGATTAATATCCTGTCGTTGCTGGCTGGCAGCAGGTTTTTGGCAAGTTGAAGGAAGGGGAGCTTTGTAACGGCTTAATGCCCCCTTGCTCATAAGCTTAACATTAACCACATGCTTAATAAATTTGCTTTCTCAAAGCGGGGCCTGGAGCGAGTGACTGCAAGCTGGACTTTTCTAGGCTCTGTGCCTTCGCCGACTCATTCTGTAATGCTGTGGAAAGTCATTTAAATGTCTCCAGTATGTAAGTTTACCCAACTGTAAAATTGGGTATAATAAGGCTTGCTTATTCTACAGCTAAGGTTTAATTCAGCAATGTTTGTTGTGCGGCGTCAGACCTTGTCTAGCAAGTATAATAGGAAAGGTGTTATAAATGGGCAGCACGGAGGACTGTCCATTAGCAAAGACATTGTTATAAGAAAAATCTTGCTGGGATGGAATACAGAAATCAAACAGCAGCTGACAGACTCAGATAATTATCTTTCCTGTAAAATGTAACCTTCCAGGTAATGAGATGAAGGTGTTAGGAAGGGAGGCAGTGTGACAGAAGGACGAGTGTCACTAACCGCCTGGAATAAGTTCTGCGGAGCCCGCCGGGGTGGCGAGCCTTGTGTGCCAAGGACAACAGCCCCGTCCCACCGCCTGGCACTGCCGCAGAGCACCTGCCCGGCCGTTGGCTCTTCGCCTTTGTTCAGGCCAATGTGGCGAGGAGATCTTGCTGGGTAAAGCAGAAACTAAGCGGTGGGTCAAGGAACCCTGCTGCTGCCCACTCATCTAGGCCATGGAAAATGCCAATAAGAGCAATACACTTATTTTAGCTTAGCTGCCCTCAGGCAGCTTTTTTATGCTGAACAGCCCCGTTGAGCAGAGCCTGCATTTTGTTTTAAGCGCACACATTTATCACCTTCATGGGTGATTTATAATATGAAGCACATTCAAAGAATATGGGACATGGTTTGTCCTGCCGTAAAGCTTTTTGTTTGTGTTTCTTTTTTGACTGCTTGTACGCTGAGGGGCGAGTCACCGGGATATTCATGGCCAATGGTGTTTCACTGGAGGTTGTTTGTTTTTATTAAACCCCTCTATATTATGTTAAAGGCTGGAGGATGGCCAAGTTAGGCCCCATCTTGGTCGGCACATGGAAAAAAGCCATTGCCTCAAGGTGCCAAGAGTCCAAAAAGTGATAGCAACGGGGTGATGACGGGTACATTGCTCTGAATACAGGTGAGAATAGAGATACAGTAGATGTGGATTCATCACTGGATGAAATTTGGCTGTGCCAATCCCAAATGGAATAACGTCATGTTATTCTTGCTGGTTTCTAGCACTGACCATCAAATGCATGGGGAATGGCTGGGTTAGCTAGTGACCAGCCATCCTTCTTTTTCTGTACCACTGAGGTGGAATCATTCACCTAACTCACAGGGAAGCTGGTATGAAAACCCAATTTTGATTGCACCCAGGATGGCTGCACAAGCCGCGGTGTCTTCCCATGACTGTTCCCTGCAGAAGAAACAGCTTTCTCAAGGTATTTTAACAAAAGACATCTCCTCTCCGATTTGGCCAACAATTTGTGATATGGAAGCCCTGAAGCCAGGTAGGTCGGTGTGATCCCCGAACACTTTTGTGGTTTTCCTGTCCTAAGCATTTTATTTGTTTGCCTGGTTTCCCAAATAAAAATTCCTTGGTCCAGCTGAATATTTTATATTTGATTGTGAACCGTGTGGTGTTTGAATCACTTGGTGTGAGTTGGAGTAACATCCAGAAACTGTAGCTGTTTAAACCACGAGTAGCAGATCCATCAGGTGGTCTAGGGGAGGCACTCCCAGAGGAAGCCATCCTTCTGGTTCAGCTTTTCCAAGGAATCCAACGGCTGCTTGTGCTTACTGTATATTATAGTCCTTCTTTTGAGTGTTAAATTTCATGCTTCCACTACATAGCTCTTGTTTTCAGTGTTAGCAAAATGTGGCCCACTTCTCAAAAATGAAGAGCTTCCAAGGGTTTCAATTAAATCTGACTTTTTAAAGAGTCTTCTCTGCTAAGGGTCATGTCCTGTGCTCTGCTTCCTCAGCGGAGAGTTTTGCTGTGTAAGAACTGCAACACTGACTGTGATAGTTCTTATTTTACCTTTAAAAATGCCTCCTCCGTATATTAATCTTCCCGTTGCACGTTGATACAAGCTGGTGGCTGACTGCCCGGGATGGAGGGGGCTATTCCTCCATCACAGCGCTGGGACGGGGACGTCGCAGAGTCTCCCGAAAGCTGCTGGTGGGGGACGGGCCGTGGGGCTGGGTTCAGACAAGCTCAACAGCTCCCGTGTACGCGACCTTCTGCCAAACCTCCCTCTCATGCACGCAGCCAGGTAGGAAAATAGATGGTAAATGGATAAGAAAACGACAGACTAAATAAGTGGACCAAAATAACAAGTTTAAATTCATCCAGGGCTCAGATTTCAGTCTGTGAGCACAATGCATTTCATCGAATAAAGGGCAAAGGTAAAGAACAGGTCTCTCTTCCTTTCACAAACGTAGCGCGCTGGATGTGGAAATTAGTCAGCAGCCCCTCCGAGCATGAGAGCGGGGCTGGGCGAGCGGAGATGCTCCCTTGGTAAAACAGAGCAAGACCTTTTAGCTGGACCACAGCAACAGGGACTGGCTCCTGGCACTCATGAAACCCGCTCTGCCCCATGGGGATGCTGCTGCTGGGGATGTTCCTCGAACAGCGAGCGAGGAGCTCCCCAGCCGTGCCCACGGACAGGGACCGAGCCCAGAGAATGCAATTCCCAAGAGATGCCTTAAAATCAGAGATAATTCAAAGGTTATGGGCCTTGGGAATGGGCTGAATAATAAATGTTACTGCCAAAGGGAATAGCCATGGAGCTCTGATGCTTCCTTACACCAACACACTACTTCCACTGTGGCAATCTGTTTAAAGATGCTGCTGCTTCCTATGGTTTCTCCCTCCTTATTTAGTTGGAATGTTGCTTAATGTTTACCTTACTGTCCCGCTGGCCTTCTGCTTTTACTCTTCCTCTTAATACAGTCTCTGATTTATTTTTTTTTGTCCTTGGTGAGTGCTGTTTGAAAGCCCACGTGTGTATCCTGGTCTGTCTGTGCTGCTCATCCCGTTTCCTGGGGTTTCCTGGGAACGCTGCAAAGCCTTCAACCAGGCTCAGCACCGGCTGCTTCCTCCTCCCAGCCCGGCGGGGACCAGCAATGCCCAGGAACAGGTTGTCAGAGGTGAAACCCAAACTTTTATACACTCTCTGTAAGTGTTAATGAACCTTGTAAATGCTCACCGAAGTATATCGAGTCCCAGCTGTTCTCCCCAGGGAAGATAACCTGGCAGCAATTGCTGTTTGCTGAAAGATTCTTTATTTTCTGGAGCCGGTGCAGATAGATGGGAGATGGTTGCAACGGGAGATGGTTGCAATGGGAGATGCTTGCAAAGGGATCACTACCCTTGGAGAACTAAAGTCCTTCCAACACGGTGGTGTTTCCTTTGAGAAACTGTTTTTTTGTTTTGTTTCTTGGTTTTTTTTGTTTTTTTTTTGGTTTCTTTTAAACCACCACGCCTGGTCACTGCCCCTAATCCCCTTGTAGTATTCCTATTGAATTTCAGAAGGTGAGCACCCACTGGAGGGGTGACTCCCCGTAGGCAGCTTTGTGAATGGGTTGGTGAGTCTGTCCTAGGGCAGGATCAGGTTTCCAGTCATGAATCTCGGGTGCACTTCTGGAGAAATTCAGAATTATTTTTTTCTCTCCCTCGATTTACTAGTGCTGACACAAACACCGTAGCTGACATTTTTGAAGTGATCATCAAGAGCACTTGGAGCTGAGCTGAAGGGCAAGGATAACATCTATTGCGGCAGAAGACGCATTCACCCGCCACCGGGTGCAGATGGCAAGTTCTAGGACAAAGGCAAAAGCAAAGACAGAGGAATGGGGGGAATCTACAAGGGAAAAAACTCTCTTTTGAAGTTGATCGCTGAAATGCTAAGGCTAATCAACTTATCCGAGTTACTTCTATTAATAATCTACAAATGACATTAAAATTCACATTACTAGCCTGACCGCTTGCAGTCCTGGTGAGCATCTGTTGGGTAAAGGTAAGAAGGACGTCTTTGTTTGGGGTTGTGCTATAGGAAAGAGGAGGGTTATGCTCTTAGAAGCCACTCATTAGTTTCACCCTTCAAACTAATAATTTTCATGATTCACTGTAATACTTAAGACAATAGGAGTCACTTTAGTTCCCAGAGGAAAAAATGTTACCATTTTATGTAACAAATTTTTGGCATTACGAAAGATCTACTGTTATCGGTTACTTATTCATAGTTAGGAGCGGCCGTTGTTGTAGTTTTTACATTGGATATTGCTATAAAAAGAGAAGATACAGCCTTTCTTTCAGGTTTTGTTTTGTTTTAGTAAATTGCAAGTGGTGATTTAAGTTTCTGCATTCAGGTTTATTTCTGTCTCCCAGAGGGATAATATAATCAACAGTACCTACTATCACGTTCATTTTTAAGAGAGGATGGATGAACCAGCTCTCCTGTATGTCCTGTATGAAGTTAAATTAAATATATATTTTGATCATTCTTTTTTTTTTTCTTTAGCAGCAAATGGATATTATTTAGTACCAGAACGAAAGACGAGAAATCCCAAAGGTGAGTTACTTACTGTTCAAATTCCCAGACAGTAAATTAACGAATGGCCTTTAAATGAGGTGAATTCTAATTTTTCTACTGCAGATGAAGTGCCCCCGGACTACCAGTGGGACTGAAAAAGGGCACCTACCTCCTTCATCTTATGAAATCTTATGCAATAACTGACTGGGGATCACTGAATGGGCTTTAACACATCTTGAACGCATTTGATAGCCCATAAGTTTAAAATTTTCTCATGCAGCCATATGTCAAAAACTTCCCCAAATGCTATTTTTTTTTCTTATTTTTGGGCTGTTTTGAAATTCTAAGAAAATGACAGTCTAATGGTGTGACCCCAGCTACTCCAGCCTGTGCCAAACATATTGTAGCCAGTTACTCCGTGGTGACCCTGAACACATGGAAAATGCAGGAGTGAACATTAATAGCAGAGAGAAGCTTGGCAAGTGACTGCAGGGAGAAAAAAGAAGACAAGTGTTTGGGTGAGCCGTGACTATCATCTTTTAAGAGGATCAAGGCTTTGTGCATCTTTTTCTGTTATTGTCACTGTTTCCTCACTCTTTTTGAGACACTGCCTTTCCTGGGTATTCAGAGGGGCTAAGCTGAGCCTGGTGAGTCTGGTTTTGTCTGCCTGCCCCTATGGTCAGTGGAGACCGAGAGGTTCTTGAAGTGGGTGGTTCATGCTGGCCATTTATTGAGCGTGGAGGTTGGCTGGAAAGATTGGGTTATGGGGCAAATGCTGGCCTGAATGACTACCTGCCTTAATTGTCCTGCCCTTCAGTTGTCTCATGTGTGTGTTTGTATCAGTGGCCTTGCAAGAAAGCAGAGATGTTGAGGTGTGAGAGTAGCCTGCAAACATCATCGTGTTTTCTTTACGCTCTCTCAAGGATGTGAGGAGTGGTAGCAATGCAATTCGGTATGAAACAGTGAGCCCAAGAAAGGGGTTTTTTGGTCCTTTTATGGTAACAGCTCCGCATCAAGCCACATCTATGTAAAAAAGCCTTGTGTAGTTGATAAAGAAGCTGGTGCAGTGTAGCTCCAACTCCCAGTGTCACCAGCTCCTGGCAATGGGAATTACTCGATGTCTTAAAATAGTTGCCTGGGCAGCCCCTGTCATGCCCAAAGCTGTTACCTCAAGGTCTTCTTGCTCGTCTGCTTCCCACCCCTGCAGTTTACCAGTGGAGAGACGCAGTGCTGTTTCTGCAGGCAGGTAACTTCTCATCAATCACTGCTCAGCACCAGGAGAAACCAGGAGTGGAGCGGAGGCCTCTTGACTTCCATTTGGTTTCTGAGTTAGTGGAACAAAGAAGGTGTTCCCACAGCCATAGCGGAACTGCGTGTCAGCTCTAGGGGTTCAGATTAATTTGGTTTGTTCATTTTTTTCAAACTTTTATTTTTTGATAATGACTTTTAACAAAACCTGATTCAAATTTGCTCTCAACTCAAAAAGCAGAAAGGTATTTTTTGCAGTATGTAGTGACTTTTCTCCAGCAAAACCAAGTCCTTCTTACTTTAAAATCATAATTTTTGAGGAGTTTAATGATTAAATGAAGGAAAACTTAAAGTTTTGTTTAGATTTGAGTTCCTAAAGCATGCATGTATTTCGTATTAGCCTATTCTGAAGTTAGAATCCTTGTAGGGAGGATTCATAGTTTTCATTTTCATCATTGCCAAACCACTCAACCCTTCCCAGAGCAGGCCGGGGCCTGACTCTGCACCACCAGGAGCCTCCCTCGAGCAGCCCTGGGACCAGCTCTGGGGTTTTTTACTTTCCTGCAGAGAAGTTAATGCACATATTTTTCATTCTCTACCACTAACATGCTTGGAACAACCTAAAAACTTCGCTTGCTGAGTTCGCTCCCCTCAAGCATTGGAAAGGTTCCCTTCCCCATCCCTTTGAAGAAAAGAAACCAAAATCTCTTTCCTCTTATCACTACTTTTTCTTTTGCTTTGTCTTTTTTTTTTCTTTTCTTTTGTTTCTCCAGTTTGCCTCTCGCTATCTTAGAAAGGTGTTTGTGCTGTCAGGCTAACACGGTGTTGGGTATTAGACTCTGATCGCAAATGTCCTGAAAAGGCCTTTTACCAAAAATAAAATCATTTAAGAAGTGAAAAGTGAAACAGGTTATAATGCAGAACGGTCGCCCAGCCAACCTGTCATGGACATAGAATCATAGAATCATTTAGGTTGAAAAAGACCCTTGGGATCATTGAGTCCAACCATCAGCCCCACTCTACAAAGTTCTCCCCTACACCATATCCCCTAACACCACATCTAAATGACTCTCAAACACATCCAGGGATGGTGACTCCACCACCTCCCTGGGCAGCCTATTCCAGTGTCTGACCACTCTTTCTGGGAAGAATTTTTTCCTAATGTCCAGCCTAAACCTCCCCTGCTGCAGCTTGAACCCATTCCCTCTTGTTCTATCGCTAATTACCTGTGAGAGGAGACCATCACCAACCTCTCCACACTGTCCTTTCAAGTAGTTGTAGAGAGTGATGAGGTCTCCCCTCAGCCTCCTCTTCCTCAAACTAAACAGCCCCAGCTCCTTCATCAAAGAGGTTTCTTTCTCTTTTCTTGGTAATAATTGTGCAAGAATTTTCATTGAGGGAAAAAAAAATATCCTGCCAGAAGGACATTATAATTGATAAACAAACGGTAGTCTCTCTGTACAAAATGCTGTGGATCATCAGCATGATCTTTGTATGCACACCAGTATAATTTTTATTTTCTTCTTTAGGGTTTGCTCATGCCTTTGCATGTATTAAGTTTCTTTCTGTAGGAATGATTAGATTATGGACCTCTTTTAAGGTTATCACCTTGCTTTTGAGCAAGGGAGATTTGATTTGAAACTTATGAATTATCAATGGTCACTCCCCAGCTGGTGTTCACCGATGAGCCGTGCTGGACCGACTGCAATACACGTTGATACACAGGCCGTAGGAGCTCCCTCCCACGCCTGCATGTGTTTGCAGGGGGTGTCAGGAGCAAAAGTTAAAGCTGAATGAATAATGCAAAATGGAAACCATGTGTTTTCTTCTCCATTTTATGAGCATTATATGCTCACATTGGCTGGGAAATGCCATTTTCCCGATCTCTTTTGTGCAAGTGCTAAGCAACTTTCACTGAAACTGAAAGGCAGCAATCCAAAAGTGCACAAAGGAAATGGTTTCCTGACCTCAAATATATTAGAATATGGAACATGGCAATACAAAATGTCTAATCCCCCTATCAGCGCTGAGTCCTTAGTCTAAATGCTAAGTGGGAATGCCATGGCGTAGCATTTAGACTGAGGACTCGAACCTGATAGAGGGATTAGCCATCTGATATGACAAAGAGAAACAGCCAGAGTTATTAGAGTTAACAGTAGCAAAAACTTTCTGGAGAGAGATTAAAGGCTCGTGCTTCTGAATTTAAACCAGCATTTCCCCAGGTCCGGGGCAAGCAGAAATGTGTCCCTGCAGGTCCATCCTCGCCAGCTGCCGCAGTGCGGGGACGAGCTGCTTTTGATGTATATTTGGCTGTGATGCACAGGAGGAGCTGTGGGAAGTGGGATTGAACCAGTCTCCTGTTGCTGGATGTTGGAGAAGACTTTTCTGGGAGAGAGTATCCCACACCCTAGTTTGGTGGTGCTGTGGTTTTCCCATCTCTGCTGGTGATGGCCCACATCCAAAACACACAAAAACGACATCTCTGTCATCTCGTTCCCAATCCCTCCCGCAGCCCCACGGGTTGGGCTGGCACACAGTGGGTGGACCCTGGCTCCTCTTTTCTCCACCAGCTCCACGAAATGCTCAGTGTGGGGTGGGATGTTGTGTGGCAGTGGGTCAGCTCAGACGGCTTTCCCTGGTGCGAAAGGAGGAACAGGCTGATGCTGGGTGTGAATTCCAGGTGGGTTTCCATCCATATTTGCATGGAAAGACAAGGTAGGGTCTGCAGGTAGGATCCTGAGGTTCATAGAAAATCAGCATAACAGGGTCATGAGACAAAGCTCCTTCAGGCTGAGAGAGTTGGGGGTGTTCAGCCTGGAGAAGAGAAAGCTCCGGGGAGACCTTAGAGTCCCTTCCAGTCCCTAAAGGGGGCCTACAGGAAGGATGGGGAGGGACTTTTTATCAGGGACTGTAATGATAGGACGAGGGGTAACAGTTTCAGACTGAAGGAAGGGAGATTTAGATGAGATATTGGGAAGAAATTCTTTGCTGTGAGGGTGGTGAGCCCCTGGCCCAGGTTGCCCAGAGAAGCTGTGGCTGCCCCATCCCTGGAGGGGTTCAAGGCCAGGTTGGACGGGGCTTGGAGCAACCTGGTGTGGTGGGAGGTGTCCCTGCCCAGGGCAGGGGGTGGGACTGTGTGGGCTTTAAGGTCCCTTCCAACCCAAACCATTCTAGGATTCTATGATTCATTTAAAAATTAAAATTTCATGACTTTGTCTGGCTCTAAAGCATTTAAGGTAGGATGATAGTAAGCCAGGACTTCAGCATCAGACATATTCCAAATCTCATAACAAGATCTTTATTTCTGGTCAAAGACATAGTACCTAGCAGGCTAACGGCTCTGGTTTAAGCGGGACATCACCTGCAGGTATAATACAGTGACCAGTAAATGGATGCATGTGCTGTGCTCTGTGTGCCCCCTGCACGGACACTGGGGAGCAAACCCTCTGTCTGTTTTTGCATCTGTCTGACAACGTCAGTCTGAAGGTAATTTTTCAGAGGTGATTTAGAGCGACCACGGCACAGTTAGCATACTGACATAACATGTCAAGGCCTCCAATGTGTTAAATGTTTTGCCATTTTTCTGCCAGACACAAAGTTAGTGTCAGAATACATTTTTTGATGCTTAGGCACGTTCCAAACACTCACCAGCAGCTGACTGATACATCTGAACAAACAGAGAAAATTCATTTACAGAGCTGTTAGCAGAAATGTTTGGAAAACATGTTTTATCCGCTACTTCCTATAGCAGACAGCAGCTCTGTGTGCTCCATCCCAGCCACCCCCCGCAGCACCTGGGGCGGCTGCCCAGTCCCGTAGCTGACAGCCCAATTCTGACAAAATTGACAAGAAATCTACTTTTTAATTCAAATCACTGTTTATACTATCCTTTGGTGAATCTTTCAGGGCTGTTCTGGGGTTGGAGGCTTCAGAGTATCAAATCATCTTCCATTTAACTCCATTATCATTAGTCAAACTATCTGAAGGACAGGTTTTAGTGTTGGTTTGGATTATTATGCTGTAAAGATGCAACCCAGAAGTCTCTAGGAAAGAAAAAAATTGTTTCAACCCTGCTGCAGGGCTGGCAGGTGAATGTCTGTCCTTTGAAGATCCATCCCGTGCTGAAAGCTCTGCCCAGCGATGGAGCAGTTCCCTCTTGCTGGACCCTGGAACGTTGCTGCTAAAAATCCTGCACTTAAAATCAGTGCTGTTCACTTTCCTGAGAGCTGGCTACAGGTTTGCCTGTACCTTTGGAAATCAGAGCCCTGACCATACGGGCAGAGCAAACCCAATGAGAACTTGGATGGGCTGGGAGGTGAAGGCTTCTTGCTCTTGCGATGGGTGAGCAGCTGCTGGCTGGACCAGCTCGGTGCATGCCAATTCGGCTGGGAGTTGTTTTAAGTGTGCTCCGCTCACCTGGAGGCGGTTTTTATCTCAGTCTCAGATCTGAGAGAAAACCCTCTCCCCTGGTGGGGAGCAGTTGTGCTGGGCATTATCTAATGGAATAAATATATATATCGTTATGCGGCTCCTGAGCAACGCTTTGGGCCCCGTGCAGGGTTGGAGGTGAGAACATCCTCCGCGGACAGGAGCTTTGATTTTCCACCTTGGAGAGGCAGCGCAGCACAGCGGGAGCTCAGCCAGACCCAGAAGATATTTTGCAGCAACTGCCCACCACGGAGGCACCTCATGTGGGCGAGAGCTCTGCACGAACCCCCCCGCTCACGTGCCGTGAGGTTTATTTCGGCACCTGGGAGCCCCCGCATCGTGCACATCCCTGCTTCATCCCTGGAAAGGCTGGAGTAAAGTCCTTTAATGTCTCAGGCTCCATTTTCTCAGCCCCGGGACGTATCTAGTACCAATTTGAGGAGGTTAACATGCAGCATCAGGAGTAACTTCTGCACTGCTCTGTGATGAGACATGCCATGCAAGTGCCAAGTATTTTTATTATAAAGCACTTAATAATAAAGTGTGCCTCTCAGAGGGGAAAATCCGCAAATAACTCTTTGCAGTAGAGAGGGCACTCGGTTTTGTATTGCAATCATTGCTCAGTGAATACCCCGGAGAAATGTTTGAAATGAGTGTGATATCTTCCAGGGAGATCAGTGTACTTCCAGGGGGATTTTGCTCAGAAACCTGTGAAGCTTCTGTTCCTACAGCTTTTGATGGCTTATAGCCTTCTCTATTTCTGTCATAATCCTTCATTAGGTTTTGTCAAACTGTTCCAATTGCTATAGCAACTCTAATGAAATCTTGCTCCCTAAATAGCCACGCCAATTTTATCAGGTCAAAATCTGCCCTTTACAGCTAATTCACTGCCTTTTGACTGTATTTTTTTTTTTTTCCCCTCTGAGTAGAGAGTTTGCAGTGAGAAGGAGCCCAAAATTATTAACCCAAATATTGGTTGGTTTTTTTTTTTCCTTTTCGGCTTAAACTGAAGGATTTCTTTTAAAATCATGTGTGTAGTCAACTAATGTGTGCAGGATCGACAAGGCCTCTGGAGATGCAAGCTGCCTGCCTCTCGTTCCCTCGGATGCTCTTGCCGGCTGACCTGTGTATTTAGAGCAAGATAATGGAAGTTCATCATCGTTATAAAACAGAATGTCTAGGATTTCTATCAAATCCCCTATAAATCCGAGGAGAGGGTGTGGTGTGTATTTTATGATAAAATCTCTGCTATTTCCGTGCACTGAGATCTGACCCGGCTTAAATTCAAGTCCCCGACAAAGCAGCCCACGTTACGCTTGCAGTACCCCGAAGCGTTCCATCTCCCCTTTTGCACGGAAATCCAAGGCTGCATTTTGCAGTACGTTTGTTGGCGTGCAAGCAGGGCTGGAATTCAATAGTAAATGTCTCTTTTTGCCGCTTCCCTTCTGGAATAATATCTTCTGCGCAAGCAGGAAATTTTCTTTCACCTGCTGCCAGTGAATGAGCTCTTTAGGCTGGTTATTTAAAAATAATTTGTTTAACTTTCTGAGTAGGCAGGAATAAGATGAAAATAAAAGACGGGGTGGCACGCTCTGCCCCGAATTTCGGCTGCGACCAAACAGCACCGTTAGATATTCCCCGACTGGACAGAGAGGAAATTATTCTCTTTGGCCGGACAAAGGTTTTTTTGCTAACTGAATGACTGAACTCAAACCTATAAATGACAGTGCTCTAATCATAAAAACGCTGTATTTCACAAGTTTCTGAACAGAAAGTAGGGAAATGTTGAATGAATTCAGCAGCTGAAATAGTCTGCCTAATGTGTATGAAGGTACTTTGAAAGGGTATTGTGAAACTTCCATTATGTCCTCCTACATTTTACATGAACTGAGGCCTTCCTCTTGCCTAGCTTGTATATCTCTCTCCACAAAAGAAATGAAAAAACTTTTTCCTTGCTATTGGAGAAAAATGGTTAAAAAAACCCCTGAGGTAACACATATTTCCCCAAATGAGAGAACTGCTTAATCAGCACAATGCCATGGAGTCTGGTCTAAATTAATATTTTCCTTTTGGTTGCAGACCCTCATCAATTCCAGCACCTGAATTTCATTAGGGAATTTTTAAAGATATTCTAGGAGCGGAAACGAGGCAGATTCCCAAATTTTGCTAATACTCAGTGCAAGTTTCAATGCTTAATGTGCTTCTCAGGTGGTTCACATGCCATGTCATATACGTTGTAAGTCTTGCTCCAACTTGTGTTCATCATGTCTGCTCTGACCCCTGCTCTCAGCACGATGGTTTGGAGAGTATTGATAACGACAGGACTTGCAAATAGGATCCCAGTCTCCTGGGACGACGCTGTGTGAGTTAACTGCTAAAAAGGGAGCAGAGCTCTTGCAACCCTCAGTTTGCACCACCATTTACAGTATCTTTTGCTTCTTCGCCTTCTTGGAGGATGGCATGACCCAAAGGTTGCTGCCCCATCCCATGCAGAGTCTCACCCTTGGCTCCCAAATAGTCAGGAGGCACCCAGGCTTTGCAATTGTACAAAAAAGCTGAAAGCAGCAGGGATGTTTCTGTGCTGGACTTGGTAACAGAAGTACCGTTGGGTGTGAGAAGTGAGGGGGTGTCAGTGACCTGGTGGAAACGGGGAGTCTCTTGCCTGACTGCAAGGAAAACCCCCCAAATTGATAACTGCGATAAGGCTGCTCTTGGCAGTGCTCTGACTCGCCTACAGCTGTTTCCAGTTTCTTACACTGTCGGATGAGATTTACATCACCTGCCACATATCCCATATTTAAACAGCACGCTGGACCTGCACTTTCTGGAGATCAAGATTTGTACCTCTTTGGGGACATACCATGTAAATACCACACCAACAAAATCTTAACTTCATTGGAAGTGGTGTGTTTGTAGGAAGACAACGCAGGTAAGTCATAGGTCTTTTGTAGAAATCAACAGTTTAAGAATTGCTGAAAACATTCTTATTTTGCATTGCAGACTGGTAGCAACAGCAACGAATGAAAGGGGAAGGCTGGAGGCAGGCGTGCTGAGATCTCTTTGAGAGGCAGCGGCTGCAGAGAGAAAGGTCTGCGAGGCAAAGGCAGGAGGATAGTGTCTGAAATCAAAGCAGGGTCTGATTAAAGTGGGAATATTATGATGCCGGGGGAATTTAAGAATAGTAGACGACAGAAAGCCAAAAAAGGTCTCCAGAAGCAATGTATGGATTCAAACGGTGATACTTTAGTGGCTGGGAAAAACGGTCTGCAATGAAAACAGAGGGGCTGATTCCCACCTCAGCAGCGTTGCAGTGCAACAATTATTGGCTTGGTTGAGCCAAACTTTGAAATTCTTCTCAGAAAAGCACGCTGTCCTAAATTCTTTTTCCTATACTCATGTGTTCAATTAATGTCTGTTCACTAAATACTTATAATAATCTCGTGTCACTTCAGAGTCTTACAGGAATATGCTGGTACTCAGGAACTTTGCTTCTCTGCGTTACAGAATTTTGATTCCTTTTATAAGTTGCCTGAGCTCATTATACATTTAATAAGCTGCTGTGGCCAGCCACATCGTCTCAATTCTCTGCAGTTAGCAAATGCTACTTTGCCTTAGCTTCTGCTAATCACGACAACCAACCTACCCACATTACTTAAATCGCTAATCCCATGAAATAACTTAGTGTCACTCTCTAGAGCAGTGAAAAAACCAAAACAAAACTCTCATCTAAAATGTAATGTCAATCACAGAGAACAGTTATACGTTAAATGTTAGCTATAGGGAAAGAAAAAGCCCAAACCTCTCAATTTTGTTCATAAAAATCTCTTTAGTTGTGAGTTTTCACAAAACGTTGTCTAATTCAATACATTCACTAAGTTAAATTACTATTAATCAGTAACTCTTCTGCTACCCACAGTAATTAAAGCTTCCTCATCCTCTACCCACCTCAGTTGGAAAGGGAGAGACTGCATTTCTCCATCTGTGAGCCAGAAAACCATACCTTTTTCCTCCCAGTGGTTTTTATGGAAAAGGTACTATAGAAGAATTGTGATATCTCCAGTACTGAAGATTACTTAAAAATAAATGTTTTTGCTAGCTAAAAAAAAAATCGCTTGATATTTTCCCTTTGCCAAATCCCATTTGCTTTTCTGGTCTTATTTACCTAGAAATTTTCCCCATGTCTGTTCTGGGAAATCAGGGGTTTGTATTCTAGAAATTGTGTTTCTTCTGAAACTAGGAAAATTTCACCAGGCCAAGGGGGTTCTCCCCTGTGCACCCTCTTTCTCTCCGCGACTCCTTTGGGATGTAAAGCTGTCTGGGGGCAAGTTTCTCATCGCCAGCATTTCAAGGAACTGGTGTTTAACTTCTTTTTTCCTTCTTAAGTGGCAGCAGCTGAGCACAGATGTCTGGATTGGCAACAATTATGAACCCAATTAACCCACTTAATAGCACCACAGCCCTTTGTGAAGTGACAGATTACTGCAAGCAGACATGGTACGGCCACTCACCCCTGTCGCGTGCCCTTGTGCCACCGAGAAAATGAGTGGAGATAGGAACCACCAAGTGATTAGCCCTTATAATGTTGTTAATTAAGGACCAGTCGGAAGTTTGCCATAAAAATAAAACTAATCTTCATCTATTTGGTCTATCTTGTATTTGGCACTGTGTTATTAGATCACTTAAAATAATCTTAGTCCGGTGTCTGCGTGGCAACTTTAGAAGAAGATGTGAACGTGAAGCGAGGCGAGAGATTCGGGAGGTGTGGTCCTGCCAGTATTCACTGAAGTGAATGTGTAAAGTGAATTCAGATCAAAACCCTCCTGAATTTCACCGAGGTCACCCATTCCCGCATCCCTGTGCCAGCGGACTGCGTGTATCTTTGACCAGGACGGCTGGAGCAGCCGGGAGCTGTAACCCGTCTGAACTGCACAACTCGAGGTATGCTAATTTGCAAAATTATTAATACAACATATTATTACAACCTGCTGTTACAAAACGGCGGATGGTTTCTCAGCTTCACAAAGACTGCACAAAGTAGGTGAATGCAAATATCTGATTTTTTTGGGGTAGGTCTTCCTGCAATCCCTTTTCTCTCTTGTCTGGTTAACAGCAGCGGCAGCTTACTTTTGCTACTGGTGGATCCCATGCTGTTTTACACAAGTGGCTCATATAATTTTCCCCAAATTAACTGGCTCGGGACTCCTGCCGCCCCATTCACTAGTTCAGTTTCTCCTTTGAATTAAACTACGTTTTTCCTGCGCCGTGTCACAAGGCCCGTTTCGCAGCGGGCGAAGCCGAGCAGCGAGTGCTGGGGGAAATGGCACAGCCGGGGAGCAGAGCCACTGCTGCAGAAAGAAATGCTAAAGCCCTGTTCCAGAGGAGATTTTAAGAAAACTGCAGATAATATCCTGGACTGTGTTATCCATTCGGATTAAATTGAGTGTAATCTCTACCCCTATCGCTACACCACCAAATGCATTTAAAAAAAGAGATTTATTTCCCCTCCTATTATCCTTTCTTTCTCCTTTCCTCTTGTGCTCCATGCTGCTTAGGAGTTCAGGTTTTATCAAAGAAATAAAGTAGTTTAGCCTGAAACTTCTGTACTCTCCGTCATCTCTGGGAGATTTCTGGACTAATGTTCATTTATTTCAAGACTCTTCCTCCCCTCTGCTATTATGATTCAGGACTTCAGGGATCCATTTTGTAGGCAGGCTTTAAAGGTTACTCCCTTTAGTACCTCTATACCTCTTACTCTAAGGTTATTCTGCCATTTCCGCCCTTAGAAGTCTTCAATTTTTGTTTTAAATGACAAATGGCTCTTCCAACTCTTTTGAAGAGAGCTTTGTGCTGCTCTTCCAGCTCTTTCCCTTAGCACAGCCCATTTTTTTGGATCGCAACTAACTGCGGCGACACTTAGAAATTCTTTAGGTGCTCTGGGAATTTACAACCACAATGAAGTGGTGGCCATGGACATGTAGGTCTTTCTGCATCGTCATCTGAATTCAAGAACAAGTCTAGGCTTGACCCCATTCTTGGTATTTTGAGTTGATTTTTGGGAATAACTGAGAAATTGATCCTTGCCAGGACAATGATGCTCATTATGTAAACTCTAATCCAGAATAGGCAGCGTCATTTGGATTTTGACTTGACATGTTTGTCTGATTCCCCACCTTTAGGAGAGCACAACCCACCTTTTGCTGAGCTGAGATCTCTATCTCACTTATTACTGTGAAAAAGGGCAGAATGTAATAAATTTAATATTTAAATCCATGATTTGTTGCTTAGTTACATACGTCATGAAGGAAAAGCAATAATACTACGTGATTTATGTAACTAACTGGCAGTCCAAATTTTAAGGCTTGAACATTGAATATTCATACCATGTTTATGCAAGCTATTATCTACAGGTGGGGGAAATGTCAAGAATAAATTCAACATCTTCTCTTGAACATTTTTAAGACAAATAAATGAAACTTGACAAATAAATTATTGGTTTGTCTGAATACTTGTCTGAGTTTTACAATCATATTTGTAAGTATGGTTGTGCACGGGGTAACTCTTCTTTTTGCATGAAATTTTATTACCACAATGACGGACAGGTTCTGCTCTCTAAATTCTGTTGTAATGCACCGTGTATTTTGACTGAGGGCCTGTACAGGCACAAGGTGTGCTTCAGGAAGGGAAAGAATTAACTATTGAAGCATAATGACCTCGGTTCCTCAGGGAAGAGGGAAAATGCGTTTCTCTTTGTCTGTACCCCATGCAAAATAGCCCCAGGACAATAGGAGAGCCTTTTTTCCAGAAGAGCAGATACTTGGGAATCTGAAAAAGAAATGCCTTCGCCATGAAAACTGTACAGCTGCATTTAAAAAGTGCTGTCTACTGAAATAAGATTCGCAGAGTAAAGAATAAATGCATTTCCTCATTACTTCGAATGAAAAGGTATGAAGATTTTCATTTTCAATTGAATGTGATAAATTCTTCCTTTTAAGAAATAATCTATAAATGTAAAAGATTTAAAAATTCCTCTAAAATGCATACTTTCCCATAATATGCCAGGGTCTCTGTTCTGGGTAGCGATCAGAGATAGAAGGTGAGCTGCTCTTTTGTGTTCATTTTTCTACCCATGCTTAAGGTGGTCCAAGAGTGTGGTTCAGTGTCTGATGAAGTCAATAGAAACATTCCCACGGAATCTGTACCAGACCTTTAAACACTAAATATACTCGATATAACTTTGGCAATCTCCCATTTCTTTTTATTAATTTTAAGCTTGTTCTGTCCTGCATGTTAGGAAGGGATTTAAATTAATCTGACAAGTACTGAAGGATCTGGTTTAAATTGCTGGCTACTGCTGTAACGTCTGGAAGGAAGACAAACTATGTCAGCTTTGTTATGTGATGGAATTAAAACTCTGGAATTTAGGCAAAGTCCCAACACTTTTGTTGCGATTATTCTAAGTTTACAAAGAAAACTCCCCTATTGTCTGTCTGCTTACGTACGTGGAAACAGTGCAAAAGCCTTCCTTTCTCGGCTACTGCTCTGAGCTGGGTCATTGAAGAGAATTACTTTATTTAGATTTTTGCAGGATGCTGCCTTGACCGTTTTTGTGGATGAGCTAAAATATAGTTTTTTCAGCCAAATTTCGTTTGACCTAAGAGTCCAGCAACAAAACACAGAATAGGGACAGATAAAGGAATGGTATTTAGGGACTCATGTGTGGCCTTGAACAGGCGCAGCCCTGTGGGAGTGGCTCTGTTCGTTCATCTTGAGTTCACAGGGAGGACCGTCAGGGTTCTTCAGAGATCAATGGCTGACTTGCCTGGAGAGTTAAGAGCCATTTGACCATAATAATCGGACCTCGTATTGACTTTGTGATGAACTGGACTGTGTCAAGGGAATGTAAACAATCTGGGAGCTGATTTGAACAGATGAGCTCCACCATGGCTCAGCAAGAAGAAAATATACTTCACCTGTCAAAATACACCTTTGCACAATTTATGAGCTGAGAGCATTCAGCACGATGGAAGATAAACTTGTTATGGGAGCAATGATATGCCCTCAAAGAACCAAAGGACCTGCAGCTGGTCTGCACTGTTCAGTCAAGTGGACCGTGAGTATGATCCATAGCTGGGTTGGAAGGGATCCAAGCAAAGGAGATGCACTCCTCCAACTGGCCTTGTGGGGCAGGGAGGGAAGGAAAGGAGAAGGCAGGGAGGACAAACACCCTATGGGCACTATAACCTATGGTGGAGAGATATGTGTGTCAAAGAGAGCCTGTCCCAAGAGATCCATTGGCTCCTTGTCTGTCTGAGGGATATCACTTAAGGCTTTGAATCAATGGGAAGTAGAAATTTTTCAGGAAGGCAAATCAGAGAAAAGGTCTTTTATTTCACCAATGTTCTGCCATACTAAAGGTGCACCAGAGGAGGAATTGATATTTAAAGCACATTTTTGTATTGCCGATAAAGACTTTCCACCTAGGGAAGAAATCTAACCATCTGCCTCCCCAGTACACAACAAGAAAACAGAAGACAAAATGTTTTAGTGTGTAAATTCTGGAAGACAGATTGTCAATAGCCATTGATGCATCCAAAATTAAAGGTTCAAATGGGAGCTGGTAATGGATTTAGTACGTACTTAAAAGGTTTATTCTGTGGCCCGTTGTCGTTCCAGGAGAGAATTGTTCATTTTCACGCCTTAGATGGCTAAAATGGCTCTTGCTCCACTCTTCCATTAACCATAAACATATTAAATGTGCCTAATTTCATTAGGCTTTTCTCAATAATATCTCACACATCACAAGAGTCTCTGTGATAAAAGTAGTTAAATGTCTCAATTCAGACCATTAATCTCAAGTCCTTTTAAGGTGACTTGTATTGTCCACAATGAGTGTCTGCAAAAAGTAACTGTTATCCTCTTTTTGTATTGTGGATGTAGACGGGCAAGATGGACTAATGGACTGAACGTAGAGTTATAATAAACAACGAATCATCACGGGCAGTTTGTATGTTGGGTTTTCTTGGCCCGTGTGTTTTCCCTTGGGTGTTTCCGCTGTAGGAATGCTGTACAGCATTATGGTTTTTTGGAGAAACTATGGAGTTATTTTCCAGCATAACCTATGGAATCCATTTGTGAGTGACTTTGGCTTGTAGCTTCAGTGTCCTCAGCAGCTGTGAGTTATGACCATTTTTATTGTGCTTGCAGGGCTGGTACTCTTCGTGCTAGTCTCTACCTTCTTGTTAAGAAAATACCAAAGTTTCTTATGTCTCACCAGCTATGTTTTCTGCTCCTGATGCTGTATTGCTTTGTTCTCTTTGGTCTTGTAACAAACGTCCGTACCTTTGTCTGATTCTCCCCTTTTGCTGCTCTCCCTGTTCCAGTGCCTGATTACCAGGGACTAAATTTGTGAAGTATATTTAAATGCTTAAACCTTTTTTAAGCACCTGATTGACTTTTTTTTCCCTGTTGTGATTAGGATATAGGCATAAGTGATTAATCTGTCTTCTTGAATAATGACAAAAACGTTGCATCAGCATGAGAGGATCTAACCTTTAAAAAATTCCCCTGGGAGCATCTGTTTCTGCTGGGGATTTCGCTGCCAGTCAGAGCAGTTAATAAAAAAGGGAAAGCCAATAACACTGCCAGAAGTTTTTGCCATATAAAAGTCAGAGAATCAGTTAGAGGCTGTCAAATGTAATGTATGACATTATTAATATGAAGAATTTCAGATCAAAACGGGGCTTACTGTCCCAGCGACTGGGTCATGTGGAAGTGGCTGAGGAAACGGAGAGTCCTCAAGTGGAACATTCAGAGGAGAGCGCTTGGGCAGACTTTGCAAAGTCATTAATCTTAGCATTTCAGGAGGACGAGAAAATGAAAGGTAGCAGAGGAGATATTCCAGCTGTAGTGCTGGGCACCCATGGGGTGTTTTTCAGCCTTTGGTCTTGGAGCTCTTCAAGATCGCCTACTTCCTGAGGAGCAGTGGGGCTGTGGATGCCCAGACGATGCTGAGGAATGGGGTAGGAGCCCACCCAACTGCCCACCAGGTCCTCTTGGCTGGTGGCAGTGCCAAGGCACCAGCACTACGAAAGGCAATTTTCTCAGACTTGCCCCAGTGCTTTTTCTCCTCTTTTTTAAAATGTCACAGTCTGAAAACATCGTTTCCAAACCATGCAGGAATTCACGGTGCCTGGGAAGAATTAATTATGCAGTCATCATGTTTTCATAAAACCATAGACTGTTTATTTGTTTAAATATTCGTCTTGTTTGTTTCATGTAAATGATGAACACACTATGTAAATTGAACCCACATCTAGTGGGAAGATGTGCTAGTACAGCTGGTTGGAAACCAGGCAGCTTAGAGAAATATTCGTAAGACATCCTGAGCTTAAAAATGGCTCAGTAACCTATGGAAGCTTTTTAGCAGCTTCTGTTGAGTGCACGATTTGTTTGACAAATCCCATCTTCCTTACCGTGTGTAAATTATCCACAAAAAAAAGTTGCTGGTTTTAGGCGTTAGTTAGTTTTAAATAATTCCTCAAAGCTGCATAGACTTTCTCACGGATGTTTCCTTACAAGATATTTCTTTGAGTGCAGAAGGGACATAGAACGGTCCGGGTTGGAAGGGACCTTAAAGATCATCCAGAGCTCCTGGCAAACCCTCGTTCCTCGACTGAGCATAACCCTTGGAAACAAACTTCTGCTGCATATATTTGCCTTCAGAACTTTTTTTCATGCATGTTCTTGAGTTTCTCGTGCAGGTCTCTAGCAATCCCTGGTACCCTGGGCACCCCAGGCACACCATCGCCCTGGCCCTGACTGCGGCCAGGTGAGGACTTTCTGCATGGAGATACGAGATTTCAAGGGGAACGAGGGCTGTGGAGGAAAAGTGCACAACTTGGGAATATTTTTGCTTATATAAGCCCGTCATCAGGTTTGAGTAATCATTTTAAAGCAAAATTGATTCTTGTCCTGCTGTGTTAGTGGTTTGTTTTTATTTTCATTTAATTTAATTTTCTTACATTAAGGGCAGCTAAAACACTTACAAAAAAAGCTGGTTCAGGTAACGTCTGCTGCTTCGTTGTGGCTTTTGCAAGGAGCAGTATTGGTGCACCACTGCAGAGGAGGGAAGGGCAGTTAACAAAGACATCGTCAGCGTAAGTCTCCATTCCTTATTACCTCTAACAGCTGTTTTGGTCAGCAATACCAGTAGGTGTGAGGTTATAGGTGGCCACCAGTCCTTTTGATAGACTGGATTTTATTTCTGTCATAGTCTCACTGCCCAGCAGCGTTAACTTGTGAACGCCGACTTTATTCTCCCTCATTACGGGTGGGCAGGAAAGTCTGCGACAAAATCCCTGGCTGGAAGAACTCTTTGGTACCAAGAGGCAGATGCAGCCCGGGGACACTGCGCTCCTCTCTCTTCTCCGCTCCTCCTTTGTGCAGATCTCCCCTTCCTCGGCAGATCTGCTCTCCTTCGTCTCACCTGTGTGCCTGTACGGTCGAGCCATGGAATAAGGGAAGATTTCCCTTTCCATGCAAACTGAGATGAAGTCTTCCCCTCTAGAGCCCAGGGAATAGTTACTTTACTATTTGGCACTTTATATAGATAAGCTGTCAGCAACGGAAGGGTCTGTGTGGGCTGCCCGTGTCTTGGCCCATCTTCCTTAACCCTCTCATTGCAAGGGATCACTTGTAAGATAAACAGGAAAACTCCCTTCTGTCGGAAGGTTTCCAGCTCTCCAATTGAGGAAGTTTTTTCCTCATTACCGATCACGACCTGTTCATCAGCTCCTGCCTGAACTGCAAAGTGATCTTGAGATGTCTCAGCGACGCGCAGGCTGCATGCCCTTGTGTCAGGGGAAATCACGGGGTATTTACTTGCTCAGATACTTTCCCTCATAATGTAATTGTGGAGCTTTTTCAACAAGGATTTAAAATACTTGTTGACACAGCAGGGAAGGTCTACGCTGCTTCTCATCCTGGTGGTGCTTGGTGTCTTTAGGGACTCCTGTATTCCTCAAGAGTCTAAACTTTCATGTAGTGTGACTTTAAAGCTCTTTGTGCTGATAATATTTGTCTTATAATGCTGTATTAAAAAAGGTAAGCTGGGAAAGGCTGTACCTGGAAGATTGGTTCTGCTATGCAGCCAAAATATCTGCAGTTGTCTATGGCGTAAGGACATATAACTAAAATTCGAAGTGGCATATTGCATTAGATTTCCTTGAGGTAGAAATCATACAGTGCGCTTTTTTGCGACGTCTTTATTTCGGTAGCATTAGAGCATCAAAATATTACCGCCTGCTGATAATCTGATAGAAAATATCCAACTTGCCTTGAGTGAGAAAATATTGAGTGCATAAAAATGTTCCTACTTTCAGTAAACGCTGCCAACGATGGAGACACCAATTTGGTTACTTTAAACTTGCCTTGCACCTTTTGATTACAGAAAGGTTTTGACAGGAGACCTGCAAGGACTAATGCAATACCGGCTCACAGTATTTTCAATTAAAAATAGGTGGGATCAAGACACTATACTTCAAAGTGTCCTGCACCATATAATACCTGTGGATATAATACCTTCTCCAGTGAAAACATATGATGAGTATGATCCATGTTTCAGACTTCTTCATTCTGAGGAAAAATGAAAAATTTAATTGCTGATAACATAAAAAAAAAAAAAGTTTAATTTTTTTTCACCTTGCACTTTTTTGCTTCAGTTTCTGCTGTCTTGTGTTGTGTTTTGTACATCACCGGTTGGTCTTGGCTCCATCCAAAGGGCGAGTGCTCTCTGGATGAGGCGGTTCTGGTGACTCCCCGAGATCTCCATCTCAGCCTCTGACTGAACCCAGCTGCCTGGTTTGGTGTCAGAATTATCGTGACACTGTAGGATCCCATTGGGTCAGCCCAGAGCCGTAAGTTTACCCTGGTAGAGGAGAAATGAGGCCACATCTGGAAATGGCGGAAGGTGCTGGCTGCTGCGGGTGCGCAGGTTCGGGGGGAACACGTGCTGCTCCGCGCGCAGAGGCAGCACCATGATCTCACCAGGATCATGGAGAAACACAACTACTTATTTTCTGAGTAAAAGAGGTTGTTTGGAGCCCGTACACTGGGGTGAGGTCAAAACATATGTATTTTCTCAGCTCATAGGCTGCCGTGTGGCTAAAGAGCCATGGGGATCCCTGTCTGAAAGCTGCGCCCCCTCTCACTGCTCTGGAGGGTTTATAATGAAGCTTTTGGCCAGTAACGACCAAGCAGCAGAGGTACGTCCAGCCACCGCGTGAATCCCAAATGGAAAGCACTGTTTTGTCCGATCACATCTTCCTACCGCGATACGCAGTGTGAGATGTCAGACCGTATACATTCGCCCTGTGACTGGTAAGAACTGTGTTTAAAAAAAGAGGGGTTTACAACAGGGATTGTTTGAACATTAAGTAAATATTGGAGACATGTCTGAAAATGTCTATAGTATATCTTTATGTATGTAGGGGATAACGCTCAGAAAGCACAGGGGGGATGCCTTTTTTGATTTTTTTTTTTTCCCAATTGCTATTCTTTGAGGTATTCTGGAAATCAGGACCAAGAAGGCCCAACGTGGAGCAATTCAGGCTTTTGCAGCTGATTGTGCTTTATAGCAAGGAACGGAGAGGTGTTTTCTCTCCGAAGGTAAAATGCCCCACTGGGGGAAGCCTGCCCCCTAGCACAGAGCTGAGGTCAGGATCCGTGCTGTTACCGTCACAGCAGTCAGTACCCACGGCCACAACAGGTCGCGAGCATCCTCTGCTTGTCAGGGAAAGAGACAAATTGCAGGATTTTTTCAAATCCTTTCAATATATCTGTGAGCGTGAATGACACTGCCTTTATCTCGCTGGGTGTTAAAAGCGTTACCTTTTTTGTATCTTCGGGTTTTCAGCTGTGTCTCTTCATTTGGGCAGAGAAATATTTCCAATACACAGTTATGCAGAGATAAACCCTCTGTTTCCCAGGCGTGTGTGGGTCTTGGAGGTGCTGGTGCTGCTGGAGTCTTCTCTTCCCTTGTAATGGGCAACCTCTATTTTTCTTGGAAGAGGTGCCTATATTAAAATCTGAATTAGCATATGCCGTGCAGGCAATGAGCAGAGAACAGACTGGAAGCTCCTGCTTGGAGGCGATGCTTCAAATTTTGGCCAAGGAGAAGAAATGACACCCATAAGGGTGTGTTTCCAGGGAGTGGGGCTGACGGGAGTGGGCACGGGACAGGAGTGGGCAATCCCCACCGTGGGCATCTCCAGTGCCACAGGCTGGGTTGTAAGTTTGGTTATAAGTGGGCGGTCATCCCCTCCTCCCTCCCGAGATAACAAAATGGCAGGACTAAAAGAGGGAGCAGAATTAACACCAGGTCAAAATATCAGGCAGAAAATTAATCAAGGAAGGAAACTATCCGGATTGATTACACTGAGCATAAATTCCACCTGGCTGGCATGGCTGAAACCAGATGAGGAGATGGCTATGACTGGAATGTTAAAGTCATTTTTTTAATGATATATTTAGCAAGTTCTGAATGGGCCCGAGGGGAGGGGAGCGACACTGTCAAAGACGTCGTTGCTTGTTGGAGCTAGTGACAGGTTGGAAGCAAGTCATCCTCTGGGACTAGGGGTTAAAATATGAGCAGATAAAAAGTACAGCGTCGGGTATCTGTTATAGCTGCTACCGACCCCAAATCCTACTCTCAGCACAACCATAAGCACCCAGCTTCCCAGTCTCCCATAGCACAGCCTCACCCCGCGCTGGCGGTCTTGTACGGGACTGTAAAAATGAGATGAGAGTTTCATAAGTATTGAATTAAAAAAAAAAAAAAGACATATTTAGATGTCATTTTAATAGGCCTGGAGAATCTGATCACCAAACTGAGACTGAGCACTGGCTGAATGCACGTTATTGTGGCTTTGCCATCTGAAAGCTGGGTTTTGTGTATTACATTAGAACAAAACCAGCAGCATACACGTGTGTGCGTGTATCTTCAGAGCACACGCACAGAGGTGTGCACACACAGCATCCACTCTCTCTCTCACACACAGAGTCCATTGGCAGAGCCAGAGCCAAGAAGCTGGAAAGTACTGAACCAAATCAATGAGAAGGAGTTTAAACAGTTCCAATTACCATTTGCGTTCCTTTGATTTAAAACCCATTAGTGGATAGCAGGGAAGTAACAATTAGGTGTTAAGAGACTGAAGGCCAGGTTAATTTAAGAAGAAACAGGTTGATTTTCCAGCAAAAGATATCAACAGAATCTCATTTAATTCAATTCAGACATTTCATTTTATTAGAGGTATATTTGCTATGGTACATATCCTCGATTATCCCTATAAAAGCGACATTAGGGGCATTTTGCTGTTAACTCCGTAAGGGAGGATGAAATTGAAAATAAAACTCAGGAATGCCCTCTTGGAATGTTCTTATAAATCTGAAATCTTAGATTTACGGATTCCAGGAAGATCAGCCATTCATGTGGCTACAAGGGCTGCCCACAATTGCACTCGACAGAGACAAACGCTTGGGAAAGGTTTCCAGCCACATGCTTGGGTTTTAATTTAAATGTCAGGAAACCAGGTGGGGATCATACAGGGCAATACCTAGGTCTGTGTCCTCCTGTCAGATACCTGGGATGGACACTCTCATATTCCATATTAAGAAGAGAAATCTTGGATGTGATCTGATCTGAACATTTCTGTGTGCTCTGGCCAGTGGCAGCAGGTGTCTGAGTCCTGCTCGAAGCAGCAGCAAAATAGTTGCTGAGGTGTAGGAGAGTGAAACCCTTAGCAAAGGATGCAAAATTGTGTTTTCCATGATGCTGGAGGACAGGCCCCAGCCTCGATTCATGTTGCCCACAGTCAGGACAGGGTAAACCCTTCTGCTCCGAAATATTGCTGGGCCCCGGCAGGGTCTGGGCTTTGGTGACATTTGCTGGAAGGTGCTGCAGGTCCTGCGGTACCACCTGGCCATGGTTCTACTGGAAGCGCTGCGAAGACAGAAAAGGGAAAGGGGTCAATTTGTTCATCTGACCACAGCCGGTGTCAGTTCCGGGGTATTTCTGCACAGTGGAAAAGGTGCCGCAGGGCCAATGGCAAAGGATGGTGCTGAGCTTTATACTTTCCTACAGGTTTGGGTTTTTTTTTGCTTCCCAATGACAACATCTTCGTCTCCTGAAACATGTTTCTGTCTTAGCGGCGGCAGCAAGCAGCGTGCTGCCGCAGCCACCACTCTGGCAGCATCACTTTTGGCTTATTTTTTCAGCCTGAAAGGGTTTGTCTTGACCCTGCTCGCCTGTCCTGACGGCTCCATTGAATTCCTGACCCCGACTATATCTGCTGCCAATACACGGGTGAAGAGCACTTGATCCTCGAAGTGGGGTATTGCGTGGGGAAAACTAAATGCAGCAGTGGCAGCCTGAGGAAGTGCTATGGGAAGGGTGAAAAAGGAAGAGGCTGGGGATGGGGACAAACCCAGGAGCATCGAGAGTCTTCTGGGAAAGAGTTCCTGGTAATACCAGCTTCTGGCAGTGAGCCTGTAAAAACGGTGTGGCTCCTTGGTGTGGCTTTGGCCCTTCAGCTGGGCTGGGTAAAACTTGGTTTCTCGGCGTCTTTTCTGACTCTGGCAGCTCTTGGGTCAGAGAAAAGTGTCTTAAGAGCTCTCCTTCCCACTGCTGCTGTAAGCTGGTGTCCTCTTGACTAGAGATTTCCAGCAGACAGATCCCTCTGCATCTCTCTATGGGGTGAGCAGGAGGCGCGGGATCAGACCTTGCCCGAATCAGGCAGTGACTGGGGCTTGAAACTGGCTCTTCCTCTTCCAGAAGAAAGGCTGATGGTATCGGCTATTTCAAGGGTAGTTTCATGCCAGAAGAAAATAAGAGCTGTCAAATCAGAACGAAACCAAAGTTGAGTTCATAATTTGTTGCAATATATATGTATAAAGTTATAGATATATCTAATCTTCATATGTAAAAAGTATGTATGGATACCTATATAAAGTATACACAGGCACACAGAAATATGTATATATAAGGCTTGGTGGTGGTGTTACTGCTGTGGTTTTCTGGTCAGTCCCACTCACCCAGGTCCCACTGGTCCCTGGGCAAGCTGGGGGGGTGGCTGCAGCCCTCGCGTTCGGCTCAGCCCTTCTTGCCTCTCACAGCAGTGGGAAACGTTCTCATTCACCAAAAATTGCATTTTCATGTGACATTTATTTCAGTTGCTTGTTCTTGTTGTCCTTCTTTTCATTAATGAGAATACGCCTACGGGCCCATGCACAATTACTTACCCTGCTGCATCAAATGTGAAACGGTACCTTGGAAAGATAAAAGGCTTTCTAACGCTTTATCAGTTTCTTGAGCTAGCTATTCCTGTTTCTATGTTAAGCTTTAAATATTTGCGTTAAGATCCAGATTGCAAGTAACTGGTCTCAGAATAGCATATGAAACGGGAATTTTAAATGGAAATGTGCAATGGAAAATGTGGCATTCTGGAGCCGGGCTTATCTGAGTGTGCAGCGGAGATGCGGCAGTCTGCTAAAGCAGCTCCTGCCGCTCAAAAGCACATTCAGCAGGGCGAGCCAGCCGCTTTTTTCCCTGACTTGAAAATGCAGGCTGCCTTCCTGCCATCTTTCTTTCATAATGCATTTTAATCAAGTCACAGGATGGAGAATTTGCAGTCAATCCAAGCCAGGAATCTATAATCTCATCCAGAATTACTTTATAAATAGAAACAATTTAATACTTTTGTATAAATTTATGTCCACTGTGTGGTTTGGATTTAATGTGAAATGTGTTTTCCGTGCGCCTGGATGGGAAGAGCATAAACGAAAGCTGCGGGAATGATTCAATTTGTATTTTCCTGGTCGCGCGGGCTGTGTTAGTCACGTTGATTGCTGTTCGCAGGCAAGCCAATTAACGGGGCGCTTTCTCTCACGTTCTCCATAGCAAAATCACATTAGTTAAAACAGCTCACTCACAAGTGGTGGTGTGTCACATGTAATGAGGAAGTAATTAAAAGAACCGGCCATTGGGATTGGGCTATGTCAGTGTGGAAGAGGAGCCAGCTGGCGGCCGTCTCTGCCCCCACTGCCATCCGCCAGGCGTGCGCGGGGGGGCGGGCGCTGGCGTTCCTGGTCCCCCAACCCTGCTACGTCGGGGCTAACGGTGTGACATCCCCTAACCGTGAAGCACCGTCACAGAGCACAGGCGAGATGGGAGCTGAACCTGAGTGTGTTCGATAAACTCACCCAAAAGGGGATGTATGGCCGTGGGTTTGCTTGCAGCAAAGGTGGTTGTTGCCAGAGGTGTCCTTTTGCCTGGGAGCCCTCTACACTGACTGAGGGAGGATGCCCTGAGGGACAGGACCACACCAAGCTGCTGAGCTCCCTGCCTTGCGTTTGCCACCGTAAAGACTTTAATTTTTCCGGTGCGATGCGCATGTTTATGAGACAAGCTGTGAAGTTTCGTAGGTGTCTGTATTTCCAGTCCCTCCCGTGCGCCTTGGGGGCATTTTCCTGCAGCCCTGCCGGGGATGGTCGGTTGCTCCTATAGATCAGCACTTCTGACGGACGCAGACATGTGAAAACCAGGCTTGATATAAAGCACCTCTGCCCGGGAGCGAGAGCAGCGGTATCTGCTGTCACACGGCATCTTCCACTGCAGCCCCTCGGAGTAACAGAAATTTATGATGGCTGTGGAAAGCATAAAATGTAACTGATAAGTTAAAGGTCAAAATTAGGGCTGGGGATAAAGGACAGAAAAATCATGGTAAATAAAAGGAGTGCTGACAGCAATGGGAAATGAATAATTTCGTACAGCAGCTACTGCTTAAAGCTCTTGCAAAGGACTTGGGGAATTACTCCCTTCATGCTCATTCAGAGTTACCATCCCAAGCCCTGGCAACTGCTGATAAGAGAAAGATTAGCACGTCTCGCTTCGAAGTGAATGCATTCAAAAGAGACGCAGAACAGCACAGAGCTGCAGGACAGTGGCTGGGGCGATGTCGTCCCCTGCCTCGATGGCTGCGCGGCGCTGGTGTCGGCTGTTTGGTGTTATAGCAGGATCCAAACGGGTTGGGATGTGGGGGAACCACAGCCTTCACTGGCAGCCGGGGAGAGCTTCACTAGCAACAACTTCAGAAAACCAACTTATGGTCAATAGTCACAAACCCAACCTTTTTTATTTCCACCCGCTAAGTGTTTTCCATCTTCAAAACAGCCGGTAACTGCTGCCATGAGTAGTTCATGCTCTATACTTTTGAAAGCAAATAGTGAATCTAAGAGAATTAAGGGTGAATTTGCCTTGTTGGACATTTACAAGAATGCATTTCCTATGAAATGCCAGCAAAAATTATTCATACTGCATTTTCTGCAGGTCCCTGTGTTTGTTCTTCCATGGGTTAAATCGCCCATCTGGGAACTTTTGTGCTGGTTTCGGTAGTGCAGTTCTCCAGGGGAAGTTACCAATGCGCCGTTAGAAAGAGCTCCGTGTTAGCACAGAAGGTAATATCTCTAGGTTTTATTTAACCAATTTGCTTATTATGTTTTGCAAAGTTTTCCAATGAAGAGGTCATAGTTAGGATACGCTATTCCTTACAGATAGATAGGTAAACTTGTCATATATACATATATATGTGTGTGTATACACATGTATATATGCCTATACACATGCATAAATGGCAGTTATTTTGAAGGTAGTACATAATATATATTTTTTTCTATTACGCATTTTTTTAACAACGCAGCTCATGTTGCTCCTTGCATTAAAGGAATTCCTTTTGCCTTCTGGTTCACACCACGTATTGCTACGTACTTGAGTAAAGCAGGTATTGTGCTTGCAAAGACAGAGGCTATCGGAATGTTTTCGAGTTAAAAATGTAGGAAGCCCAATATAAAAAGGCAGGGCTGTCTGCAGAGCTGCTCTTTCCCTTGCTTTTTGTGTGTACGTACATATTTATATAATGCAATTAAAGAATGAAAAATACCATAGTGTGTAGGCAAAGCTGTATTTTTCTTTAAAGCGAATACAGTAAGAAAAAAGCTATATTCAGACTAAAAGGAAAGTGAGAAGGAACACTTCTTTTCATCTGAAATACTATAGAAGTCTGAGGAAATTTTTTTGAGGTTATGTCACCCTCTCCACATTTAATCAAGGATTTATGAAATGGAGCAGGATTGGGGGCAGAGCTTTTGTTTCATGTTGTCTTCTTGCCTCTCTTCATCCTTGTTCATGCTTCAGCAACCTATTTTTTATTTAGTTTTCGCAGAGCAATCAAAGAGAGAACACGGATTAGAGCCCTGAGAGCAACTTTAAACGCAGCTGAAACCTGCACTTGGGTAACTGCACTGAGAGTAAAAGTGTCCTAATTGAGGAGATTACTTCAAGTTTAACTAGACGTTTGTGAAAAATCTACCTCTGGAGATGAGAAATCAGTATTATTACTGCTGGTTATTTTTAATTTAGGTTGTTGGCCTTTAAAGAAGACTTCACTATCTCAGATTGGAAGTTAGAAGGTTGTGCAAGACTGAGAAGGTGTGATTTTGAATGGTGTTTTGTCACACGTAAGTTATTATACAGAAAAGTTTTAAAAACATGTCTAAGGTACGCTGATTTTTTCTTCTTCTAACCAAAAAATCTATATTCATGGCTAGACCCTTTCATGACTGGACTGATCTACATTTACCTCCGTTTGCTGTGACCTTGTTAAGGGCTCTGCGATGATAATGAAACTGTACATGCTTGGAAAGATAGTGTAAATTGCTCAGTTTTTTAAAAAAAAGCAAATAAAGCAGAGGTGCAGCTCTCCGTAGTGTGGTGCGGTCCTGGCTGGGTGGCTTTGGTTTGTCACTGGGGACACACGGTGGTGGTCTCTCTAGAGCCTGCACAAATTGCCTGCACTCAGAGTTGATGATACTGAGTTTTCCGGTTTAGAAAATCAGTATTACAATCTCCTAACCTTTGGTTTTTTAAGTCACTTCTGTTTGTTATGTTCATAACCATCAGACCAACCACATTTGCATTTTGGCCTAGGAATAAAACCTATACATTCATTTTCATTAAGAGGATTATATTGTTCTTGTCCGAAACAACGCGGCAAAACATCACAATTGCTCAAAGTGATCATTGTGAGTGTAGCCAATAATTAGTGACTGATTTGGGGGAGAAAAAAAATCCACTTGGGAAGCAGATAATTACCCACATATTTCTTTGGGTCAGGCAGCCATGTTACATCAAACGCTAGATTTGTTATTCCATTTAAATAATTTTGAAATAATTAAGAATTGTGTTGTGCATCTGACTGAGCAGATCCGAAGTACAAAATCATACATCTAAATTATGAACCGAATGGAGCATCGCCAGCAAGAACGAGAAGTGAAATACTTTCCTCACTTCTGAGGCAAAACGGAGAGAACAGGTATTTTCTACGTCACCATATTTCAAAATAATCACCATTTTGTTTCCATTTGTTTTCCTGTGTCTGAAAATGTGCTAAAAATAAACAAAAATGTTAAAATATAGGACCAAACAATATTGGGAAAGTTTCAGCATCTCTGCAGTGTTGGCCAGCTGGACTTCTAGGAGCACTCAGAGGTAATAACTCTGCCAGATACGGCCTTGACTCGCTGCAGCATTGCATGAGGTTTAGTTTATTAATATCAAGATATATAATTTGATATGTATGTCAAAGCAAGGCTGGATACCTATTGAGCGAGAGCTCCCGAATGTGTTTGGTCTCATCCAGGTTTCACGTTGTACCAGAGAGCATCCAGTCGCTCTTCTGTCACCTCCACGAGCACTAATTCTTAGGAATAAAGTGCTATGTGATGTTTTTTCTCTGTTTCCAAGGGATGAGCAGAAGATGCCTGTGTTAAACGTTTTGGCAAAAAAAGTTACTTCTAGACACTTCAAACCGATCTGTTGGCTCACTGCTTTAATTTGACATCAGTTTAATGGCAACAATTTGGAATGTGTCCTATATTTTCTTCTGTAATTTCCCCTTCCTCCCCAATATACAGTCAATCATCAGAAGATGTTTCCATAAAATATGTATTTTTTTTTTCCTGGGTTAAATCCAATGAGCTGGAAGGAGTGAATTTTTTTCTGCATTGCTTTCAGCGGAATTGCTATCAGTAATGTTCGCAGCAGAGAGCGTGTATAGGGCTCAGGATGTTTTATTATTTAATTGCTGTTCAATGATGGTTAAAATAATTGCAATGGAAGAATTAGGGATTTGCAAGTAAAAATATTACTTCTGGAATAAAAGAAACGTTGAGAGGAATGTGGTTACTTAAAAACTAGTAATTTTGCACAGAATTTGGTAATTTCTCTAAGGATCGAAAATTATTAAAATTACCGCTTGTAACGTGAGTGTGTTGACAAGTATCATCAGTTTTGCTCCAGTGCACATTGCGGCTTCTCCCTTCAGTGCACACACAGATTTAACATGGAAGATATTTCCTTGGAGCACAGGGAAAAGTGGTTCCTGCAGCCCCAGGGGCTCAGTCGTCGTGATGCGGAGTATCGCTGGTTTTTCTCCTTTCAGTGAAAATCTTATTAATTTCATCAGATGCCTTGTCAGTGATAGGAGAGTCAAATGGCGGTTTAAGAATGGCGATGATTTACAAAGGAGGATGCTGAGACCCAAGCTGACCCGTGGGAGGATCGGGGACGGCAGTGGGGTTTATTGTTGTTTATTGACGTGGAGGTGGCATGGTGCCGCCCCAAGGCGACGGACCCCTGCTCAAAGGCCTTGCAGAGCAGCTCTGAGTGGCAGAGAACAGGCCGATGGGCTGGTTTCCCAGCTGTGTCGCTGGAGGGATCCTTAAGTTCATGCACATTTACTGGTCTGAAGGCCAAATCTCTTCCCTCTCCTGTTGCTGGCTGTAACTGGGCTTCCAGTTTAGCATCAAACACCGACATCCCGTATGGGGAATGTTTTGCCACCTCTTGTTGCAGTCTGGGGATTTGTACTTCAAGGACTTCATGAAAAAAGAGAACAATGTTCCCTATTCCAGCAAGGTCAGTGGTGCTGCGCAGAGCGTATAGTCTTTGTAAAGGGTATCGCATTTAGCAGCAGCACTAAACAGCCCTTTTTGGTGGGCTTGGAGTAAACAGCGCACTCCAGAAAAGAAAAAAGTCGTTCTTTTCCTTGGTGAAGTTCAACTCTATTAGGATGGCCGACTTCATTTTTCGCATTGCTTACCCTTATCAGCTGCTCATGAAAAGATCCATGTACTGCTGGGATATTGCATGATGGGGGCGCAAAGAGCGACGTGTGCTGGATAAATAATGCAAACCTCTGCCCTGGGATCCCTGCTGTCCTGGGAAGAGAAAGTTTATTCCCCAAACATCGAAAGCATTTAATGGTTGAGTCAATGGAGCAAAGTGCTGAGACTTTCCCTGACATTGCGAATGAGTGTTAGCTCTCCTGGTGTCATCGTGTGAGGGGCTGTCCAGGCATTATAGGACAGAGCTGGGATGTGGCAGGCATGGTGGCTTTTGAAACCACTTTTATCCATCTGCAGGCTCCAAGGGATCATTTCTAATGGCACACAGACCTGTTTAATGGAGAGCCTGCCCCCAAACGTCGTGCAAGCAGTTTCCTTGTCTGTAAGGTTCAGTAACCACCGAAATCCCCATCAAGTGCCAATATAAAATATCCCTATCAGGGCAGCAATTAAAGGTAAGCTTTGTTCCAAGTGTTTCAGGCAGGGGTGGATGCCCCTCTCCGTCTGACATCCTGAAACACCCCGTGGTGTGTCAGACGCGAGGAGCTGCCGGCCCCGATGGAGTGAGCGGCTTATGGACGAGCTAGGCAGTGTCTCCAGGAGGTGCGTAATGCCACCATAAATCCTCCCCAGTAAGTGATTTGGGAAAGAATAAACATAAAATGAATCAAGCTGTGCATGTCAGGCAACGCTTGTGCTGTTTGCCAGGCCAAGCAGAGGGGTAAGCCTCTTCAGGGGATAAATCCGCTGCATCAGGCTATGCTAATGCTACCTGCCACGATATAAAATGAGAGGAAAAATGTACTTTCTGTACATTAGGCTAAAAAACACATTTCTGTCTGATCTGTTTGTGTTCTTGGTCCAGACTTTCCCGGAGACCTGCTGGCATCCAGCCGCGTATTCTCCAGAAACGCCTGGGGTGACGGTGTCTCCAGTCCCGTGAAGTCTTCAATGTTAAAGCATTTAATGCTCAGAAGGACAGAAGTAATTCTTTGCTTGAATTTTGATTTCTAAAAAACCCAACATGCTCAGTCACGTAGGGAACCAACCAGATGAAACAATTCTTTTTTTCCAAGTTTCTGTGATGTATATCAATTCATGGTTCTTACAGCATTGTGGGTTTTGGTTTGTTTGTGGACCTGGTCAGGGGAGAGCATCTCCCCTGGGAAGCTGCAGAGAGGTCTCCAGGGATGACGGCTACCGAGAGCGTCTGGTCTGAGCTGAGCAGCCCCAGCAGCCCCCATTTCAGGAGCCTCTGTAGGACTGTTTTTCGTGATATCTGAACTATCTATTTTTTGCTTTCCCTGCCCACACGGCAGAGGCACATCTTTTCCGCAGGGCATCAGATCTGTTTGCCTGCAGAGCGCTGGGCAGGACGTGCTCTGTAACGCACAGGCTTTCTTCCTGCTGTTGTATTTCCGATTTTCCTTTTATTCTCAAGTGAACCAGATGTACCGCTTGCAGAAACAATATTGGTCCAACTTGAAAAATGTCAGCAAAATGAGTAATATTTGCTGAGGAGGGGATGGGAGGGGGCTGTGTTGGAAAGCCAGAGGAGCAGAGAGCTCTTTGTGGGGGGCTTTCAGCATTGTACCCACCCCACCTTCTGCAGTGACCAAGTGTTCAAGGCCAGGTTGGACGGGGCTTGGAGCAACCTGGTGTGGTGGGAGGTGTCCCTGCCCAGGGCAGGGGGTGGCACTGGATGGTCCTAAAGGTCCCTTCCAACCCAAACCATTCTATGGGCAGAGGGATGGTGTGATGAGATGCAAAAGCCAACACAGCATCACAGGTACCCACGAGCCAGGTAGGGCGCATCCCCCAGCAATGACCCCTGTGCTCCCCAGGTCTACCCAGGGTCTATCCGGATGCACAGCAGCATCCTGCTCCCCCTTTCAGTATTTTGAGTTTTCTCCCCATTTTCTAGCAATTCCACTTTTCTACTGCTCTGCCTCTCCAGAATTTTTGCTGACAGGACAGAACTGCTGGTAGCAAACACATTATTCATTGTGATTGAGTGCCTAGTAATTACTTTATATATTTTTTCAATTCTCAAATTAAAACCATTTACTAGTAGGAACAGATGTTAAATTCAGGACTCTTGTTGATTGTTAGTGTGACACACACGTGAAATGTTTTAAACGAGAAGGCTGATTGAATTTTAAATATGCTGATCACACCAGTGGAATTGAAAATAATTGAAACTGGGAATAACTGAAATATTTCCAAGGAGAGAAGACAGAGGTGGGGCTTGCTTTTCAAACTCCTGATTGCATAAATCATGTTAAATTCTGCAGACTAAATACAATAATTTACTGTACGTTAGAGTACCAAACGTAAGACTTGCATGGTTGTTACTTCAAAATGGCAGGAGAGAAGACTTTTAAAAATATGGCAAAAATCTGTTTTCAAATCAATACTTCAGGTATTATCTACGTGCTTGTAGGAGCTTGATTTGTTTTGTTTGCTTATTCAGTTAAATTACATTTTTCAGGAAATCTGACATTATTGCTTACCAAGGGGCTGGTGCCCATCGCGAATGCTGAGCAGATCTCTTGCGGTCCCTTTGCCTGTGGAAAGCCCCAGCTCGCTTTCCCAAGCCGGAGAAGGTGATGGTTTTACTCTGCAAGGGCTGGTGGGAAAAAGAAGGGAGAAAATTATTCCAAAACACGCACCGAATCTCCCGGCTGGAGGTAAGGGCAACCCATCACTCTTAAAATCAGGACGAATGTTTTTTTACTTATGTGGACAAATTTGGCTGTGCCTGTATTTTGCATAAGAAAATAAAAAAAACATGAATGTATTTATGACAAAAATGTCCATTTAATCACAACAGAAGATTTTTTCAGCATTACATTTTCTAGTGACCCTATTGCTTTGAAGCCTCTCTGCTGGCCAAGTGGCATCTCTGGGATGCTCCTCAGGAGCAAGACGTGGGTTCTGCTCCCACGCTTGCCCTGGAGCCACTGGGGGTCTGGCATGAAGTCTACAATATTAGTTCCCCCAGCCTATAAAATGGGTTATTTTCCAGCTATGCCAGGTGTTTTGTGTCTGCAGAACACTTTCTTACATTTGAATTAGAGAAGATGCATGTCTTGTATGAAGGTCTTTTTTTTTTTTTTTTTAATGTAACCTGACTTCACAGGATTTATTGCATACAAGGAATGAAAATTTGAGTTTGGAAAGTAATACAAGTAACAATTGCAATTAACCTCCACAACCCCCAGGCAACCCCTGGGTGTTGGGTTTAAATCACATTGCTTTTAATTAAGTTTAGTGGCCAAGTACTGCTTGTTCTAAAACATTTTACTGGCACTTTTTTCTGCAACAAAATGCTTTAAAGCCTGAATATTGTGCCAACTTGACCCTGCGTGAACTAATGCCAAAAGGTAACAACGTAGGGAGAGGAAATACAATTTGAAAAAGCAGTTCCTGAGCAGGTACAACTTTTATTTGTTACAAACCACTTTGGTATACATCTACTTCCCTCTTATGTCTGATATATTTTACAGACTTATAACACTTGCTGAACTTCTCAAAATGAGAAAACTCCCACTGAGACAGTAAATTGTTGTTGCATTGAATGATCCTTGACAATCTATTGTCACAATACGTGCCGCATTAAAGCAGCCCGGCACCGACACTGGAGAAAGTCTTCTGACACACGTCGTCTTCTGGGCTGTCATGCTTTATTATGTTCATGATCCATGGAGGAAAGGTTGCTAATAGCAGACATTGACCCACTGGTGGTAATTGCTGCGAAAACATTATTCAAGCTTATTATGATAATGACAGAAGGATGAGGCGCTTCCTAAAAGTTAGTACAGCATCACCAGAGATGCTTTATTTATTTAACTGATTGATCATTTAAAGGTTTATAAAATGCCTTCTCCGTATAATAACGCTGCATAATCATGTGCATACAAATTAAACAATCCACACAACTAAGGCAGAATGGTTGTTGCGGATCTGATTTTCATGTGAAAACTCAAGACTTTTATGGGCTTATTTACATAACAAGTCATGGTCTAGTCGCCTTTACCAGCGTCAGCCCGCCACGGAGGTGGCTTCAGCTGTAAAGTTTTACAGTTTGGAGCTAGTTGGAATATAAGAGAATGGTTCACATATTTTAGTGATTAAAAATATTTTTTTTTATAGAAGAAAACTGTAATTTTCTTGCAGCAGAATGATCTCTTCCCTAAAAATGTGATGCTTGCACTTTTTTCCAGGGCAAAGTTATCTCGTTTCTCCTTCCAATTAATGCCTGCAGGCTGCCTCCTCCGTACGGACTCTCCTCTCTACCAGAAACAAACCTACTGCAAACGCTGGGTCTGAGCATCCCTGGTCTCCGGGAACTGGGGTAAAGTATAACTCAGCACTGCTCTCTGACTGGTTACACCCATGTAGGTAGAAAGATCTTTACATAGCCAAGATGTAGGACAGGCACGTCCTTTAGGTGGAAAAGTCCAGCAGAAAGACAAACTATTTCTCAGTATAAATGGTCTAGCCAAGGGATCTTTTGGGTCTCTATCAAATTTGATGACAGCAATGGCTAAACCAGATGTGGCTGAGCCAGTGAGGAAGCTGCCAAGTGGAAGCTGTGAGCAAAAGCCAGGGGACTGATGCCGTTCTCTCGGCAGAGCAGGAGAGATGACTCCGAGAAAAATGATGGCCAAGGCTACCCTGCTTCTGGATTAGCCCTCTACTTTTCCTCTAGGCTCAGCCTTCCTCTAGGCTCTCAGCTCTCCTTGTTTTGCAACGGCTTGACTTGCAATCAAAGGGCAGTTATAGCAATCCCATTTATATCATCTTAAACTCATTTGACTACAACCAGAAAGCTCTAGAAATGGATTAATAGATTTTGAGGGTCAGAAAAAAAGGTTCCCCATTTAACCCACATATCTGTTGCTATGGAATTTCACATCTTTTGAATCTATTAATGTGTTTGACAGCTCGGACAAAATGGCTAAAACCAAACACATCTGAAGAACTTCTTTTCTCTTTCCTACCTTTCTGCCCCATCTAGGGCAGAAGCGCGACTGCTTCCTTTTGCTTTGCAGCTTAGGACAATTTATGCATTTGCAACTCATACCAAGCCGCAGAGAGGATACATCAAAATGCTGCAGCATTTGACAAGTTTTCGAACAGCATGGCCAAAACTTACATTTATGTCAGCCTGTATTAAATCAGTCCTGCACTTTTTTTAGCAGTTATGACTTTGAACTTCTACATGAAACAGAAACACTGACCCTTTACAGATGAAGCACACAAATAAACCTTTGCTTAAATGTCCTTTAGAAAAATCAGTGCTTTATTGCAAAAAGTCCCTAGTCATGCTCCCCTCTCGTACATTCGAAAAAAGACAAAACCAGATGTTTGCTGGAAGAGAAAGCAGGTTTGCTACCTTATTTTCCATCTTATTTTTTACTGGGTAATTCAAATCAGAATGAAAAAAAAAATAAACCCAAAGAAAACAGAAGTTCGTGTTTTGACATACCTCAGTTCTCGCCACCTTCCCAGCATCTGTGTTACTTAATAAAAAAGCAATCAGATGGACGGATGAGTTTTCATGGCTCTTTTTGTTCTACAGACCGCAGGGGGCCACATCTGTTTCTCCTCATCCTTTTCCCCCCTTGAGCAGGAAATTAAATACAAATTACTAAATTAAAGTAACCTAAGGAATTAACTTAATTAAAAATGAGAAAGTTCAGGCTTGAGTCTCTTCGCTTCTGTCCTTCCAAAGGTTATGCCGCTGGAGCTGAGCCCGTGGGATGCGGTCCCCTTTGCGGCCGTGCTGATATCCGCCACTCTGAGAGAGCGTGAGGTTGGGTGCACGTCTGCATCTCCAGAGCTATTCCAGCGCTGTCAGCTGCTATTGATTAACCTGTATTTGATATTGCTATTGGTGGCTGATTGGTGCCAATCAACTTCATTCCTGGTTTGAAAAGTCAGTGGTATGGCTGCAGGTTTCCCTGACCGGTCCATTGCATGAATACTGATGAATTACCCTCAGCTTAGGTAGGAGTCATTAAAAGACCAGCTCAAACATTGGTAATTCAAGTATTTCTGGGGAGAGTTCGCTGTTCTGAACATCCCTGTGTGAGCATCAGATTCTGATATTCTGAGCACACAAATCATCTTTCCAGATAGAAATTCAATAGCTCTCCCCAGAACTACCTGTTAAAACTCAGACAGTAGATTAAATATTTACTTGTTCTTTCTCAGGTACTTCTGGTTCTCCAGGAGAATTTAAAGTGGTACTAAATGCTGAGGAGTGTCAGGAGAGCGCTGGGGGCCAGGGCAGTGGGCACGTTGTTGTTGTTGGTGGTCCTCAGCTGAGCCCCATGGGATCCCAGCACTGGTGCCCACGAAGCTGCCAGGGCATCCCTTCCTGCACTCTTTGCGCTTAGACATCATAGATATCGCATAAAGCCTCTCCTGGGATTTGACGCTACAGATTGTGGAAGTCCAGAATATCTGCTAAGAGCTGATTCAGCAAAGCGATGAAGCCTGTATCTAAATTCCCCTTAAAATCACTGCAATGCGAACAAGTGCTGAGTATTTAGGAGATTATGTGGTTTTGAATGTGAGTGAGTTTAGGTTTGAGAATGGAGTTCTACCTTAGGCTGAAGTGTTTTGAATCAGAGCATGAATATGGTCTCCTATAGTTAATTTTTATAGACTTGAGATATGAGCAGTGTGCTGGCACCTGAACGAGTAGTTTTGCTATTTAAAAATCAAATGAACTAAGATATCAGCATTTCATGCTTTTTCCTCCTTATTCTTAAGTAATATCTGTGCAACCATCGAATATTTTGTTCTATTTCATTTCATTAGAAATGGATGTGGCCAAAAGAATTCTGTTTTTACTGTTGGTGCCTAGCTAATATTTTCTTTTATTTCATTATTCCTTCCATTCACTTGGCCTGAAATTGATGCTTGATTGTCATGTAAACTACTTTTCAAATGCACTTCTGAACTGCAAAAATATAGGAGTGGTCGGTACAATATCTTCCAGTAGAGTTAGCCCAAATGACAAGGTACAGTGGATGTTAATAAGGTTGGGCTTTCAATGGTAAACCATGCGAGTGACGCTTTTTTGTGTGACTTGTAAGGGTGGGTTATAAACACACCCAGCAACAGTTAAAAAAAGAAATTCAGACACAATGATCTCATTTCACTCAACCATATGGACTTCATATCTCTCACATCCTTTATTCCACGTACAGTTTTTTTCTCTCTTGAACGGCTGTTGCTGTAACAGCTGTGCAGTGTACAGAAAAGCCTGAAAGCCGAGCTAGACAGTGCATTGATCTTGTATTTGCTAATAGATATGAATTTATTGCAGGAGCGGGGGATAACTGTTTTGAGTCCTGCAGGCTTCTCTCTGCTTTGGAAATGGCTGGCAGAAGGTCAGTGAATACGTGGAGAGGTAATATAAGAGAACTGTGGGAGAATTTGCTTTGCAACTCACATACTTTTTATGTATTCTATTTCATAAAAGACAGAAAAAGGAACTTCAGTGCAATTTAGTTTGGAAGTTAATTGGAGCAGACATTCAAGTCTTAAGTAAATCAGCTCTATATCATTTGACACACACCGTTACTTCAATTAGTATGACTTTCACCATTATCTAGACAGAGGAAAAGATGTACCATGCTAATCAGAATATTAAAGTGACACTAGCATTTATATATTATGAATATTTACTTAACAAATGAATGCATGATAAATGAGATTGGTCTAGAAATCTTTCAGAGCAGGGAAGACGTGGATTTTCCCCCCCTCAGGAAATTCTTTCTTGTGCCTAATCCAGTTACCAAATTTTCAGTGCATCTTAACTGATACCTACTTCCCCCCACAGACCAGCTCGTGTCACAGCTTGTACAGGCTTTTCTGCACATACAGGAATCGCAGGGAGTCTGCAATTTTCTGAATGGCCCCTGAGGCTAAAAGCTATTTTGAGGCAGGTCTTTTACACCTGTTTCTATGCCAGTTGACCCAACTACGGACAATGGGTCTAATCTGGAGAGAGAAGCCCCCCATATTCAACCCAGTTTTCACAATCAGAACACTGTGATCATGGGTCCATAGGTTAATTTATGGACTATCCAAAGCTGAGCAAGTTCTAGGTCCAATGTCAGTACAGATGTGCCTGTGCTTAGGGTTGAGGACATACGTCTTCTCTAACACTCTCCAAGTAGGACTCATGTACCCTTCAGTATCTGGTCTTTCCAGACCAGGCTGGATGGGGCTTTGAGCAACCTGGTCTGGTGGGAGGTGTCCCTGCCCATGACAGGGGGTTTGGAACTGGATGGTCTTTAAGGTCCCTTCCAATCCAAACCATTCTACAATTCTGTGATTCCTGTCTGGTTATTTCTGGATCATGCAGGTGAAGCACAGCTCGACATCCGTATGTAAGCCTCAGTAACAGAGGCACCTGTCATCCTCCGGAGTGTGGGCAGTTGTAGGCTTTTCTGTCAGTTTTGTTTGCTTGTTTGTTTTTTTTTTTTTTTTTTTTTTTTTTTTTTTTATGGCCAGAAACAGGTTTTCAGGACCAGGAGAATAAAGAGATTAAAAATAGCCTCTGTTTCCTATATAAGGCACGTTGACAAATGCTGACCTCAAGCTCCAAGTTGAGACATGTACTGAACTTTACTTTGAAAACTCACGGTCAGAGTCAAAGTGAAATTTGCACTTCATCTGCCTCTGTGGGTAACTGCCCGGAGATGGACACGGGACATGAAGGCCCTTCCCATCCACCGGGCAAAGGGTAGGGAATATGCAGGGCTTGGCTACTCGGTGCTGAAAGCTCCAGGAATTTTTAATAGCTTATATTCTAGGATGGAATAATCTTCAGGAGGTAAAAAAAGAGTCTTTTTAGCAGGTCATTGATGAATATAGCAGTGAAGTGTAACCAGGGGCTCTTGTCCATAATGGTACATCAGGGCTACCACTTCCAATGTTTCAGCTCTTTGTTTCCTGCTCTCTTGGACATTGCAGGACCTTGTGCTCTACGCCCAAGATGAGGCTAGCTCCAATGTCGGTGTATAGCAATTCAGGCAGTAACCTTGTATTAGCATTGTCATGATCATTTCTTGGCCATCCATCACGCCAGTATCTCTGTGTCCTTAAGTAGAGCAAGTGACACCCTCCAGCAGCAAAGGAGCTTTGATTGCATCTTATCTAGAGCTCAGCACTGAGAGTAGCTCTCCAATAGCTCTGTCTGGAAGGGTAAATCAGCTGTATTTGCTAGATTTTTCCACAACGTACAAGGTCTTGGGAGGAGATTTTCTTGCATAATTGACTGTGGTGTGGCTCCTGTATTGATATATTTTGCTTTATTTCGCATTGTTCAAGTTCATTCTGCCCAAAACCTTTAATCTGCCCAGAGGGAAGGTGTTGACACAAACTACCTATACGCACAGTGACCCTCACTGAGACTTGCCCCAGACTCTAAAAAGAAGAAGAGGGGGACTATAAGAGCCCATGATTACTAGTGAAAGTACAGATACAAGGGTCTTTCTCCCAGACTAACCTGCCAAGGGTCTCCCAGCAACTTCGCCTTCAGCAAGTTCATGGGCAATGCAGCCCCGTGCTTGTGCTGGGGGCTGGCTCTCTTTCCTACCAAGAGAGATAAACCCCACTCCTGCCCATTAATATCACCTTGTTAACTTCTCCTTAAACAGAGGAAGTCAGCAACTGCAAAATCCAGCAGCAAGCAAGGCTCGTTGTCTTGGAGCGTGTGATGTCCATTGACAGGGTTTGTATGTGTGACTGACACAGTAGATTAATTTACAATAAAAATGCAACTTTCACATAAATGACATCAGGAGATATCTTTAGTGCTATGCTCATCTGCCTGAAGGGACAATGTGGTTTTCTATTACTGCTAAGATGCACAATAGCATTGCTCGGCTGATTTGGTTTTAGTTTTATATTGTGCTGCCAGTTCAATTACAGATATAGACAAGCTGCATCAATGGCAATAAAACATCCATCCTCAAAAACCAGGTTCCTCGACCATTCAAACAGGGAGGGCACCTAAGAAATCACCAGTCACTTTTGAAATTGTGGTATCATTGTAACTTTGAAAAAGGTAGGTGTTCGGATTGACATGGTCCCTTATGTACATTGTTTTGCCCAAGCGAAAATATATTTGTTGATATTCTATGGCACCCTTTGGGTCTGGAATAGGCATATCGCATCCATCACAAAAGTAGGTTTCGGTATCAAGAACATCTCTTTCTGTCAGTTCTATTTGCCTAATTTGTTTGCACATACTCAGCTAAGATATTTAACATTTTTTTAATCCATTTTTTTGGCTACACCGGGAAGGCTGTGGCCTGGGATGCTCCCTGCAATTGCACCTCTGCAAGCAATGTGTATGCAAGGAAGGCTGTATGATGAAGTTGCTTGATTTTTGAGGGCTTGATATCGTGACCTTAACGATGCCCTTTTAGCACAGCTTCTGCCTTTGTGGTGCCTTTGTATGTGTGTGGCGCTGAAATTGTATTTCCTTTGCCATGCATACAAGTGACCCGAGTTCCATGGTCTGTCTTACCCTTTTTATTAACGTTATCTTGCCATGGGACAGGGGGTGAATGCAAGAGGAGTCGAGCGTGAGTTGATTCGCCTGCTATCTTATTGTCTGCAGTACATAAATCTTGAAAAGTGTGCTTTGAATGGGAAGGGATACCAACTTAATGATACATTTACTCTAACTACGGCTGGGTGTGCGCAGAATCCTAATGTGTGCTGCAGACTCTTCATTGTAACAGATGTTGCTCTCTGCTTATAAAGTAAGTTTATTGCATTAGCTGCCTGTAAGCAGTTTACTCTCTAGAAGATTCATAAAGTAAATTAAAATTATCTAATTATTTGTTATCTAATTTAATAGAGAGATGGTCTTGATCTTCAGATATTACACATATATTATTATATTACAAGCTGGTATGCCAGAGGTCCCTTTCCGAGCTCTGAACAGCTACTGAACATGAAGAGAAACCTCTACTCACACGCAGACACGTCTAGAGATTGGCTGCGATAGCCTTACCACGGAGAACTCACTGGACTATGACTTTTATTTATAGGTACTTTTCTGTGGATACCTGTCCCTCTTGCCTCCTCACCTGTCACCAAGCAGAGTCCTGCTGCTCTTGGCAGCTTTTTCTGCAGTTGAGATCCCAGCTCTGCTGTGGCGTCTCTGACGTGCCCCTTCTCACAAGGTTCATCTCCTGCCAGGTCCCTGCAGAGACGTTGCGGCACAGAGCAAACAGGAACGCTCCAAGCAGACCACCGCAGTTCGTAGGCTTAGCTGAGGGTCAAAACAGTGCTTATTTACTAATCTTCAGTTAATTCTTCTCTCCCCCCTCAACTGACCATTCTGCTTCCAAATCTGCTAAAGTGTCACTTCCCTCCTGTTCTCTGAGCTCCTGGCTTTTACCCCTAGTTTGTCAACCCCAGTCTCGAGTTGGTGTGAAAGAAGCTGGTCCATCACCTGGGAATGTTCTGCAAACCATGGGGTGGCTCCTTGCCTTCTGCTTCATGACGAGCACAGGGTGAGAGGGAGGGTCATGGTTTGGAGCTGAAAGTCCCATGCACTTGAACGGGAGAACAAGTGAGCCCTCCTTTTATTGTAATGCTGATATGTATATTTTATCCTGTAATTTTCCGAGTCATTATAACAAATTGCTCATGCTGGTGTCACTCATTTCCCCACAGATCTCTTAACTCCCAAGTCAGCAGGTAGCAAGCTGCAAATGGTATTTCAAAATGAAAAATCGCAGGTGTTTTCTGGACGTCATCCAAAGAAAGGAGCAGGGATTTCAGGCAGAAATCAAATCAGACCACATGGAAAGATCCCCCTGAACATCTCAGACAGTCAACAGATGGTAATAGTGACATCAGGAGTCAGCCTTCTAACTTGGGAGACTCATGGCCATGAGCAGCAAAAGTGTACATTTAAATTAAGTCTTCTCTAAAAAGCTTTTAATAAGGAAGGGGTGGAACAGCAGTAATGCCACGTCACAGGCTTCGGTGCTGTAGGAGATGGGTGAGGTGAAAGAACATCCTCTGCTGCGTACCAGGTACCGACTGCTAAACATAATGAAAATCCACATCATCTTCAGAGAGCGGCTATATATAATATAGATACATATGTACACACATGCATTTTGCTTCTTTGCACTTACTCTTTGTGCTCTGGAGAGAACTTCCATACTCTTTTCCAATGCAGGGTACACACCTGTGTGTGCTCTGCTATTATTAGCCCACAGGAATGGATTTTGCTGGTGTTTAATAGAGGACCATGCTGGAAAGGATCTTTTGAGATGGTGTTAGTGCAGCCCATATTGGTTATTTATGGAAGAAATCGCTTGGCGATAATGTTAGGTTTTGTTGAAATTTAGAGTTTTTTGTGTTATGCAGGAAGCACTGCAATAAAGTAGTAACATCACCTTCATGTCGTTAACATTTGTATTGTCTTTACTAGTTTAGTCCGTTCTGTTCCTGATTTGCTCAAGATGTTGGGGGAATCCTATATCTTTTCCTTATCCCTCTCTCTACCTGACAACCAAATTATTACATGTCATTTAAAAAGAAGATGCCAGACCCTTAGCAGGATTCCTTATGTCTTTGCTTAAGCCTGCTGGATAAATCGAATTTATGTAGCCTTCACTGACACTATCTATTTCTGATGATGGAGAAATGAATAACACAGTGACGAGAGAGCCTTGCTCTTGGGTTACCTGTAACTCTGAGTAAGTGCATAAATATTCTTCTGTGTTGGACCTGTCAGGGTAGACCCAGGGCTAATGTAAACAATAATTAATTTCCGAAATTGAGGATATGAATGTCCAGGTAGATGCTTGTTGATTATCCAGCCTCTCCTTTCTGAAAATATTGGACTGCACAAGATCATGAATAACACTTTTCATCACCAAAATGTAGCTGCTCGTAAAAGCATGTAAAATTCCAAAATGTATAAAAAATGGCAGTAATAAACCATGGGAGGTTTTTATTAGAAAAGTTTAAAAAAATATATATTTGAATGAGGATTAGATTATATTGAGGTGAAGGATTTCCCCTTTGCTGTTTCTTTTTCTCTGCAGTGACACAACTGAATTCCTGAGGTACGTGTGTTAGCTGAGAAAACACTGTCACAAGCTGTCTCAGCTTTAATACCGCAAGAAATACAAATCCTACATCTGTAGCAGAATACTTTGTATTTGGCTTGGCAAAAATAGCTGTAGGGAAGCTCTGGTGCTGGGTTTTAATGTACCATGTTGTTAATGATAACTATTTAATATTTTACTCTTATATTCCTTTGGGTTCATTTAAACAGCAGCTCTCCTAAGCACTGCAGAAAGACGTAAAATGATAAATTAAGCCAGGTCAAAGAGGAGAAATTATTTTAAATGAACACAAACATCTAATTTGTCTGGACTTTTAATGAATTGAAACGCCAAACTTGCTAGAGATGACAGCATTGTAAATCCTATTTATCTCTACTGAAAATTTCCTTATTTTTTGCCCACTCCTCCTTCGTGCAGTCATACATCAAGTCAATGTAGTGAGACTTGCTCCACTAAAGTGCAACCAGAAGTCAAGGTTTCCCATCCTGGGGTACCCATGGGGCCACCAGTGGGTAATGCCTGACTGGTCCATACTGGGATTGTGCAGATGAAGCCTGCCAGGGCACAGGAGGGTGCTTTGTAATTTGCACATGCAGCACTTCCAGTTGCCATAGTATTGGCTGGATTTATTTATATTTGTATATGGCTATTTTTAACTAGTGATCCTGGACTGTACCTCAAAGCTTAATACTGAATTTAACCCCAAACCATGTCGTAAAACCACAATCCAGACTTTGCCTCTCGAATAAAGGTACAAGAGGAAGAATTTCTTGATTTTTTTTTTTTCATCACAGGATGTTTTTCACACAGTCCTGATAGGAACAGTTAATGTGTGTGACATATATGACTTCTGTGGTCTACAAATATATGGTAAAGGCTGCTGCCTTGCCCTGTCATTAAATGATTAAATCATGTAAAGGTAAAACCAAAACTGTAGTAAATAAAATAGGACAAATTATTAAACAACTTAAATTTCACCTACCAAGACTAAGATTAATAAAAATGTTAATTTGTGAATATTTATTATGGGAATGATGAGTTTAATGAAGATTTAAACATCATCTTCCATGAACTGACTCTACTTAGCTTAAGTATCTGTTACGGCAGGAAGATGAAATTGCGTGCCCCATGTAGTGACCATAAAGCATCTTAAAAAAAAAAAAAAAGCATGCTGATTTAAAGTTCTGTTTTTGCTGTTAATTACAAATTGGTGCTGCAGCTGATGAACTTTTAGCTTGGAAGCACAGTCCGTGAGCTGATTCACCCCTGGGCCAGGCAGGGCTCGGGGACACGGGGCGCGCTGACACCATCCAGGAGCAGGACATTTCCTCCACATCCGAGTAGGGATTTACCTCCCCTGCAGGACTTTATCTTCAAAGCACATAAACCTCCATATGCGGGATTGAAGCCATTAGTGATCAGATTATTAATACTGCTAACAGCTACCTTACGTGTAGCAGGTAGAAATGTTTTTTTCTTTTTTTTTTTCCATTTTGAAAAAGGCTTCATCTTCACCAATACTTGAAATACTGGCAAATCCAGTATTCCTATTGTTTGCTCCATATTGAGAAGACCGTTGCTCCTTCCAATTATTTTTTACGCCGGTAGCCAGTCAGGGCTCTCATCCTTTTTGTTCTGGACACTGCACAGAGAAGGGAAAGCAGCTTGCTGCCATGAAATATTGCCCAGAGAGGCAGAAGGTGGAAGGACATCCGTGCTTCGCACACAGAGCAGTTCAGATTGGAGGATCCCAGTCCTGCTACGAGCTCCGTTACTGCTACTCATCTCCTGCTTCACTTTTTCACGTGCCTGTAGCAGGGATTAGCGTCCCCCAGGCAGCTCCTGGACACTTTTTGCAGCAGGGCAAGGTCCCTGTCCCTCCTCCCACCCCAACAAAGTCAATCCACGAGGTGGCATTACTCACGTCACCCCTGCCATCTATCTCACCACGGATCCAGTCCTGAACCCAAGCAGTAAAGGGTTCTCGTGGACATTTCTCCTGTTATCACGGCAGATCCCCATGGGAACTTCTCTGCTGTAAGTCCTGCGAGGTTGAACCCTCCATCGCGTGTTGAGTTTTGCCCTGTAAAGCTTTGTTGTCTTACATCTACCATCTGACATTTTGATTGAATCTAACCTCAAAAGCAAAAGTAAATAAATAAGGGGAAAAAAAAAAAAGGTTTATGTCTTTAGAAGCTTGCTGGAAACCATGAAGTATGCCCTGATCTGTTAAAGGATTACAGTAATGCTGTATTAGATTTCTTGCAGTTCTTGGCTTTCTTCTTCCGTTCAGCACAGCCCTAGTTATCAGATGGTGTCCTGTCGCCCTCACCTGGAAAAGTCACCTCCCCCCCAGGCAAAGAGTGGCTCTGGGACCCCTGTTGGTGTGGCTGAGGCTCCCATGCTCCATCAGCTCCCAACTCCAGACACAGCAGCTCCCTACAGCCGTTCATAAAGTTTGTCTAACGAATATTTCCCTTCTGACAGGGGGAGAGGACAAGAAATCCTTGAAGATGCCATATTCACGTTATTGAAGGTCTGGAAACCATCAGCCCGTGCCCGGAGCTGGGTGACCTGCGGCTTTCTTTTGGCAGTGATTTTTCAAGCAATCTCACAGCACCCTCTGGACCATCCTGGCCTTCCTGAGGAGGTGTGAAAGTGAGTGTAAATCTTCCCAGCTATCACTTGCCCATCGATCGCAAGGCGCTTGGCAGCAGTCTGAACAGTTTTGTGAACAATGTGTGCTACACCCCCGGCATCCATTAGCTGCCTCTCGCTTGCAACGCCGCAAATACGTTATTTGCCCCTAGTGAGCATCTCCATCCAGGCTCGCATTAACACCGTTGCCACCACAGCCCCTAATTTATTGGTCAGGGTGTGCTTTTCAACAATATTTACAGCCCGGCTTAATAGCGTGTCTGCATTTTGTTTGCAGCAGATGATAATTCAGGGATTTGTTTGGCTGGCTTAAGGAAACACTTTGAAACAACTGCCAGTGGGTTTGATTTTATTGCTGGAAGGCCTTAAATAAACACATTTTTAACATGTTCTGTATCAACACTTGATGTTTTCTGAAGACCGTATCAGCCTTATCCTGCTTTGGTGGTGTTTTGAAGGGATGTTTGACCCAAACCTGAATACATGTCTCAAAATCTGTGCCTTATCCAGAGTCCATTTTATCCGATACTGTGGCCATTGGACTCTGCGCCAGGAGACCTTTTCCTGGTGCTCTTGCTCATAAGGCAGCAGTAGAAGTTGCTAACTGATGTGAGCCCAGTGATGAAAATGGGACCTGCACGGACCAGTGCATTTTCCTGCAGGTCCTGCAAAGCGGCTGGACTCCCCCAGCTCCCATCGCATCCAGGGAAACTGCGAGAGACCAGCAAGAGCTGGGAGCCAGCCTGGAGTCAAAATCGCAGTAATTAAAAGTGGCACCTTCTCCGCTGCCCTTATTCCTCCCACACTTGCCAAAACCATCCTGCCTCTGTTAAAATGTCATCTAGTGTGTCTGGACAACTCGTGGATGAACTGCTACTGGACAAAGTGTTGTGCCACTTGCATGATGGCTATTAATACTGAAATTTTTTTTTCCCTGCTAACTTCCAAGTGTTGTCACATCCTGATGCAGTAGCTTTCGGGTGTTTATTAGAGCATCCCTGAGTATCCCAGGCCCCTGACCCCTCCCCGGGGCCTCTAACAGGAGAAAACAAGTGAAGCCATGTTCGTTGACCGTAACACAAATTGACTGCTACTTGTGCTGATGTTTTCAGCATAATCCATTGCGGCTTGAACATGTTGACTATCTGCATAATTTCTCCTTGAATAATTTTACTGCCAGATGGGATACTGCAGACCTTGAGCGGCCTGCTCCGTGTGTAACCCCTCCGTGCATTAACGAGGCTCGCTCAACGAGCGGCGCGCAGCAGCCTCCACATCCCTGGGACTAAGCCCGTGGTTTCTGCTGGGGCTCGGGTGCAATATCTTCCGGCTGATGTGGTCACACGAGGGACGGTTTGTGAACACCCAGCCTGTTATGAGAAGCACCCACGGGTGGTGATGGTGCTGCTGAGACAGCCCCGGGCATCCACAGGGTGGTCGTGCGGTGGCGATGTCAGGGCTCTGCAGAGCAGCCTGTGATGGTGAAATGAGCTTTTAGGGTACAGAGAGAGGATTTTAGCCTCCAAAGCTGTCAAGCCGGGTGTTTTCCTCAGCACTGATTTGAGCTTCTAAAGTAAAATAGTGTTCAAGGAAAATGACCAGCGTAGCCTTGCTACACGGGGAAGCTTAAGAAATTCTTCAACAAGCTCCCGTCCTTTACTATTTAGCCTTAATGCAAAGCATAACCTCAAGCAGTATATGCTGCAGTTAATATTGTTGACAAGCTAGGATGTCTTTCAGTGCAGACTTTGTGTCTTAATTAAAGGGAATTTGTTTGAGCAAATAATGCTTGTCAAAAGTGGGTATTTTTTTGCCTTAGGACTGTTACAAAGATGCTATTAGACATTTTGATAATCAGCCATCTGTGTCTCAGTGTTGCAATAACTCCATGTGAAGGCAGACTAATTTTTCCCAGGCCAAAGTGATAATTATAAATTAAATACACAGACATGGAGGGCTAATCTTACATTTAAGACCTTAGACTGTAGTACACTGTGTGTGAGAAAACTGGGAGCTCACCCTTTCCAGCCTCATTGCTTTTAGGGGAAGCTCTGTCACCAGATGGATGTGCGGAGGGACCGGTGCCGGCTACAGCGGGGCTGCTCATCGCTCTCCCCGCGATGCCGAGGATGAAGGCTCCCGGAGAAGCCTGCGGTAAGCTGCCCAGCTAACCCAGAAAGACAGATTGACGTCTTTGAATCAATCAGTGAGGGCCAAAGGCTGCCCCGGCTTATACCCCGCACAATCCCATGAGCTGCTGTGGGATTGCAGGGGGCTTGGGCTGAGCTCCGCGGTGCTGGTAGGAAAGGGTGTGCTGAATTGCAGTGCTGCCTGCGCTGGGTGTTGTACCTTCCTGAAAGAAGTTCATCCTTTTCAGAGATAGGTGACAGATCCCGTGTCTGCCTTGAGCCCTTCCTGCATCTTTCATGTGTCGTTCGTCCAGTCTGGATCTGCAAGCTCCCAGCTGCAAATACACAGTTACAAACTGGTGCATACATGTGCAACAACACATGCATACGCACAGAAATTACACTCAGCTGCCTTTTCAGGGCAGTGAGGAGCCCTGCTCGTCACCTCACCTGGATTTCAGCCGATGTGCATGCCCACATTGAAAAAAGCCATTGATTGTCGACTTACATCCCATACAAAAGGGAGACAGCATCCTGCCACCAACAATCCTAACACCGAAAGGATAAAATAGACACCGTCAGCATGCGCTTTTGTCAAGTTTTATTGTAAAATTTGAAGAAAAAAGAGCATTTACAGTATCTATAGAGAGCACTTTGTGTGATTCTTTTTTGCCCCTCCTCTTCTATACCGGGTGTTACTGCATGAGTGGTACTATATAACACATCAAAGTAAATACAAATGTATTTCAAATGTGGCACATGAATGCTGTGTTGGTACAAATATCTACTAAAGTTGATGTATTAAAAATACTTTCATATATTTTATAAATGGGGGGAGGGGGGGAATTTACATGTACAAGCATTACAAGAGGAGGCTTTTTCAGGCAAAGCTGACTTTCATTTTTCCATTGCACTTTTTTGCAGTGTATGTGTTCAGTGCTGAAAAATCAGTGGTAGTCTGTCTTGAGACAAATGAACCTGACTTTTAGCGAGACTTCAAGGCTAGGGATGTGCTGCTGACGTGGTGTAGCTGTGTACGTAGAGGACAGAGCCCCACCGACACCAGCGTGTGAATCAGCCCATCAACGCGGAGGTTCTTCTAGCAAAGGGAAAAAGAAAAAAAACACCCCAAATCCACCTGCTGAGGATCCTAGCGGATCTTGTGGGTTGTTGTTTTTTTTTTATTCACCTGCTGAATAAGCTTTTGCCTGCAAAATGAGTGCGGGATCCCGGTTTTGGCAGGAGTTGGGAGCACTCAGAGATTTCAGAGACTGATGAAGTCAGTGGCGGGGGAACAAGCAGCTGGAAATGCTGTTCTGAGGCAACGAACAGCAAGGAGGAAAGGCGAAAAAAACAGAAGGAGAAAAAAGGTGAAAAATCCTTCAGTTTGGAAAGCAACCCACGACCAATAAGTGGCAGGCCACTTCACATATTTACCTTAAGGTTTTGCTTGTGTTATTTTTCTCGAGCCGTGCTATATCTACTCCTCGGCTGCCCTACGAGGCTGGGGCTTGTCCCTGAGCCCCCCCTTGCATACTTCGACCAGAAACATGGCCGGGAGGAAGGTCATGGCCATGGCAGGGTGGGGATTTCCCTTGAGATTGCTGTTTCTCTGTTCTCGATTTTCGGACTTCTTGGTGGGCTTAAAGGACACACTGAAGTCCAGGATGACTAAGGAAACCACACAGGCAAATCGCAGGCTTGTGTGCCTAAAATACCAAACTGTAGCAAAAGAGGCAGATATTTGCCTATTAAAATGCAAATGAGTGTTAAAATGTTGCTCTCTGCTCTTCATGATTTAGGTAATGACAAAAGTACTTGAATTTTGTTTTTTTTTCTTTTAGCCACAGCTTTCAAATTTAATCACGCATTTTCATTAGTTTTCAGTGTCCTCAATGAAATTTGAGGAAAGAAATAAAAAAAGCTCTCCTTTATTTGGAGCGAATCATAATTTATTAGTTTTTTTTTTTAATATTCGGCCACACGCTTGCTCAAATATTTGTCCACGAAGAAGGGGCAGGATGTTTGGGACGTCCTGTGCTTAGGACACTTCAGAAGTGAGAACTCAGTTTAGTCAGTATGCTTGAGGGATGCTATTATTTTTCACATGCACATACACAGGGCTACCACTCATCAGTCTGTTTTAAACTGTGCAAACGTAAAGTAACCAGCGAACTGACTCCATCAAGTCCTTGTTTTAATGGCCTCCCCACCTCCTCGCTGGGGGGGGACACTGGTGACGGGGTCGTGCTCCGGCTCGTGGGGCCAGGCGAAGCCACTGCATGGGTGCGGTGAAGGACCAGCCATGGACCACCAGCACTGGGTCATGGAATCACAGAATGATAGGGGTTGGGAGGGACACCTGGAGATCATCTAGTCCAGTCCCCCCCGCCAAAGCTTAACACAGAAACTGGTGATTTCCTTTTTAAACCTAAAAAAAATAATCCCAGACCTTCATATTTACATCAGTCCTCTTATTCCCCCCTTACCCATATAGCATTCTGCTATATAAGTCTCTGATGAGAGGGTTTTTGGCTTAATGGAAGCGACTTTAGCTAGCTCGGTGGCGGGCTCTGGCACACTTTCCAGTCTCACGGCCTCAGTGCACACCACAAGCCTGTGTTTCTCTGGTGGTGGTAGCAATTGCAGAGCAAGTACTGCACTTTCTGCTCCAGCATTTTTCCTGCCATGTTGGCTTTAGATTCACCAATTCCCACCGTGATTTGTGCTGATGTGGTTCATGTGTGAGGGGAGAAAGGGCGATGCTGCACAAGGATGCTGTCTACTGGTGACTGTATCCCCTTCCCCTATTACAAAATAAAGGCTATTGAAGATAGGAAAATAAAAAAAAATAAAATAAAAAAAGAATCACATAAAGAGTTTTCAGGCTTGAGAAAACGCCTTGCCTTGAAAGAATAAAATCTGCTTAAGAAATCATATAGGAGCTGGTGTACCCACCCAACTGAAATAATTTTACGGAGAGAAACTACTGAGTAATTTTGGCTACGGGCTAAAGATGGCATCCTGCATGCCAGCGGTCGGATGCCAGAGCCAGCCAGCTTCAAAGCTGAAGTTGTGTTTAATAGAGAGCTGACTTTGTGCTGAGCAAGCTTGGGAATTGCAAAAACTGCTGAGAGAGAGCGGGGCTCGCTGGCGCTTGCTGCCGGTGTCAACACGTGGCATCGTCCTGGGGGAGTTCAGCTGGGCGTGACACAGCAGGGAGCTCTGTTTGCACTAGGGCGCGATCCGCTGATCGGTTGGATGAAGAGAACAGCCTGAAACGTAGCTATCAGGAGGGACATGGCCCATTTCAGATCAGCCATTTGAAATAAAGTGAAGTTACAGAGGGTAACTAATAAGTCAGTGTTTAGCCTGTATTTGTGGTCCACCAATATTTTTGACACACTATTTTAAATTAGTTGTCTTGGATTCTATGTAAACATAAGACTGGAGCCCAATGCAACACTCCAAATACAGATAACTATAATATAGACGCTCATACTGAACTGTCTGCACAACAGGGTGTTCCGGGCTGACGTTCAGCTTAGGGGAATTCTGCATCCTTAACGCTCCGGAACAGCTCAGGTACAGAAGGGACGGGCCTGCAGGGGCAGCTGTGCTGAAATGGATGAGTGTTGAAAGTAGGAAATAATACAGTTGTTTAAAAAAAACCCAACGAATTACTAGCCAATGTCTTACTTCTCTTTTTTTAGCTTGGTTGGGCCTGCCTAAAGAAAAGGGAGGTGGGAGTCCAAGACGCCAGCCTGGTCTCCCTGCCTGACCCCACTCCGATCGGGCTTTGCAAATCCTTGAAGCAAATCATCTGCAGAAATGATGCACTTTCCTATGCAGAAACTTCCCTCCACTTTCTGGAAGTCAATTAACATCGAATTTACTGCGACCTTAAATAAAACATTAAAAACTCTCCCTCTGCAATACTCCTTGCAGTAAAAAAGCAATCCCCTCTTTAGGTGATGCTCCACTCTCTGCTCTGCCGTGACGAAAAGCAAAGTGCCAGCCACCATCGCACCCTCTTGCTGCAAGTTAAACTGGAAAGCACACAGCTCTTGGGTCGTGCATCCCATGGCACGATGTGGCATCGTGGACGTGCAACTGTGGGGAGAAACCTTTGCTAATCCTGGAATTTGAGTTTTACTTCTGGAAATGCAAGCGCTCTGACCTTTGTAAATTGGGATGGGCTTGTTTGATTTAGTGCTTGTCTTGTTTACTAGCCACAGCTGGCTTCCGGCTCTCTGCTGTGCTTACTGCCTTTATCTGATGGGTTTGGACAAGTGTCAAAGCCACCATAGACTGCCAAGGGTTAGATGCTGAAGTGCTTAATTAAGCGAGCCTCTAGGCAGCGGCAATTTGCATGGTAGAAGCACCACAGCAGGGCTCTTTTTTTTTTTTTTTTTTTAAAGTTAGTATTAGGAACTGGTTAAAAAAAACCCAACTTTTTTTTTGTGTCTTGCTTTTTGTCTTGCAATTACAAGCATTTGGAAAATATGACCCACAATCCCCCCATGTTTCCTAAACTTAAGATGAGACCTTCGAGAGCATTGTTCACCTTTGAGTTTAGCGCCACTAGCACAGTTTTGTCCCTTTTTCAGGAATTTTCCTTTTTTCTTACACTGAGGGACAAATAAAGTTAAAAAAAGGAAAGAAAATGAAGCAAAAGAGAGCTTCTTTACTAGCCAGTCTTGTCTGCGAGGACTGTAAGTCACCTGAGCCCTCTGTGTCAAGGCGCCGAGGGTCATTAACAGCAGTGCATGAAGGCACCGGCACATCGTCCCATGGGGCTGACCTTCCGTGCTGTACACACTGAATTACGGGCATCAATTTGGCTGCCGCAGAGAGTAGACGGGGCCAAGAACATAAACACGTGGCACTGGTGATGCTCGAACCCTCCTGCTCCACCTGCACAGGCTGTAAATCCCACCTCATCGCACTGAGCTTCAGCATCTACGGGATTTTTTGGCAAATGGATTAGGCTGGGCTGCAGCAGCCGGCTCGCGTTGTATGTAATAAAAATACGGATGAGTAGTTGCGGCTCTGCCTTCGCAGCCCACTTCATCACACGGCCCCGGCCCAGGCTGCAGCTCAGCCCCACCAAGTCAGCACCTTTGCATTTTGGGGCGTCCTGATTTTTACTAAATGTGAGCAAGCGTGAGATTGATGCCTGCTTGTCTCTTTCCTCCCTTTTCAGGATCATTTAAAAAATCCTCATAGCCTTGTTATTTTATTCTTTTATTTCTAGAGTGTTAAAAAAGAACCAACCCTCTTGTTTGGAGGCAGGTTAAAAAAAAGGTTGACATCTCAGGTGTCTTTTTCTTCCTCCAGCAGATAGGAGCGCTCTCTTCCCAGGCTCACTGTCCTCGGCTGGGAATTTGTCCTGCCCCCAACACCAAATGTGGCCGCACCATCTCTTTTTTAAAACAAACACGCAGGCTTTCCTGGTCTCCAGATGGAGAGATTTCTCTGTGTTTTATTTCAATCTGCTTCAAAAACCATCAAGGGGGAAAAAAAAAAAAAATAAAAATCTCTTGCTCCAGCAGGGACGGGTGAGGCCACCACGGGGATGCTGCAGGAGCTGAGGTGCCGCAGAACCAGGATAGAGATGCACAAAGGGGGAAGGAGGGGTGAAATCCAGAGAGGAGTTCAGAGCGTTTGGGGAACCGCAGCGGGTGGTACCCATGGTGAAAGCCCACAGCTGGCAGTGGAGATGGGTGCGAGGGAGGGTGGAGGGGAGGCTTCCCGGGCTGGGGGGGTGAGCTCTTTGCAGCAAGTGGCAGCACTAGAAGAAGTATAACATAAATCTCTGCTCTGTTTGCCATAACCTAACTGTATTGTAGGGTTTGGGTTGGAAGGGACCTTAAAGATCATTCAGTTCCCACCCCCTGCCCTGGGCAGGGACACCTCCCACCGGTCTGGTGGTTGCTCCAAGCCCCGTCCAACGCGGCCTTCAACACCTCCAGGGATGGGGCAGCCACAGCTTCTCTGGGCAGCCTGGGCCAGGGGCTCACCACCCTCACAGCAGAGAATTTCTTCCTGAGATCTCATCTACATTTCCCCTCTCAGTTTAAAACTGTTCCCCCTCAACCTATCACTCCACTTGATCAAGAGTGTGCAAAACGTGCAAAGCAGTGATTCAGGCAATAAACGCGGGTTTCGGCAGGGAGGCAGAGTGGGAGTTGTAACGCAGCGTGGAAAGCAGGCGCTGCCTGCTCTCCTTGAGGGATACACTTTGTTAGATCAAGCAGAATTTACCCCCAGGTTTTCTAAGGGAGAAATTATCCGAGCATGAGGTGGCGAGTCATAGGATAGGAAATCCACTGGGATCGAGTGCCCCAGTCCCAGGAGTTCGATGAAGAGAAGCAACAGCTATGCATGTAACCCTAGGGATGTTCACTGAAAATAAAGCCCTGAATGGGGAGGGACAAAGAAGGTCTCCGGGGAAAAAACGCACAGGCATCATGGCACACCCGTATCTTTGATGAATAACCAGGTTATTGCACTCATGTCAGTGCTTACATCTCCCCCAGTCCCATTTCCCGCTTTCCTGTTCATTTTGTTGACCCGCTGTAGGGTCATACTGGGAATTAGCTGTTATCTCCTTCCAGAATTGAGATCTTGGCCTTTTTATCTGTTTTACACAGCACCTAGCACACTACCGGGCACTCTAGTAATTAAGACCCAACTAATCATGGTATAAATCAAGTAAATAAGTACTTGTCAACAGGTCATCGGGACTTGTGTGTCTCTCGGGCAAAGCCGTGCTCATGGAGGTCAACCCAGCCAAAGGGCCCAACTCCTCCAAGGCGGGCGAGGGCACGTGACGGAGCAGCCCTGCCAGTGTCCCATCTCCCACCCATGCCCACCTCTGCCCGCCAAAATCTTTTGGGACTTTTGCTGATTTTTTTTTGTGGCAGTAAAAAAAAATAAAAATATCAAGGTATTAAATGATAAGAATATGTTAATTATTGTCACAGACTCCAAATTAAGGCACTCGTGAGTTTTCTCTCCAATTGAAAAGAAAAGCAGGTGGTTTCCAAATAGTCACTGAACTGCATAGTTAAAGATGTTAAGTAAAAACTCTCGCTCATTCAGAAAGTGGAAATATTGAGGGAAATAGTAAGACAAAACAATATTTCCATTATACTGCTGTTTAACCCCAACGATGAATGAAAAATGCATCTGATCTTGGGAGTAGAGTCTTATTGTCAACCAGGGACTATTTTTTCCATGATTCTAGTGTCAGGATACCCAACTGATACATGAGTGTTACAGGATAACTAAAGGGTCACTAATTCAATTTAAATTCATTTCAATTAATCACTGTGATTAATTAATTTATTAGCTAGGAATTCATTGTGAATTGGTGGAGAACATGAAGAGAGTGGGAAAGGAACTGCAAACATGGAAATGTAGTCTCTCTGACAAAGTCGAAAGGCAAAAATGAGCTGAAGCGTTTTTTGAGCGTATATAAAATTTCTGTGTCATAAAAAAAAAATAAAATCAGAGTAACAAATGTGCAGCACTTTAATGTCAGATTTGACTGTCATTGGAACTGTTCACAAGTAGTGTGGACAATCTAAGTTGTACTTAATTTTCTAAGTATGATATATAACCATTAGGATAATTTAGAAAACACATCACCAGAACCTGGGCTGAAGAGGGAAGAAAGGGAACATCTTTGGAAGGTCCAAGTGGGATTTTTCAAGTGAACGCTATTCCAATATCTTGCAACAAACAGGAAGAAGTGAGGTCTGTTACACATCTTTCACAGCCTATATATAAACCAGCCTCAAGAATATTTACCTGAACAGATATATACAGGGTTTTTTTAATATCCTTAAAAAAGTAATATTTGCTTGATCTATGACACAATGAACGTCTCTACAGGGAAACTTACCATAGGCATAATAAAATATTCAAGACGTCATAAAAGATAACACGAGAGCAGTGTTTGGTCTTGGTAAAACACATTTAGGATGACTGCAATGTATGGATACAGCTTCGTTCAAGAAAGGAGTTGTGCATATTTAAAGGTACTTACAAAGCTGGTCTTCTCCTTTCCTTGACATGGGCATGTTTCCTAACCGGGTGAGTAGAAAATCACGGACACCATGCATTGCTAAAGGAAGGCTATGCCGATCTGTTTTCTACGTCTGTGTTGCAATGATGGGATAGTCTCTTCTAACTCCTATGGCTCATAAGTGAAAAGAGGTGTAGATTTCAGCCTATGGGTGTTGAAGGGCAATTTCAAGGACTCCATGTTTAATGAATTCATAGGATTCAGCTCCCCTTCTTTGTCTGTCTGAACAGATTTTGATATATTCTCTATAGAACCGAAATGGTTTTAATTACTTCGGGTCTATAGCCATGCTAAGATGCTACTCTTTTGGTAAAAGTTTAACAGCAAAGATTACCAGCGTTAGTCTGCATCCTTCTCATTTAAAATCCCTCTGTGTGCATTGTGAAATGGGTGACTTTAAGCATCTGTGGAGGAAAATAATTACCGCGCCACTACATATCGCTGGATGCGTTCAGCAGCTGCTTTCGTACAAACTCGGGGCAACGAGGTCATTCGCAAAACGAGCTGGGTCTTTGAAAAGGCTGTGGGGTGGCTCCGATGCAACAGATGTTTACCTTCAGAGAGAGTTGTCACCCACCTCAAGACCAGGTTTTCAAAGCAGTATGTGGGACACAACCGCTCGGATGTGCCCGTTGATGGTGGCAGTGGTGCTCACCCGGTTCGCACTGCTTTGTGAGCCGTAGCTGCTCTTGCCCTGATTAGTTCACGGTGATGGATATAGAAAGTTACAAAAATGCAACTAGAAAAGTTTTTATGTCTTCCAAATGCGCAAATGAATCTATATTTTTATGGGAACTCAACTGAAATTTCTCAATACCAGCTGTTGCATTCTAGGGTAATTCAGCTGGTTTTACGCGAGTCTCTTTGCTCATAACTAAAAGATAATGGACTATAGACAAGTGTACTATAAATGGGAAGAAAAAAGTCACAAAGAAAAATTGTTTCCCAGGATGTCTGAAAAGAAATATGCAAATTAAGTCTATGACTAGAAAATGAGTGAGTTTTCTATTAAAAATACCCTCTGTCATTGTAGCTATTATATTATGAAGAACCAAGTGACTTCAGTGCTACTAAATATTTAACGAGAGAAACCAACAATTTCTAGAAGTGTTGCTGCCTCCTATGGGAATAACCGTAACTAATTCTCTGCCCCCGAAGAGCAGATTTTGCATATTGCGCCCAAGCTGACCGCACTCCCCAGCTGCTGAAAGACTAATGCCCCCTACTCAACAGAATTTTTTACAAACTTTGACTCTGCTCCCTCAGCGTTTCCTGGCTTTTACCCGCTCTAATGGCCTGGATATTTCATGCCAAATTTCTCAAATACAATCACACAAATATGCATTAGAAGAGGGGGGACTCCTAACATCGCCTTCAGTAGTTCCAAGAGCAAAATCAGGCGCAGAAGAAAGCAAGCTGACAGTTACTATTTCTGTTATGCCTCCTCCTGAAATCGCATCCGCAAACCCTCCCAAAGGCATCCTGCAGAGAAAACTGATCAGTTTTCATTAAATCGTTTTCCTAGGTTGCTGTGGGTTGAAAACTGCTCTCTGATGCTTAGTTTCCCTCATCATCCAAAGGTGAATTTTAACTGCAGTCGTCGCTTCTGTAGCCTCTCCGTGTTGGGGTGGGGTAGTCAGCACCGCTAACGGGCAAGGTATACAGGAAAGAAAACTGATGGCTTGAACATAACGTAAAAGCTCCTCAGTATGGAAACTCAAAATCGGTTTTGTCCTACAGAATCACTAGGTTTCGTGGCTTCTACGATATCTCAGTGGAGATATTATTCGCTTCCCAGCATTTTTCTCATAACCACAAATCATACCCCCAAATAAAAAATATCCCTTCAAAACCACTTCCTAATAGCAGAGCATACCTTATATTAGAAAACTTGCAAGTAGACCAGTGTTGTACCATGAAGCCTATACAGGGTTTTTTTGTTTTTGCTTTTTTTTTTTTTCCCAGTGTAAAAATATACAATGCTACTGCTTATTTGTTGCAGTGTAAAGGTCCAACCGGTACTTGCCTGCCAAAGGCTCTACTGCTATTGCCCTTTCATACCTCTCCAACCCAGACCACTGTGTTACCCCTCCTTACACCTGAAACCTCACAACGTAACGTATTTTGCCTCCCATTTATAACAAACAATGAATCTTTAGCTGGTGTAACGAGATACTGTCCAAATAATCCACTGTCTTTCATAATTCTGTTGTAGTTGCTCCAGGGCCAGTCTTTGGATGTGAGTGGGTCCTTTAAATTCTTCAGTACATTCATTTTCCCCGTTGACAGCTCTACAAAAAGCACATCTGTTTGCAAATGTGAAGTAGCATATATATAGTACTGATTGCCTTCAGTGAAAGAGGGCTGAAATGTCAGATCAGATACGCGTATGTTTGTTTGTAAGTCATAAATCAACTTGATTTCCCCTCGGACAGTGAGAGCCTGGACTTTGATCCTGCCACTGTCTTCATCCGCACTGACCAAATAGCGTCCGTCCGGTGAGATGTAAGGTGTGCCCGACACGTCGCTGTTGGGGCCAATGACGGCATCGGTAACGCTGTCAATAATGAGCTGCGGTGACACAGCCCCCGACCTATTCCTCCTACACTGGACAAAGAAGTAACCGCCCAGGTGGGTATACGCCATGGTCTGCGGTACGCAGCTATGGTTTTTGAAGCTGATAGTCTTGATGTGGGTCACAGTTTCCAGGTCAATTTTGTGAACTGCAGATTTTGATTTGTTAAAGATGAAGCCAAACCTGAAATAGAAAACATGACACTCAAGTCATCTCTGGAGACGTGGTGATATGCTTGAGAAAAGACCAAAGTCAGCAGAACTGGGAAACTCTATCCTGTTGGTTTCGTAAGCGTGTGCAATAATGTTGTCTCTTTTCTGTAAGAAATCTCTCTCGTTTTAGTGCTTCTAAAACGTGCTAAAAGGAGGTATATATTTCTGTTAAAATTAGCAACCTGATCCTGGAAGCCTGAATAAATGCTTGGGTACTTGAATAACATCTTCACGAGCTAAAGCCTTTTATTGGGAAGACCAATTTACAATAGGAATGATATCAAGACTTGCGTGTTTTCTAGGCCAGTGTTGACCAGTTTTGTATTTAATGTGCTTCAGGTCTACAGAGATGTAATTCAATACATACTCAAGACTTCTTCAATGTCAAAATAGAAAACTGTTCAAAATAAAGCATATTCCCTGCCAGGTTGGGGCCAGAGAGGAACTTTGAGCTGTATGCATAACCACTGAGTGAAGACCATGTCCCACCTCATCTCCTAAATTATAGCACCAGAGGGTAGCTGTGATGTGTGTTTGCTACCCGTTGGTGCCTGGGGACCACTGCGGGAGCTGGCAAGGCCGAGGTATAGAGGAGACTGTATTAAGCACCGTCCTGACAGCCCAGGGAAGGTGTAAAACATTTCTCGAGGAACAGAACCAGCCAGGGCGCGCTGAAGGAAAGGCGTCTTTGTTTTCTGTCTCAAGAGAGGGCAGACAACAGTGAACAGAAAATAAATGTTCTGTAAAAGATATATGCTGCAGCACATCTGACCTTTGCTGAAGACAAGAAAAGGTCAAGAATAGCCAAGAAAGGTTTCTTGCTTAATTTGAGAGGGAGCCCATAGAAACAGCCTGTTTGTGTTCCCCTGGATTCACGGGTCACTGATACTGACTTACGAAAACTAATTTTACATCGAGTATCTTTTCATCCATTCAATGCAGACACAAGGAAATGAAGTGAGCGCTTAGTTTTGTATCTCTTCCCCGAAAGATGTAAAATTGCTTTGTGCAATGTGGAGGACAACGTGTTTGCGTGCAGATAATATATATTTTGCTTAAAACACTGGATTTCCTTCTTCATTCTTAATCCATCTGTCAATGAGACACTCAGCAATGATTTCACTTCTAAAGAACGAGCCAATGTAGTGTATGATCCCATGAAAATCACTGGGCTAAGCCTTTCATTTTCCCATTATACTTACATCCATTAGAGACTTCAGAAAATATCTGCAGTGGAGATTCGGAGTGCACTGTGTGTGTGGAAATTGGATATGACACTTGTATTTCTCCTGGATGAATGCATTTTAAGTACACTTTAAAAAATGCTTTCCCTTACAGCAGTTTTTTTCCCAAGCCTTCCTTAATACTTGCCCAAATGCCTGAAGAAGTTAAAAAATGGTTCTTATCATAAACTTTAATTTAAAAAAGTGGGTCAGAATGTGTTTTATGCACACACAGCTGCAGAAGAGACGCAGCGCTTGCATGAAATCTGTGATCTGAAATCTCAAAGAAAACCTTGCACTTAGAGAGTTTTTAATAGACAACAATCTACCCTGGGAACTAATAAAAATGAATACATTCCTAGATATCCATCTGAAATAACAGGCAGCTGAAATACATATGCAGGAACATTTGCATACAAATATTTTTTGGCTCGTGGAAGAGACTGCTTAAATATTCACCTTCCTGGGAAATGCTGGTATTGCCATTTATTGTTTCTGAGTGGCGAATTTAGAACATGATCTCAGTAAGTCTCATTAGACTGTGAGCAATTATTTTTCTGTGCTGAGGGTGAGAGAGAACGGACAAAGATCTGGCCCTGAACAAATGAAACAGAAATTAGGCACAGCATTCTCTGCTTTGCACATGGAAAACTATACACAATTATCTGCATTTAATATTTCTTAGGGAAGATTATCTGTATACAGACGATTAATCACACTGAAGCAAAAAGACAATAAAACAAAAAAAAGAAAAGTGTAATTGCTCCTCCTTCCTGTCTCTGAACCCAGACCATACCTTCTCATCTCAGGCTTTAACATTCAGCAGAGTCATCTACTGATGGCACTACTATTAGTCATAGCAATATTTTGAAAGCAAACTGGAAAAATGAGGTAAGGAAAAATTAAGAACGACAGCCATGAAGTACGTCTCATTATTTTGTGTTTCACGAAGCAAAGTTATTTATTTTGGATCAGATTCAACCCATAATCACTTAAGTGTGACCTCCCTGTCCTCGGTGTTCACTGCAGGGAACCTAAGATTAATGTGAGGAGTCGCATTATGATTTTTTGAGTGTTTAACTTAGTTAAACTATACTGGAGACAGAAGACGGTTAAACAGTTGTTATGTTGTAACATGGTAAGAATAGTATAAATTGCTGTGCAGTTATCATCGATTTTGATAATGTTAATGGGAGGCTTCCTGCGCCTGCTGGGAAGCAGCCAGTAGTACTGCAAGTTATTAGTATGTTAGTTATACAATCTCATTAACCACGACATCACATTAACATTCAAAACCGATGGTTCATAGAGGTGGTTTTTTTTAATATGCAGCGCATACCATTTTTCTGCGCAAATCATACACCTCACACAGAGATCCAATATTTGAACAAGTTGGAAACACGTGGAAGAGCCATGCTTTATGCTGCAGGCAGAATAAACCTTTACCACTTCAGGCAATAAATCTTTGACATAGGTTTCTGCCCAGATCCATAAAGCGGTTTTGAGGCAGGAAACGCATCTTTCTGGCCATGAAAGTCCTGGCACAAACAAGCCAGGGCAGCGTGTCACACTTTGCTGCAAGGAGGCATGGCTGACCAAGCTGAGGTCTGAACGCCCAGGCATGGTCTAAAGGAAGTCCAGGTTTGTTTTTTTGCCGTTTCATTCATTTGCTGAATAACTATTGGTAATTTGCTCAACCAGTTCTCCATTTCATATGTGAAAATGGGGATGAGAGTAGTTCGCTTGAACTTCATTCATTCACATTTGTAAAGCGCTGTAAGGTTCTCAGAAGGATGCCCACTAGAAGAAAGCAGCATGGTCACTGTTGCTATTCATTAAGATAATTTCTTACCTAACGTGATTAATAATAAGATTTGTGGGTGGTATAAAAAAATCATCCACTCCTTCAAACGGCGCGCGGATAACATGCTGATCCTCCCCTGCGCTTGCCTCTGGTATTACCTACAATAAACACACACAAGGCTGAGTACAGGAAAAGCAGCGAGGGAGGCAGAAAGGTAAATACAGATTACAGAGTCACGCATGGTACCGAGTGGCTTTTTCCCAGGGATGTAGTAGACTCCGATTGATTAATGACTTCAAAATATTGTTTGGTGTAGCTGTCTTGAAAAAGGTGTGCTAATAAATAGTATTTGAGGCTTGACATTTGTAAGGTAAGCACACAACTTGACTTTCATAAGATGTTTATATCTCGAGAAAGAGCAGTCATGCAGGAGCTGAAGTAGCATGACAACACTAAGACCGTAATAATTTATTCCTCACTGTCTAAAACAAACATTTATTTCATGGTTATATTTACTAATCTCACTTAAATGCACAGCGATAATTTACCAGCTTGAAGGATCACACACTAACTCACGGCAGTTAATTACCACTTTAAAGGAGAAGGACCGTTCATCCATCCACCGCACCAGATAAAGTTCAGGGAGGAGCAGAGAGAGGCCCTTTGACCGTCCCCTCTGTGCTGTCCTCCAGCACAGCGCACGCCTCCCTGGCTGTGGGAACTCAGCTCCTCCACCGCTCCGGAAAAGGAGAGGTAGTTTTCGATAATTAAAGGTTTTGATAAATAAGTTTTCAATAATGAATATGTTAAATACTCAAATTGTTTGCTCAGTTCAAGATGACTTTAGCCCATTCATTAGGAACTTCTGCTGCTCTAATGTGCAACAGCAGTTGCTTCGAATTTATAGCTACGCAATTCATTAAGGAAATGCTAAAACCCCACAAGGTTTAGTTCAGGCAGCTGTTCTGGTCATGCCATTTAGGCTTAGGCGTCTCCCAATTAGACTGCTCAAGAGAGATGCCCACTCTCGCACAGTGCTTTCACAAGGCCAGACATTTGCTTCCCAGAAGCCAGTAATGGCTGAACACCAGCATCCCATTAGTCGGCTGCACGAGCTGTTTGATAAATCCCCAACTTCCAAAGAACGAGTGGAAATTTAGATCAACCTCTGCAGCAGCATCTTGGTTAAAAAAGATAATTTATCGCATGTCTGCAACTAACCACTGAAGGTTTTAAGAACGAACTTTGCCAAATTAGTCACTGCCCACCTTTTGGGAAAGAAGGTCAGAAAAAAGAAAAGATCTGCTGATGCTGATGCTAATCTCGTTCTCTGCATGTGTAACCGCACTTCATAAAGATAACAGAAAGGACTATCTGAGAGCTGGAGCGTTATAACAAGTTTCCAACTGTGCAGATGGTATGCTCTTCTTAATAATCACATCCTTGCGCCATCTCTCCTTTAATTACAGAAACCTCTCACAGATGGATGGAAGAAATTAAGTCAGAAAGGGTAAAGAGAGCCCATTTTGTCTCCTTATATCCTGTACAGGGAACTGCTCGTACACAGGTGAGACAAGCTGCCTCAGAAATCTTCGTTTATTTGCCCCCATTCTGTTTCTGGTGTCTTTTCCTGAAAATGCCCATGTTGAGTTGCTGGTCCATTCTTCATTCTCCAAAGCCTGCAGGCTGTGGCCATTATCTCGGATTGAGCATGTGGCTGGTTGGGATGGCTCGCACCAACTTCGTGGGGCAGCACCTCCAGCGAAGCCTTGGGCAGCCCCACAACTAACGTGGCCTCCAGATTTGTAGGTTTTAGGTCAGAATGCACAGCCAGCCGCCTTCTCTGCCTGCTGAGGAATGCTTTAATGTAGACTTAGAAGCAAACGTTTCTGGCAGAAGTATTCACATGACACCTATGTTTCCAGAAAGGTTGGGCAGCAAGTGCCAGAAAATAACTACTAGAGAAGGGTATGTCTGGATGGATCAAATCAGCTCTGGTCTCAACTCTGTCACATGACATACAGCAGCAGCAAAATGCCCAATTTGATGCCAACACTTAAGTGTTTCTGTACCATCAACAGAAGAGTGAATCCTCCAGGGCAATCTAGAAACAAAAGCTAATTTAGTTGTCCAAACCTATGAGCATTACTGTGCCCCAATATCACTGCGGGTCTGATGGTGCTTGCCATGGGGAAGCTCCAGGGACCTCACTGGCACCCCTCCAGCAGAATCACTGACACCCAATAACAGAACTTGTCCCTGAGGTTTTACTTTTGCTGTTTATGCTTTTTTTCATACCCTAGAGAGCTCTCTTCTGCATTTTGCTATGAAAGGAACACCTCTACCACATTATGCTCCATCATCATCCAAAAGGAGGCTGAAGGCTTATGAGAGACAAGTGACAAAATGAGTTTAAGGAAAATAAGTAGCTATTTAGTGCACTGTCAGAAAACCTGGACTTCTGTGTGGAAGACAGAAAGAGGTAAATGTCTTTACCAACTGGAGAACACGGGCGTTTTGCCCAACACGTACCAAGGGTGCTAGGCTAGTAATCCTGAAAGAGTTAAGAATCTTGAGGCACTGTACAATTCATTCACCTTTTAATGCTTCTGGGGGTATGCAATACCCCCAAATTCTTCGCAGACAGAAAAATTCGCAGGTCATCATAATGTCTGAGAAGGGTGTGCTGCAGCTCTGCAGCGAACACACACTTAGGCCGTACCTTAGACTTACTCTTGAATGTGATGCCCAGCCTGACTTGTGCCTCCGATGAAACGCTCCCAATAACCTGAAGAGTAAGATTTCTAGGCGGAAAGTATGCTCTTCATGGCTTCTTGGCACCCACTGCTTTTAGACCTCAATCAAGATAAAAAGAAGCTGCACTCACGCAGGGTGTACAAATGACCTGGAGCATCGCAGGCTCGTACTGCTCGCAGTCAGCTGCCAGCCCTTGCTGTATGACTTTACGGCACTTGGCTCTGTCATCAGCCTTAAAACAAAACAGACCTTGGCGACAAAGCAGTCCTGCTGCCAGCCTACGGCACAGTCATTGCTCAAAAACAAATTAAACAGCAGGAAAAATATGTGAGGATGGATGGAGGAGGGACGAATAAAACGCACTAGATATGCAAATGAAAGAGCAGCTTTATATCCAGACCATTAAATGCTGTTAATTACCTGCAACCAACCAGCCACCAGCTTGCTACCGATGATGCCAACCCAAGGAAGGGCAAAGGCTCAGCGTGAAAGGACTTACCTGCAGCGTGGGTGAGGACTTCCGCATGTCACCCCAGCTAAGCACCCAGACTTGGTCGTGGGACTTGTCATAGTGCAATTTGGTTGGTAACGGGTCAACATCCAAGGACTTAAAAAAACCAGAGAGAGGTATTTACACAGCGACTCAAATGCACATGACAAATAGTGCATTAGTTTATTGCAGACATCCCCATGTACCACCGTTACACCCATTTATGCAGCTCTGCACAATTACCTTCAAATCAATTGGGGGATGAGCAGCAGCACAAGCACTAGAAAAATCTGACTGCTCAGTGCCATTTTCCGGCCAGACGTCACTCCATCTTATGCTGTTACTTATTGCCAGTAGATCAGGGGCCAATTTCTGCTTGAATTATACCCACACCAGTTCATTCTTCCCAAACCGCTTATAACCGAGGTCAGGCAGTAGCTCAGTGAGTGTAAGCCAGAAATTCGTTCTAGCATTATTTTACCATGCTAGCTGCAAGCCTGGCTGCAGATGCAGTTCCGAGATGATGATATGCAGCCTGTAGAGGAGTTTTTTCCTACCAGTGAAGTTACAGTGTGACCCCATGGCTGAAAGCAACACAGGCCCAACTTTTTAGTGATGTCAGCAGATCCACTGGGCAAAGATCTACTTTTTTTGTCCCATACCAAAGTCTTTTGCCATCACTGAATAGTGCATTCCCCTTGTAAGTACCTGCACGGCTTTCTGAGTCTGGATATCAATTATCATTACTCTATTCTGCTTAGGCTGTGTCACGTAAATGTACTTGTCTCTGACATTGACTGCTGAAGCCCAGAGGCAGGACTGAGCGCCTTCACCTTCCACTCTAGGACAGATCTCTTCCTGGGGAAAGAAAAAAGAAGAGGAGAAAAGGTTTAGTTTCTACAAGTTCAGGGCCTGGAGCAGGAAGAAGCTTAGCCTTGAAAACTATAGAAAAAATTTCCACGGGGATTCCATTAGGATGATTTTTTACCCTCTTCTTTCCTGGAAAGCATGAAATAATTATTTTATCAGGTAGCACACTGCAACCTGGGCTCTACCCAGTGACATTAAACAGCTGGATCTTCTGCAAACTCACATTGAATTTAAGTAACCAACAGTCTATGGATCTATATTTTGAAGTATACCATGGTTCATCAAGACTTGCAGTGCTGTCAGCATTTATTAGCAATAGAAAACGTGCTTTGAAAATACAGAGATTTACATTAATTGAATCACAGCTTTATATTTTTCATTAAGTCTTCACTTTCAGTTCAGAAGAGTGTGATCCAAGATGCTTGTGCTCAGTGAAACAGCAGCAAAAGGGTCCTACAGCTATTGCTCCAACACAGAAACTTCTCCTCTTCAAACGGAACCAAATCCTGTTGCTTTGGACCAAATCCTGTTCACAACTGCCTGATACCATATTTTGTCTCTGATCCTCCACTCACTCAGTCCTGTGCAGAACTGGTATTAGCTTTAGAGGGAGCTCACAGGCACCCTAAGTTTGAAAAGTCACATGCGATCTCACCAACAAGTCTCTGAACCTTGGCTACTCTTCGTCGCTATTCCTTCTGTCAAGTTGCTTTATGTGAAAGAGGATTTGTGTGGGACCAGGCTGGGGTGTGGAAATGAGGGTAAAACTAAGTGAACACATATGTATTTCAGTGAGCACAACTGGTGGTTTTAAATCTTGCTAATTCAACAGCCAGGTCACTTTAAGTAATGGCACAACCTCCCTAAGGGGAGAACAATTAGAGCAGCGGAACTTGTTTGGGGAAAGAGGAAGTACAAGCAAAAGTAATGCCAACACCTGGTCTGTATCAGAGTGATGGTTGTGGATAAAAAGATTTCACCTCTAAGTAGCTCAGCTCTGTCAGCTCAGTACCTTGGTGGAGACCATGTGTAACGGCTGAAGCTACAAGACTCAACAGCTTGACTGCATTTTCCTTCCGGGTCCTTCAGCCAGGCTGGGGATCTACGTTACTGCAAGCTAAAACACGCTACAAAAGCCAACCTCAGGATTCCAGCATCTGTTCAAGCTGCCCAGCACCTGTCAGTCTCCAAACTGCCCTCCTCATCCTCGTCTGAGTGCTGGGGCCTGGGCTCTCACAACACGGCATTCACTCAAACCAACAGGAGCAGGGAAAGGTCACTGGCCTTTCTGCTCTACCTGCTTTTGTGTGTGCCCTCTAATAGCAAATGAAGAAATCTTTGTTGTAGAAACCCTCCTCAAGTTGCAGGCTGGTGTCACAGTCTATGCAGCAAACACTCAACACACTAAAAGCGAAAGGGGAGGAAATAAAAATCAATCTTCCCTTTACCAAGGCAAAAGGCCCTGTGATATCTGTAGGAAACCTTTAGACGTCTCTCTGAAAGGCAGACAAGTAATGACGTTAAAAATACCTTTTATGCCCACCACCGTGCTGACATTATTTCCTTAAGTGCCCTCTCTCCCTTATTCTTTTCAAGGTGTTTCTCCAGAACCACCTCCTCAATATTTACAGGTCTTTGGAAAAGAAACACAAGACTTCTGTCTTTGAGTAGCAAGAGCTCAAGTGCAGTTTAATAATATTAAGCCCATGATAAGGACCAGTCTTGGGGTGAGCATCACCCTGGATTTCTACTAAGGTATATTAAAATCTAGTGAAAAACCCCAATATCAACTAGAAAGTTATTAAGATTTAAAAAATACTGAATACAGACTCACAAGATCTTGACCCACAGCAGCAGAGCCTGACACAGCCTACAGGGCTCATGATAGTGATTCTCGCCTTTTATTCCTCCCAAAATTGACAGCAAGGCTGAGTCCTTTTCTTCAGAAGGGAGCTACATTCTCAGCTTCCCCTGTAAACTGAGCCTTCAGAAAAACCCTAAATAAAGGAGTGACTAAGAAAGCATTTCTGGATGTATTTCCGCACCTGTATTTTATGAGATTTGATAGTTTTGTGAGTTTTCATATGATGTGTGTTACCACAGAAGAGTACACAACGCAGGGCGCTGAAAACATTGGCCTCACAGGGCCTCCGGGCTCGTGTTATCCCACTTGCCATGTTGAGCTGCACTGCGTACGAGCCGGTGCTTGACGTTCACTGACACTTGAACAAATTTTCCTTGTGATTTCCTAGAGCAAGCATTAGGTAAACTCAGTGCTGGCAGAAAATGCCGGACAGCAAAGAAGGACGACGCGGGTCTTTGGTTCAGCAGCAGAAGATGCAGAGGATCGGCATGGCACAACCATCTTCTGTGCATTCTCACCCACCTCCCTGCTGTGGTTGAACCTGGGAAACTACTTCTAAAGAGCAGAAAGGAGCCCACTCCTTTGCCCCTGGAGCCATCAGTAAGAGGGACCAGTTAGCACCAGTGAGTGATGTCTCCACCTCTCTGCTATTGACTTCTGTACTTTCCCTACAGCCCGGTTACAACTTTTGGGCATGGATACGTAAATAGGTCAAACAGGACAAGTGACAGTCTTTGCCTACATTTTGACATGATAACTAGTCAGATTCTCTGCAGCATGTTGGTAATCCTCCATGCCAGTCTTATACGTGGTTCCCTTAATTTTCAAGAGGAGAAGATGAGATACCTCAGGGATGCCACGTGAAGCCCACCAAGCCCCAACATCACTGTGTCAAATGGGTCCTTTAGCCATAACAACCTTTGAAGAGATGAAGAAAAAGTTTCCCAGCTGTCGGCGGTAGCTGCTGGGTTTAGGACTTACATAGCTTGTGAAAATCCTCTCTTCGGGCCTGATGTGTCTCCGGATTTCACATTCGTTTGGCTGAAGGACTGTGATCCCATCATCAGAAAAGACATAGAACATATTCCCAACACTCAGGCCTTGAAGGGGGATAAAGCAAAAGGAATAGGATTTTTTTTGTATGCATCCATAGCTGTTAGGACTTTTCTTAAGAACTCCCCCTCCTCCCCCAACAAACAAAATCTGCCTTACATAAAAGTTGGTCATTTGGATGCAGTCGGTGCATTCACAAAATCAAATTTCATGTCACAACAAGGGCTTCAAGGAGTGAAGAGGTACAGACACATTCAAAAATGCGTTGCCTTGGTGGCGGCAGTTGTACACAAGTAACTATATTCAGATCTCGTGCATAGGTACCAAAGTGGGATTCGATTACAAGAAGCCCCTGCATCGCATTGTTAACTCCCTCAGATTATGACGTTATTTTTCCTATGATTTCATTAAAAATAGCTTGCTAATAACTTGAGAACTGAGAGAGAAGTTTTAATTAAAATTAATCTGAAGGTTGTCCTGTTACAGGTAACTTGACTTCTTGTAACTGTGATGAAAAATGGAAGCGCTTAACGTCTGTTCCATGAATGAAAATACATATATTTCTCTATTTTCTTAAACTATCTGCATGAACTAACTATAGCCACCAAAACAAATACATTTTTGAAATCTTGCAAACTGTAATTCACAAATGTGGAGTAGTTCAGCATCGCAATAGCACTCATTTATCCAACTGGGGCATTCCAGGAGATTTGGAAAACTGGCTGTCTGTCATTGCTTTGCTGTTAGGAGATTGTATTTTATCATTTCTGTCATGCAGAAATGCCTTAAACCACTGATAATTTAGTTGTTCTTCAGCTACATGCAATTGCACTAACAAGCAACTTTAAGAAATGCTCAGGATCTTTTCAAATGCTCTAGTCAGAAAGATCCAAACATCATTTCATCTTTTCCATACCACCACCGAGAAGTGTTTGCAATGACCACCATCACCCCCAGTGATGTTGATAGTGTACTTCTCTGCCATCGATATGGTGACGTGACAATGTGTAATTTCTATTTAATTACATTTTACCCATGGAGAAATAAGGTCCCGGTTCTACAGATCTGAACAATGTTCAGTGTTACGGTTCCCTCGGCTGGTCCTGTGGTGGCAGCTCTAAACACTGCTCACATCTACAGAGTTTCTCACGTCTCTTAAGTGTTTGCAGGATCGAGGCCTAAATCATCGTAGGAAAACTTCACAGTAAAAACATGTATAATTTGGATAAATGCATTTTTGGAAAATTTTGTAAAATACAAAAGATTTAGTAAGGCTAGAAGGTTTTTTTTGGTGCTAAAAAACCCTCTTTTCGTGCCAAATAAGTGGCTTCAGAGTACAGCGTCTCAGCACGTGGTGTTTGCTGTACTGACAACGTTCAAGCTGAGTCTCTCTAAACCACAGAAATACCCCAGTTAGGGCATCAGGCGGGGACAGGAGTCGTGATCCTGAAATGTGATGCCACAGTGAGGGATCATGCACGTAGAAAAAAAGAGCTACTCAACTTCCATCGAGAGCTAAGTTATCTTTATGGACTAAGGGCTGATTTTTTATGAGTATATTGTTAAAACGTTTCATTCGGGCACTTTGGACCAAAATCCGCGCTCACAGCATGCACACAACTCCCACCTGCTTCAATGGGATTTGAGTGAATACATCAGAGGGCAGAATTTGACCCTGGCTGGAATGAGTGCACATATTTTCATGAGTCAAGGATTTTAATCCTAAGAAGTGGAAATAGGCAGGCAACAAATTATGACCATTGTGAAGATGCTTATTATTATTTTCATGCACGGTAGTAGCGTGATTTCATCTAATGATCCGATTACAATGAGAGTGTATTTCCAAACTAAGGCCTTAATTAGTCACAAAAATACTTTGACAATACTTTTACCCCAGTAAAAGGTTTAGAATTACTGACTTGGCAAGTCACACCACTTATTTTATAGTAAAATGAGTGCAAGTTTTTCTGCTAACTGGTTAAAATATCATACAAATTACTAATAACATTCAGGTACTCTCTTTTTAAAGTTTACCAATTTAAATTAAAATACTTTCTCAGAGAGTAATCTTCACGCTGATTTTTAGACAAAGCAGGATTTTAACAGACAAACTGTCTTTTATTGTGACTTACGAAGCATTTGCCAAGTCTTGACTGGGGTACATCTCTAAACAGTCTCATGGACATCGGTAAAACAGACTCCACTCTTGATCATGCTGCTGCAACTCCTCGGTCTGGGGAGTTGTTTCAGTAGAGAGGTGGGCGATGGAGAATTTTTGCTCAGTTGCATTATTTATACCAGTGAGGCAGGCACTAGATTGCGAATTGGGGGACTAATGAGGAGGGGTTTTCTTTTTTCCCCTTTTTAATGGAAGACATTTCAAGCTGGATGTTCAAAAACTAAAGGCTTTATAAAAGGCAACATTTTGTATAACAAAAACCCTAATATAACAAAAACCCCATTAAGAACGGGGAGGGTCTCCTAAAAATAACAGTTCTTATTTGAACCATTCCAGCTGAAGTTGACTCTAATATCTCTTTTTTTCAAAAACTTCACCTAATGACAATAAGAGTTATCTTTATTTGAGGAATAGTCTCCATCTGAGCGTACATTTGTATTTCCCTCCTTTGAGATCAAAGGGCAAATTTGTCACCGCGGAATACTCTCTTCTGATCTGATACTTGAATAATTTTCCTCAATTTAATCTAAACGCTTGGAGGTATTTTAGAACTTAAATGTGGTAACAAAAAGGCTTTCAGCTTTTTAAGCGCATACGTTCATGATGATTGCCCGCTGGCACGATATGCTCCCTTTATCCAGGCATAAAGAAAGCAACACTCACTGCAAAAATGAACACTGGCATGAAAACAAATCTCTACCTTACATTTGGGCTACTCCTAATTTTCTCTGTACAAAATTAAAAAGTAATTTGTACATTGCACAACACAATTGCACAACTGCATCCAGTTCCATGTTTAACTGGCTGGTCACGCTACGTGCACTCATTTCTCGAGGTTTTATTTGTGCATGGTCTGCGAAAGCTTTTGAGAACAGACTGATAGACTGACTTTTAAAATGACCAACTACTTGTGTGAAAACTTTGACTTGCAGCAAAAGCTTGTTCTATGCAATATTCTGTCTAGGCATTTTCCCAATAGCTTCAGTTACTACAGACCTTCTGGGCACAAAGATGTGACCGTTTTAGAGGAGCTCAAGTCTACCAATCCATTTGTTAATATTACTACTTACGCATAAGTTTTCCTTTTAATAGTATTTAAAGAATACGTTAGAATGTAAAAACAAAAATACCATTCCTCTCTTCCAGCTTTCTCTGCGCCAATATTTCACATGCTGAAGTGTGTTCGATGGATTCTTTGTCTAAAATGAATGTGTCGATCAAATGCTAAGAACAAGACAGGCAGGGGAATAAACCTGCTCTAAAGATACTGAATTGTTTTGGAACATCAATAGTAAATCTGCTTTTACTGCCCATGTTTTCCTTGTATATTGCTTATACTTTTATTTAAAATGTGCAAGGTTGATAAGCAGTAAGCCCATATTGTTTGGCAGAATTATAAAAAGACCTTCCGCATCCAACTTCTTAGTTGTTCTTTAAATATTACTATACTTCTACATCTGGTAGGGTTATCCAACTACTTGCTTTAAAAAGGAGCATAAGGGATGCAGCATATAAACAGCCACGTAGCATCATGCAGATGATGCTGGACTGATTAGATGCACTAGAGATTTCACTTCCAAGCAGAAGGGAAATAGCAATTCTTAGTGCCCATAATGCCATTTACAGGAACATCAGCATTAAAGAGATGCTCTCCATTGCCATGCACCAGGCACTTGCAGGTGGTGTATTTGGGAAGAAGTGCTGGAGTGTTGTCTTAGGCAGTTCCACCACATCTCATGACCTCCATCAGCTCAGTCTGCTGCGTGTACGCATCTGCAGCCAACAGCGGGACAGCAGGTATGCATCGGGTGTTTGCATATCTGGCCAAGCTAGCACCGGTCACTAAGGGCCGGCTCTTTCCTTCTGCCCCTAAAATCCTTTGGGTCAAGCCACAGCAAACCAGAAAGCTCCAAGCCAAGGGCATGAAGCACAACTGTCATTTTGGGTACCTGGAGGCACTATTTATGAAAGGGTCTTTGTGGCCCCCAAAGGCAGAGTGGGCTTGCAGCCCTTCCTGGAGGAACAACGGCAGGAAAGGGGGAGTTGCAGTGGGCTGGGGGACATGGTTGAGACCAGTTTGGATGTGCACACAGAACTTCCCTACAAGACTGGAAGGACACCACGGTCCCAGCCTCCTCATACGCAATTGGAAGACGTACGAACTGCTTATGCCTGAACTTCAGTCCAAGAACCTTCCTCCAGTGAGCGGATACTCTGCTCTCAGTCCCTAGGAGCCCAAAGCCCGGAGGCTCCCCATCCATGCACCTGGGAACCGTACCACAGAGGCAGATGGACGAGCTGCTTGAGATCTCCTTGGGTCTTTGCACGATGCGTCTTACTGTGCATTTTGGAAACTATGACAGCAGAAGCATGCACAAAATCAAACAAATTTTCATTTCTAGTGCCTCCATAATATCTTTGAGTCAATTAGCTGTTTAGGATGGGGTTTTGTTCTAATTTGGCTTCCAAGATACACAGATGTTGACCTTGTGCAGGGCACACTATATATTTGATCAAACTAGAGATCTTAACTGCCAATTAAACCAAAGAGAAATGGGGCAACCTTTACCCTGCATCGATTTAAATGATAGAGGGAAGCAAAACCTGTTGTGTTTTTTTTTTTTTGCCTAACAGTCAAGAACACAATTTTTGTTGCTCACCTAGTAAACATCAATACTTGCTACTGAGGAGGAAGAGCTTGAATTGCTCGCTTAAAAATGCAGAGTATTGAATTTGTGTCTTACTCGTTCAATTAAGGTAATTTGGGAGCACTTCTGACACTAGTGCAATTGTTAATGCAGCTTGAGAATCTCAGGCTACTCACGTTGGCGGGAGTTTATATAAAATTCACATTTTTATATATTTTATGGTCACCTATTATTTCATAGTGGGAAAATGTAAGAAGTTATGGGTACGGTTTATATTATGAGAGTGACATTTCTTATTTGAGTAGTTTAGCTTTTAAATGTCTGGTCTGTACTTAATCTGGTAACTGCGAAAGTTGATAGAGTTAGTGGCAAGTCAGTGGAGAATGGCCCATCATGGAATTATTAAAGCAGACAAGCACATTATCACTACGACAAAAGAACTTTACTGCAGTACCTTCCTCTCGCCACAGTATGTTTGCAACTGCAGCATCAGAAAATTGGGGAAGCCAGAAAATAATCAGGAAAAGAAAAAAAACAACAAAACAATGTCAAAATTTTCATCGTAGCAAGTAACTGAATTAATACTCATGTTTACATGAACTGTTTAATTTGTGAAAACTCCGTAACATTCATTCAAATAAAATATCAGGAAAGACAGATATTGCTAAATGCATTTGCTCCTTCTAGAGGCAATTCTGAAACTCTGACATGGGAAAAATCCTCGTTGAAATGAAGCCAACTTTAGCCTGTGCAAAGATCAAAGTCTTAGTAAAGAGAAGATGTTATCTTCAAATGTAATTGGAGGTATGGTACAGGTTGTGATTTTCCGTACAGGTTCAATAAGCAAACATGACATCTTTCAGAAGCCTGAGACTGGCAGTTACGGCAGCTACACACTTTGCTGCATTTCTTCTTGGAATGTCACGAAGCTACATTCTCTTTTAGGATTCAAACACTCTTTGAAAGTACAGCTGTATTCGAGTTTCTGGTTAAGATACATCCAATTATTTCTCAACATACTGTAATTTCCCTTGCTCAAGTATTCAAGGGAAAACGAGCAATATTAACAATAGTACATAAATCTACTTAATGAGGAATAGAATGTATTTTCCAAAGAATCGCCACAAGAGCCCATATTTATGGCTAACTTAGTTTTCAATTCTTGCTCTAAACAGCCAGAAAAGTCGCAAAAATCCCATTTGCACCTAGCCTTTTAGTATCTCCATGAACCGAAGCAATCTCCCAAGTAGTTAAGACAGTGGAATTAGGAACGATCAGGCCTCTGGGAGCTTTTCCATTGGGGCAACTAATCACCTGTTTCATTAATTGTGTTTCGGGGATGGTGCGGTCAAGATAACAGTGCCGCATTCCTACGGGAGACATGCAGCTAGGAGTTGCTGGGAGAATATTTGTCTTTGAAGTGGAAGATAATTTCACACCAAGGGAAACCTATTTTGCTAGTTAATGATGTAAATACAGGTAAAATAAATAATTCAATGAGAACATTTTTCAAGCATCTAAATATTTGAGAACTTAGACTCGTAACTGCCTTTAAAAGAAGTTTCATATAGAAATCAATGAAATTTATCTTCTGAAACTGCATATAATTCAACAAAGCATTAGGTTTTGGATTCTTTTATATCTAAAACTATTGCCAATTTGTTGCTTTAGTAAAGATGCCACCCGTACCACACCCAGTACACTTCTGCCACATGAAAGGCACAATCATCTGGGATGAGGAGATTTTACCTTCCCCGTGTGATTCCTTCCCAAAACAGAATCCAAGCCTCTGATCAAAGTGCAGACAAAATTGTCATTACCTTACAAGTGAGAGTCCAACATACCACATGCAATGGACTGAACTATTAAATTTCACGTATACCACTACATTTAAAAACACTTTAAAGAAAGAAATAGATGGAAAATTAAGCTTACGGGTCTTCCTTGCTGAATCTTCTATGAAAAGTGAAGATATGTCCTCATCCACTCCCACCTCATTTTTAGCAATGCAGGTATAGGCACCCGTGTCTTCATATCGAACGCTACTGATATGAAGTTCACTTCCGTTTGCTGTAAGAAAGACACCCATAAACAGTGTTCCTCACTGCTGCTAATTGCTTTAACTGCCCTTAATTGCCTTCCATTGTTGTGGCCGCCCAGCAAGAACCCATCAGGGTGGCTTCACCGCACAACATTTTCCTGTGCATTACTAGAGGTATTTGGGAGATCCTCATGAGAGCTGATGTTCTGCTTCTTTCCATTAGCACATACACACTCTGAGACAGAAACGAATAAAGAACAATCCCAAGTGCAAACAATAAATTACATTCCATTTATTTCATCTTGTTCAAAAAAAAAAAAAGCTTTGGCTTTAGCGGAGAAAAATTAACTTCAATTTTGCAAACTGTTTTTCATCAGATCACCAAAAACTTGGGCTTGGGAGGGGTCTCTCTACAGTTCCTCCTATCCTTTTGATTTCTGGAGGAGGACTGTTGCCTAAAACCTTTGGAAGATTTTGAGATATCGCACCCAACCGTGCAGGGATATCTGTGTTGCCAGACTGGGGGGTGTGCGGGGAGGTTTTTAATATTTTTTACACAGAAAATTGCAAACAAACGTTTTTGCCTTCCATTGTGTCTGTTGCACCCTCATTTGAACAGGGACCAGCAGGAGTCTAGAGCCCAACTCCCTCTGCAGAGACGGGTGGGAGAAGACAGAACCACAGCCTGATTCTCAGCTGACTTGCATCCAATGTAGTGCTTATACCTGAACAAATAATTTAATGCATTTTCTCTTTGGATTTGCGCAGCTGCACACAAAAGACAAGGCAGTGGAGAACCGGGCACACTGTCTTTTAACATAACAGCGTTACCACTTATATCAATCAATACTGCATTTCCCGAGAGATTCACGGGAGAAAAAGATAAAAAGAAAGAACAGGGGGTTTTGTAACATGATTTCCAACAACCGTGGCTTAGCGAAAGTACAAGAACTTCTAGTTTAAAGTGCAAAATAATCCTCCTTAATCCCCGTCTACAATACTTTAATTAATCAAAATTCTGTTCTTACCTAGGAGTGTTAGTTGTTTGGATAGTTTTGGCATGATATCAATGCCGTTCTTTAGCCAGGTAATTCGGGGATTAGGGATGCCTTCGGCGTGACATTTGAGGCTCGCTGACACGCCAGGCTCCTGCGCCTGTGTTTCAGGGTAGACGCGAATCACCGGTGGCACTGCGGGAAACAAGGAATCGGTGACTTCAAACTCACCCGCCAGGTGCCACCCCTTGTCGGTGGCTCAAGAGCCACTGCCTTCAAACGGCGCCGCAGAAGAGGTCTGATCCGAGAACCCATGAGTTAACCAATGTCCCGGCTTTCCGTGCACGCTACAGTAATGATTTTCCTACAGCTCAACTTTGGGAGGCAGAAAACAGAAAATAATAATAGAAAAGAGTAAACTAATAAACCAACGCAAGGGAGCAACCTTGCTAGCTGATGTATTCAGACTGGTTTTGCTGCTTCTTGCTTTCTTTCATTAAGTGATTGATTGATCTTAAGTAAAGTTGGATTAAAACCTAAGGCGGCTACTCACATGTTTAAAAATTAAAGTATAAACTCCAAACCTTCACTGAATCTAGTAAGGAAGGAATTCGAGTTCTTGCCTATTAGAAGTAGTCAATATTAATTAATTAAATATCCATCAGGAAATAGCCTGTATATCCACTACCTGGTGTTCTGATCAAATGAAGTGTTTATAAGTTACTTCTCTTTTTTTCTGAGAGGCTTTCAAAAACGTGACTTACCTTTTTTCAGGAAGGCCCCTCTGAACTATTGAATATACTCAATATTCAGAATTACTAATTATGTTACAATTTCAGACAAGTGCATTGATTTTCAATCACGTTGCCTTCATTGCTCAAATCAACAAGGCTTAATATCACCCATTAACTACTTCTTAACAATTTAGTCACATACTTTAAAGAGAATTTGCAATATAGCAATATTGGTGAAAAAAAGCAGTGGGACTCTCCTGCCTTTTGCCTCAAGGGACATAATAAAAGGAAATGAGAGGATGTGCCGTATCACGGCTGATTGTATTTGAAGGGTGGTCATGGACTACTGCGTTTCATAGTCAAGTGGTCAACTTTTCTACCAGATTAAGAGATTTTGGGACTCATGATGTAACTGTTGAAAGGCGTAGGGTTTTGTAAAACCACAATCAGAGTCAAATGTGGATGCGATATGTGGGGGATGAACTTCTTCCTCAAGGAAAATGAATAACCTCTGCTAGCACTAGTGGAGGATTGAGGAAAATTTGTGGGGTTTTTTAGAAAGTGTGAATGCGACAACAACAAACTTCCACTGGAGATCACTGGCTTAAGGTACTTAAATCACTGCAGTGTTTTTATATAGTCCATCATTAGGTTCCAGGACTGGTAAAATTAAATTGACTTAACAGTTGCTTTAGAATAAAATGAAATCTGTGTTTGCAGCTTGCTATGTGTCTATATATCCATATGGGGATAGTCTAAATAATTGCATTCACTAGCATACACTTTCCATCTTTCGATTTCTATTTTTTATGGGCCTTACCAGAGAGAGAGAGTTGTATTTTACTCCTGTCTTACCTACCAGCTGCCAAGTATTAACCAGAGCTGAGTCATCAGCTTGGAAGGAAATCAGCCACGACAGAAAGCCCTCAAGTCTACTTGTTTTTTATAGCTTTAAAAGCGAGAGATTGTTCAAGTGTAATCTGAGAGGAAATGCCCAGGGGCAACTGGAGAGAGAAAAAAAAAGGGGACTTCTAGCAAAGGAATGGCTCTAAATTCCACCTCTGCACCGGACGTGGATTTACTTCCTCATCCCCTATTTTCTTTACTTGCGAAGAAAAGAAAATGCGTTGTAAGATGCAGGGCAGTGAGTAAAACACCAAGTAAGAGCTTTTCAATCAGGAGGTTACCAAAAAGACAAAGTTACTTTTACTAAAATGAGTTTGCAAATTCTAAATAAAAGCATTTACTAGCTTTTTATCTTCTCTTCCTCCCATCGCTGTCAGGGCTGTGGCTCCTCCTGGCTTCAGGAGGTGCCAGATCACGCAGGAGGAGAGCAAAAAAAGCGACCTGCTGCTGGAAATGGCTGGTTCAAAGCCACCCCTGTGCTTATTTGAGAGACAGTGTCAAAGCAATTCAGGGGAATAGGACTGAGCGTTGGGAGCTTCTGATTCCTTCTGTATCTCGGAAAATTAATTTAAATTTCTCCAAGTCGGTCCCTCCAGACGCGACAGGATAAAGATAGTAATTTATGTCCACTTTGACAGAATTTTATGAAGGTCGTGCACTCAATGCTTGTCTCACCTATGATTTGCTTACTACTAGGAACATTTTTAGAACAAAATGATTTAGGAACTGAGGTCCATTGAAAGTCTATGTCCATTGAAATTCAGATTCATTGCTGAGAGGTGGTTTGTCTCCTATAAACGCATAGGAAAAAAGGTACAATACTCAAGCAAGGTAGATGCCCAAATCCTGGTGAAGTCAATGGGCAGTTAGTACTTAATGTCCCCAGGTACTTTCCTAATTCTCCAGACAGCACAAACCTGCCTCCTCCAGTCCAGAAGCAACGCTGACCCTCTCTGCCCCGTGCCAAACTCTGCTCCTGCCAGAGTACAGCCACCTGCCCGGCTCCAGGCAAGATGGAGATTCCGCAGCCAGGCTCAAGCCCTTCTCTAACATATCCCAAATGGCCAAAGACACCAGAGCAACTTTACTCCAAGTCTAGTGGTGTTTCCTCACCCACCAGCTCTTAACAGAGACGGAGACCGTCCCAGACATCACCTATTTAATGCTCTCAAAACCAGTGGGGGTTGATCAGGTTTTCTTATAATGGTTTGCTTTAGGCTTTCCTCTTCATATGGACCCTCATGTCAGCCCTCCCAATGCCTGCCACACGGATCCCGCTTCCTAGAAACAGGGCACTCCTTCACAAAGCAGAATTTACTTGCATCTTGCAGTTTTTTGCCTCATACCATGTTAGTCTGCATGTGAGTAATCCACATATTTTACCTGCAGAGGTGAAAACACAATAGATTTACAGGGCAAAAAGTAGCTCAGGGGTCCCAGACACTGAATCAATGTTCTGCAGGAAAATCAGCCTAACTTGAAATTATAGGAAGGTGTCTTTTCAAGAGTGATTAATACACAAACTGCTTGTTTTCACCTAAAAAAAATACATGTTGCACCTCCGTTCCTACTCTCTTATCATTTTCCTGCTCCTTCCATTTTTAAACTTTTTATTTCTTCTCCCTTGTCTTACATAATTCATTGCACAGCTGAATTATTGCATGCAACTGCCTTGCGATAACAGCAAACTGCAGAATGCATTTTTATTGTCCTTGCTACAAATTAATACGTTCCAAGTAAGCACATTTTACTTTAAATACTTGCAAAGATTTCAACTTCAGACTTTGGAATATATGGATTATCCTTTGCTATTTCCCTTGGTGAATATATATCATTGCTAACCATTACTGTGTCTGCAGCCAAAGGCAATATAAAAATGCTATTATCTTAAGCAAAGTAAGAAAAAAGAGGTATTCAAACGAGTAAGAGACTGGGTAGATTGCCTACTACTGCATACTGAGCAGTACCTTACTCGTGGAGCAGACCAATTCATTACAATAAAGCAGCTCAGGTGACAAAGCACACAATGAGCACAGATGGTGGTATCAAGCCCCAAAGACACACATTGCTGCTACAGGATCTAGATACTCCGAGGCTTAATACTAATTAATAGATTAATCATTTACTTGAGATGTTTTCATCTTTCCGTTTATGATTTGAAAGGAGTTTGCAGCATCATATGTTTTCTCTTGAAAAGCCACATTAAGAAAACATCTGTGTTTAAAATATCTCTCTGTTACCGGAAAATTTGTCCTATTGGACCCCTATAATTGGGCTGAGGTTCGAATGGCTTTTTAAAACTGTTTTCAAGGAATACAATTATGCTGATGTTTTCCAGAGTGCAAGGACCAAGGAAAATGATGCCCCATACTCAGCAGTCTCTTGATTTGCTAACTATCAGTTTTCAAAGTTGATTACAATTTTATGAGATTCTTTATCCTCAGCAACTCTTTTTCTTCTTGAAAGTGATAAATTGCTTTTCCTCCCTACAGTTAGTCTACACTGTACATGCTTCCCAAGCAATATCCATACATGGGAGAGAACATAATTTTCCTACTGTTTTCTACTGTTCTTGGCTGCTTCTGATCAAAGATAGCAGCACACAAGATGAATTTTGCATTCTTAAAATCTGTGCTGCCTTTCAGCGTGTTCTTTTCTTCCAAAGACATTAAGGGCCAGCTGTATAAATACACCGACTTAAATTTTACCACTGCTGTGAATCCCAAGATTGATGAGCTCAACCCAAACCTACCACATCAAATAGCACACGTAGGCTGCATTTCACGTGTGTGCTTTACGCTTCTTGCCCAGGGGACGTGAGCCAGCAGTTTGCGGCGTTCAACCTATGGTTGCCACATTTTCTGCCTAGCAGGAATCTCCTCTCTGCTTGTCAAAATGAGCATCTGGATCGACCTGTGTTACCTGCGATATCCTGAACCAGCTGGTACGAAGAGAAGCACTGCACGGCATTCAGCAGTCCAGCAAAACAAACCTTCTCCCCTTCAGACAGGCTGCTTCGCAGAGGATCTTTAGGCAAGTCTAGACCACGCAATGCCTGATGGTGAGTCAGAGAACATGGAGTTGCTTTCAGCACGGCATTGTTGGCTGGTCAAAGAGCCCTAGCGTGCACGTGGCTGGGCTGTGTGGCACAGGGACAGCAGCAGGCGGCAGTAAGGACACTGCTTGCCCACCATGGACAAGCGCGTCCCCATCTTCCAGCGGGGTTTGACTGCCATGAAGTGAATTTACTTTCCTTGGGTAAGAAAAGGAACGATCATGACAATATACTGGGATGAAAGCAAGGCTTTCTGTAAGTAAACTTTTGATAAATTTGATTAGCCTGTAATACATTCAACTAGAGCTCTGAATCCCAGAAACTTTTAATTTTGTCAAAATTGGGCTTTACATTTCCTATTTAAGCTTTTATTTCTTAATTTTCTATATCACCTAATCAATGAGCTGTTACAAGCCAGTGCTATGTTCTAAAAAGAGACAAAGGAGAAAGTGAGATAAAGAGAATACAGTATGTTGGATAAAAGCATACAAAGAGGGTGCATATAACTAGGATCAGATTCATTTAAGGAGAAAAAGGCAATAAAAGGAAAGTATTTTGTAAGATGGACTGATGGGCCTCAGCGGGAACACTAAGGCAGGGCCCAGGTGGTATAGAGAGGATCAGAGGACACTGGGAGAGTTACTGCAGCTTTGAAAACACTGAATTAACTGAAACAGTCTAAAAGCTGGGACCTGCCTGTACAGACATAGTGAGGTTGGGAAGCGTTGGGGAGAAACCCTTTTGCTTCCAGTTGGTTCTTCTTTCTCTGCTCTTTTCCAATAGAGAAACTTGGAGTTTTCTCTATTAAAAAGAAAAAAAAATCTGATCGTTTTCATAGAATAAAAACCCCTGTGTTTTTGATGTTGAAAGTGTACCAGTCCCTCCCTGGAGGAGACAGGTGAGCAGACACACTCAAGTTCTGGTTGACTTGGTTCTGTCACATTCTTTTACCATTTTAGTCGAATACAGAAGAGCAACAAAAAACCTCCCGTATTGAAGATGGAGTTTTTAGTTTGATACAGACAGACAGAGACAATCCCCAGCGCTGAACAGAGCCCATCAACTATACTTAGATTCTCAGTATCTACACTCAGCTCAGCTTGGCTCAGCTTCTCCCCTCTACTCCTGTCAACAGAAATTCCTCAATTTGTCCTTTAAGTTACTGAAAACCGAGAAGGATTTCCCGAGCCGGGCTCTGCCTTGAGAACCCCACCATGCATCTGAAGGTAAGCAATGTTGTCTTCTCGTCGGTGCTCTTGCCCCAACATCAGTTGCTGGAGAAAGCCACGACGCAGGCAGAAGGAGAGAATTTAGTGTTGCGGGCAAACAGCCAGCCACGTCAAGAACTGCAAAAACCCAGTTTTGCAAAGCCTACTGGCTAACAAGGGAGTATCAGGCGCTGGAAGACAAAGATTTCTAGACCCTGCAGTGTTTTCTAGCAAGCCTGGGTTGATACAAGAATGCATGGCATTTTTTTGCAGTATTTAGTGACTATATAGCAACATTAAAAAGCCAGCATGGAGACTGGGGTTTTTTTTTGGTGTAACAGTGTTCTTGTATTAGTAAGAAAAGCCACATGCAGCTGTGGTGTGAAACTGCCATTTAAAAAGAAAATAGGATCTTTCAACAACAAGTTAAATCTAAGTGGCAGGCATGAGTATAAAACAAATCAAGCCCTCCCCGCACTCCATCCAGCTCTCCTCTCATTCTGGTTTTAGCTTCAAAGCCTTTGGGCCTTATATTCTCAGTGATGATAAAGTCTACATTGTTGTCTGCCAACTAAACTCCATTCAGGCCTCATAATATATCACATAATATACATGGGATTAAGTTGTTAGCTTGCTTTTCTTTCAACTGCCATTCATCAAACAAATAGCACTTTGAGGAAGGAAGCCTATTTTCCCAGCTGCAGCATGCACAATCTAGTTATCCACATCGCCGAGACTTTACAGTTTACTATCTCAAAAGATGACAAATTATTATGTGGAAACATTAAGTCAGGATTCATTCAAATCAACTGGATGCTTCATCCTCTCCTCCAGGTACTTGCTGTGGGTGGGGAGCACTTACGCACGTCCAGAAGACCTGAGCTGCAGTCAAACCCAAACCCCACGTCCACCACGGTGCTTCTTAAAGTGCATAAATATCCCTTTTTACTGTTTCTCTTCGTGTCAGACTCTCTCTATTAACCTGTGTGTAGCTATCTGCTCTTACCAGTTGAAAGCTCTCCTTTGTAGAGGTTCACACACATCTAGAGAAAGAACTAAATATTAAGTTTCCTTATAATACATCCCCTGTAATAAAGTTACTGAATTTTCCTGTAGAACTTAATACTTTCATGCCAGAGTACGTCAAAATCTAGCCATAGTCAGAAATGGGTTACCCTATCTCCTATCCTGGAGATACTAACGGTCATATTAGCACGTGTAAATATGGGTTTAAAGTTGGACAATGATTTTGCTGCTGAGGAGGTGGATAATCCATGGGCTGGTCCCTCGATGAACCACCAGTTTAAGCTAATGCAATTTTAAACTAAATCCGACTGACTGAGTTTGAGGTCAGAAGAAAGATAGCAAACGCCTGAATATAAGTTCCACCAGGTGCAAATGTGGTCCAGGGGACGGAGGTGAATGATGATGCTGGAATATGGCCCATGTGGTTCTCTCACCTGTAAAATGGTTTGCCCTCATTTTGCAACCCAGTGGGCCATATCTTCAGCCAATGTAAATAGCCCTCAGTGAACCAAGCCGACTACAACAACATAATAATCTGATATATAGCTGGGAGTTAGACAGCTCGTTTTGGAAACACTGTGCTGTATTTATTTAAATATCCTGAGCTATTTCACGCAACAGAAATGATTTTCTGAACGAAGAAATTATCGGAGCAACACTTCTGTTGACAAAAGTAGTCATTAGTCTATGAGATGCTTTGAAAGACTGCTCTTAACTCTATGGAAATGTTATCGACAGCTTGTTTTACAGTTAGGATACCTGCTGAAGCCCAGGTAATTATACACATCCCCCCTTGGTACCTTTCTTTTTGATTGCCTGTGTGATAGCACGAGTGAGCAAACCCCGAGCTGCATTCGCTCTCGTACACAGGCAATTTGGTGCGTGGCTTTTCACGTCTCTGTATGCATGAGATTAACACGCAACTTTGCTTACAGGAAGGTTTTCATGGATTGTCATACGTGCCATTTACTAACCATTCACCTGAAGGATGTGGGTCTGATACAGCTCTTCATAGCCGTAGGCATGACAGGTGTAATTGCCCATGTGAATAGTTGTTACCTTGGTGATGTAGAGGGAATCGTCTTCTCCAAAATCCTGTATGTAACAAAAGACAGGAAAGGTGCCTTATTATTTGGTAAAAATATTTTAAACACCACATGAAGGGAGACTACCCGTTCCATGGTCTTGATAGCATCGCAGCTTGGGAACACAGCTTGAATATTGAACAGTAAGTTTTAAAGTTCATAAATCAACACGCAGGGAGAAAATGAGCGGCAATTTAAGAGTAAGGCAAAGTAACTCATCTGAGAACATGAACTTTTGTGCTGGTTGCTAACAAGGTGCTCTTGGAACATACAAAAGATGGCAATTTCCAGCTGTTTAATTTATGGGGGCATTTAGTATCAACCCGTTAACCTCAGATGCATAAAATGCTAACTTCTCGGTGGCTTAAGGTTTCCTTTATCTATGCTGGTTCTTAGAAAATGCACTGTAACCTTGAGACTTGATGAGAAAGAACTGAAACTGTTTGTCACTTATCTCAGACAATATACCAGGCAGGAGACAACGAAGATGACAAAAAGCATTTTCTCAAACAAACTTGTTTTGATCTGTAACTGCTTGACAAGCATCTTTCTTTATCCCCTTCATCTTCCTAGATCTGCTCTTGCATTACTTCAATTTTTGATTATAGATGGGGAGAATATGAGTCAGTACAGAGTTTTTGGCACTTGAAGACATTGTACAAGTGCCCTGCTTAGGAATTTATTTCAAATTATAGTTAACAGAATGACAGCACTGATGGGTATACGAAGCAGCTTCTCTTGTTACTCCATTAACGTTCCGACTTCTGCAGCTCCAGAACGTTTGTACTTCTGTGCAAACCCAGAAGGATACATTTAAAAAACACTTCATGAGGTTAAAGAACGATTTATCTTTAATTAGCTACATGTGTGAAGCACGCTAAACTAAACTCTGTAGAATTTCACTGCAAAAGTATGGTAAAATTCAGCTTAGAATCAGGGTGGCATGAACCCAGCACAACTGTGTGAGTGTTGAGGAGTGGTTTTGGTCGTGAAAACCCAAGGGCTCTTTTGGAAACTTCCAATATGTAGGTGGAAAGCCGGCCTGCAGCCAAGGGGAGGCTCCTACACAACGTTGTGCCAGCTGCCACCCTTGTCCAGCACGGCCGCCAGGAGAGAAATCGAAGTGCGGCACTGTAGTGTGGTCAGGAGGTGAGAACTCACAGCCAGCGTCTTCCACCATGACTTGATGGAACCTACCAGGGTGGATGGCATAAAATATGCAGAGCAAATTTGCTCTGTTGGTTGAGAGTCAAGAACTTGGGTCCCAATTTCTTTGTGATGGAGAAAGGGAACCCGTGCACAGGGGTGCTGACGCCGCTCCCTTTCCCTGCTGCACCCATAGCAGGTCAAACACTACAAGGAACCATCCTCATCCATGCCGTTACTGCCAAATCCCCTGCCAGGTGCTCAAAATGACAAGCAAAAGTTGTTTGATCATCATATGGGCTGCTTTCTAAACCAAAACCATTTGAGGCTCCTTATATCTCTCATTTTCTGCCTCTTCAGGGTGCACCTGCTTTACAGTTTGAAGCTCTCCTTTCCAGCCATGACACTGCGAACATTTTTTGAAGGAAGCTGTGATCCTGAGGCAGACTTGCAATGCCAGCTGGCATGCTTAAAGAAAAGTACAAAAGTAGCCCATCTCTTGCAGTATAGGACAGATCTGGTGCTACTTCTGTTGGCTCTTGAATCTTCTCCAGTAAATTCTGTCTGGCACGAGAGAAACATCTTCATGTCTCTCCTCTCAGTGGCAAGCCAGCACTGGCAGAGGGGAAGGGAAGTTTGGGAACGTGCCTGGTTTTTAAACATGTTACAAGGCAGACTGAGAGCAAGCACCGAGAAATACAGAGTTTGCAGGCAGCATAAGAACCCTTCCCAAAGCACAGACCTTGACCTGAGAGGGGACAAACATAACCACCCTGGTTCTGCTGTCTGCTACCCTATGGCACGTGCTGCCCCAACGGGTAAATGTACGGACGGTTATAAAGAATAAATCTATAGAGGTTCCTGAAATTCATTGTCGACATCAAAAGCATCTCAGATATCATTGACACCTTGGGTGTCCAGCAGATTTGGCATCTACACTATGGGATAAGCTGGTTAAACTACCCAATACATTTTTACAAATATCTACTCAAAAAATCCCATTTCAAGCATTTGTCTGTTTTCTGTTCAGTTAGATCTTTCCTGCCGGAAAGCAAAGATGCATGAGTAACTGCAAACAGAAAAGACATCAACCCTGTTCAAATGATATCTGCATGAGATAGAGAAAAAGCTTGCAGTGGAGGGCACTTAATATCAGTTTTTAAAGTTAATCCCAAAGCAACTCAAATTGAGTTTAGATCAATAAAAGCAGGATGGCTACTTTTATGAAATGATTTATAAGGAGTGTGGAAAAACAGGACAATAAAACCTTTTCTGGTTTAAGTATGTTGCTTCCTTTAAGATATCTCAGAAAAATGTTATGAATGCTTGGTTTGTGCTCTGTAATTGTCTTTTTATGGACGATCTGTTTTTTCCAATGCATACAAATGTATTAATATAAGTAAAGACCCTTGCAAAAACAAACTGATGCAAGATTATAGTATTATTCTCTTCCTCTCCAAATGCATTTTTCTTGTAAAGAGAAGCCTATATCGGTAAAAGCATGGTTTATGACTTTTAAAAACTATTTTCTGACTTCTAGCACTTAAAGAAGGTTATCAAATATGATTTAGCTTAACGCCGTATCATTTATGTCAGGCACAGAAGGAAATTATCTGCCCTGTATTAGAACTTGCACACACAGAGTCAATTCACAGAAGAGTACAACATTATTAAGAATGACCAATATTAGATGTGGGAAGAAAAAAGTGAGTATGAAATTTAGGTTCAATACTGAACCTTTTGTTGCTACAAAAATAATAGTGAATTCTCTAACAAATTAATGACTCTTTCCGTGTGTTTATTTATTGCAGCTCATGGTTTCTCCTTATGTTTTCCTGTGGATATAATTAGTACATTAGGATTTCACAGTTACATTTTATATATATGCATGCATTCTTATGCACAGGCACTTTCTGTGTATATTTTATAAGGGTATATTTGGAAGTACTGTAAAAACCTAAGCCCTAGAGCATTAGGAAATGATAAGTCTTTGATTCCTTAACAGCCTCTAACTCCATGTCTTACACTCAGCCCAGCCAGGAGTCCCGCAGCAGTGGGCAGCCCCGGTATCTGGGCTATTTCATAGAATCGGTTTGGTTGGAAGAGACCTTTAACATCACCGAGTCTAACCATTAACCTAACACTGACAAAAACAGCACTAAAAGCCATGTCCCTCAGCTCCACGTCTGCCTGTCTTTTAAATGCCTCCAGGGATGGTGACTCAGCCACATCCCTGGGCAGCCTGTTCCAATGTTTGATAACCCTTTTGGTGAAGAAATTTTTCCTAATACTCAATCTAAACCCCCCCCTGGTGCAACTGGAGGCTGGTTCCTCTTGTCCTATTGCCTGTTCCTTGGAAGAAGAGACCGACCCCCACCTCACTGAACCTCCTTTCCCCCACCCCTCCATACCGCTCTGCCACTGGGAGCTTTTAGGAGCTGCTCAGGTCCATCTCTTGCCACTGCATTAACCGGGATGCCAGTTAATGCTGACAGAGAGCTCAGCTGCTGGTTTGGTTTGCTGGTCCTCGACAGGGTGCAGCACCGTAGCGCTGCGTACAATTTTAACAAGCTGAGTTGGAACTGCAGGCCAATAAGGACCTCCTTGCCCCTCAAAAACGCCTATCAGGCAAGTGGGGAGCTCTTTGAATAAAAGCTCTCAGAAACTGTTTGGCACAAAACGTATTTATGGAGGTCAGAACCTGAGCTCCATCCTTCCATCCAAACACACATGCATAAGCTTGCTGGGAGAACTGGCAGGGGAGAGGATGGGGTGGGCAGAGGGAACGGGAAGAATTCACGCTGGAAAAAGGCAGAGGAAACGTTTCATGTGCTTTGACGTCTTTCAGATGGCTTTTGCTTGCAAAGCCAGGTTTCCAAGTCACCAGGAGCCTGAAAGCAGTCAAAGGGAACCATAAACACCTATAAGAATGATGTAACTTAATTCTTTTCTCCCTAAAAGTATCCCACCTTTAAAGCAGAGTATCTCAGGGCTGTCCAGGAGCTGCAGCGAGTGCTGCGTCGCCCCAGAGCTGGGACTGCCCACTCCTAACCCCAGCAATGCCCGACACGGACTGAAAAGGCATTTTTATGTATCATCCCATGAAAAAGGATAGACAAGCAGGAGAAAGGCAAAAAAGTAACTCCTGGGACATAGTTTTCCTCCTTGACCAGGGAAGGTGAATTTTCTTGTGAAGAGGAAGAAACAGAGGTGATGAAAATGTCTGAACAAAAGGCAGAAACCATTCTAACCCCACAAAGTGATGAGCCTTGCATCAAAGCGGCCAGATAAGGATACGGTGTTCATCACCTCTATTTTATGAATTTCATTACAAAACAATCTTACAGGTTCTGGTAAAAAAAAAAAAAAAAATTCAGGAAGCTATGCTTCTAATTTCTCATAATTGATAAGGTCGACTAGTGGCAGATGATAAATTGACTTTTCCGGCAGTTTGTCTCATGTTTTCTCTCCCTTTTTCAAATAAAAAGTTCTCTGCCCTTCGTGAGCTTCTTTTATGTCTTGCAGTTACCCTTCAAATAAAGGATTGATTAAGTTTTAACTTCTCAAGATTAAAAAAATGCACCACCCTGCATTTTAAATTGACAACAGCTCAGTAATCTAAAAAATAAAATAAAAAAGTTACTACTGCACTCAGTCAATTCCAAAAAATAACAAAGCAGATCCTAGAAAATGGATATGTACTTTTTTTTGTATTGTATTTCCTTTCCATCACTACTGATTACCCAAGGCATCGGTCTCTCCAAACAGAGGATTTTTCATATTTATTTATCCCATTCCTCCCTTCTAATGCATTCCCTGCTCATGCAATCTGCCACGGCTTGGAGACACCGCGCTTAGAAATGTGTAAAACATTGCATATTGCTTGTAAATCTTGTTCCCATTCTGTCTCAAGTGAAATCCAATATGTGACTGTAACGCCACAAATCTCCTGCTCTGACCCCCAGGGACGCAGCCAGCGTCCCCTTAACCCACGTTAAGCCGGGGCGACGCCGCAGGGTGCGGGGGCACCGGCCGCCCGCTTTTTTTACCCCTTTCAGATGCTTCTTCATGAAACTTTCTAACACATCCTGGGGTTGTTCCAGAACAGAAACATATTTAAGACCCGCTAAATTTTTGTCTAGATTTTGTTTGCCAGGAAGTTTGAAGGGGAATTAGGAAAGAGTAGGTTCAGGCTTATTATTTTTTAGGATAGCTTGCAGTTACTTGAGAAAAAAAAAAACCCTTGCTGTATAGCTATAAATAGGAAGAAGAATCGGAAAAACAAGTCCCAGTGACACAAAACCAGACGATCTCCCCCTCTCTCCAGCTATCGGCAAATGCAGGCACACACCACGCCGCAGTACAGGACGGTGGGGTACACACTCCCCGGGCGGCCCATCCGACTTTAAACCTACACAGTGATTTTAAACGACCTCAGTTAGATACTGAATGCTCCTAATACACACTGGGGTGAGTCCCAACGATGGTCGATACCCCCTCACCATGCTGACTGAAAATTGTTCATAGCAGAAGTAATGACAGAGGGAACGGACCTCCCCCAGTGGTTTCTTCTCTTAGAAACCGGTTGCTGTGATTTCTTTCTAAATAATAATAATAATAATAATAATAATAATAATAATAATAATAATAATAATAATAATAATAATAATAATAATAATAATAATAATAATTCACTTCCCTTTTAAACCCTTCCCTTTCAGCCCTTTCTGCCAAGCCCAGGGAAGCTGGGAGCCTTCCCCATGTGGTTTCAGCGCCCACTGACAAAGCCACTCCCGGCACTGGGGCTAGCTGGTGTCACTGGTTTTCCACTAGACGAAGAGAAACGCCATCACAATTTCATAGTAACCAGCAGGCAACGAAAATGTATGAACTAGTTCATGCTAAAAAAGCTTGCCTGATCCTCAGAGTCCCAGAAACCTCTCTCTGATGATGTTTACGGGATCTTAAAACAAAATGTACCCAAGCGTTTAATGAGATTATTATTATGCAAAATCTACAACAATGGCTATCACTTTGAAAATGATTTCTCCTCACTAATCAAATGTCTCTGATCTTTTTTACAATAGATTCATGAGTGATTCATATAAAAATAATAAAAACTAAATTAGTCATGGGCTCTTAAATCACTTTCTTTGGTGCTTTTAATAATTCATTTCCAGAGACAAGCTGAGAACTTATGCTTCATTAATGTTATTTGTTCTTGGTTTTACACATGCTATCACTTTAGTAATTTACATGGAGAAAAATTCAGCCTTAAGCAAATGCCAGAAAACTATTGCAAACACAGTCTGATGGGGTATTAATTTATCTTTTCTTGTCTTTCTGCTCAAAGAATTTAGCACAACTTAAGACTTTGCTGGTGAGCCAAAAAAGTTCTTGACTTGAACATATGGAAATGAACTTTTTAGATAGTTGTGCAATTATAATACAGATAAAAATGGATGACTTTTACATCCTGAGAAACTCAGAGACAATACAACAAGGAAAATCAATGGTAGGTCATCCTGCTAGAGCTGTTGGAGGGGAGGAATCAGCATACCAGGGATTTAGTAAAATGGTTCTATATAATTGGATCTACTGGATTTTTCAGAAAAATGCAAAGACTGAACAGGTAAAGTACCAATCCTGGGAGGAAATTATATTCATAAACTCCAACTTTCTCCCTACAGTACAGAGGCAGATAACCGGGATTCGTGGATTTTGGTCTGTAATTCAATTATCATTTCCAACAGTCACAGCACATATGGGAGAGTACAACTGATTTCAGAGAGTCCTAATTCATCTGATTCTCAAATTTTTTTTCTAATGCAATTTTTTAAGCATGCCAAGTCTAGTTACCTTAATAATTCACAGCAGACGGGCTCACTCCTTTCTCCTTGCTCATTTTTAGAAGATTCACACTGTATTTCTAATTCTGCTTTTCTGTTATAACACCCAGACAGAGTGCATGCAATTCATCTACAGGGAGGTATACATCTCCAGAAAATGCAAGCAAAACAAAACCACCCCAGGCTGCTAAGAGTAACATCTTCTTCCCCCAAACCAGGATGTTTAGGAAGGTAAAGCCTTAAACTCCACCCGATATTCAGGGCCAGATGAACAACTCTATTGTCTCCATGAAGGTATTTCTGCATTTGCAATAATCACCCACAAACTTTGGTCTGTGACCCAAAAATGAGCTATTACACTGAAGGCACAAGTGGATACAAGTTCTGTGATCTTCATTATGGCAAAGTGAGAGATTACATACATATATTCTGAAAATATTGTATGCGTTAATTTTTCACTTAACCTCTATTTTAGAGCCTGCAAAGACCTAAGATACTCTAAGCACCATGCAATTTCTCAAACTTTGATTTGAAAGAGAAAAAACTTGGCTTTAAACACATAACTTCCTGTAATTTACTCCTATCGCTGTATTACTGCAGCATCTGGGATGACACAGGGTTTGATCATTTTAACAGCCCAATTTCTATTAGCAGGGTATTAAGTGGGGTTATTCACACATGGTCTTTTTATTATTTAACAGTGAAACTACATTAAAAACATCAACAGGAATATATCGCCTTCATACAGCCTGTTTTAATGAGAAATCTAATCCAAGCGACTTGCACTTTAAAGGTTGGCCACTTGCTTTGGGTTTCAAATATTATACATGGAAAGACGGACGTCTAAATGAACGTGCATGAAACGTGTATTCAAGGAAGAGGCTCAGATCTTGTTAGAGCCATGAGATATACAGGGAGGTGAACCTTCCTGGGTGCACAGGTAGATGTGGAATATGAGTAATCGACAATTTAGGAGGTGGTCTGTGCCCCCCAGATTGACTCCTGCCACCTCCACATGCTCTTTGCACCGTGGACCTGGCAGAGGTTTGGTGGACAGAGATGGAGGCAGGCTTGGATTCATCTGAGTAACACACACAGATTTGTATGGGGAGGAGGAAAACCTTTTTGGAGAAGAGAATCCCTCCTTTTCCTCTAAGCCAGGACTTACACCTCCGAGCTCAGCCTCCATATCTCAGGTGCCTCTGGAGTCCTGATGACAGGAACTCCAGCAGCAAAACCCAGACTTTCTTCACATGGCCTTACCAAAGGCAAGAAGGGCTGAAGGTGAGAGGAGAGGTCTCTCCAACCAAGTTTCCTTCCCCTGACAGGAGGCAATGACAGAAGAGACATATGGGAACGCGCTGTTCTGCTCCCATCAGATGCTCCTCAGCCATTTCCCGAACCAGAGACTTTGCCCTCATGCTGAACAGCTTCTCCCCTCAACCCTGGACTTGTCTGATCTTCAACCCACCTGCCTTTCAGCCTGCGTGACATCTCAACGCTACAATACAAAACTAAAAACGCATGAAGCTGCTGAAGGGGGTCTTTTGGACAGGAACATTCAAGACTTCTTTGAGAATTTGGCACGTGGACTTCTTACCAGACATTTCTCCAGGTACTTTGTGCAAGATGAGCTGATTGGTACACACAAGTGACAGTAATACACAGATGACATACTGCATTTTGTTAACTCGTGGGAGAACTTTTTAAGGGCAAGTATTGATTTTTCATCAAACAAGGAGACCGACAAGTCATAAAGTAGCTGCAGAGCACTCTCCCTCCCGTGCCTTTAATCCCCTTCTGCATCAGCAGAAATGAAGAAACCTGTAGTTCAATGATGTGTAATGAAAAGCTTATTTTTGAACCAATATCTCACATAGATTTGAGTTAAAGTGTACAGATTAATATGAAATGAATAATGAAAGACACTCATGAATTTATGTCATAGCTACCTGCATTACACTTGGTAATTCACCAAATTCTTATCTACCTGTATTCCATAATATTTGTTTTCTTATGATAATATTCTCTTCTGTGTTGTTTGCGTATGCTTTCACCATGCTGATGGAGGATAAACTTTTGTTTATAAATTTTGTTTATAAATGTACGTATGTTTCTCTGGAGATAATGTCAAAGCACGTGAAACAATATCCTATAAATAGTGTATAAATATATTTGACTCCACGAGGAGTTTATTATATTTTCAAATTGAGGAATGCTTTCATAATCACATATTCGGGAAAACATACTGCTTGTCTAGGGGACAAAAGTCTATTATTTTGAAAGATGACACATTTTAACCACTTCACTATTTGTAGTCAGAAATCAATTTATAGCTATCACAATCTTATCAGTTTCAGCTACATTATAGTTATTTTCTGCATGGGAAAAGTTGATGTGGCTTTTTTTAAAGTATAGCTGCAAAGGGACTTCTAATGGATAAATAATGTGGATACGTAATTTATGGATAAATAATATTTTTATGCTAAAAGGAATCTTAAATGTTTGCAAGAAAAATGGTTTAATTACATGTACCATTAAGATGGCTCTTTTGCAACGGCTATGTGACAACTCATTAACAGAGTTCTTCACGGACAGGACAAGACAAATTATTATGTTGCTTATGAAAGCTTCTGATTAAAAGAGCAATGAAAAGTTATTAATATTTTGTTGCCAATCAAGATATCACATAAAAAAGATTGAAGTAATGCACTTAAACAACCAGGCTTTATAGTAATCTTCAACCTTTCAGTTCTGCACAAATTTAGGGTTATCTAGGTTTTTGTTGACCATATTTGTCACTTCTAGTATTAATCAGGAACACAGTCAATCTTCTCATATCACATTTTTCAAGAACCTGGAGAGAATAAAGCCACGAAGGACTTTTCAGCTGTGCCTCTCCCGTGCTGCTCTCACACCTTGTTGGAAGGATTCTGTTTTTTCCAGAATTGGGCTTCTATTTTCATCTGATTTCCCGAATTAGCATTTAGAAGAGAAAGAATTTAATTGAAATATAATATGAGGATTTGTCCAAGTGTGCGAATATCCTGTAGGTTTGTATGTGATTACCACTGTGCCAGGAGCAGGGAGGATTTTCTTGAAGTTAAAAAGGTACAATTAATCTCCTGTTGCACTTCCAATTAGCCAAATTGCTAACCTTATTGTGAAAAGCAGAAATGCAATCGAGTTTCTGCTTGAGGCATACTAAAAGAAAACTGAAGTAATTTAATTAACTGACTTCAAGTATATTAAGAAGCACACTGCCTTTACTTTCCTGCTGTCAATGCCTTTAAATAGATTATTGTTTAATGTGAGTTTCTGTACCCACAAGAGGCAGAAGCTTTGAACCGGCTGCTGCCACTCACCCTCACCCGTGCCACGATCGTGCATGGCTGCACCTATTTTCACGTTGCAAACCTCAAAGTCAATGTTGAAGCTACTTCCACGCTACACGTCAGTATCAACCCCAAAGACAGGCATGTTCACGCTGCAGATGAACGGGGCTCATCCCCCACCAATCCAGGACTTTTTAAACTTGTGATTAATCTAAATAAAAAGCCTGGATTTATCAGCTGAAGGACCATCTCTTCACCCCTCCTATGAACAAGGGCTTCAGACACGCAGGTGCCTGTCCTCAGTAGCCAGAGAGGGGACACAACTGAGCTCAAGAGTCCTACAGACTGTCCACAGCAGAAGAGGGAAAATAAAAGAAGGTAATCCCCAAATTGTGTCACCTCAAGTAACCAGACCAGAATACAAATGGCAATGATATATATGGAAAATAAAATCATCACAGTTTAATTAAAGATGAAAAAGGTCTGGAGGTGTTTATTAAAGAAAAAAAAGTTGATGTGCACCAGTAGCAGGTGTTATATGATGAGGTGATAGAGGTCATAAACTGACACATGAAACATTAAAATTGAGGCATAAATCCTGTTTTTCCTCCTTGTAAGAATCTCAGAGCTCTTCTTTGATATAATTTTGGGTGATATACTAGTTCAAACAGATCAAAAAGTGATTTTTTTTTTTTTTCTGTGTATTGCAATTTGTCTTGCATGGTACTGTCCTAGGGGGGGTTGAATCATTCAGGAACCGGTCAGCTTATGTGGTAGGATATAACTCGTCCTCTTAACATTTAATAACCAATGAGAATTACTTATAAGTAAACTAGAAATCCACTAGGGCCAGTGCTAAAATAGGGAAGAACTGGCATTTCAGCCTGAAAATTTACTCTTCAAAATTCTATTTAAAATAGTAGGAGTTGCAAATGAAGCCTCAGCGCCACATGCTATCTATTCTTCAAGGATGTGCTTGTAGTCAAATTCCTGGACTGTCATTTTGTGTCCAATTCAGACACATAAACTTCTAATTTTTACAGATTAATGTGATCATAACCAAAATTTCATAAAGGTAAGATAAATAACTGGAATTTTAATTATTTTTGGCCAAAAAGTTCTAACACCGCTCTCGATCCTCCAGAGTGTATGGAAATAAGTTTTCAGACCAGCTGTACCTTGCCTCTAACACCAGCTCAGTCCTGGAACCCAGCAACAAAATTGAGCCTAAAAACACATCGTCTCAGACCTATCTAGTGAATAGAATGGACAAAAGAAAAGGCTCTTCCTAGACTCTGATCACACAAAGCTGCTGAATTTGCTCACTACAGATTAAACTAAGCAGACTGGTAGCGTGTGTAATCTTTACTAAACTTAATCTGTGTCAAGGAATAGATATGTTCTGAAGAATATTTGCACAAGGCAGTACAGGCAGTAAGCTGCCAGGTCAACCACCTGCATGGCTCACCCTGCCACACTCCAACTACAGCAGGGAATGCCTGACTTTCTGCACCGCAGCTTGGCAGGTTTCCATGCATTTTTAGTGCCAGTGACCTGAAGGTCATTATTCTAATCCTGGCACTGACGGATGTCTATAAGAAATATGATCAGGTACACCGGCTTCGGGCTGGCTGTGCAATCCTGAGCATCCTCATTACGGTTCCTGTATGGTCCTGTGCCAATCCTGAGGTGGGAGCTGTGCTGGTTTCATGTTGCATTTCAATGTCATGCTCCAAACGGTGACAAGAAATGCATTTTAAAAGGGTAATACTTGCTTTGATGAAAAAAAAAAAAAAAAAAAAGAATGTTTAGATGGTTATAATTACAAAGGTTGTGCACACAGTAATCACCTATACATAGTGCACACAATTTTTCTGCTAAGGTAGAGTTAACAAATAAAGTCAACATATAACGTACTGAGTTGCAGTGCATGTTTCTGTCCTGTGTGCTGTAATTTTCATGTATTAATGCAGAAGAGTAAAACAAAGATTTTTCACATTTCAGCAATCCTGGATACACAACAATTTAGGGAGTTACAGTATTGACTGTAACAACTCTGAACTGAGTGGTTATCAAATTAACAAGAGCTGAACAAAAATATAAATCAACTCTTGCTGTAGTGTAATTAAAATAAAACCTGATTTACTGTGTACTTTAATGCAAAGAGAAATGAAGTACAGACCATAGTTTTTGTACACTACTTTCCACTCTCTCCGTAATTAAATGTTATTAATAAATGAGTAAGTTTATACCATTATTCAGGTATTGTCTTTACTACAAACTATGACTCGCACATCAGACCAGTACTGTGAATTAAGAGAGATTCATCTTCCTTCTTGCGAGGGTATTGCCACACCCTGCTGAAAAATCCCCTGTTTTAACCCAGTCCTCAGAAATAGCAGATGAGGAGACAAGAATTACCTGAAAGGCAAGTGAAACGGGAGGAACCGAGATAAAAACATATTTGATTTAGATAGAGGAGAGATTTTTATTGCCAACCATAAATGTATTGTTTCATGCTCTTGATGAACCTGTTTCTTTGTAGTGGGAATGAGATCCCTGAGGAGTTAATGGTCTGTAGAGCTGCTAGAGTCCTGGGTTGCCTGGGCTGCTGGCCATGGACCACAGGTTGCACCAAACCACTTGGGCAACAAAGGACGAAGTCGCAGTGCTACGTAAGTGCTGGGTTATTACAGTACTGAGTTTTAATTGCATAATAACACATTCCAAGTACCCCTGCTCTCAGCTGCATATACGTTGTTTTGCTTTTATTCCTGAGACATATTCACATAAAAACGAAATATCGTGCCAGCTTCCAGTTTTCCATAATAATGAGATAAAACTTGTTCCCTTAAAACCATAATCTGTTAAATGAAGTCATATTCAATGCCCTAAAAAGAAAATGACAAGACTAGTTCAGCACTTACATTGATATCCTCCAAGTCAAGGAAGTTGAGGATGACACCGTTGCGTTTCCAGATGATGGGGGGCCGCAGTGCCCCATGGATGCTGCATGTCAGAACAGTGCTCAGGCCAACTGTGATGGTGGTCACGCTGACCTTCTGGTCCTCTGGCAGGCTCAGCCGAACTACCTCTGCAAAAGGCAACACAACAGGAATAATATTGAATACTACGAAGGGAAGCTGTTCCCCTTCTCCCTGCTTTGCCTTCCTTCTTCCCTGCTCCAGGAATAACTTTGAAGGATTTTGGCATGGAGATGGATATCTATGTTGCAAAAAACCCCCGAACAATAAAGCTAAGTAAGAGACATAGCAATTGAATCTGCCCATATCTTACTTCCTGTATCATTTTCCTGAGGCACCTAGCAGTAGTTGTGGCGTTAGGACTCTAGGATGGGACCTCTGGCAAGCCTGGCAGCAATAGTTGTCTACAGAGCAGTCAACAACAGAAGGACGAACAAGGGTTTTCCTGCTTGAGACCGTCTGTGTTTGTTTCTCTAGGGAACTCCTGCCAAGGTCCTTTGAAAAGGCACAGGAATGAGTCAGGTTCTTTCCTTGAAGCAGAATTAAGGCACAAATGTTGTCACTGAAATATAAATAAACCCATTTTTAAATTGCCCAAATATCAGGAAGTTACCGAGCATGAAAACTCCTTTACCAAATGCAGCCACATATGCCATCTAAGATATAGATGTTCTTATATCCAAGGAGTGAGAATATTTCTTATATTTTATTAAATTAAAAAAGTCACTTATTTTTACTTACATGTAGCACACAAAAGAAACACCTGAGGCAGCAAGCCTTACTGAAAACCACACCAACATCCTTCTGAAACCACACCAACGTCACAACATTTCCTTCTGGCCAGTGCTCACAAGATGTGTCTGCTTATTTTACCACGTGTGGCCACACAAATAGGCAAGACATTTGATACCAGAATTACCGTGAGTGCAGATTGTCATTATTAAGCATTTCAGCAGCACTGAGCCAGCAATAGAGCAATCAGGCCACATTGTCAAAGCTGCTGCATTCACAATTTTACCATTCACATGATGGTTTTTGCTTACTCTCCTTCACAGGCTCTGCAATAAGAAAGCCTTGAAACTATATTACATATAAATGCTGAAAACTGGTCTTTCAAGGTAATGGCCCATTGAGATGAACGGGGAATGTTCACAGCACTTTGGTGTTACATTGCTTCAGCCAACTCAGTAACTCGGACTCGGGAATGAATCACGCTTTCCTGGTCACAAGGCCCCTCTTTCCTCATGCCCAACGCCTCCACTGGCATTAACCATGGTAAAACAGGGATCAGAGAGATCAACGCTGCCTCACCCAAAGCCATATGCTTTGGGAAAAAACACTTCAAGCAGTTCCAACACTATAAAATGACATATGGGGTCAGGCTGCTCCCTCCCATCGGCTGGCAAAATTACTCTTCATCCTGCTTGTTTGCTTCTCAACTCTGTCATTAGGACCCGTGCAAGATCTGCCTATCACTTACAGTGTATTTGTGTTGGTAAGATCTAAATGCTACATGCACTTGTATTGTTCTCTACAACTACCTGAAAGGAGGTTGTAGCAAGGTGGGGGTTGGTCTCTTCTCACAAGTAACAGGTGATAGGACAAGAGGAAACAGCCTCAAGTTGCACCAGGGGAGGTTTAGACTGGATATTAGGAAAAAATTCTTCACTGAAAGGGTTATCAAATATTGGAACAGACTGCCCAGGGAAGTGGTTGAGTCACCATCTCTGGAGGCATTTAAAAGACATGTAGATGAGGTCCTGAGGGACATGGGTTACTGGTGGACTTCGCAGTGCTAGGTTATGGTTGGACTCGATGATCTTAAATGTCTCTTCCAATCTAAATGATTCTATGCCTTTCTTTCAGTCCTCTGAAGAAGTGCTGACTTTCAGTGAATCCAAAGACTCGTTTTATCATGTCAGTTCACAGCTTAAGATGTGATTTTGCCTTAAAAGTTAACAGCTTTGGTGGGAAAATCTTGCACTCTTTTATGGGGCTTACATTATGGAAATGCAGGGAATAGAAATAAAAAATCTACTTTTGCAAGCATCATTTTCCATCTCTTCATACCCTCTAATGGAAAAATTGCTTCGACATCTCTTGAGTAGTAAATCTGTTAGATCTGTTCACTAAAATATTCAGTCCATTTCAGTAGCCTTGGGAAGCCTGGAAGGACTCACTCAGGTCTAGCAACTGATTGTGAACACTTAGTACAAAACTTGCTTGTGCAGCAGTACCCAAACAGCTCTGCATCCCTTCTCTTCCTGCTTCTTCCACCTAAGCAAGAAGTTAATTGAATGTGCCACAAATTGTATTCACCACTGTAGATCTGAGGCTGACTTAAGTCTGCAAAGATCAATACAGCATTGCTTTTGCGTCTGAGAGTGGTTAGCCACTCTCCCACTTATTATGCTGTTTTAGAAAGAGCACAAGCTGTTGAAAAGAAATGGTAGCTACAGTTTTGATATATGGTTGATCCAAAATAGGAATGTTTGATCAACTTACTACTGTTATTTGGGTTGCGGTGGCTCCCACAGGCATCGAATGAGAAGAGCGCCTGACACAGACCATCAAGCAGTTTCTGCGCATGAAACCTTAGAATACAAGTGGGGAGATGGAAGTAGATTGGGAAGGAGAACATTACCCACCCAAGGTCACTGAGCAGGTCAGTGGCAAAGCCCGGAATAGATAATCCATCCTTAAACGACGTCGCCCTCGGTACCTGCTGGAGGAAGGAGGTGGGAGCTGCAGCAGTTCAGCACCAGGGACAGCGCCCACGGGGGGGGCCACGCCCCATCCCACCACCCTCATCCCAGCGCCCGAGCGCGTCGTCACTTCCCCCATAAAAGAGAGCTCCTTTTTATGAATAAAATATGCGGACTGCACTTGACAGGATAAAGAACTGATAATTACAATAATTTGTAGCATGGAGTAGGGCTAATGAGGACATCTTTTCTTGAAGAGAAATGAAATAGAGGGTCATTCATTTATGAGAGAATTGTTTTTCCATCTCACTGCTGTTTTCCTTAATTCCCTCTGCTGTTTCTCGCACTGCCTTGAGTTCCCTGGCTCACGCTGGGCTCCCATCAGCTCCCTCTTCAGCAACATTTTTTGAGTGTTTTGTTGCAGTGAAATTTAAGGCTCCCTGCCCATCTTCCAAATGATACCTAAAGAGGCTTTGGTTTTACATTTAAGCAGCACACTAATGAAAAATACATTAACTTTTAATTAAGAAGACACCTTGCACAGCTGCCATTCCCGGATGAAACTTATCAGGCTAAGAGATGACTTTTTAAGTTAAAGCGTGTAATTAGTACAGACCACTTTAACAATACAAACACACTCCTTTTCTGAGTATTTCTATGGAGTATGTTTGAGGGCATATTATTAACATCTAAAAGCTTTTCTACTAATACAGGATTATTAGTCATTGCTTTATCGTTATCATTAGAAAAGATTTCATTACATAATCAGGTATATTGGGGAAGAAACAGAGATCCCCCAAGAGGATGCAAGGGCTGGTCCTTTTAAAAATCTTTTAAAAAAAACTCAGAATTTTGTACTTAAATTATAGAGCTCAGACACACTTGATGCTAGTTGGATTATGTGTACAAATTATTCAAGTCACCATAATGATTTTGTGTAGAACCTCTAGATTAAGTATTGAACACTGTTCATTTTCTTTTTAAAAACCTTTAAGAGATAAAAGGATTTTTACCACGCATATAAAACTGAACAGAACAAATGGGTAATGTTCAAAGCACGCTCACTTGCAGAATACAGGTCGGAATGGAATTTGGTCCTAAAATCAAGCAATTTTATGTTCATTTGGAAATTCTGCAGGATGATGCATGCAAAACAGCTTTCTATATTCAATAGATTCAGCTAGTATCAGTCCTAGCTGATGATATTTATCAAGTCATGTCAAACCTGGTAGTCTTCTCTGGGATTTCAGTTGAAGCAAGTCCTCAGTCTATTCCAGCTGGAAATGAAAAAAAAAAGGTTCCTGCCAAGTACTCTGCCATCAGAGAGAGATGCTATCATCAGAGAATGAGATGCTATCATTTTTGACTCAACTTTTAACGGTTCAAGACAGGTGTAAAGCCTTTGTAATAACCACCTTTAGGAAGGAATGGGTGTAACCCTGTCTTTGCATATCAGAGGCCCAGGAGTAATATTTCACTGGGTACTGCACCAAATGTAGAACAAAGTCAAGCTCACTAAAAGGTAGCCAGGACATTGCAAACTCTGGTGATGGCAGCAGCATAACGCCTGAAAACTGTGGAATTTTTCTCGCTCCCGGAATTAGGGCAGTGCCATCCTCAGACCTTCCTCCCCTGCTCATGAGGGTGAGGGATCACTCCCTGCATGCCAGTGGTCGGCACCAAGAGAGGTGCTTACTGAGGGGAAGCGTCGCTCTGTCCTGTCTCTCCCACCTTTTCTCTCCGCTATTATGTTCCGTCCAAGAGAGGCTGCGAAGCACTGTGGACCTTTGGTGACCTGGGTGTAGCCATTCTGATGTTCTTATGTTAAATTTCTTGCAATCCCAGGTCCTACAGCGACACATTTGAGAACATGAAGCCTTACTAATTCCTTTTCTTGTTAAAAATGTCAAGATACTGTCGAACATTTTCCTCGGCCCCTCCTCTGCTCCAATTTTATTTCTTAAGGTGCTAAGCTGGAGCTGCACTGCACCTTTGCAAGCTGTGCATGCTAATGCCAGCAGGTATTACTTGTTGTGCTGTTTTATCAGGGAAATCTTTTTCTCTGCTGTCATTTGCAGCCCGCCAAAGGCAATCATAATTTCACAATGAAGACGTGTATAATTGAGGTCATTATAAGGAGCAACCCAGAATGAGCATCTATGGAGAAAACCTCATTGATTTAGCACTGCGTGGAGATAATTTACATAGTAAATGTCGGTTGCCTGCCTGCCTTTGCTCATGCTACACTACATACAGAAACAGATTTCACACTTTAAAAAGTGCTTAATATTGTTAATTAGATCTTTTCCCTTAAATCTAAAGAAAATATACTTTTTAATACATTGTTGCCACCTTTAATCATCGCTACATTTGTTCATGGATATCTTGCCTTGCTAAAACAGAATATGGAGCAACTGACCCTATTGCTTAGATTCTGCTTAGGGGACAAGGCGATGCTTTTTTAATCCTGTAACTTGCTCTCAGTGAGGAGACAATGAAGTAAAACGTAGCCTTGTGTGAAGCAATGGGAGGATGACTTTCAAAGAGAGTCTCAAGCACAGATTCTTGCCCCAAATTTAACGCTCCTGAGCAAAGAGACCTTTTGTTTGTGAACGGAAGCATGGGTAACGCAGCCCTAAATACATCCTGTTTCTCCAGCAGTGGTTCAAGTCAGGATTGATTTAAGGGGATGAAAACTTTACCCTCCACTCAATTCCCTGAGTCCTGCAGCTGTGTTTAGGCACTGCATTGCATTAGTAAAATCTGTTTATTGCCTTGTGGCCCAATACTGCAGCATGAAGGTCAATGCTGATTTTAGCATGTGTTTCAATAGATAAAAAGAGTCTTCTCTAGCTGAATACGTTTTAAGGTGAGGAGCTAACTGAATCAAGAAAATCAAAACAATTAATGGATCAGAGGAAAAAACAGGATACACATTTTATAATTCTTTTTTTTCCCCCCAGTAATTTTGATGAGATGTATTTGATTTTGCATAGAGAGGGGAGAGAAATTTAAGACCCTCTTAAATCTGAGCCAACTGCAGCTAATGGACTTTAAAATGACCGTGTTATATGTGAGATGTATTTATAAACATGGAATAGAACATGAGATTTGGCCAGCCAAGAGTGACTCTGGTGATACTGTTTGGGAGACCCTGGGAAGAGAGATGGTCATCTAATTACTCACTGCAGAGAGAGATTAAAGAAATGAAGGGCAGTTCACTGTGGGTCTGGATCTGTAAAGCACTGCATAATGTGCTTATCAATTACTTGTATTAGCATGATTTAGTTTCTACCCTACTCTATAGACCAAATAAATGAATTAATAAAAACCTTAGTACACCAATCACTCCGGGTTTGCATGCCTTTGCAAACTTGTCACACCAGCTGTTTCCAGGACTATCTCCAGAAGAAACGTTACCATGCTATCACATTTTGCTGCTTATTAAGGTCCAACGAGCCAGTCTTACCTAGACATATTTGCCGTCTTCTCACCTGTCCAGAGTCAGGTGAAAGGACTATCCATCACCCAGCCCCAAAAGAAAAGTCCACTTTCTGAGCACCAACTTACAGTTACAGGAAAGCCAGTCATGCTACTAAAAATGTTTATGTTATTAATTAACAACATTAGACCTGTTAATGAACATGATTAAAGTTGTTCACAATTAATTAACCCAGAGAATTCCTACAGCTCCTGCATCAGTTCAGAGCAGGTGATCGGGATGAGGCTTCTAGCTTTATGACCTGTGAAGAACACCATCAAGAGCTGGCTCTGCCTCTGGCCACCTTTGGTGTCATCCCCCGCTGGCCTTTGTGGGACATTTTAGGAGTCTGGTTTCCCTCAAAAAGAGGTACCACAATTCAGCATTCCTCTAAGGCTTGCAAGCTTAATTAATGTGAATAATAAAACGATTTCTAAAACTAAGTAGAAATGTTCATATCTCAGCTTTATTTTGTAACTGCAATAATTCAAGTTCTTAATGTAATTTATAAATCCTCAGGACCTTGGGCATGCTACTTCAGGAAGTATTTTATTGTAAATTCTCTACTAAATTAGTAATGCTGTTTTCTAAGTCATAAAAAGGCATAATCATATTTCTAGCAGTATGAAAGAATTTAGTACCTCAAGCCCTCTTCTGTCATTACTCTTGAAGGCCACAGGCTATGACTCCCCGAGGTAGGTCCCAACCTTGCACTTGAAGCTAAAACCTGTTCTGTCATGGAATTCAGAATAAACGTGTGCAAATCACCAGCGATATTCAGCTCTGGTGTGGTGCCAGAGGACAGGACCCTGTCTCTCATCCCTGTCAAGTTGAACAACTCTTCCAGTCTGTGTGGCCATGACTTTTAGATTAAATGTAAGAGAAAAGCAGCTATTGAAACAATTACATATTACGATGCCTTTCACTTTTCTTCAGCAACTGTGTCCATAATACACTATCACTGACATATCACAGAACGGTTTGCGTTGGAAGACACCTTCAAAGATCATCTAGTCCAAGGCCCTGCCATGGGCAGAGACATCTTTCACTAGATCAGGATGCTCAAAATAGTTGATTATTTAGATAATGAGAATATGCAGACTAAAACAAAGCTTAACTTGAAGGGGAAAAAATAATCTCACATCAGAGTCTGGTCCAGCTTCTAACTAAGAGGGATTAGGACTTCACATGCAGAGAAAGCTGTCCTTGCTCCTATGAAATACCTGCATATTGTCCTGAGCCCCCTGGAAGAGTGACGAAATGCCCCCGGGGGAGGATGAGTGTTGGTTCCAGCAGTTGGGTTTGAGAGCAACCAAGGACGTTTCTTGCCCAGCTCTGTGAGCATGGATTCATATCTCTGGAACTTCAGAGATCTGGAGGATGGTACTACCTCTGAGTTGGTGTCTCAATCCCCTCCAGAGCCCACGTGGGGCCCTGGCTGGCCATGTCCCAGGATGGGGTGATTCGCTCCCAGGGAAGGCCAATTCCTCACCCTGACTATAGAGGAACTCCAGGTGAGTAACTCCAATACAGCCACCTGCACTGGAAATGTCTACACCTGGAGAGGCAAACTCTGTTCAATCAGCTGCTTAAATATTTATCTAAATTATACACAAATTCTGTCAAAAAAATCATACACATTCAAGAAGCCCAGCTTTCCCATATGAATTTGTATCAAGCACATTCACACAGCTAATGAATTTGCTAAAAATCATTTATATTGACTTTTAACCAAACACAGCTTCTTTATGTACTCTATTCTAAAGATCAATTTCTTTTCTTTTTTTTTTTTTTAAAGAAAACAAGCAACACACTTCCCATCATAAAATCCCATCACTGCCCTCCTGTTACTAATCAGAGGGAGAACATTTAGTTTGTGCAGAAAGGGATAATTCATTCATTCTTGAAAGTACATGAATAAATATAAGTTGTTCAGTGCTTAATTATCTAATCTCCTGAGGGTGGTAAGTGATGGATTCATTATGTAAATAGGCATAAGTAGTCTATTTTAGAGAACAGTTTACATAAATGCATTTGTTTTTATTTTAAATTCCTATTTCCCACAGATTGAGAGCAATGTTGATATGATTAATTTTTGATAAAATATTCCCATGTTGTGTCAACAGCATCCTGCCTAGATTGTAACAGCCACGCACTTCCCCAGTCAATTTATTAATTTGAAAAGTAAAATTGCTAATGGTCTAACAGGCTCTCAGAATTACTTCTGGCAGTCACGCCAGTTAAACATGGGACACCCAAGGTTTGTCTCTTTTTCTTAAGAAGAGTCAAAAACATACTCTAGTGTCCTTCTCTGCCTTTCTCCGAATAACTACGGAAGAGCAGTATTAAAATCTCTCACGGAACCCACATTAAAAATAAGAAAATTATGGTATTTTGGGACAGATGTGAGGTGTTACAGCTGCTCTCTGTGTTTCACACTCTCTGTCCTACTGGAATTGACAGACATAATTAGCATCAGTTGTTTCACTGCTACAAAAGCAACAGTTGTCTCTTACAAAAGGTATATTTCAGCATTTCTAGGAGTTTAAAAGTTTTTCCCAGTCCTTCAGAAATTCCTTACCTTTGAAATGGGGAACTCTTTAGCATGGGCAGGTTCTTGCAAAGCAATGAACAGCCACTACCTATATTTAAACTATGGTATTTCGGAGTTTCAGAGGACCAAAAAGCATATGAAAACACTGAACTTTTTTTTTTGTAGCTTCTGTAAGTTGCAGCAGCTGAACTGATTTATACCTGATTTCAGGCAGAAAAAGATAGCTTCTGGTGGAGGATGTGGCATGCCAAGTTTCTCCCTGGAGTGAATTTTTATGGCCGCTCTATAAACCCCCAGGGTTTATCATGGAAATACTGTCAGCCCATTAAGTCCAGTGTGACTTGTGGGAACCGCTGTAATGTGTACGTAAATTACTTCGAAAATAGAGACCAGTCAGGCCACAGGGTATTTGGGGTTCAAGAAGCATTCACATATAGTTTAAAACCACTGAGACATCAAAAATGGCTGCACCGAACTGCTCCAATCGCTCACTCTCCTTTCATTTTACTTGGAGTTCTTGGCCAGCATTATGCAATGAATGCGATACACTGAAAAATGCATGAAGCAGGAAACGAGGAGCCTGGAAAAAAGCCCCTCACTGCCTCTAAACCCCACATTACAGGTTTCTAAAAAAAAAAAAAAAAAGTAATATTTCCCAAGCATTTAAAATCAGGTGTATTTATTTCTTTCCTATTTCCACGTTTACTGTGTTCATAAACCACCAAATCAGTGACAGCATACCTTTCGAGCTGTAAATAAGCATTAGTAAAATTTTTCATGGAGCTTTCATTGCTCTTTCTAAGGATGACTGCAAATTTAGCCGTGGTGATTATACGGATTTTGCATCTTTTCTGACTGTAGCTGCGTCGATGATAGTTAATAAATGCAAGGACCCTGCTTTCCTGTGCTCACGCCGTCCCAAGCCAGAACCTCAGCGATTTCATCCCTCTCCTTCCCCTTCCACTCCAGCCACTGCCCAGTTTCGCCTCATTAAAGCCAGAGTTCAGTCTCTCTCCAAGGCTTTTTGGTGATTTTCCTTACAAACAGCTTCTCAGTATAAAACCAGAGCACATTTCATTTGGAAATTATAGTTAGATAAGCAGGAAAAAAACCAATGCAATAAAAAGCGAGTGGCTACAGGGCATACCCAGATATTTACGCCGTGCACCCCTGGCTGGACGTGGGACTCTCACAATATCGATCAGAAATGCTGCCTCCTGGGCTGCAAAGCAGGATTACGGACATAAAGATTCCAGCTATGCTGGGGCTCAGCTGAACGTGCATCTTTGAGGATGCTTTTCTCCTCATCCTGACATCGGAGCTGCCGGTCCTGCCTTGGAGGTTCAGGCTTTGGACCAATTTAATGTGTGCCGCAGGGATCTAGAGCTCTGAACTGGCACAAACGGTGCAAATTTGGCTGGGGGGGACCGTGCAAGGTTACAGCAAGGTTGCTCCGCGGCACCATTTATCCAGATAACATCTCGTATTTTAAAAATACATGAGTTGATAAAAACTTCTGCATCAGCACTCTCGTCCCCGTCCTTCCCATTTTCAAAACCACCCAACTAAAGTTTAGGAGAAAGTCGGAAATGGGCAGATGAACAGCAGCGATTTGCAAAGAAACAGGTAATTAAATAACATTTCCTTATGGAGAGGAGGGCGAAGGGAAACCGAAGAGCACCTAAAGAAAATCCCCTGGTTCATGCTATCAGCGCATCTATTGTTGTGAGCAGGTTTTCTCCCGGTTAAACCTTTTCAAGCCGAATCCCCCGCAGTTAAGAGCTTTTTAACAACCGCACAGAAAGGGCTGGGTAATTCATCAGCGCCCCTGCGCCATGCCTGGCAGGCAGCTGGGACTTTCTCACCAAAATTTGGAATCAGCATTTCAAAGCTGGCGTCGCTCCGGCGTTTCCCTGGGTTTAGTCTCCACGGGAAATTGCAGGATGGACAACAAAAGGTTTGGAAGGGACCAGCAGGGAAGAGGGAAGTCCAGGCTTCATGCGGCCACCGAGGTGGCTTCTCCCGTGGAGTGGGCACCTCTGCAGAGAGGTTCAGAGATGGGGACGAGCGGTGGTGGCGGCGGCAGGAGAAGCAGATTTAAATCCTCGCCCAGAAAGAGAGTGACCCCTGCTCTGCCTCAGTTTCTCCCAAGGGAAAGACCGCTCCAGGTCATTCTAGGAATAACACGTTTGAAAGGATTTCTCAGCAACCATGGTAATAGGGGCCACACAAATGCCCACAGGCATGTCTTGTCTGTGGATTTCTCATTAAAAACCCTTAGAGGTTCACAGATAAAACCCACATATAAAACTGAAACATAATTACACAAAAATACTTTGAAGCAGAGATTTGCAGCTACTGCTGTGAGAAACTTAAATTCCAGTAATACAAGAATGATAAATGCTGCATCCTTGAAAGTAACAGGAAAAAACAAATCATCCAGACTATCATATTAAAAGGCATATTGGAAAGCAAGATATGCTGGCAAAATCAAATGTGGCCAGTAATACTTTGTGTACTAACCGACATTAGCTTCTTGAAACTTTTAAATCTGCAGAGCAAAATGATTTATAGAAGCTGTTCTTTATCATTCAGGCTTATAGGTCTTATGTCACATAAACCCCCCTGGCATGAGAAGAACATTCAGGTTGCCCAGGGAAGCGCCTGCTGGAGAGGAGAGCGGAGCCGGCATCACTTGGGTCGCATCCCCCCCCTTCTTCATTCCATCCGCGTACACTATTTTTGCACAGAACAGACAGGGCTTATTTAGAGAGCAGCTATTCAGTATTTTGTTTTTCTTATCTTATATCCTCAACCTTATTTTCAACTATTCAAATGTACCTCTGAAAGCAGAAATGATTCATTTCTCCCTGGGTTTTTCTGTAACACCCTTCCCCGTTAAATCCACTTCAGAAACGCTCGTGAGCACCTTTGACGTGTTTGCTTTTGACGTGTTCCTGTGGCCTCAGAGAGGAATTATTCGGCACAAAATACTTTTTAGCCCCTCTGCCTCCTTTCTGCGCAGCTCCAGCCTGCCCCCAGCTCCCACCTTGCCGAGAGCCCCCGTCCTTGCTGAGCTCCAGTCGCCCCATGGACCATGCTGGATCCAGTCTCCCTTCCCCGTTGTCACAGCACAACTCTTCCCATCACCTCCAGATTCCTCACCTGCCCTCTTCACACCCCCAGGGTCCAGCAAAGGTTAATGGGGACAAAATATGCCATGGTCCTGCTCCTGGCTCTGCAGGGATGGCCTCCACCGCTTCTCATCCCAGGAATTTCTCTGCCAAAACCCTAGTTTGTGCAGACTGCACCTACGTTTGCATCTTAAAGCTCGGCTCCACTTGGGCTCCTTCTGCCCCTACAGCCCTCAGCCCATCTCTGCTCTCCCACCACGCCAGCCTCCTGCCACATGTCCTTAGTCATCCATTCCAACCAACAGTATTTAAAATAATGAGCACATTTACATTCCTTCTTCCTATGAAAATGGTCTCCTTTTTTTTTTCTTCCCTATTTTTTAATTGTTCCCCTCTCAATTTCCACCAACTGCATCTCATTATCTCTTTGTATGTGATATTAAATGGTTCTGTGCCACCCACCACCTTCTACCTATACAGGAGATTTCAGACCACAACACAGAGATTCCTCTTGTACTAATGGAATACAATCTTAGACATCGCCATTTTGGTAACGGCTGTTAAATATCGACTTTTGAGGCTGATTGCAGTAGGTACATGCCTTGTTTACGTTTAACGATCACAAATTAAAATCAGCTCAATAAACTGAACATTTGAGGAATGCACATTGCACTATATATAATGAATTATTGCTGGTTAAGTCTATAACTTAAGTACAAACACAACCTTTAAACACATATTTAATTCACAACAGCCCAGAAAGTGAGCGGGCCAAATGAAAGCCTGTTTAATGCTGAATTATTTGCCAGCATAGCCACCATATGCCCAGCGCCACAAATAACAATATTCATCACATCAAGAGTCTGGGGATAGTTTCTTTTTAAGATCTTTATCACAGTGCTCATCACAAATATTATCAACCAGATGCTCTGCTTTTTCCAAGAAACAATTCACTGAATGGGAAGAAAAACCCAGAAATTCTCTCAGACTGCAAGTCCACGTGCACATCACAGCACCAGATCACAGCAATGGCTAAAGCGATGTCGCTCCCCATCGCTGGTTCCTCCCTGAACAAGAGCCCTCCTCGCCTGTTCCAGACAGACCTTCCTCCCCCTCTATTTCTTGCACCTATGTAGAGACACAGAAACAACATCCAAAATACATTCACTCACTCACCAAAGGTCAGATACAAATCAGTACATCATAAAAAGCCACTATCTTGCGCAGAACATCAGCACCGATGGCTCAATTGCTTTTGCTAATATCTTACCTAAATAATCCCTCTGTGATAGGAAAACAGCAGAAAACAGTATTAAACTGTAGCTACTGCTCATGACGGTAACGTCAAAGTTAAAAATGTCCAACGTAAAACCTGCAGCCAGCACGTGTATTAATAAAATCAGTGGTTGGCTTGTACACGGCAGTATACATTAGCCGTCGTGTAAATCATGGCTTTGATTATGAAATGATTTTCACAAACATAACATGACATTCATTCACTAAGATATAACACATACCTGCAGGGCATTCAGTGAAAGCCTTCTGCAGTACTTTAATTGACGGATAGTCCTTTGTGACTTATATCCATTCAAAGCAATCTCAAATCCTACATTTTTAATTGGCTCAACTGTATTATTATTAATATGGGTAAACAATTAATGGTAATTTATGGAGCTATTATTTAGTTAGTCCCCACACTGGTGCAGCACCAGACACGATGCCTGAGACAAGGTTTGGTTTGTGTTTTATATATGGCTTGTGAGACACAGCACACCAAAAAGACCCAACCAGGATCAGGGATTCACGGGACAAAGCTTTGTTCAAACACGTACCAAAAAAATGGTTCATGCCCTAGGGAGCCGTGATGGAATGTGCCAGAAAACGACACGGGAAACCAAGGCAGGGTTAGATAAAATGACTTACATCGAGCAGGACAAACTTGTCTCCCTGCACGTACTGCCAAAACCTGAAAAAATGTCATAAATTATTGTGGGGAGAATCATTTATATCTTATCCCTGAATTCTACTTTCAGATGTTTTGGTGACCAGCTCAGCTACCAGTATTTGGGGTTTCTCTGTCTCTGGCAAGATCCCAGGTGCACGAGTGAGTGTTTCTGGCAGTGGTTAATCCTAGGTGGAAGGGATTTAATAAGCATTAGCTAAATTATGCTATTTCAGCCAGGTGACAGACGAATATTCTTTCGTCTTACAGTTATGCTTCATCTTTTGCCAAACCTCTAATTTCTCTATCTTTTCTACTATTTTGTCCTTTCCCCTTACTAAGGCTACCTTGAGCAAGAATGTGTGCACTTGAGAATATTGCTTCCGATCCTATAAAAAGGGCATCCCACAAATGAAAATGCCTCCAACTAGAGCCAAAGCCAAGAGACACCGCTCTTGCAGTCCAGGTCAGATCAAGGAGGACTGTAATTTTCCACCCCGGTTTCATTAGGAGCAGAGGACAGCAGTGCTCAGTGCCACGAGCCAGGCAAACCTCACCTCCAACCATGGGCCATATGAGCTTTCCAGGAAAATTCCTCCAGACGCTCTGCAAAGCGGTGGTCGGTCGGCTCATTGCAAGGGCTCACAGCACAGCAAGGGCTGTGGGCAATGCTTGATAAACCTCATCAAGGAGGTTGGAGCAGAAGTATAGGATCATGATCCCTGCTCATCTGTGCGTCTGTCCCCCCGCAACAACCCACTGACTGCACCCAAAAATGAACAACATCAGTGATGTCTCATGGTGTGCGCCAAGGACTGACTTGCCCAGGCACTTCTGTCCTTTCCCCAAGTTAAAACCATGCCTGCAATTTTAAATCCCCCCTCTGAAGCCATGGCTATCTCATTATACTTTGTGCACTGCAAATCATTAACTCTCGGTATAAATCAAGAGCAATGCTTATATAGGAAACGTCAAGGATGAAGTACTGAAGTCAGGGACATATTGTGAAAAAAGGCTCTTAATGATTCAGAGTAATATATTTCAGATGTTTGAGCAAACAATGCATTCATAAACCATAGCAGAACTGCTCCTTTCAGACTGAATGGTGCCTTTATTCCCAAGTCAGAGATAACAGTGATTGAATGAAGGAGAAAAGCCAAGGACACTAAACTAGGTAAATCAGTGCTCCCCGATATTTTCAAGCAAAGAGGTATAGAAATATTTCACGTTGACCTTCTGTAATATTGCCTGCTGTAGTGTAGAAACTTGCTTTAACTATTTTCTCCTAGCTTCTCCACTTAGCAATACCTGAGGATTTAAGTGCTCATCAAAATTTATGCCGCATGTTTAAGGCAAAAGCATGCATATCTCCTGCAGGGTTACACAGCTTGGAAGGTAAAAGTCAGGAGAGCCCTCCTTCCTAGTCTCCCATTAATAAAGGGCACAAGGGCTCCACACACCATCCGTGTACGTCCTTGAAGACCACCCTGACGAGAAGCCTGGCTGTCACGCCTGCCAGAGCACTGAAGGAAAAACCTGCACGGTTTAGTCTCTTGTGAACATGGTCTTGGGAAGACTCCAGGTCTGAAGTGGCCTCACTCCAAGACTACATGGAACATATCACTGAATCTTACAGTTTGCTGTAATGGCAGTGGGAGATGCAAACCTAGACTTGCTCTTGAGGTGTGAAATGCAGCAAATGTCCAAGAACTCAAAAGGGTATTTCATGACAGCAGAGGATGTAAGTAGTTTGATGACTAACATAGAGTGGGAGAAGTTGGCATTTGTCCAGGATGTCAAGGTTAACAACAACCCCTCTATTACAAAAAAATGTTATGGGTGAATCTTAAATGACTACAGATGGTCAGGTGTTGATTCTGCATGTCCTTTGAAAGACAGTACTGTCAGCAAAACAGTGCCTTCTAACCAAATTTTGAAGTTCAATACTCTGTCAGCAGGAAGAGTGTTGGCTCTTTAACTGACTCATCAAAATACTGTTCTTTTAGTTTCCTCTAGTGACTTTCCTTTCGAGTACTGCTCTGTGGCTGGTTCTCCAGGACAAGAATATCTGCACAATTCATAGTTAGTTTTTTTTCTCTCCCCAGTAATATTCCTTTATGGAAAGAACATAAAAATCCTTGCCTTACAGATGGTGAGCTGAAGCAGAGACAGACGTTATTTAGCTGCAGTTACACAGCATATCTGAACCAGAACCAGACACGTGCCTTATTTCTCAAGGTTACTCTTCCAGCCTCTCTGAGATTACTTTATAATCCCATTATGGGTGGAATAGCTACATATACACAGCTGCCTTCTTGGAGCCCTCATCTTAAAATGTGAGCAAGGCTTGAGTTTTCAGTGGTTGTCAAGCCTTGGCTTGACCTTGCCTTCTGCAAGGGTTTGCAGAAGGGCAGAGTGGAGACAGTTACCATCAAACCTGAAAAAACAGTCTGAGAGGAGACTGGGGGTTGGACCACTGAACTAACAGCCTAACTCCATAAGAAATGTAATCAAATGACTTTCTGCACCTTCATGCTATTACATTACACTATAAGTCACCTGAGTCGGTATTGCTGGAGTCTTTTGATCCTTGCTTGGTTCTTTGCACGAGCTCTGGACACATCCACCAGCTACCTCTCCCAAAAAAGCAAAACAGGGTGTGCCACCCCACATGCCTATAGAACTAGAACAACAAGTCACCTTCTCGGCTGTGCTTGCACCTTCCTTGCCTCTTTTCTACTTCAGCTAGAAGCGTTTCTTCATCCCCCGCTTCAGATGGAGAAGATGGCCCTGTGTCCTAGGCAGGGCACTCCCCACGCAGGTCCCGCAGCTCCACTCCTCCCGAGCTCCCTCCCAGCCTCATCACCCCAACATCACTGTCACATTCATCATCGGTCAATGCACGCAAACAGAAAATACAATAGACTAACTCATTTATTTCCACTTGTTATTGATGACCTTTCACGACTTTCATAACTCCGCCTCGCTTCTCCACTCATGAGTTATGAGGTCATCTGTAACCCAGGGAAATAAATGAAGTTTCCCATCAGCCTATTGTATATCCCCATTTATTACCTTTTTATTACCAACCTTTAAAGTTTTATCCCCTAGTATCTTGTTTTACAGTGGCATAACATTCAGATGCAGGGATGTATATGAATCAGACCAAAACGGTTCAGTTCAGCTGGGTTTCACTGAAGGAAGAGCTATGCTGACCCATAGATACAAGTGCTATTTTTTCCAAGGCATCAGACCATGCCTGAGCCTCTACAGCCAAATTATGCCAGTGCTCAGGATCTTGTGTTTGCACTAAACGAGGTACAATGTTTTCTTCTGACTAATTCACACCAAGATCATTTGTGGAACAAGGTTTGTCATAGAAATGACAAGACATATCATACAAATCATTGCTTCAGAGGTTTAGAGAAGATGTTTGTGGGTGGGCTGCTAGAGGATATGATGACTGTACAGTGTTGCATATAACAGGTTGAATAATGATCCTTTAGAACGCTTCAGCTGCAGCATTTCTATGCAACTGCAGTGCTTCTTAACAGAATCACTTTTGTCTTTGACCTGTCAGTAAAATACCAGAAGAATTAAATCAGACGGTACAGTAATCCTCAAGGTAATACTTAAATTCTTTGGCTGTGTTTATCGCAGGAGTTCCTGTTCTCCAGATGCTTTAATGACCAGTTTTGCAGCCTGTGCGCACACCTTCATGGCTGCACTGCTTCCCACGGAGGTGCTGCGGTTCCCTCAGGGCCCTCAGCTTCACAAACCACAAAATGAGCAGTGGCCAGTGCTGGCCTGGGGACAGCCCTCCTCGGGGGGAGAAGGGAGGGAGGAGGGAATGCATTTGCCAACTAAGAGCAAACTCCTTTGAAAACCTGGGGCTACATACTCCATGCTGGAGTTGGGGTGAGCATGGTACCTTCTCCATGCAACAGAAAACCACAAAGATCAAGAGGCTTCCCTCAGTCTAGAAGTAGAGCAAAGCATAAGAAAAGCTAGAGCTGTCTTCCAGAAGTTTTTTATGACACAAGAAGCTGCAGCTGCAAAAATCATCTGCTGATCAGTGTAGACAAACGTGAAATAATTAGCCCATGAGCAGAGAACCTATCGAGGGAGCAGCTGCTAATTGCTGCAGTCATGTGCAACACTCAACAGGACGTGAGTATTGATGTATTAACTTATTTATTTTGAACAGAAACCTTTGACACCATGAGAAAACAAACAAAACACCATGACTTCTCTTCTTGCTTACTGTACCTGGGTGGCCACGGCAAGCAGCAAAGTGTCACTGCCCTGTGAAACTGATACTGCAGCCCCAGAACCAGCCCAAGACCAGAAAGGTTGAGGGTAGGGCATAAATAAAGTCTTCACTAATTTAAGAAGAAAATATGAAGATTACCCACTGAAGCTTTCAAAACGGGAAAAGATTGGAGACCTGATAATACTGATATATTGCCACACTTGCAAAGAGTAAGAGACTGCTATAATAAGGAAATATGGGCAGACTGGAGAACTCAGAGCAGCTTCATAAAATAAAACAAACAGATCTTCAAAAATATTTTTTCAGGCAATTAAGTGAAGTCAAGAATATGGAGGGTGCCCTGGCGTGTTTCCAAAGGGAAGGCTAGAAAATAAATTGAAAGGACAAGAAAATTGTCTCTGAATCAGGACCAAATTCCATAGCTCATGGGACTGTTTCCACTGACTTTGTAGAAAGTCAGTTTGCTCTGAAAATACAAATGTAAATGTCATGCCCTGGACCCAAATGAAGGTTCCCTCTACCTGGAGAGCAGGGAGCTCCTCAACTCCAGTTCATGCTGAAGGACTCATTTCCCACAGCTCAGGAGAGGGGGAGAGAAGGGGCAGGGGACTTGTGCCAACCTTGAATGACGGTTGGGAGCTGATTCTAGAAACAGAACAGCAGAGACATGGTCCCCTTCCTGATGGGATGCTCAAACCTGCGTAAATCTGTCCTGGAGAAGAAATACCATGTGCTTAAATACCCACTCCTCTTCGGAACAGAAATGAGAAATATGACCCTCTGCTCTTTACGTAACAGTTTCCTACTGCAGATCACACCTGTTTTATTCGTAATGGCAAAAAATCTTTACTTAACTATCCTTTCTTTCATAACTCTTCTCGTTTTGTGAACTAACACCTTCTCAAGTAACTTTTCCCTGCAAGCCCTGGTAAGAAGTTGGGTCTAGAGGAGCTGAGCAGCAGAGTATACAGCCTGCAGAACACTTTATTGGCAGTAGGGTAGAAGTCTTTCACAATCCTTTACAGGTGAATGGGGAAAACTCAATAATGTTCACTATCATTATTGAGTATAGTTATTAGCTTTGAACATTTTCTAAAATAAGCCTGTCATTAAGACAAACGTCTTGTTAATGGTAGGAATTTCCCAACTGAAGCATTAAAAAACCTGCAGTGCCTGCATCATTAGCTGCCTCGGAAAGCTCCTCCGCTCTCTTCAGCTCCGTGTCACAACGGCCAGTGCCACCTTCTGCTCCACTCGTCTGTGCCACGTCCACCCGGAGCCTTTCCCATAGTGATTCCTACTCTCTGCAAAGCCTCTCTCATGGCTCTGTCAAGTGCTGATCCTTTCTGTCTGCATTGCAGACAAATGGGACATCTGCACTAACTTGGAGTGGAGAAGAAGAATGTTAGAAGACTAGAAGAAATGTCGCCACGTCATGACTCGCAGCACGTTAAGCTGCTTGATGTATGGAATGAAAATGGTACGATCATGGTAACTTCAACTCTATGTAAGGAGAAGCCAACAGGAAAAAACTGGGCAAACCAACATTTTTTTCTCCTGAAGATATGGTCCAATTATCTGCCAGATCTTTTCCCAGTTCTGCTCCCATCCGCTGGGATAGCTGTCCCTTAGGCCTTCCCCCAGCACTCCTCGGCTCTCTCCTCTTCCCCAGCCTGCCTGGCAGCTCCCCATCCTGCCCATAATGATGTCCTCCAAACTCTCTATTCCCATATCACAGCTCATCCTGCCTTCGTATGTTATTATTTATAACACGCCACAATGACGCTACCCAAACCCACAGAGCAGATGACTCCTGATACATGCGGTCTACAAGTTAGGACTTTGAGACTGGAGATCCCCTCCATGCTTAACAGAGAGAAAGTCAGAGGTACCTGTCTCTGACTCGTGAAGGTAGTGGAAGCCCAAAGCAACCGAAGTATTAACTTAAGCACCTCAGTTAGATGTCCTGGATTAGGTGGGATGAGGAACGGGTGCCTCGGGACATACTTGCATCACCTTTCTGTAAATAAAAGTCATGTTTTCCATTACAAAATGCAATAAAAGAAAATAAATATTTTATAAGCCTGGGGGAACCTGACTTTTTTTTTTCTCTCGTTACTAGAGTGAAGGCAGCTTTAGCCAGTGCGGTGCTCCCTGTTTCAGTACAACAGAAGTTAGTATTTTCAGTATTAGTACATGCTATCCATAGAGCCAGGTTCATACCAAGTGGTTACCAGCACGTATTGGAGGAAGGGTCAGTGTTAGGGAGAGACTACAATGATTTATTAAAATATTTAACATCTTACGTTTACAAGTCCTGATTCTTGTCTTCCAAAGTCTGGTTTTTAAGCTGACCCTGATACTCAAAATTTTAATCATGACAGGTGTCGCTGAGACTCTGCACTGTTAATAGCATCTGGAGGCAGCAAAAATCACCTTGCACTTGAAATGACCTTGGCAAAGTGACTTCTATTGAAATAACTGAGCTTCGCAGGTTCTTCTGAAAATAACAGAAATACATCTTCTGTAATGTAATTTAAGAACTAGCTACCAGGCTGAGGGCAGTTTTGATTTTATTGATATTAGTTTAGTGAACACTGTATATTGTAAAACTGATAGAGTGGGAAAATGACTTCACTGGATATCAAATTTGATGGAGCTGGTAGCTGACTGCAAACGTAAGTATGGGAACTATTACCTAAGGAGGTACTCAGTATTTCATTGTGGATTTTTTAATGTTTCATATTCAGAATAACCTAAAACAGTGGCCCTGAAAACAATAAAATATGCTTGTGTAATACCGCCATTTATGTGCAGTTACACTTCATTATCCCCGTAATCTAACATGGTGGCTCAAAAAGGAGAACATGAGCATTTTCTGAGTGATTTAGCAGGATGCTTTAATGATGTATTGAAAATGAACATTGACCCTATGTAATAGGTGCTAAACTGACACTCTTAAAGCACTCCATCCGTTTCACTCAGCCTGACTATCCTTCTTAAATCATCAGTGTGTCATTTTTATGATGCAGATCCATCTATTGAGACCATGGGACTGTGAAATGTCATAAAAAAAAGGCAGTAAGAAAAAAAATAAAATTAAGTCGCAGGTGGCAAGTATTAGCATTTCAAAAATGTTCTGTTGCATTACACGATGATTCCATCTCTGTCAAGGGGCAACAAGATCCAATTCTCACCTCAAAGAGCCTGTGCTGTTGAATGCATTAGCTCAGGGCGCGAGGAAGTCTTGTGCCAGCTGAAGGGCATTTTACAATAAAGGTAAAATATATTTAGGAGTAAATTTGATAGGATGCAAGGGTCAGCCTCCCCCTCAGATGACAAAGCCGTGATTGCTTCTTTTCTTCCCCGTTGTGTTCCTTAGCTCCCAGGCTTTTCACAAATTAAAGCCTTGAAACTTTTTGCCCGCCAGAAAAGCCAAAATAAAAGGCAGGGTGGCAAGGGAGTTAATTGTAACCCTAAAAGGTCAGGCTCTCTTGCTGGCAGGGCTCGGCCGAGTGTTTATGCAATGCAGACCAAGGACATTTTGTTATGGAAAACTGCGGTTCCCTTCAGCTTATTTCTAACTCTCCAGCTTTAAGCTGAAGTGAGATTATAAACTGAGTTAAATCCCCTGAAATCACCACCAGGCAGAGAAACACCCCGTGCAGGATGGCAAGGATTTTTAGTACTGTTTAAGGGCGTATGTGAGGCTCTGAGTGGAGCTCTAATTAAAACGTGTAATTATTCATAACGATTTCCTAGAGAGGAGCACGCTGGCACTTCAATGGTAGGGTGCCATCAGCCGTCCCCGTTTGAGGCGACTGAAGCATTCATTCTGAAACCTGCCACCACCAGCAGATCTTTGTACTTGGAGACCAAAGACACTGACTCAAATATGTAGTGAAATAATTCAGTAAATCTGACTACTTCCACCTAGAAATTTCTGTCTGTTTCCATCCTAGAGAATTCCTTGTACTGTAACGCGTGAGCACCTCAAGAACTGTGTCATCTATTTATTACACCCTGGGAAGGAGGAGAAATCCCCTTCAAAGCCAACCTGCTTGGGTTTGCAGAGGCACAGAAATTCCCATACACTACCCCAAAGCATGATTCAACCCCAATATCCTTGTCTTAATAAGTGCCACGACCCAAACATTTCCAAAGATCCCTAATAGATTTTGATTCTCAACTCCTAGAGAAAATAAAACCGAAATCTTTTGAACCCTTCGCAGGTGGTGTAGAAGTAATCTGTATCATTCCAAAGCTGCAGTTTTAAACCCCAGCATCTCTGTACAACCAAAGGTTGTAAGCATTGTATTTCTCCAAGTCGACATGATTATCTTCCATGTTCATGGAAGGTGCACCACGCTAACGAGTCCTAAATGATTACACTTTCTGCTCTGCCAGGTGGGAATTCACTATCAATGCAATTCTGGGTGGAAAATTAAAAAAGAAAATTTGGGGGGGGAAAAAGGAACATCACTGTTTAGTGACTGCTTTGTAAAATTCGGTGATGTGAAGCTTCCCAGAAGTCTGTATGATTGTAGGAATTATGGGATAACAGTTGGTCAGGATACATCCCCGCCAGGTTCTCTCTACGGACCACCTTGCTCTGCGCTCACAGAGTAAGAAAGTAACATTATCAAAGATTCATAATTTGCTCCAATTTTGGTTAATTTTTCATACGTATAGCTAATTCATAAAAAAAAATAATCTTGATTCCAAGTGCAGCACAACTGTCAAGTTTAAATCCAATACTGCAAAACACCCAATATTAGAGCTTCACATGGTAGCGGTAATAATAAGATTTTTTATATTTTTTTCTGTAGCATGGGCTAAACACTGGACATTTCTCTAATCTTGGTACTGAAAGCTGCTGAGCAATTCCCACTGTGGCTTCCTGAAAGCAAATAAAAAAGACAAATCCATTTTCAGCAGGTTCCTGGCATGGAGCATTTCAGCTTGAAAGGATTCAGTTTGGCAAAGGCGTAAGAACTGGAAATAAGAGCTCTCTATGGAAGGCATCGAGCGGAGGCTACCCAGGCACGTAGCCCCACGCCACCACTCTGCACGGGGCACGCCGGCACCCACAGAGGGTGGGCAGGAACAGAAAGCTCCATCTTTTACTTAAACTCTCCTCTTTTCTTGCCTTGTTTGCCCTTTCTTGGCTCCTTCTGAAACCGTCTTAGTATTTCAAAGTCTTGGCCCTATAGCCCACCTCCTTCAAAGTCCTCTCCTCCATATCATCCATAAATTCAGGCTGGGGGATGAAGGGATTGAGAGCAGCCCTGAGGAGGACTTGGGGGTACTGGTAGGTGAAAAGCTGGACATGAGCCGACAACGTGTGCTGGCAGCCCAGAAAGCCAACTGTATCATCCCCAGCAGCGTGGGGCAAGGGGGGGATTCTGCCCCTCTGCTCCGCTCTGGGGAGACCCCCCTGCAGTGCTGCCTCCAGCTCTGGGGCACCAACAGCAGAAGGACACGGAGCTGTTGGAGTGGGGCCAGAGGAGGCCCCGGAGATGCTGGGAGGGCTGGAGCCCCTCTGCTGTGAGGACAGGCTGAGAGAGCTGGGGGGGTTCAGCCTGGAGAAGAGAAGGCTCCGGGGAGACCTTGGAGCCCCTTCCAGTCCCTCAAGGGGCTCCAGGAAAGCTGGGGACAAATCTTCTAGCAGGGTCTGTTGCGACAGGACAAGGGATAATGGTTTTAAACTAAAAGACGGTAGATTTAGACTAGATAGAAAGAAGAAATTGTTTACAATGAGGGTGGTGAGCCCCTGGCCCGGGTTGCCCAGAGAAGCTGTGGCTGCCCCATCCCTGGAGGTGTTCAAGACCAGGTTGGACGGGGCTTGGAGCAACCTGGTGTGGTGCGAGGTGTCCCTGCCCAGGGCAGGGGGGTTGGAATAGATGATCACAGAATCACACAGAATCGTAGGGTTGGAAGGGACCTCTGGAGATCATCTAGTCCAATGATGTTTAAGGTCCCTTCCAACCCAAACCATTCTATGATTCTATGACCTCCAGCCCTGCATCCTTTCCCCTCTCCATGACCAACACTCTCTCTGTTCCACCAAATCCATCACCGAGGTGGCAGCTGGACCATGTGACCCACCGTTCTCCCCACAACACGAACAGCCTCCCGCTGCCCCTGCAGCTTCAATACCAGCACCCTGTCTGCAGTGCTCAAAACTGCAGGTTCAAAATCTGCTGATGACCAGGGGTTTGGGGTTGTTACCACTGACCACAATCCAATTTATTTTAATTCTTCCTAACTATAAATCTGGCACAGGTTGATTTTCAAGTTGTTGAGTTGGCAGCCTCTGCAGTAGCCTTTCAGGTGTCCACAGTGTATGAATGTGTGATCTCCTCGATGTATCAATGCACACACAGTCATACACCCCTAAAGCACGCGTCAGTATACACGCTTCCCCCCGAATCCATTTAATTCCAAAATGGAAATGCACAGGAAATACTTTTTCTTTGACAAGCTTCATATTTGTGCAGTAAGTGAATTGGGAGTGATTCATCCCTATGGTAAGGAATTTGCAAAACATATTCTAACTGTTTACTATATCAAACAGTTTAAATTATGACTGCATTTTATCTTTCCGTTCACAGAAGCCTGGCTTTTTCTTTATAGGCATTCATCTAATGGGATTCTGTCTGTGCTGTTTTCCCCTGTGACTGGTAGCGGGAGTCTTCAGTCAGCAGTTTCGTTCCTGGAATAGGTTTTATTTCAATGGGTTCTGGAGTACGTGTTACTCAGTAATAAATAAGCGCTAACCAAGCTGGGGCGATTAAAGATCAATTAAAGCATAATAAATTTTATAATAGATTGTGGCAACAGAAGGTTGTTGTGCTTCTCAGCCTCAAGACTGAACCTCATGGCAGTGGAAAAGCTGAATGATGGGCAGTTTTCTTGGTTTTCCTGGATCAGTCAATGGAACGTGGTCTGTTTGGCTACAGAGTGGAGGGGAAAAAGGAAAGAAGGAAGGTGGCGGGTGGGAAGAGGCTGGGATTGTCTGTGCTGTGCTACCGGCAGCTACGTTGGTCTTGAGTTCCTAAGGGATGCAGTTAACAGAAAGCTGTGCCCTTTATTCCTATTGAAGACAGGGAGGAAAGTCCATTTCAGGACTTCTATAAACATAAAATATTTATAAAATATGATATATTTTATACGTATTCGACTTCGCTGGCTGCTGCATTTCTGCTAACAAGAAGTAAGCTGACAAGGTAACTAACAGAAACCAGGTGCTATGGGCCAGCTGGATATTTTTCCTACCTGCAGCTTTCACAGCAAAGCTTTAACCTGCCAGTAATTAAGGTGATGGGTGATGGAATTGTATGAGCTATACAGATGCATAGGATTGGTCTGTTTAAGCAATTCCTCAAATCTCCAGGGCAAACAAAAGACATTTACATCACATTGGAGTCAACCCGCTCGCTCCCTAACTGCACCCCATGCTGTCTTTGTGCTATTTAGGCAAGTCACCCAGGGAGAGTCACCAATCCTAAATGCATATAAACAAGTTTAATTCACGAACAGCAACCCTCTCACTCAACTCCAGCGGAGTTTGGCTCTGATGCTGAGTACCCAAGTCCTCTCCCGGAGGAAACGAGGAAGAAACTAAGGTTTTTCCACGCAATCATTACCTACGTATTCTGCTAGACGTATGCAAAATATATTATAGCTTATGCTTGCACTTAAGATAGCCCCCTGTACTGCTGTTGTTGTGAAGAAACATCTAAAACGCAACAAATAGACTTCAAGCACACATCAGAGAGGAACTTTATGACACCGCAGAGCCAAACACCACCAAACAACCTGCCCATTTTTGAGAATCAACGAGACATAAATACATCATGTGCCTTTTACCCAGCACTGGATCTTAGCATTTCAGTTGGCTCAGGTTTTAAATATATTTTAATCATCCTAATATTCTTATTATTGCAATATATTACTGGGATATTAAATTGCAATTCAATTAAAAAATGTCATCTGCAGATAATTTATTCCATGCTCATTATTAATGGAATACTGTAGCCTTGTTGGCATTTTCATATAGCAATGTAACTTACTGTACTACTCCAGAAAAATATAAATTATATTTCATCCCATAACAGCCAGTGGGAGAGCTAGGTATATATTGCTTTGCATTTTCTCCACCCTCTGGCAGGGGTACATTTAAACAGGGTTTTGTCTGTTACTGTGAAACCCTTACTGTCTATCGGCATCGCTGCGTTGGGTGATGCACCCAGGACCAGCATCAGGGTGGAAGCAGTGTGGTTTGCCATTGACCCCTGCTCTGTCGACTTACATCCACAGAGACCCCAGGGAACAGCAGTATGTGTAGGCAATAATATTAGGATGATGAAAAGGCATTTAAATATTAAATGCTTAAAGGAGTGCTGGCTGAAAGGCCTTCAGCAAGTTATTCCAAGATTTTCAAAAGTATTCCGGGTATACAGAATTGAAGATAGGTGCCTGCTAGGAAAAGTCTGCTGATAGTGGTCCAGCAACGATAAGCTACACCAGCAAATCTGCCTTGTCCACATGCCATTTATAGGGGCATAAAATGAGCTTTGCTGGTACAGCTTATACTAACCCTCAATGAAATACTTATCCCAGCAAAACATTAATGTGCTGAGTCCGACGCATCCATGCCGGGGTTATTCCAGGTATAAAAATATTACAGCAAACCTTCCACCCCGGCTGGCGTTATTCCACTTACAACCTCCTCCAGAGCAGCCCTGTCTTGGCAGCGATCGTGTTTGGCTGTGCAGAGCTGCAAAGCGACGTTCAGTAATTCCCCACCTCGTAGGGGAACGTCTGAGCTCTGCCACTGCTCCGGCTGCAGGCAGCTGCCTCCAACCCACAGCCTTGCCCGGTAGCATCCCGCTGGGGATGGGATTTCATCCCACTTTGCAGTGGTGGGTCCACACCCGGTGGCAGAAACATCAAAAGCAATGAAACATTACTTGTACCAGCAGAGGAGATGTACCTCCAGAGCATTTTTTAAAGATGAAGTGGAGCAAAGCAGGGGGAAGGTGATGGCTGGGGCTTCCCAGGCTCTGCTCCCTCCTCCTCCTTGCCACTGTGGCTGGTTCCGTGGGGCAGCGTGTCAGGGCTGGCCATGCTCCCCACATGGCCATGCCTATATTGACCACACGGTTATGTGCAGCCCATAGAGCTCGTCTCCCAGCAGGACCCACCAGCTCAGGCTGGGCTTGCACTGCTGCAGCTCCCGACAGCCTGGAGCGAGAGCCAAGGAAGTCAAAGTGCGCCTGGGCATGGCCGGTGGCTCTCCAAGGGGAGATGAAAGCAGTGCTGGCAAGGTCTGAAGTCCTCAGTGGCGTGTGTGAGGGTCTCTGCCCTCGTCACACACTGGGACAACGCCGAGCAGCAGCTTCATGTGAGAGGGGTCCCAGATCTCCCCGTCCCACACCATCCCTAGGGCAGGACACCCAGCAGGCGGTACCAAAACAAAGCGCAAGCCTGGCTCAGTTCCCACCCCACTGATCCTTTCAGTGCAGCTGAAGTTCCATTTGTGAAAGCACAGCCTTGGGTATTTTTTTTTTTTTGCTTGTAGACTGAAATAGATCAACAGACAAACCAAACCCTGTTCCATATATCTCTGGAAATATTTAAAACCGTACTGGCTCCCGTGACTCTTTCCCACCCGAGCACCACTCAAGCCTGCTCTGCTCCGGCGCTCTCCCTCCGGATCCAGATGGACACAGAAGTGCTATTTCAGGAGCTTGGGTTTTGATGTCCAGTAAATACTCAACTGGGTGCTGAATATGGAGGGATTTAAGGCATGCATTTTAATGCTTTTCCAAATTGGAGCCAAAAGCTTTTTCCCTCCGTAGCCTCCAGAATAATACCTATTTTAAACAGCTGCTCAAACTCCTGCTTTGAGCTTATGCAAGACTCTCCAGCAGCATTCCTGCTTTTTTCTCAGGAGAAAGCTTCATGCTTCCCTCTCTGCAGGGACATCACTGCTGCCATGGCTTCGCCAACGAAACAAAAGGATCAAAAGGACCTGGTGGTCAACCAGAAAACGGCACGGAAAGCCTCTCTCTGCACTGAAGCCACAGAAGCAGAGGGCACTCCTGCAACGCAGGACACCATGAGACGCTCCCGTGACGAGATGCCGCATTAAGCCATGGGCCATGCTTGCAGCGAGGCACCTGCCCTTATTGGTATTCTCAGTCACTGGAACGAAAAATAATCAGAAATAGTTCCTAGGCCTAAATAAATGTATATAAATCACAGGTAGAAAGAAGCAAAGTGCTGTTTCTAAGTCTACTTAGCAAGTCAGTGCCACTACACAATGTCCCTCGATACTGGATGGACCTCCGTGGATATCACAGAATGGTTTGGGTTGGAAGGGACCTTAAAGCCCATTCAGTGCACCTCCCACCAGCCCAGGTTGCTCCACGCCCCGTCCAACCTGGCCTTGAACCCCTCCAGGGATGGGGCAGCCACAGCTTCTCTGGAACGCAGAGGTTGGACAGAGGGCGAGAGCAATGTCTTTTGTCCCAGGAGGATTTTGAGAACGCGAGGTTGCAATCACCCAAAATTTCCGCTTACGCAGCAGCGACGCACGCTGCCCTCCTCATCCTCAGGACAACCATCCTGCACAACAGCCATCTCATGCAACGTGCTGCCATCAAACCCCGAGGCAGCAGCAGACAGCCGGGACCATCCCACAGCCTGCGCCGGGATGCATGGCCGCCTCTCACCGTGGCTCTGGAGGGTGGGGATGTTTGCACAGCTCGAGCAACAAGACGCACGCACTTACCCTTTTTAACTGATGAAGCACACTTCACGGTAATTTGCATCAGAAATTTTAAAAAAATGCATTTTAATGAGTTTCTGTTAGCTGGCACCTCGCAGGTGTCAGGAGAGCGCCACGTGGGTTGAGCAGAAAAGCGTTATTTCCACCGTAGGGTTTCGACGCGAGGTTAACCAGCCCCCCCCGACCGCCGTGGTGACTGGGGGCTGATAGATTTCTCTGCTCTTTCCTAATTAGAGGCAGATAATCACTGTGACAGTGATAAATGTTATTGCACACAGTAAATTTAATATTACAAATATTATAGTGTGTTTTTTACTGCTGTGTCAAAGCCCTTTGAAACAAATTCAACACTCAGATTATGGAGGAAGGTTTTAAAGATTTTCCTTGTAAAAACCTACACAAAACCCAGACAAGGTTACTTCAAGGCTCAGAGATCTAATTAGCAGACTGCTGCTCAAGCAGAGCATGCCTCTAACTTTCTGGTTATGGTTCTTGTATAGTGTTTAAATTCCAGCAATATATGTAAAGCAGCAATTCAGCATTAACGCCCTGCTGGATATTACAGCTTTATTTTCATTTAGTTTGTGTGAGTACAGAGAAACCTCAAATCCAGGAAGGAATATTGCGCATTACTTGGTAGGTAAATTATAGATTTTAGATGACTTTTTTTTTTTTTTTTCCCTAATCGCACAGCCTTGAATAAAATGGTTTTATAACAAAAAGGGATCCAAGATCCCATAGCATTTGAGAGTAATACCGATGCTGCCGGTACACTGCACCGGTGTTTCGCATCCCACAGGAAGGACGTGGATGTTTCCTATAGACAGACTCAACCCACAGCAGAGAACCATAAACCCTCTCCAGCTCCTTGGACACAAAAAAGGCAGACGGAGGCTCGCACAACCCAAGAAAGACTGGGAAAACCACACACCAGAGCAAAATGGAGCAAAGCTACAAAATAACTGCAGGAAAATTCCAGCCAGGTGCCGCACGGCGGGGATGGGAAAGGTAAATGAAGACAATGGTCAACTAAGGTCATCTAAAAGCCTCTCCAGCGTATGGAAAACAAGACAAAGCACAGTGTTACTTTTACAGCAGTAGATGAAGCCCCAAACTTACACGGCAGGAATCAGGTATTTTGTTAACCACGTAGCATTAGGACTTGCACAATTATTAAAGTTGAGGTTTGCCTTTAAATTTGGGCAAGGTCAGTCTTGCAGGAGTACAACGCCTCTCGCTGCTTGATGTTCCCAGGTCAGACACTCACATTTAATAGCCCTAAATTTCCACTTTTCCAGAAAAATCATTGAATCATACCTGAGTACTGATTAAGGGATCAATTCACCTCTTTCTCTACAATACCGTGCCAGGTATTAGACCGCTAGGAGCAGAGAGGAACGTTTGCTGAGGATCTCCTCACACTTTGCAAACGCCAAATGTACCTTTGATTTCCCAGATCTTGAGCAGCTCATTTCGGCTGTCCAGGACTCCCACCCGGGTTAGCAGCAGACCCCTGAAAACCTCTAATGAAGGATCAATAGAAAAACCACATCCAATCTTAATGCTAATTTCCTTTCTCACTGTAGTTACATTATTAGTGTCACACTTCTCGGGAAGGACCATACATGCTACTTGAATGGACAAGTAATAAGGTAATGAAATCAAATTAACAGCTCGGCGTGTGGCTCTAATAGTTTAGAATAGCCTAATTTTAAATTATGATAATTTAATCTAGACATCAACCAAGCAAGCAAGCAAACTTCACATTTTATAGGTATCACTTCATCTCAAATTACCGCAAGGTACCATGCACAGATGTTACCTAGACACTACATAGAACACGACATTTGGATAAAAACCTACTGTAGCAGCCATACCCACTAGAAGTTGGTGCAACGGAGAAAATAAATCAACAGATTGATCCTGCGCTAGGCCAGGTCCATACAGGTGTATCTTTCTCCATGGTTTTGTACTTTTAATTGTGGTATATCATCATCATCCCCCCTCACTGAACTTACCCTTTCACAACAGCAGTGGAGGTGACCTTCCTCGTCCATTCATTTTAAAGTCCCATTTGCTTATTTTCTTAGGAAAATAGAAGTTTCCTGGCCAGTACAGCACTCCCCGTGAAATCTGCAGCGCAGCGTGAACTGAGCAATGCAATCAGCAACAGCGAAAGCAACCTCAACTCGCCAATGAACACACGCGATTATTAAAATTGCGGTTTGCATTTAAAGATCTAACAAATTTCCCAGTTAAGTTATGCACATATAAAACATACCGAAAAGTACTGTCTGTTACATTTTTGGAATGGAAGATACCAGTGCAAACAAATCCACACATCTTTTACTCAGGAATACATCTGCAGAGTAATTACGTGGCAGGAAAGCCAATGTAATTAAAAATAACACAATATAAATTGTTGTGGAAATTTAATATTCTACCCATGCCTTATTTCTTACTCCACTGGAAGTGTTTGTTTTTTTTTTAATTCAGATCCAGGTGGCAGGAGGTTTGCAAATAGGCCAAAATACCCAGCACTGGTATTTCATTAAATAGCATGATACAGAAATACTACTTTGGGACTATTAATAGTGTTGAAACAATCATATTAGTGTTGGTATTCCATTAAAATTTTGTAGAATGCATTAAAAATTTCAAGGTTGTCTGTAGTTTTATCTTACTTTTTTGGGGGGTTAACAACAGCTCTGCCACAAGGCAGATAACGCTTGTGTGACTCTCCAACATCATGCTGGGAAAGTCACCACCCGGCACAGAGAGATGCCGCAGAGTTTATTTAGGACTGAATTTTCTCTACATTTTGAAAGAAGCAGGATGGCACAGGACCACCCTCAGACGGGACTATCTCACTTCACAGTGTAATTTTTTATCCCATCACCTATACTGACAAAACCCCTCTTGAGTTCATACCATCTATACTGCCATAAAGTTGACCGATACTGTTTCAGCCTACTTTTTCTCCAATTTTGCTAACTTACCTCCTTACAATTCTTCTAACTCAGTGTAACTACATCCTTTACTTCAAATACATGCATATACATAAAGCAGCAAAACCTAGCAAAGCAAGCGATGTACAGATTATACCAGTTCTGTCTGTAGGCAAAATTCAGAACCGTATTCTTATTTTCTTTGCAGTCAGAAGAATAAGACAGAAACCCTTTGCACAGATTCCCCTTCGCTGCCCTTGTCGGAGGAGAAGGCTTTTTCCCTCCTGGAGAAGCGCAGCCCTGGAGCACCCACTGAGGCTGATGAGAAGAGGAGAGCACTTGCCTTCACCACCCGTGCCGTGTTTTTGGCCCAGGCAGCTTTTCCCGTTCTTTGCAAGAGCAGTCTTGCAGTAGTGGCTCCTCCATTCCTCAAATCCAGTGAAAAAATGTTGGAAAGGTCACCTTGCCTGTTTCTGTAATAATTCTGCTGTGTCCTTCAGATGTCTATGTCCCTCCCTGACCTCCTCTTGTCCTTCCCTCCAGATAAGGCATACACCTATGTGTTATCATACACCTAATGTGCTAGAATAAACCTCCAAGGCAAAATTTCAAAGCCAGGTGCCAATGTGTCTATAACTAAATTGCCCAAGGAACAGGAGGTTGCAGAGCCGTACTGAAGAGGATACCATCCAACCATCCCCCTGTCCAAAGATATTTATGTTGCTTTACTCTCTATTGCCTAATTCTCCAGCCATTAATGGTACATATGAGAGGAAAACCTGGATATCGGGCTGATGCAGGAACGGTGCCCAAAAGAGCTGCTGGGCTGAGCTGTGCCTCCTCGGTGAAGGGAGCTCCGGGGGAGCACAGCGGGTTGACCCTGGACCTTGCTCCCCAGTAAGGGAGTCCCCAGGCTGATTTTTCTCTTGATTTTTATAAGTTACATGGATGTAGTCGGTTTCTGGTGAAATGATGGCACTGAAATCTTCTGTTGTCTCCGTCAAAAGAAAAAGGCTTTATAAATCAGTATTTTCAGAATTTTTGTAGCAATTTTTCAGACATTTTTTCGTATTTTTCATAATGCAGGTCTCTCTGGCTTTCTTTTTTTTTTTTATTGAAGTACAAAATAGTTTAACTTTGGCCTTATTACATATGTTTGTGTGTGAGCAAATAGTACAGTGAATAGACTTGTGAACGAGATTCCAGTTTGAAGTTCAACTACTGCATTTCAAGAATTTCTTTTCTATTTCATTACATTTCCTAAACCCTCGTTATGTCTCCCATTCCACCTAGTGAAAATGCAGGAAAGCTTTCCCGATCAGCGCATCCTGGATTAACGACAAACATGTGTCCTGTTCTATTACACTGCCATTAAACACTTCACATTCATGCCCTAAATACCTCTAGCACTTGGGAAGCGATATTGGTGAAATACCAGAGAAAGCTTTCCAGTGAAACCACAGGGTTTCCTGTGACTTTCTCCCAGTGGTTCTCCCATGGACGCTCACCTTGCACACCAGGGGAAAGCAGAGGCTGTGAACTACAGGCATGATTTTCATCCCGAAGATGCATCAGGGCATGATGACATAAATAACAAGAGAAAAAATAAAGCATCATGATGGAATTTGAAAAAGTTCAATTACTACAAACCAGATTTTACCAAGCAACCCAAGGGAAGAACCTCTGTAAAGTTCAAAAAGAAGAGCTTTTTGAACCTTACCGAGGGACCTCAACAGGCTGGAGAAATGGGCCAACAGGAAGCTAATGAAGTTGAGCAAGGAGAAATGCCAAAGATGGGCAAAAAGATGTTCCTTCCCACCAGATGGAAAGGTCCGACTTCCTCAAGGCACGGTCTGCGGTCTCTTTTGATAGCTTCAAGAAGATACAACTTAGGTACGGACTGATGGCAGCTGCTGCCCAGCTCTGAGACCTCATGCTCCTGTTCACGCAGGCAGCTCTGCCCACGTACGACCCTTTGCTTCATCAAAAGAGAATGATGCTTTTGTCCAAGCTTCTAGCAAGCTCATCTGGATAAAAACAGGAAAGAAAATAAAAAAGAAAAGAAGAGGATGTATATCTGAATGTCTCTGCATGCGTTTCAGCTACGCATTAAATTTCCCATCAGTGACTCCATCCATCTCTCACTTGCCACGGAGCTCTGTGGATTGTTTACAGATAAACGAGAATGAAATGTAAACTCCTGTCAGATGAGTAAGATATACAGGCTGTGTCACTGGGGCTCTGCGGCATGCGTTTATATAAAACAATAGTCTATGTATGCATGGAAGAGCAGCTACTTCTATTTTGTGGTGACACTCACCCCTGTCTGATATAGAAGATCATTACAGCAGGCCCCAGCTGGAATTGTTCATAAAGTGCAGGATTTTATTTCAAAGTGCTCCAGTCTAATTTCAGAGACGTACGCACGACTATATGAATTTCTGCAGAGATACAATGTTAGTCTGATGATAGTGTATTTTATTAAAGAGAGGCTCTAAAATAGCAATTTCATTATTTCCATTTCTGCAGGAATGGTATCAAATTTTATCCACATGGCTTGAACCAGTCAGTTGATCTGGAGCTTTTTTTTGCCAACTGAAGGATCAGGGAAGAAAATGAAAAGGTGCATCCTCACCTCATCTGCTGGGCACTGCCACTCGTACGCTCAGCACCTACCACCAGCCGTACGACTGGGACGTGGGCAGTGATGGGCACTCCTCATCCTGGGAGGTCCCCATCAGAAATCAGGATGCTGGGAGGGTGTCCAAAGAGGAAGAGATGCCAGGATGGCCACAGGCTATTTCACAGTTGGGCTAAAGAGGATACTCGGAATTCATATAAAAGTCTATCAGGGCTGATGACAAGACTGCTCCTACTTTCGCACAATATTTGGTTGATTTTATTGCATGCTAACTTCCCTATACGGTGATGACCACAGAAACAAGCATTGGCAGATGTACTCTTCCGTTGGGCATGTCAAAAATTTTTTCTTCCTACACTTTTGTGATAAAACCACTCAGTTCAGCAAAATTGGCATGAATGGCACAAGAAGTGGAGCTTTCATGGCACATTTCCTCTGGTCATGGAAAAATAAGAATAAAATCTAACGATGAGGCACTGCTTTATGGGACGACCCAATTTCCCCAGGTGCTCTCCTCTTCCAGCCAAAGCTTTTCCAGTGCTGACTCTCCATTCAGGTAACTAGATTTTTAGGCTTTCCAGTAAAGGTCGATGCTCTTGAGCACAACTTAAATAATCAGCAGCCGAGGAGTTCTCAGAACTTCAGACGAAATACAGGCAGGGTGCTAAATAACCACACTGCCATCTTTCCACTCTTACTGTTGCAAATTGAGAGCTTTCCAAAGACAGCCCCATTATTAATGCTATAAATCTGTTACACATTTTATTCAAACATGCAGACAGGGATCCACGACCCTTGTGACAGGTAATTTACTTTAAGGGACTTACAGGAGAAACCTTGTAAATCAGTTTGTCAGTTTTTAGAAGGTAAAACTCTCAGCTTGAGATGAAATAACTTACATTATTTTTCTTTCTGTGTATCTTAGATTGGGGAAGAACCATGGGTTTAAGAAGTATGTTAAGATTTTTCTGAAACAGTGGGATATTCAGCTGCTGGGTCTTACTTGACTGCTTCCTATGCTTTGTGAAAAAGATATCCAAAATAATTTATCATCTCTAATGTTTGCACCAAGCATTTGTTCTCATTGATCCTTTTCATGCACAAATGAGAAATAAAGATGTGAATGCATTTTTCTGACACGCACATTTTTTTGCTCTGATCACTGAACAAAGAACTCTAATGCCTCTTTTCAGTCTGCAGAATAAACCCCCGGAACACTCGGATTTCGAAGACGGCACGGCTTTTTATCGTGGGCTGCGACCAACTGCATCACCTCTGCCCGTCTCCGGGTTTGTACTCCCAGGACCTACATTTGATTTGCAAATTCAATCAGTGAACGGCATTGGCCCACCCACACCTTCGGGTCTCTCTCCAGGTGTAACACAGCAGAAGATCTGTATATTAAGGCCCTAAATGGGATTTTATGAATCTGCCGCAATTCATCAACAGCTAAAAAATGAGCAGGATTTTGTGGCTTCACTCGATGCAGAATTATAAACCATGATGGTTATTTATTTTCATTTCATTATTTATTATAATTTATTCTTCGTTTTTTAACATAGTGTCAATTTTTAAAGATTTGGATAAACACCTTCTATGAACTTCAGGGACGCCCAAGCAGAACCCCAGCTCCCGCTGGGAAACCACTGAAAATCTGCTCTCGTGCTTCTGAAATCCCACCACGTATTTATGTCCTTTTTGGACATTTAAACGCACTTTACAATGTGGCCTGTATCACCTGGTATTCTTCCCTAACACTCTCTGGAGCGAAGAGTGAGGACCAGCAAGCCATTCTGTTTTTCAAAACTACATATACAATTAATTCAATAATTACCCTGCAGTAAGGGACAGCTTGTCAGGCAAAGCCAGGCATGTTATGAGAAAAAATGGACATAAACCCATGATCTTGAGAAAGAGACACAGAGAAAAGAGACCCCAAACCTTAACCTAGATGTCCCGGAAAGTAAGGGTAGAGGACAAGGTAGGTTAGAACAACACAAGAGGTATTTTTGTACTGAGCACAAATCCACCCAGAATGGAATAACTCTCAGTAACCCTCCGTAATCCTTTTTTCTTTAACTGAATGGCATGGCACACGTGGCAGCGTGGTGTGTAATTTAAGTAGAGAAGTAACAATGTAAGCTAATTGGTAAGAAGCTTCTTTTTAATGTCACGGGTTTAACATACGTATTACAAGACGAACTGTAGGAGCCTATAAACTGCCTCGGGCTTTGTGGAGCTCCATATGCTCCATCAGTAATTATGTCAGTCCTAGAACACCTATTGTGCCATACTTACACTGGCCGAACAGAAAGACGGGTTAGCAGATACCAGCTTCTCCCTTCTCTGCTTTGCCGGGGGTCACTCCTGACGGTGGACGTTATCACGGAAGCCACCTGCACACAGCGGCTGGCAGAGGCTTTGCCTTCCCCCTCTCGACGTATGAGGAGGAGCATTTTGATAGCCTGCAGCAGTAAAAGGCTGAGCTGCAGCGCACGACAGATGCCATTTACAATGAGGTTTATGGAACCAGATTTTGCAAAAGGTGAGAACAGACTCAAATGCAGATGGGCAATCTTTGGTCAGCACTAAACGTGCAGAAACAAGAGGGGAGGCGAGCTAAATTATGCCAAGGTCAGTCATAACATACCAGACTTTTTCTTTCATCTGACTTAGATGAAAACTATCCTGTAGGTTGCATAGTAGAAGAAGCCGAAGTGCTCAATATCTAGAAACGCAGCTGCTGCTTCTTTACCCAACTCTGCCTCAAGCCTCCAACCACCAATAGTCTATGGTGAGCGGAGACTTCATCACCAATTACCAGAGAAGCTCCAGATGGTCCAGATCCTTAATCATAGAATTGTCTAGGTTGGAAGGGGCCATTAAAATCATCGAGTCCAACCATCAACCTAACTCTGACAAAACCACCACTAAAAATGTCCATCAGCACCACATCTACCCATCTTTGAAATACCTCCAGGGATGGCGATTCCACCACTTCCCTGGGCAGCCTGTTCCAATGCTTGATAACCCTTTCAGGGAAGCAATTTTTTCTAAAATGCATCCTAAACCTCCCCTGGCACACCTTGAGGCTGTTTCCTCTTGTCCCATCAGCTGTTCCCTGGGAGAAGAGACCGACCCCCCCTGTCTACCCCCTCCTTTCAGGGAGTTGTAGAGAGCGAGAAGGGCTCCCCTCGGCCTCCTTTTCTCTAGGCTGAACACCCCCAGCTCCCTCAGACGCTCCTCACAGGACTTGTGCCCCAGACCCCTCACCAGCTCCGTTGCCCTTCTCTGGACACGCTCCAGCACCTCAAGGTCTTTCCTGTTGTGAGGGGCCCAAACCTGGACACTGCACTCGAGGTGGGGCCTCCCCAGTGCCCAGTACAGGGAGATGGTCACTGCCCCGGTCCTGCTGGCCACACTATTCCTGATAAAGGCTGGGATGCTGGTGGTCGCCGTGGCCACCTGGGCACACTGCTGGCTCGTATTCAGCCAGCTGCCAACCAACACAAGTTTTTCAAGTGCTATTCATGGTTATGACCATCAGCAAAAGCGATACTTAGCATAAGACAAATAACTAATAAAATATACTCTCCTCCATCACAGGTTGTCCATTGCACAGTATTCCTGTTCCCAAAGCAACTCCCCAAACCCATCAGCAGCCATCACCTAAGGTCAGTACAGCACATCTTAGATTAGGTCATTAGGGACTATCCTTTTTTTCCCTCATACATAAACCAGAAGGGGTAGGTGCTCATCAAGATCTTAACCAGAGAAATGCAAGGCATCTCACAGTAAACAAGAACCACTCTCATTAATTAATTTTGCGTGTTTAAATGCAAAATGCATAAGTGAAACCTTTCCTAGCTCGGTGCATGCCAGCTAACAGCTTTGCTCTCTGCAGTGTCATTTCACATTCATGAAATAAATGAAATATGTAATTGGAAAACTTGAAATGAATTTTAAGCCCATTAGCAGCAGCGTAATATTTACCCCAAATGGCAATGTTTCTCACGAGATAAGAAAAATACACAGGGTCCTACAGCAGCTGTACTGTCCTAGAATGAATGAGCAGTGAGAAAGCAGCTGTGGGTTACTTTGCAGGCTCTCACCATCAGGGCTTGGTTGATGAGGAGAAAATGACTTGCAATCCACAGCCGGCAAAGGATTCTTACCAAATAAACCAACAACTTTTGCTACCAGTTTTACAGCACTTAATTTATGAAATAGCAATGCCACCGGACTGCCAGAGAGTGCTTTGGGGCAGCTGTTTTATGTGCACAGCTCTTGTTTCTACATCACCACATGGATGTTTTTAACGGAGCACATGTTATATAGACACTTGCAAAATAAACATATCCACATTTGTCTAGAAGGTTTAAACAGAATGTCTTGGAAAAACATGGAAGATTGCTATATTAACATTGTGGATTTTTAAAAACCTCTAATATACATACACACACACATATATGAGGCTTAGATAATTATTTTGCTGCAGCTGGCTGTATAGAGTCCTAAGTGTTAATTCAGGCATCCGGGAACCCAGCACTTACCACTTCCATCGCCGAGCACTCAACACAATGCAATCAATCTGTTTGCTGACTCAACAGAAAAGGGGCTTAAACCGATTTTTTCCATCACAGGAACTATTTTTGGTGTCCAAAGGAGGCCAGGAAGAAAAACAAGGTTGGGGGATGGAAAAAGAAAACTCAGAAGAGCTGAGATCTTACTAGTCACCTCAGAGCAGGAGTCTCTGGTCTCCTGCCCTGGCAGGTTTGGGATATTTTTATATCTCAGGTGCTATCGGCTTTTGTACAACTGGTGGGTCACAAGGGCTGGCTCCTGGATATCACACATACATACACCCTCTCTGCTGAAGAACGTCTCTATCACTCACGCAAGAAGAAAGGTCAGACTGCATAAAAGGATTTTAAGATCCTACCAAGTCAGCCTTGCCAATATCTAAGCTTATTCTGCAGTCCTCGTCTGATTATTTCGCCTTGTCCCTCCGGACTGGCAGCACGGAGGGTCGCTGGTTGTCCCGCTGGCACCGGGAGTGTTTCAGCAAAGATGCTGAAATGTCGCTGAGAATCAGAGATTTATAAACTGCAAGAAAACCTGTACATTTCTGGGAGCAGGCTGAGTTATTCACCTCTGGGCAAGGACCAGTTTTCTGCGGGAACACTTGCTGCGAGACACGGGATCCGGCAGCACCGGCATCGGGCTTTGCTTCCAGCCACTGCCCTGTGCCAGTGGGGAATACAGCACAGTGCAATTTAGCACATGCCGATAAACCAAACAACACTATCTGAAAAAACCCAAGGGGACAATCAGTCTCAAAATACCCTGTCCAATACCTGCCTCTACTATCCAATCTAATTTCTTTAGGATTATATTTTCTTTATCCCCTGATCAGCAGTGTGTTAGATACTACTATGTAACACACACAAAAACCCAACGCTGGCATTTCTGCAAAGGTATGTCATAGACCCTGATTCTATTTCTGTGTGATTCACCAGCTACAGGCTGTTTACAGCACTACATACAAAATCTCATGATGCTTCTCTCCAAAAGAGAGGATCTCTGCACACTACCTATTATAAGATGTCAGAAAACATCTTTCCTAAAACCTCAATCCCATGTTCAATCTCCCACTGAAAGCCACAGTCTGAAGTTCTCCAAAAGCAGCAAAAGTATCACTGTATAAATATCCTCATTTTCCAACAAAGAAGTCTTCCGCAAATATTCTGTGGAGCATCACCTGGCTCCCTTCGCAGGTCCCAGCAACGCACACAGAGGCACCACCGAGTCCTTTAAATTGATGCCCAGAGCATCCAGCTCCGCTCCTTCCCCTCATCCTCGTAAATCCCTCTGCAATTTGTGAAGTATATGTTCCTGCTGGGACTTCCACTAACCACCTTTCCTTATTCTTACAAGATTTCTCACGCTATGCAAGCTGCTGCCACAGCATTTATCTTCCACAATCATTAAAGAGTAAAAAAGGATTGTGTCGTGTTGAACGAGCTAGGACTTGAATCTTTATCTGGTTTTCAGGTCTGATATATGAGTCCTTCTAAGTTTCCTTTCCTGTAGCTTCACAGTCATATTCTTTCATGGAAAATATTTGTAAAAGAACCCCCCCACACTGCTTACTAAATATTACCTTCCACTGAATCAAGGCATTACAATAAGCCCACTGGCGTGTGTTGTACAGACTACGCGATCACCCAACTCTGAAATAGTTTCTATTGATGCCACCCACAGAAGGAACTAACAATCCCACTGCAAATCAGGTAATTTGTTTTAAAATATTCGCAGTGAAGTGGTGTGGTGTTTTCTTTGTTGGTCTGGAGGCTGGGAAGAGAGTATATTTGCACCTGCTGGGAAAACTGGCATCACCTAACTGGTGCTGAGACTAAAGCAGTGCGCGCTCGCAGTACCTGCCACTCGCTGTGTCCCCGAGCATATCCCAACACACACCAGTGCCCACTGTGAAGGGGACGGTCCTCGCACAAGTCTCCAAAACATGTGCGAAAGGAGGAGTCAGATCCGGCGACGCCAAGTAAACACGAATCATGCTGCCCATCAGAAACAGCCCCAGGCTACCCGCTAACAGCACCCAGACGTGGAGCTGAAGGAACCCCCCAGCTCTGCCTAGGAGAAGTAAGAGGTGGACAAGTCTTTACATGGGTATAAAGTCACGTAAAAATTGAATTTCTCACTTCTGGAAAGAGCATCGACCCTTCTAGACTGGGAGGAAGTTTGGCTGATTGGGATGCACACACCAATGACGAGACACGAACTCTATGCTTGGATGCAGAGGTGTGGGTAAAAAGGAAGAAAAATGTAGAAGTTAACACAAGCCGTATTCATGCAAAGAAAGGGTTCTTTTAATTAAAAATATATTTTTGTCTTGTAAATTGAATCTGTTTTATGGGTGATGGGCAGTCAATGCTGTACACTCATTAATAAATTTTCTACAATAATGTTAAAAGGAAAGGAGGAATACACACGATCTAGGACTGCATCTGGATTTCTCAAATTTTAGACTAAATCAGTTATATATTTACAGCAATCAGCTCTTTCCTGGAGGGACAGAAGTGTTCTGGTAAACTACAGCTGACACACATAATGAACAATTCAATTTCTTGAAGATTCAATAAACGATAATCTGCAGGGTAAAGTTCCCCACTGCCGACAGCTGCCGGGTGAGAAAGGGGATTTGTTTTTATTAAAGACAGAGAAAGAACCAATAGGTTTTTATTCACTGGGATCTAAGCAAATATATGCTGACAAGTTTAACATTTTTGGGGTTTTTTTGGTTAATCTTTGAGTATTATCTTGTTTAATTTTTTTCTGCGTGCTTATTAAATAACTCTGCTGCTGACAGTAATGAGTGGCTGCGCAGAACAGATCTCATGTCTTTGACTAGAGGCGTATGACTTGGACCTGTTGTATTTAATATTGTCTTAAAATGAAACTATAGCCATTTCCACACAGGTGGATCCCATTCCAGGCCTACGCAAAGGACTACTTTTATACCATCAGGACACGCATGCGAACATTGGAGCTTTCAAGAATTTTCCTCTCTCCGTTGCCGCCATGGACCAGCCAATCCACAGCGAAGAAATAAAACACCACGATGATGGGCGACTTCGAACTACATTACGCTGTTATTAACGCTAACTCTGTGACAAATCTATTAAGTCCTGTAAAGATCCATAAATGGTTTGCCATGCCCAACTACCTTGTCCGCTAATTTATACTCCTATACAACAGATTTGGTTGCATTAAGCCTGCAACTAGAATGATTTAAAACTACATTAGAAAATACACTATGTCCTTCCCATTTCAGAACTACTAAAAATCACGTTTATAAAGGCATTCATCTCGAAAAAAGCAAGAAGTTATTCCGGCAGTTCTCCAGAAAAGCTTGCTTTTGCACCAATTTAGAAAAAATGCAATCAACCAACCACCCAAAAACAAAACACCCCTTTGAAACTCATAATATATAATGCTTGGAAACTGGCACTTCACCCTTTTACTCAAAATATTGCTGGACACCTGGAAGTTATTAGATACAGTAATAATTTCTACTTTGCCTCCAGTCTACATTTTTCCCCTGTGTCACTCGTGAAACATTTTTAATCCTATAAAATAGAAAAAAACTAATTCAGAAAGTATCGATCCCAGATATCTTTTTATCTTTCTGACTTTGAGCTCCCTCTCCGCTGGGCTGGTTCCCTGCGTAGCTCCGCTGCGCACGCGGGTGCACAGCACGACCTCACATGCGCAAAACGTTGCCATTACCTTTGCATTTTTACCATCCAGAAACAATTAGCTTGGCTGAAACGTTACCTCTTAAACGAACACATAGGTAACATTTCACAGATGCAGAAAGGTTTGAAAGAAGGTAAACTTTAAAGGTAGGAGTCACAAAGAAGTCTTAAGTCAATTCTACTACATTAACCATGAATGGAAGGCAAAATATTGTCTTCTGGATGAATGGAAAACTCAGGTAGTTCTCAACCAACTGTAAATATTAAAATTCTCATACATCTCTTCACAGTCCAGATATAAATTATGGCTACTTGGCCAAATTCCAGCTTACTTAATTACAATCTCACATAAAATAATATCCTGTCTAATTTAATTGGAGTATGACATAATGGGGATTTATATTAATCAGAAATTTCCTGAATAATAATTCATTTAAGGAGCAATTTTATTACAGACTTCTATCTATTAGTAGAAGTTTTCACTAAAAATCTAAGCTGTAACCACCACCTTGTTACATTTTTGCAGTGATCTGTCTTAGGGTTTTATATGATTCGCATCACTGTAGTATCTGAGTATCTTCTATGTGAAATCAATAGCAATATCTAAGCCCGTAACTAGATAATGAAGTTTCTAAAATGACAATAGAGTTGAACTCCCTTCTCTTACACCATTTTTCTCCTGTCGTTTTAATTTCAGGGTTCTGTTCTGGGGTTTTTTTGATGTTGGTTTTGTTGTTGTTGTTTTTTTTTTTTTTTTTTTTTTTTACAAGCACGCAAACACCTGTAAAAGACTTTGCAGAATCTGACATCAGATCTGACACCTGGAAGGAGTCAGGATTTTTTGTCATGGAGCTTTTTACAAACGGATCAAAACCTTAAACTGCAACCAAATCACTGCTGAAGCCACCGAGAACGGAGGGTGATGGAGAAAGAGTTTAATGAAAGAAGGAGAAAAAATATTGACAATACAATACTGGAAATTAGTTCACAGTAGCAAAAATAATCATGGAAGAGGCCACCTGGCATCACGACCCATGAAAACTGCCTGGTGGCCATAGACGCTTTCCCATCTGTGTGTAACGGTGAGCAGAGCAGCCCCGAGTTTCATTGTAGACAAACACTGGTTGTACATTAGAAAAGCTCCACCGACTCCAATAACTTTACCAGCTCCGCTGGTGGTACATGTCCCTTGGCATTTAAACACCACAAAACAGCATCACTGCCACCAGCGGCAAGTGATGCTCTTTGTGCTCGAGGCCACAGGGAGAGATGCCAACCTCACTGCGGGGACAGAGCCTGCCCGGAGCATCCGAGCCCCCGACGTCCAGCCTGCTGCTGGGCTGAATTTAATACATTTAATACACAAAACCGGGACTCCAAGCTAAAATCCTGATGCACACGAGGTTATTATAATTTAATACACCTGGTTAAGAGACGTCCAGCACTCTTAGGCAGTTCAGTTCCCTGCTGTGCTCGGCACTGCGCATGGAATCATAGAATGGTTTGGGTTGGAAGGGACCTTAAAGTCCTCTCATTCCACCTCCTGCCCTGGGCAGGGACACCTCCCACCACAACAGGTTGCTCCAAGCCCCGTCCAACCTGGCCTTGAACACCTCCAGGGATGGGGCAGCCACAGCTTCTCTGGGCAACCTGGGCCAGGGGCTCACCACCCTCACAGCAAACAATTTCTTCCTGAGATCTCATCAAAATCTCCCTCTTTCAGTTTAAGACCATTCCCCCTCGTCCTATGGCTCCCCTTCCTGATCCAGAGTCCCTCCCCATCTTTCCTGGAGCCCCTTGAGGGACTGGAAGGGGCTCCACGGTCTCCCTGGAGCCTTCTCTTCTCCAGGCTGAACCCCCCCACCTCTCTCAGCCTGTCCTCACAGCAGAGGGGCTCCAGCCCTCCCAGCATCTCCGTGGCCTTCTCTGGACCTGCTCCATTCAGCCTGAACTATGTATAAGCCACGAGCTGGGTAATAAAACCCCAGGATTTGTGTGGCTCATATAAATAAATGCAACCCAGAAGAAGTTGCTGCCCCAGACAGTAATGTAACTGCTATGAGAGTTTACAGCTGAAAGGAAAGCTCAGTGACAGCGGGTAGCAGCACAGAGTGTACTGGGAGTGGCACGTCTCCCACCCCAGACACACATCCTCCCCTTTTATTTAACGCTGGGAAAATAAATTGTATTGTAGCAAGAAGCTTAGATAATTTCTTCACTGAGGTTTGATGCTGCTTTGACTACACTGACTGCTACCTCCAGCAATAATACCTTAAATCTCCCTGGGCAGGGTTTGATGGCACAGTAATAAAAATGTCTGTGCCCTGTTTATACCTCAGCTTCTACTACCGCAACAGCGGTGATGAACATCATGTGTGATTTCTCCTAGTATGGAAACTGTTTGCTCTCGGTTTCTCTCCTCCTGTTTATCGCCGGAGAAGCAGATTCAAAGTTTGCCAGGCACAGGATCTCACTGAGATGCCTCCGCAAAACTTTTTGCCTTTCGCACTGATGACCCTGTGCCCGAGGGCATTCAGACAACGGCTCTCCAGTCAAGAACCTTGAACATCATTTCTCCACCTTGATGTTGCGGTTCTGGCCAAATTGGCCAACAGATGCTCCCCCCCAACCTCTCGTACACGGAGAGGAGGAGGAGAGATAGAGAGAGATTTATGAGTTTAGAAGAAACTAAACTACTTTAATTAAATATTAATAATAAAATATAAAGGAAAATAATGAAATAGACACAGTATGTACAAAACCGTATTAAGCTCCCAGGATGACATCACTGGCAGGCACTGGGGAAGTCCCAGACTGGATTTAGCAACGGGTGGGAACTGGATTCCACAGGTGGAGTCAGGAACACACAGATCGGGATCAAAGGCAGAAGAACAGGCAGGGTCCTCCTCGGACGTCGGCCATTGAAGAAAGAGTCTTGACCCTTTAATCCCTCAGCTTTTACACTGAGCATGGGGCAGATGGGATGGAATACCCTTGTTGGTCAGTTTTTGGTCACCTGTCCTGTCCGCTCCTCCCCGCAGGTGGGATCCCTCTACACTTCTCCGCTTCCAACCCCCCAATGGGGCAAATAACGAAATTAGCTGACCTTGGTTGTTATAGCAATAAGTATAAGCAAGAGCCTCCCTGAGTACTATTCCCTGGCACAAACTGTAAACATTGGTCTTATCACTCTGAAAATGAACCGTTTTCAACACAACATGCTGTTAATTTCAGAGAGTTAGAAGAGGCCTAGCTAAGAACTAAAATTACTGTACAGAAAGTTGGTTCGGTTTTACCTCAAATCAGGACACTTGATTACACTGCTCAAATGCCCCTCTCATTTACATCAAGCGAGACAACGGGATTCTGGCCCACAGGGAGCACAGAGCCCTAATTTAATTTCATTTAGCCTGCGGTCACAAGACTTCTTTCTCTGTTGAATTATTACTGGATAGCATGAAGATGTATGGCCTGCCAAATATGTTTAAATGACTTTCTGGTCCCCCATCATCACCAGGAGAAAGCTAACAAGATGTGTCCAATCTATCTAAATAGAGATGGGAGGGAACTGGGAGGAGACGACAGTATTTAATGAAGCAGTAAAGAACTGACGCTTTCAAAAGAGGTGATAGACCCTAAATAAGTAAATATAAAATGGTAACAATGGCATGACTGCCTAATTGTATTTTCACAGTATGCCTCTTCAAAACATACTTATTCTCTCTGCTTTCTAGACAGACACAAGCAATCTCTAATTGATGCAGCCCTCTGACTGAAGCAACAGCAAAAATTGTATTAAAAATATAAAAATCCCCAAACAAAGCTGCACAGGCCACTTGTCCCCTGCCGTCAGAGCAGAACAGTTCATCTAGGGCACGCGATGGAGGATCTGGCAAAAGAAATCCCCCCTCAGCCTCAGGACACACCATGTCTGCAACGCGCCCTGCAGGTTTTCATCAACCCTGTAGCTCGGATGCCCAAGCACAAACAATAAGTATTTATTTTATTTTTGGTAAAATATATATACCTTATGCAATGAGTAGGAGCTACAAAACCTAGATGGGAAAGCTCCTACGTTTTTTTGAAGGGATAATGAGCAAAGAGAAACAAAAGATAGAAGAAATACTAATTCCATAAAGTCTACCATTGCTGGAATTCCTAGAAGTAATACAATTAAGAGGGACTAGGGAAAACATTCTTTTATTTCAGTATTAGATACTGCTTCAGATGGTTTACACACCCACTGTGTGCATTCTTTACCAAAACATGGGCAGAGACCCAGCCTTCAGAAAAGGTAAGCGTGTTAAACGGATACCTGAAAATAGAAAACCAGAGAGGTGTTTTACCTCAAATAACTCAAAATGACTGGTTTTAGGGGGAGAAATAGCTTGACTTCAAGCTGCCAGAATATCCTGCACTCTTATTCAAGCGTCACATTACCAAAAAAAAAAACCCAAACCCAAAAGAAATAAGAAGTGTGTTATAATAATTTCAACTAGTTATGTCAGCCAGACCAAATCTATCTGGAAGGTTCAGGGAACCAGATTTCCAACTTCCAGCCTTTCCTTTCTTCTCTGCACGGGGTGATGCTGAAATTGTGAATGTATTGTTACACAGCACAAGCGGTGAACAAATTAAGACTACTAAAACCATTCTGTTGACTTCCAAGAACACAGCATAGCATCATTTATCTTAATACAGTAATACCCAAAGTCAACTGTTTTTCCCAAGTTCAAGTCTTCTGTACTCCATATGAACAGATCAGGACACAGTTCTTGCCCCCAGGATCCTACGGTGTGAAAGATCTTGCCGCGTTATGACACGCACCAATTTAACATAACTCTGATTGTTTTGATTTTTCTACTGCTATCTTTGAGGAGAGAAAAATATGGAAAACAGCACTGGAAAAAACAAAATAGTTTGAATTGTATTTTTATGCAAATGAAGTAAAGATAAACTCTGTGTCCTCTCTTAACATATTTCTGCTTGCCCATAGACGCAATAAAAAGCAGCCTACTAAAAGCTTTTCATCCCTCCAAGAAAAGAATCGTCTAAAAGAAAAATGAGTACTCGAAACAATTCTAAGCAGTCAATTTGTTAAGCCACCATGCAAGTTACTTCTGCTTGGAGCAAAGCAGCAATACCAACAAGAGCTGCAAACCGCCGTGTGAGCTGCATCAGGATTAATTATAGTTTATATTACAATCTCTGGATGTAAGGAGAGCAAAAGAATGACATGGAATTTTACCTGTTTTCGGCCAGCAAGGAAGCTGGTTAGGCTATTGGCTTCTCTAAGTGAACAGACAGCTTAAAGGCAGATCAATCAAGCCGCTTCCTACCTTGCCATACGTTGATTTAACCTCTTCAAATCTGAATGCTCCATGATGAGCAAAGCAGAGATGAATGATTTGAAGCGAAGTTGTGGTGGGACGTGTTTAAACTAGGCTGGGAAAATTGCCTGAATATTATTTTTGAAAATCTTGCATGAAATAAGAACAGATGAGCAGTAGATATCCCATGATCAACAAGCATGTCCTACCAGGGAAACTAAAACATGGTTCATAGCAATGTCATTGTGCTGTTACTGCTATTACGAATTAAGGCAGCAAGAGGGTAACCTACTCAACAACAAACATCTGAGCATCTGCTTATGCTTACGAAGGAGCATCTCCATCAGCACAGGAACTGAAGCAGCTCTGTTTCATCCAGCAGCAGCCCAAGGTGGATTGACCTTGGTATCTAAGACAATGCGAGCTCCCGAGGCGAGGACGCTCTCTGCTTCCAGGAGGTTTAGCGGGATCTCCTGGGTGCATCCCCCTGTGCCTCCAGGCAGTGAGCTTATTCTCCAGTGTTCCCATCAGTTGGAATGAAAAGATAATTTTTGTTTCCTTTGCAGTTATTTTTTAAGAAGATTTAGCATATTTAAAGCTTTTGCCTCTCATCACACGTGACTGAAACTAGTGGGCCCAACAGTTTTGGGGGAGGTGGGGAGATGAAGCAAATGTATACCTGCCAAATGCATAAAACCAAGCATGTACCGCCAACAGATCCCAGACTGAACCTTTCCAGGCAGCCCAGCCAGTTTGAGACGACTGCTTCCCCTGCCCCTCTGTAGGAGAGCTCGCTCAGGAAAAAAAATCTTTTCATATGTTCTTATTCACTGTTTCTAGCCAGGTAACATGATGGAAAAAGACCCATTGTTTGCACTGCCCTGACAAGGCTCGTGATGTAAAGGAATGCTGCTGCTTTTTAAAAAATCCCCTACAAGGGAACTGACAGGTAGTTCACTTCTATAAATTCAGGTTCACTGATTTAAGGACATAGCCGCGGAGCACAGCCGGTACTGCATTCCCTTTCTCACTGTTTTCTACAAGAGATGTTATTTCTCTGTGAGATAGTCAGGCTGGACAGTCCCATATTCAGCAGGGCAGAGTTGCTCAATTCAGCCTCGGAGCCTTTATTTCAAGAATCCTTTCTTCATCTTCTCCAGCTACCCTTAGAGTAGATTTAGCTGCCGAAGAGGCTAACCAGCTATTCCCAGATAGCCACAAATATCCTGCAACAGCCGGGGGGGCAACCAGTTAACTCTTTTAGTTGCCAGCAGCGCCCAGAGCAGGTCTCACCCCCAGGTCTCACCGCTGTGATGTGTCTCTGGTCCAACACGGGCCTGGTCAGCTGCAGAAAGCAGGATCTGCCCCTCTGCCTTCCTCCACACGGTCATCCTCTCCCCGCTCCCATCCCTCTCCTGTGGGTCGATGCCTGGGGCCACCAGCCCCCATGTCCCCCTCACCTTTCCTAATCAGAAAGACCTGATCTAACTCTTGGTGTGCGCCACCCAGGGCCAAACGCTCCTTATCCTCCTGCACGCTCGGGAGGACGGTGATAAACTGTCCCCCACAGCATCAGAGCTGCTGCGTACCCGACACCTGGGGAACAGCTGCTTCTTTTCTATAAAAATGAAACAATATCTTCTCTTGGAAAAACTTTCTTTCATGATCCAGGGTCTTCTAACTTTTATGACCACAATTAGGTTATGTTTATATATTGCAATGAAATGACGGCATTTAAATCATAGGAAAATCTGGCACCTCTGTTCTGTGGTTTCTTTCTTTTTTCTGGAGAAAGAGGGTCTTGGAGAGACACCAACTATAGCAAATGCATCACTTCTAAAAATCCACAGCATGATCCTTTACCCACCTTTGTAAATCACTCCTCAACATTACAGTCATCTTGGCTTTAAAGTTACTCTGGTGCTCGTGTGTGACACACAAGGGGGGCTGTCTCAGACTGAGCTTGCTATGCTTCAGAGAAAGACAAACAGGGGCTGGGGGCAGTGATTCCCCCAGGCCCCCGGCTCACACAAGCAGCGCATCAGGTGGTGACGGCAAGGTCATATTCTGGGGAAAAGTCACTCTGAGGTATGCCAAAAGTGAAGTAAAGGTAAAGTTTTCTTCAGAAGTTTCCATCTGAACTAGAAGGCAGTTGGGCTTTTTTTAAGAGGGGGAAAAAAAATAAATGCAGTGTTCAGCATGAAAAGCCTTTGCAGCAGCGAGTGACAATGTCGCTGTAGCGGGGTCTGTGTTTGCAAGGGCTGTGGCCAGCACCAAGGATGTCCCATCATGGAATTGCCCAGGTTGGAAGGGACCTTTCAGATCATCGAGTCCAACCGTCAACCTAACACTGACAAACCCCCACTACCCCATGTCCCTCAGCACCACGTCTGCCCGGCTTTTAAATACCTCCAGGGATGGTGATTCCACCACTTCCCTGGGCAGCCTGTTCCAATGCTTGACAACCCTGAAGTCAGGGAAGGGTTGAAGGAAGAAATTTTTCCTAATATCGAATCTAACCCTCCCCATTGCAAAAGGAGCTCCCTGGACAAGGTAGGCAAAGCTCTGCCGCGCTCAGCACGAAGCTATCAGGATCTTCAGGCACTGGCTCTACTGGGAGAGATCCCAACAGCCACCCATTTGGTGCTGGCTGCAAGAAAAGGGTCTTAAAGGACATAAGGTATATAGAAAAATGCATCTCTGGAGGGTGGAAAAAGCAAAAGGCTGAACGCTACTGAAAAAACCCCACACAGCAAACACTTTTCCGAACAGTGACAGCTCCAGTGAGAGCGACAGGGCACCCAAAGGTGTCCCCTTGGCCATCCCCGCTCTGCCACCTCGCGACCCCGGGAGGAGCCCGGGGAAAAGCCGGAATCCCACTTAGTGGAAACTTTGATTACTCACAATTTTAGGCAAGCACAAGACTCACCTGAAAGGCAAACCTTGTGTAAGTAGCTATGACAGAGAGGTCATCAGTGCCTTTGATGCGTGGAGTAAAAAAAATAAATAAAATTGAAAAAGTGTTCACAAAAGGATGAAGACCAATATGTTTCCTGGGTGGTGTAATAAAAGATTCCCAGTAATAATTTCCAGGCAATTTTAGAAATTAAATCTTAATAACAGAAAGTTACCCACGTAGGTCTTGCTATTTCCAGCACTTCTTCAAGCTCATTTTGATGTGTTTGCTCTACAAACTCAGACTCTAACCAATTTCTTCAGGGTTCTCAGTAAAACCCAAGGAAATTTCCTGTCATTTTGATTTAACTAAAACCCTGTGATCTGACGAGATTGTGATGTTGACACTGTAACACTGTTCAAGCATATAAAATTGTGAATACCTTTTCTAATATATGGATGATTCTCTCCTCTGCCTTGTAGAGGACACGTACTCTGCCAAGGAAACACCACTCCCGCAGCTACAGCTCACACAAATTAATACTCTGATAAGAAAAGCTCCATTTTTAGAAACAGCCGAGTTTGCAACACCTAATTCACTCTCGCAGCCTCGCACCGCTATTTCCACATCTCCACCTGCCGTAACATAAGGAACTAATGCTGATGTGGATGTGGCTAATAAGACGTTTGCAGCACAGGAATGAGTAAATTTGCAAGTTTTTTCATGTGTGGTACCAACTTTCCGCTCTGGAGAGGATGGGGACATCAGAGACTGCCCATGACTAGAGAAGGAGGAGAAGGCCATGGCAAGTCCTGCAACAGACTAGTTAAGAAGGGTTTAAATGGCAAAGAAGTGATTTCTTTCTTACTCTGGTTAGAAAGAGACATGTGAGACAAGAGACATGCATTACCCTTGAACTTTCCAGATTTTCAGCATCTGTGAATTGAAGAGAGATGCTGTAGCCCCTGACAGCTGAGACCCATCTGCTGTTGACATAGAACAATTTCTAAGCATCAAAAAAAGTCTTAGAAACAGCTCTCAGACACTGATAGTCACATTTTTTTTCAAGAGTTATGCAAGAAGGAGGCTTAGAAATCCCTTAATTTGCCAAAATGGGAATTGTTCATGTGCCTCCTGTGTCTTCATTTGAAAACCCTTCCCTTTATTTCCACCAGGGTAGAAAGAGGCAGGTATGAAAAAAACCAAAACCCTGAGTTAATTGAGAAGAGAAAGGCAGCCAAGCGAAGTGTCGGGGTGGAGGGGCAGGCGGCAGCGGCGAGGTGGCAGCAGAGCCACTGTATGCCATGGAGCAGGGTTCCTTAGTGTATTTTATTAGCCTGCTGAAGGCGAACAGGGATAAAAAAAAAAAAATAATAAAAAATTAGCAGTTTCTGTTACTCCTTGTGCTGCTTTCCCTCCAGGGCTGTCACTGCTTTGTTTATTTATTTATAAGGTGGGCTGCCACGATGGGAGATGTTTTGGCCGTTTTGTGGAGTGGGAAAAGAAGTTTTCCAGAAGAAACAGATCGAAAGGAGGTTTCTCAGCACCTGAGACCGCAAATATTTATAGACGGGTGTGTTGTGACACATGAGCAATTCCACTGAAAGTAAACGGGCTTTTTAAAAATTATTTTTTAAAAGTTACAGGTGTATGTGAGGGGAATTAGCGAGAGGTCGTACCAGCTTAAACCTGGAAGAGGCAAAAAACCATCTCAGCATGCAGAATTTGCATTTCAGATACAAACTTGATACTAGAGAAAACAGAAAGAAAGAAATAACGTACTTCAAAGCCGGCCACTGCTGGGTTTGCCGGAGCCCGGTGCAGCAGCGCGGCCCCCACCTGACCTGGGGCTCCCCGGGCTCCCCCCACTGCAAAACCACCCGATGACTAATTAAATAACACTTCAGCACAGCAAAATCATCTCGTTTAGTTTGGCTCATTATTAGGTAATTCTTCACAAGATAATTGCAAGAGAAACAGCAAGGCTCAGATAACGCTTCTACTATCTCGATGCTGCTGTTGTAACACCTATAACATTTATTCGGCTCCTTGCAGAGCCCAGCACCATCCTCACCGCGTTGAGCCAAACCTGTTACTTCAAAAGACTTAAAACATCTGACAACTTTTGAAGCCAATTTGAAATTAGTTGGGCCTCTCAATCCAGCTCCTATGGGGCACCGTCCACAAAAACTAATAACAACAACAAGAGTAATAATAACGATAGGAAACCAAAAACGCCCACAAGAAGAATAACTGCTCCATCAGATATATCAACCTCTTCTATGAGCAACTTGTATCTAATCCTCAGAGTAAATTATCCCGTGCACTGACAGCAGACACGTAATGAAATTGCTTTGCCACTGGCCCTGTTGGTTTCTTCAAAATTTCTTTTATTATAGCAAATTTGTGGATTGCTTAACGCTAATTGAAGCACTTTTTGTTTCATGGGCAGAAGAACGCTTGCAAAGCCTGACGGAAGATCTGAAACACAGAGAGTCACCACATGGGAGGATTAAAGCGATGACTCAGTACGACGCGGCACCAAGTCCCCCAGCTTTCCTTTTCCCTCCCCTCTTGCTTTCTCCTTAAAGGAAATTACACCTGCCAAATCTTCCCTTGCCTAATGTTTGACAAAAGGAAAGCTGATCAACGATCGCTCCGAGCTGCTGGTCTTCTCCCAGGAGCCAGAAGAATGAAGCTAACCTGCCACTCTTTTTTTTTTTTTTTAATTATTTTTAAAGCTCTTGGACACATGATGCCTATCGCGGGGAAAAAAATCTTTTATTCCCCAACATCCCTCTGTTGGAAAGCCCTTGCAGAAAAGGAATCCAACAGTTCATTACTTCTATCTGCTCAACACATTTTTGACATAATTGTATTAGTGCCTCATTGTGGGGCTTGAAAAGTGAAATCTGAAAAGCGGCTTTTTGCCATTGGTTTATTTATTTGCTGAAGCCCCGTTTACGCACTAGAATACAAACAGCAGCATTTGCCACTCGTATAATTTGTTTAAAGCATTATGTTCAAGAGGCCACCTGTGCTAATGCATCAAAGGAGTAAGCAGGTTGCTATCCCTCTATTTAAGAAAGGAGAAAACGACTTTCTGAGCCAAATCCCTCCTGTCCAAGTTTGTTCTTTTATTCCCTAAGCATCCCTCTCCTCCCCAGGAGCCTGGTACCGCCGGAGGGATGCGCTGCTCTCCAGAGGAGTCGGTGCATTAGCAGCCCCTCCAGCGCCCGCAGGTTTGTACTTCTGCTGGCTCAGCCTGTTTCACCATCGCTACGGAACTCCTCTCTGGCAAAGAAAATGCATTTCCATTTTCTTTGAAAGCTATTTGACTTGGTGGGTGTCCACGCAGCACTGCAAGATGAATGCACGCCATGTCCATTATAAATTGCTTTCATCTTCCATTCAGCTATAGTCTTTGGATGTCAATGTATTAATTACAATCCACGGTGCCTGTTCATCACATTACACTGAAGTATTCAATAAATACCAATTAACATATTGGAGTCTTTCCATGAATGTATCTTGCCTGACTTGGAGTGAATGGGTTCATAAAAATACATCTTAAAACAAAATAAGGAGGATAATAGCAATTCTGTAACAAATTTAGACTCATATACATCTCATATTTCAGCAGATGACGGGTTAGTAAATTGCATTAAAAGCAAAACAGCTCTATTAGCCCTGCCAGGAGATGTGTGACACCTCACAGCAGACTCCAAACTAGTCTAACCTGTATTTTTTATGGTTTATATTGCACTGAATATATACTAATGGTGAAAAAAACCCTAACAATAACTATTGTCAAAATAAGTGGAGATGTGCTCTCTAAACCCGTTAGAACACACACCTTCGGAAGCCCATAAATAACCATATGGGCTTGTCTCATGGGCTGGAGATGATTTTGGTGGCTACCATGAATTTTACATGAATTAAAGACGGACAGTGCAAACTTTTATGCTGTTTACGGCAGGAGAATGTGGCACAGAGCTCTTTTTGCTGCTACAATAAACTGCAGTCCCCTGAAAAGATTGAAAGCAACAGCTTCTGGTATCCGTAATGGCCAAATGCAACCAGATGTTATCGCTACTTCTGAAACAACTTTGCCTCTAGGTCCTACAGGAATATAAACCCTATCTAGTGATGCTTATGTATCAGCTACAGATGTCAGGTCTGCCATGCTCTTGTTTGGGTTTTTAGGGCAGAAAAAGGAGTTTTGGGTCCATCTGGTCTGGGCTGTTCAGGAATCTGGGTTGCCCTGCTGCAGGAAGCTGTGCAGGACAGGAAGGTCCATGCCACCCACCCCAGCCAAGGTGTCCTCAACAGGCAACCGCAGCCTTTCACTGCAGGACCAGCGTATTAAAGAAAAACACATTAGCATTCCTAAGAATATTAAAGAAATGAGATTCCCATCCTACCAAACAGGCCCTGCCAGATGGTTCATTTTTAACTTCATTGCTGTAAACTGCGGGAAATTGTAACTTTACTTGTGGAATTACACCCAAAATGACTGGTCATCCTCTGGAGGAACTCCCTCCCAGGCACATAAACCACCAGGTTTTGGGGAAGATGCTGAGCAGCAGGCATCACAGCACATCGTTCTCCAGTTTGACCATAGAAGCATTAGTAAATGCTTTTCCACCAGCTCCCAATTTTATTAGAGAGGGTTGTGCTAACAGAGATAGGTTAGATACCCAGAACAACATTAAGCCAGGACCAGCAATAGTAGCGCTGCATTTCCTCTCAGCAGATTGCTAAGGACTCCGTACACAGCTCCCAAATTTTCATGGCAGAAAGGATTTTTTTTTCCCCCCACCAGCAATGGGATCCTTAGATCAGTAGCCTTTCGGAGGTGAGCAGAATATAAAAGGGAGACATTTATGCAGCATAATTTTTTATGAGTCTAACTGTAAGAGCTATCAAATAATAGCTGTGAAACTGTATATTAAAAATAGGCATATAGTGCCTTTGCCGTAAAAACAAACAGTGCAGTGGCCCTGCCTGACCTCGGCCAACACGGTGTCACGACTTGGCAACGGCTCTTGGGTTTTCAGAGACCAGGGTCAAACTAAGCTGGCCTTTTTTTTTTTTTGCTTCCTTACGTGAACAGCAGGATGGCAAACCCAGCTGCAGGTGGAGTTTCAGCAAACGGGATGTGATGGAAAACTCTATTTCGGGGTAGCACCGGACACTACAGAAAGCCGAATTTTCTCTGCGATTAAAATGAAGCAGGAATGACACGGGCAATCAGGCCACAGAGCCAGACAGGAGCACAAAACCACAGGAAAAGATGGTCTGGGCAGTGTCTTTCAGGAAAAACTTAAAAATCAAGTCTCTACCTGAAAGCAATGCCAGCAGCAGCTCCATCAGACCGGAGCCCTGCACAGAAACTACGTGAAACCAGGCTGTGGGAAAACCCTGGGAAACACAGCTCATGCCAAAACGCAGCCTGAAAGTGCATTTCGAATGTTACCCTGGTCTTTCAAGCTCTCAATTCTCCCATTTAATTTCCTGTTCAAAAGGTGTGTGTATACCTTATGAAATCACGGGGTGAGGATATTTTTATTCTCTCTTTTCCCCCCGCTCCTTTTTAGCTGCTTTGCTTTGAAATTACTGTCATCCCCACTCCCTTTCCCACCCCTCTTCTGCACTCCCTCCCCACTCCAGCAGTTTTTGGGGCTGCGATGCCCAGTGCTCCAAGACAATGCTGGGTTCCAGCTGGCCACAGAGGAGGACACTGCTCCAAATGCCCTTCAGTGCCCAGCGGGTACCGTGACCTTTTCTAACACATTATTCAGGTTTGCATGATGAATAGAATGACCAATAAAAAGAAAAAAGCCACCATATACTTAGCACGTTTCTTTTTTTCCTTCTTGGTAAATCACGGTCACAAATTACTTCTCTAAGCATTAAGTTTCTAATAACAGTGCTGGGATGGCAGCGCATGGACCGTAATGGAAGTTATAGAATCTAAATGTGGCTTAAAGCATGGGTTCAGTGGGACCTGAACTTACTGGACAAAGAGAAACAAAAATTCTGCTGACGTAGTTTATATACTGCAGAGGGAAAACCTGGCGGCAGAAGTGGTGCTTTGGAGGCACGGCAGGCTCGAGCTGCGAGTTATTTATTTCTATTGATGGCTCTTGATGTTCTTTCTGAAGTTTTGATCATCAAGAAACTTGAGAATGAGCTTTTTATGATGGTACTACAGACAGATGTTGGCAACAGCTGAGTTTCACCTCAAATCCTGATGCCACTGAAGCATCTCCGAAGCTTTTTACTTTTCTCCAAAGGCTAGCACCTTTTTTTATTCTTTTTGGAAGTATTAAAGCAGAACCAACCTTTGAGTTCAGCTTATTCAATTTCCTACTGCTATTTTTTTCAGCTTCTATCTGGACATCCTGGATTTGTCAAGGAGATTTTCTCCTGTGAAGAACATGAAATAAAAACATCTCAGCTGTGGCTCTACATAAATCGTACCATTGCACTGGGGATATGTACTGTACTTGGTAATTTTCTGATGGCTGCTCTGGCATTTTGATTAAAAAATTAGCACTGCAGCTCAGCAGTGTTATACAATATCAATAAAGTACGTGCTAAACGGACTAAGAACCGTCTGATGGACGGATCTCAAAAAGCACTTCTCAGAGGGGACTCAGATGGAGAGTCATCCAAAGCCCAAATCTGTTCGACATCTCCATCGAGATCTGGAACGAGGACAGAAATCCCAGCTGACATTACGGACAGCAGAGAGTGACAAAGTGGAAGGCAGGACTCAGGTACTGAGCTTTTTGGGTTGGCTAGTAACCTGTGCCCATGCACAATAAAATATTTTAATATAAGCACATATACAGTTATGTATCACACATTGACCACACGTCCAGGAATGAGGAATGCGGGACAGAACCATAAAACGAAAAACAGATGAGGTAACTAATTCTGCCCCCACCTTTAGCAGGGGAAAGGGTCAGTAAGTGACAAAACACACAACAGCGGCCAAAGATGAGTGTGATCCCTGCCTGGACGGTTGGGAAGGGGAATACAGGCACACGGGAGATGCTACTCTGCACCGATGCTGGTGGTACCGAACCTAAAAGGCAGCAGGAGCTAGCTAAGACAAACACAACACGAATCGGGAGCGGTAGTTGCAGTAGACACATCTGAGACAGATGTGGGATAGACTTTTTCCAATACGTTAAGGAACATTTTTGGCCTTAAAATCTATGAATCTGCTAAACTGGTCAAAGAAAAGATGAAGAGCATGTAGGTGGAGAAGGGATTCAAAGCATCCACGAGATGCCTGAAAGGGCAAGGAGAGAGAACATCCACAGCGGCTTTCCTTAGATGAAGGCAGATTTCAAAAGAAAAGTATAGCTCTAGCAATTACCCACTAGGAAAAAGCAGGTAGAGAAAACAAGAGGAAGACAGGAGCCAAGATGTTCCAGATTGTGTGTAATAAAACAAGGCCTAGGGAAGCCTGCCCAGGATGCTGCCATATCACGCTTTTGACTTCATGTAAAATCTTATGCATTTTAACGATGATTTTCCCCATTTTTAGTGAAAAAACATTTTTGCTTCATGATTATGTTTGCATTTGCTTCACAAATTCCTCAGAAAGACAGGCTTTGAGTGAAAAAAATAAAAGTAAATGCAACGCAGAATGTTTGGAGCCGATTTTCAGAAATGGCATCTGCTTTTGCAAGACAAGAACGAAGCCCTAGGAAAGCCTGCAATTCCACACTCCCGGCTCACTGAAAAAGCAAACGGTACTTTTTAGATCTCTACCTATGTGATCTGAAGGTGCGCATGTATGTCTAGGACTGTCAGCCATCTTATGATCTCATCAATATTTGTATTTGCTGTTCACTGACGTAATTTTGTGTCTGCAAGCAACCAAAAACGCTATTATTTGTGCCTGCGAAATTGCTTCAGTGAATATTGCCGGTATGGATCAAATAATTTTTTGAGAAATGGTATTTGCCTGGTTTTATGCGCCAGTGAGTCACTCATAAGTACTTATAAATATTTAAATATTCTACTCCTGCAAGAGTCGGTGTAGACATTTGATATGGTTTGTACTACATCACCTCTGAAGCACTACTCCACACTGCAAATTCTTGCATTTAAAACCGAGATTAACAAATCAATGCACCCTGAAAAGCATTTTAAAATCACCAGTACATTGTATTCTAGTGAGTTTTCTTTGCAATTTGTAGACAATAGATTTCCAATAACAACTTGTAATTAGTTCGTTTTCTCTTACTCAGTCATTACATGTTAAGCCTGTTGACATTTCGCAGATGGTATCTTCGAAATGAGAGGTATTTGAAAAACTCCTGGAGTTTGGGAATTCACACTCGAGCGCACCGGTTCCGGCGTGCGACTGATATGTGTGCGCAGAAAGAAACAGCAAAACCAGCGTCAGATACTCTCTCTGCCTTTTTCTGAAAAAATCTGGGCAGCAATTCTTGACCAAAACCCAGGAAATCATGATAATTTTAACCATGCCTACATTTGCCATTAATTCTGCCAAAATTTTATGTCAGGAGACCGAAATATTTCAAATCACAACACAAAAATGTACAAACTAAGCAGAGTACAAAACCAATCAGCAAACCTGGTTAGATTAATTCACCTCTGATGTCAATATGGAAACATTCCCTTTTTCAGTCTAAAGCAAAACCTCTTTCCACCATTAAAGATGCATCCACGGGCAAGGTATTTTTTTCCTGATCTGAGCATTCTTAGCGTTTTCTCTGGAATCATATTTTAGCATTTGAAGCATTTTTGCTTAGAATAAATTCGTCTTTCTTCCTACAAATTAATTCTGTTGTTTTATTTTGTTTCTTCTGAGAAAATGCCTTTTACTTGGTTCAAAATGCAGCGAAACAATTGAGAATATACAACAAAACCTGACTCTGACAGATGTTTTGTGGAACTGCAAGAAATGCAGGGCACTTTGCTGGAGCCCAGTGATAGATTTTAGACTTGAAGCTCACAGCTGAAGATTTCCACAATGAGCAGAGCTTTACAAGAGAGCGAAAAAGAAATCACCTTCTTTGCAGAATGTGTTTCTTGATAGCAAGGGAGAAAAAAAAAAAAAGAAAATCAAAGCAAGAAAATTTTCCACATTCAAAAATTACCTGCCCATTAAAATGGAGTGAGGATGAACTCACTTAGATGTCTCCCCAGCTGAGGAATCCTACTAGCCAAAAATTACATTTTCCAGGTGCAACAGGGTCATTCCTTGTGCTGAAGCCAGGCATCTTACACTGCATTTATGAGCGAGGCAAGGAGCTAGGTGCTTCTGAAGATGATCTAAGAAGTCAGGACTTATTGAGCAGGGAGACCCCGAGCGCTGATGAAAGGCAGCCCTGACCTGGAGCCTGTCCCTGGAGCACCGGCATCAGCCCAGGCACGGAGAGCCCCTCAGCCGTGGTTTCTGTGTCTGCCCTTCGCGAAGCTGCTGTGCCTACCTACAGCACACCGCTGGCAGCTCGCCCCTAATAATGCCTAAAAACCCAGCGCAGGATCCCAGCATGGCTGTGGAAACGCTGGTTACCAAATGCTGTTGCAGTGATTTGCATGCTGCTTGTTTTTTTCCTTCCATCCCTGCTCAGCCAGTCTGCACCTACTGCAGAAGTTGAGCTGAACAGTTTTAAATTTCTGCTTTTTGCTTGATTTTTAACTGCTAGGTCCATTTGTGCTACAAGACCGCATTATTACATTCATCATTCCAGAAAACGCCCAGTAAGTTGCCTTGATCCTCAGTAACACGGCTGCCTCAAGGCAAGCGGGAATGGGCTGTGTTGGCCAGTTGAAGGAAACCTCATTTCTTCCCCGAGTAGTTCCCATCACCTCTAACGCTGCCTCCAACCAAGAGGAGAGGCCGGTGCTCCCCTGCTTGCTCTGGCGTGTTTGAAGTTTCTATATCACATAGCTCACAGGAGAAGCAAATCAATGTTGGTAAGCTAATGAATTATTTCCAAGTTTGTACCAATATCTGCAGCAACATGAAAGAAAAATCACATAGCAGGGAGATTACAGCCGAAGAGGCAGAGCATAGAGCACGAATTGTCAATATTTTAGGACTGTGATTTGATCCTGTAGATAACTGTTGCCACAAAATTACTTAAGAGAACACCTCAAGCAAAACATTTTATCTCACAATATAGTTGTCCAACATAATTAACCTGGCTTGACCAATCTAGCTGGAAGGTAGCAGTAACAAATACCCAATCCTACGTGCCATGCCATTGAGGAGAACAACTTTGTAAAGATGTGAGTAAACACTTCGTCTGAACATGGAATTTACAGACGCAATTTCTGCTGGAAGGGCGGGCTCACCAGGTGTACGGGGAATACGTATTTTTCCAAGGACAGGTATTCATTTTCCTCACACTGAATTTATTTATCACCCTCATGAAGATGAGATGTCTATCAAGAACAGTTACACTTCTGAAACCTTCCTTCCTCAGTCAACATCTCCCTCACCCGCTTGACCCAAAGGCCCTTTTTTAGGTTTCAGTCCCTCTTCATCCAGGTAGATTTTGGCTTTTCCCCGACAAGCATCGATCTAAACATTTGGGACAATTACACAGCTCTGCCCAGAGATTCACCCAACACTCATGCCCAGACCAAGCTCCTGATTAATTTTTTCACCCAATTCATTCAAATGCACTCTTCCCTGTGGTTTCCCAGTCCCCCGCTGCAGTGCTGGGAAAGGCCAGGTTGGACGGGGCTTCGAGCAACCTGGTCTGGTGGGAAGCGTCCCTGCCCAGGGCAGGGGGTTGGAACTAGATGGTCTTTAAGGTCCCTTCCAACTCTAAACATTCTATGATCCCATTTTAACATTTCTCCATCGTGCTTTTTTTGATAAATATTAAGGACAGGTCAAAAAAATAAAATAAATCTGAACTAAAGCAGAATCAGGGAAGAAAACAAACTTCTTGCAAAGAGTGTAACAGCATTATAAGAAAAAGTTTAAGAGAAGAGCGCACTGATCCTGCAGCCTCTTCTGTGTTCATTCCTGCATGAAATTCATTCCTCCTTAACAATACTTGTGTTCTTTACATGATAACGTAGCTCTCATCTTAGAGAAACTGCAATATTCTGTCTACATGTAACATATGCTTGGGAAATAACGACTGGACTGAAAAATAACAATTTGGTTATTTTTCTTTCAAACTGCCTTTGTGTTTGTTTTTTTTTTTTCTGGTCCAGATAAGACATTAAGGATCGCAAAATGTCACTGCAGAGCCACTACAAACTGCGATACGGCAGCCTTCGAGAGCCGCAGCGGGAAGCGCAGGGCACACAAGGCAACAGCACTAAGCCACGATGGCGTTGAGACGGGGAAATTACTTTAGGGCATAATTTCTAACCTGACCTAATGAAACATTACTGGTCTTTTACACAACCTCAGTCAAAAAGCTTGCTAGGCCCAGTGCGCCTTACTGCGGTGGGGTAGCAGAGACCCCCGCAAAAGGCCTTTTCTGTGCTCCCACAAACATAACGAAATGCCAAGGGAAGCTGTGGGAAGGGGATGTTGGTTAGGAGAGCGCTCTAATTGCCAACGAGCTGGAATTTAAGGGGCTTTTACCATAGGGTTAATAACTTCTTATTAGCTAAACAATGTTGACAAGATAAAGCCATTTTGATGGAATGCATGTTTTCCCTCTCTCTGACATATTTGTATTACAAATTGACCTGTCCACATTGATGATAATATAGATCTAGAAGATTACACTGATTTTTTTTTTTTTCTTCAGCTAGGCTTTCACATCTGCCAACCTTCTACTTTCCCATTAGGGAAGACAACAGGAATGCCAAAAGTGACATGCTTAATTCTAATGACCTCCAGTCAGATACGGTTCCAAAAGCTATATCCAAAAATCACTCGTCTGAGCGTATTTAAAGTATGACTCAGCTGGGTGATGTGCTTGCCAATTCACCAGACTCTCTCCATGCTGATTAATTAGATGCATGTTCTGCTTTAGCTCTTATGACAACTAAGCCTTTTATTTATTACTCATTTATCGAATCTTTGTGACAATATAAAGACAACAGACAAATATACTTGCTAGTACTCTCTATTTTTGGAATGTGAAAAACTTGAGATAACCACATTAAAAATTATTTCTTTTAAATTATGGTCGTGAGCCTGCTTATCTAATAAAATTTATTAATGAGAAATTAGAAGATACCTACAAGTCGTTCTTGCCAGAGCTGCCAGGAGAGCATTTTATCCATCTCATACATTACTTATGTATGATTAAGTCGATTTGAAAAGTGATACTTTAATCCTGTGTTAATTGATATTTCTAGTCATCCCCATACGTGCAAGTCAGCTCCTAAAAGTTGTATTCTTGGGATTGAGGAACAAAAGAACATCCAGAAAATCAGAAGAAAGATGATCAGGTTAGTAGGAGAGCACTATTCCTGCTTATAATCCAAAACTGTGCATTAAGATGTGTATGCAAATGATTGGCGTGATTAGAAATTACTATTAAAAATAGCACCTATTAGATGTAGTGCTCGTAAGGGTGAAACCACATTTCAAAAAAGGTAAGAGATTGGATTCTTCTCATCCACGCAGTTCTCATTGATTTACAGCTGATCAACATGGATGGGGATCAAAAATACCCTTTGAATCTCTGTGGGTCTTGGAGAGAGACGATGGGTCAAGAGTAAGCAAGAGAAATACACGGAGAGAGAGAAAGAGATCATTTTGGGGCTCTGTGAGTTACAGAAAGGCCACGAGACTCTTTAACATGAAATGCAACTTCTAAAGCAGCACAGGAATGACGAATTGGAAAGCTCTTCACGTTATCAAGGTCATCTTCAAACCTTTCCAACACTGCGACACTATCCCGGAGCACGGTGCACCGAAACAGATGTAACGGAGTTTCTGAGAGGATAAATTAGACGGAGACTTTCTGATGTCACTGAATTCTGGTGATTATGTTCCTCGGCTTGCTGAGCAGCCATCCCCGCAGCCTGCTGCCAGTGTGCACAAATGAGCGGCTTGGGTGAATTTCAAGCAACAAAAGGCTCACCCTAATGGGCCACAAATATGAAAAATGTGCGGGATGTTGTACCTTTAAACTACTGTTGCAAGCCAAATTCTGACTCATAACGACGCACAAATTTCATAAACACTTTAAGGACTGCGAACCGCAGTGTGTGCTTAAGACGAGTGTTTGAAGTATTTTTGAGATGTTTTTCCTACATTGTGTAATAAAGTAAAGGAAAAAGATACACTTTCCCCAAGCACTAAAGTTCACAAACAGAGCCCGCAAAATTTCTAAAGCTGTAAACAATAAACTTTGTTTTTAAATTAAAAACTGATGAGCCACTAACCACTCTCGATAAAAACGGAGATTCTACGACAACTGAAAATGGAGAGTAAGTCTGATTTTCAGCTTCACATGGAGAACAATTCATTTACAAAATCCTTTTGATAGACACTCATTACATCTTGGGTTTTGTTACAATATTTTTGCAGTTTATCGATTACTATCTCTGTTCATTGGCTAATATTTTGTACTTGTCTTATTTTCATTGCCTACTTGATTAATCCAAATATGCCTCCAAATAACTGTGTGTCAAGCCTTTATAGCTGGGTTAATTCACTTTACGGCCTTCTTAATGTAAGAGGTTTTATGTTTTACTGTATATCTGCTGGTTTGAGTGTGCTCAGTTGAATTAAACGCATATGCAGTTCAAACAGGTCCACGGTGACAACTGGGGCTAATTTTAAAGCACTTTAAACATTATTATCCAAAGTTGTTTGGGGTTTTTTTTGTAATGAAAAGCCAGAAGTCAAGAAAACAAACCATTCTCTTTAGAAAACAGGATATTTCGCAAAAATAGAGGTTTTGCATTATCATCGTGGCTTGCCAAAGAGCATCAACAAGGAATGTGCTGGGGTGGGGCACAGGGTGACTCTCACACACACCAAGCGTTTCCCACCCAGCAGGCTCTGGAGCACGGTGCCCTGGTTTAGAACATGAAATCAAGAGGTAGTGAAATTCCTTTGTCTTTAAAATGCCGAAGCTTTGAGAATCCAGCTTAAAAGGAAACCAGCTTGTTATCAGCCTTTTACCTGCACTCAACAGTTCAACGGCTGAATCCTGGTTTTGTTTAACGACCATTAACAACGTCTTTGATTAAACCACAGACAAGTGCTCTGTAGCTCACTATCCTGATTGTTGAAAAGCCCGCCACATTTTCTGTCTGTCTTTTTCAGTATCCCAAAGGGACAGGCATCAATAAAACCTTTTATCATCTGGGTGGAGGAGACAACGTGGGCCTTTTCCAGGGAAGTACTTCAATAAACGCTTAACTTAAAGCATGAACGTAAAGTTATGAAGATAAATGGGATAACACAAGCACTTATTTTTTCATATTGTTTAAGTAGCTCAGTAATCTAGGAAAGCTTGCAAATGGTGCCAAGATACGTACCGAGATTGCACACCATAATCCAATTACTAACACGGAAACAAATGGCAGAAAGCATAATTCCCAGGCAGAGTATTCAGTAAAACACCTTCCCCACATCAAACTAACTCATATTACTGCGAGACATTTGGACAGGTTTCAACCCTGTTTCCTCAGGGTTACTTGGAAACCACATACTCAGGTCTACAGACCTGGCCAGTTCACCAACATCTCTCCATCGCCATCAACCAGAAGCCAGCAACAAGAAGTACAACAAAATACAGAAGAAAACAGTAAGCCCCACACGCTTTTACCAACATCCTAGTTCATGCTTATCCTTTGGATCACAGTAACCTTTAGAAACAAGCCTTCCGTAGTATTTTCATGGCATTAAATACAAAAAGGGATTATCTTTGCTGACCATGTCTGGGAAGACAACATTGCCACCACAGGTATTTGCATGCTTTCAACACCCAGGACAGACAAAAGCATCGGGACTTACGGAATGCTGTATAGAGCTCCTGCAGGGTTAAGCGGCCGTCATTGTTGTAATCATCAAACCGGAGAAGGTCTTCTAGTGTACAATCCAATAAATCATCTTCCAGCTCCTCCTTCTTCATTAGCTACAGCAAAGAGAACAGGAAAGCTTACATATGATGCAAAGATACAGCCTGCCGTCTTGGCTCACCCAGCGGATTTTCCATTACACGACCTTTGAGGAAACATATATATATAGATATATCTTATCTATTGTCACGTATTTGCTTTGTATCAAGATACAACTGATATTCGCATTCCTGCTGCAATTCATGGGCCATGGACCGTTGAGGGTGAGGAGCCTCTTCCTTCAGCAGCAGCACATAAATGCATTTTCACTTTGCAAATGTATTGAAAAATAAATGTTCCACAGGGAAAAAGGAAAGTCTGTTTTTCCTCTCTCCTCTGCAGGTAAGGACAAAATTGTATTCCTTGCTTTTAGGACTAGAATGGGCAAGAGTGGATGCTGTATTCAACACTGATGTGTTTTTCCAGCCCCTGACAGTCTGTTTCTTATGTATTCTAAACATTTCACACATTCTACATTAAAAATGAAGAGAGCTTTAGAAGCCGTACATCCAACTCAGCAAATTGCCAAACTCAGACCTAAGCATGATGAAAATGTTGGGTTCTCTGAATTTATTGTAGAACAGGAAGAAAACTGCTGAAATGTTGCATCTTCCGGGCAGGAAGGATTTTTGCTGCAGTCCAGGGACTCTTTTATTTACTATTCCAGTCTTGGCCCATTATATTGAAGCAATTTAAAGCAATAATGCTAAAAAAATGACCCTTCACCTAGCAAGTAAAAATGTTCAATAAAAGTGAGATCAACCATAACTTCCAAGATCAATCTTCTAAAGATGGAAATTTCCCTTTGTCTACCTTTGTATTGAAAATTGATTAACTTTTCATAAGACTGACAAGTTTTTACTAGTCCTTTTGATTTAACGTCAGAAAAAAAACCCAAAACAACACAAAACACTTCAGCTGCAACAAATTCAGGAGATTTATGAATCTGACTTTAAAATACATTAAAGTTTTAAATGGAAATAACATTCCAATTACCACCCTTGCTAATAGCCCTGCGCACCCACGGCTGCAAACCTACACGAGCATTTCACACTGCTGGGTCCGGAGGGAAACTATTGGATAGGGTCTGGCAGCAGCCAGGAAGCAAAGCAGCTCTGAACAGAGCGGGATGGAAAGAAGGGAGATCTAAATGAGATCTCAGGAAGAAAATCTTTGCTGTGAGGGTGGTGAGCCCCTGGCCCAGGTTGCCCAGAGAAGCTGTGGCTGCCCCATCCCTGGAGGGGTTCAAGGTCAGGTTGGACGGGGCTTGGAGCAACCTGGTGTGGTGGGAGGTGTCCCTGCCCAGGGCAGGGGGTGGCACTGGGTGAGCTTTATAGTCCCTTCCAACCCAAACCATTCCATGATTCTATGATCCGCTGCCATCTTTTTGCTCAAAGCAATTCTGTTGTGGAGAACAAACAAATGGGCAAAGATCCTCGCCGTCTCCCAGTGCTGGGTGCTGCCCTGATGCAGGACTGTCCTCTGCGGAGGGAGTCTGCTTCCAGTTTCTCCTTTGGAGTGAATCCCTCTGCAACGAGCCTCCTAAAGATCCCCCTTCAGGTCTTAAAAATGACTTTTTTCTGCAGCAGTGCACATTACCTGCCTCGTAGTTTTCCTTGCAGACAAGGTTATAGTGCTCAAGAGACTATTTTTCTTTTAAATAAAACAAAGAAAATGCACAGCAGCAGCTCATCCAGCAGCCAGAGAGAAGGAGGTCCCACTGCACCACGTTCATTTCAGCTGCCTCTACCCACGGGCAATGAAACTCCCATCGCTGGGGGAATTTTAAAGTTGCAGAAAGCTTCAAATTAAGGAGCCAACACAAATCAATCACAGATCTACCTAACAAGGTGAGACAATTTCTGTTAAGACTATAACACGGGAAATAAAAATTGCTTGTTACCTAAAAAAAAACAAATACATTGAAAACTGGGTGAATAAACTGGTCATATAAGAGCAGATGAAAATCACCTTGTTGTTAGAGCCAACAAGAAAAATAAAGAATTGACACAAAAACTGCGAATGCTGCCACTGTGAGAGCCGCAGAACTGCCCTGCAGACGTGTCCTCAGCCTGGTCAGGACTTCGGCCACGCTCCCACCAAGGGGCCCAGGAGCAGTGCCATTCAGCTCAGGCTTAAAAACAGTCGTGGCTTATCTACATTCTGTATTAACTGGCATTATTTTGTCTTTTGAGAGGTGGTCACGCTGTCAACTCAGCAATGCTGGTGGCAAGCCTTCGCGGAGGGTGTTTGGGTGAGAGGGCTCCCAGCTGAGGGCTGAACTTATCCTGGGCCATCAAATTGAAGCGGGCTCCAGATGTGCAAGCACTTTTACCGATTTTGGTAACGGTGAGAAGGGAAGAATTAAAATCACAGCAGCCAAGGTCTATGGCTGCTCTTGTGAGAGAGACCTGGGCTCCAAGCACATCTGCAAATGAAGCCCATAGTAACTTTGCGGCAGACCTTAAAGCACCGAGTCCTGCTCCTTTAAAATGCAGGTCATTGTTTCCTCCTAATGGTAATGGCCTTCAGGCTGCCAAACCTTTATTTCCATGCGACTTGAGTTTTAATATCCTGACGGAATAAGTTTCATGTAAAAAGTGGAAAAAATTGGAGAGCAGAACAGACACTTAGATGTCACTATGCAAAAGGTGGCTCTGAATTAAGATAAAAGTGTTTTCTCATACCTACCATGTCTTTATATTAAAAAAAATCATCGCATTTAGATGAAGTATTGTATATATTCATAGCTCTGGGATCTAAGGGGATTTACGCTGACACTTTGCATTGTGCAGAAAGGATCGTGCATCGTGTCAACAGCCTGAGGATTAAAATTCAGCGCAAACTGTCTGATACGGGAGGGAGCTAGAGGGGAGCAAGCTCCTGTCTGTCCCCCATCTTGCTCCCAGTTTACATTTCCAGGCGGGAACAGCACCGCACGTCGTGTTCGCTGGGATGCGGGAGCGCAGACGCGATGCTCCTGCCGAGCAAAGGGTGAAGCGCCAGCTTTGGAAAGCGGAACAGCTCCCAGGCAGGAACTGGCTTCCAAAAGGCTCTTAAAAGGGGTTTGCCTCTAATCCTTCTCACGGATGACATGATGAAATGGAAAAGACAACATTTTCCCACCCCTGGCATAATGCGATTTCTCCTATTTACAGCGCTATTTTCTCAGGTCTGCATGAGCAAAGAGCAGGTTCAGGACCCAGAGCAATCAGCTCGAGCGCCAGGGCTGCGTGTTCCGTTCACATTACCCATGGGACAAATTCCAACAGCACAGCATGCCCACAATTAGAAATAACAGTTTTTTTCAAGCTCTCACCTTTTCTATCGTTACTAGGTTCTGCTAATCAACATTTCAGTATCTGCTTAGGGATTTTTGGAAAATAAATCTCTTAAAAAAATATTCCAACTTTGCTGTCATGTTTCTATATGTTAATGCACGGTCCAGAAGGCAAGGAGGAAGAATTAAGGGATTTCTGCCTAACTTACATACACCTAAAAATCCAAATTAATTCTCCCCAAGCTGGCTAGCTGGAAATACTTCAGAAGATGACAGTTAGCAGTGAGGATTAGTATCTGTTTTCAGGGGCAAGGATGGGGCTGGAAAGCTGCCATGGTTTTTTATTTCTGGAGGAGCTTCAAATATTTGAGACAACACCGTCTCCCCAGAGCTGCAGAGAGAGACTCACGTGCAGCGGCAGATTTTCCTCCTCTACCTGCTGCCGGCCGGACAAATAACTGTTCTCACAAGGCTGCTGCTGCCTTACATTCAATTTGCACTTCGAATGAAAAAACGCAACCCGATTCCTAATTCCATTTTCATTGAACAATAAACCCACCTGAGCCAGTTCAGAGCTGCTGAGATGCCCATCACCGTTTATATCCAAGTGCTTAAACATATCTTCGACTAAGAGGCGCTTCTGGGATGCTCTGTCCTCGGCTGGGCCGCTCGGCAGGCTCCTCCGATGAGCCTGCAGGTCCAGGAGGATGCTTTTAAGCCGGTTGTAGTCTGCCATTGTACAGGTGTCACCTAAAAGATAAGACCGCATTACTGGACCATGTGCATTCGCCTGGATCTTATTTTTAAAGGCCTGAGCTCCTAAAGGGGGAAATAAGGCCCAGAGACAGGCTGTCTGCATACACAGCACCACCCAGCTCTGTGCTTGAGGAGCTCCTGGAGTCGTTACCTTTTGTAATAGCTGGCAGTTTTTCTAAATCCTGCTGTCAAGGATTCTCTCCAGCATGTTCCCATCCAGATTAAAGGGCCTCAGTTACAGACTTTCACGCTCCTCTTGGTAATCCCCACCCATATTAAACTGGCTCTAAGTTTTCGTAAAGATAAAATAAAAGTAATCTATCCTGTGATTATAAAGTCAAAAACAAACCTGGGGAAGCTGATGTTTAGAAAGTGCCACAAACATAAATAAACAGCACCCCTGAGTGTCGCCCTGTGCCAAACACGGGGCTGATCTTAAGGAATCCTTAAAGGCAGCCCAAGGCGGTGAGAGGGAGGACAGCGAGGGGCACAGGGCTGCGGGGAGCCCCTGCGGCTCGGGTGCTGCTGGTGCCTGCACCCATCACCCCACTGCAGACCGACACGAATGCTTTCCTCAGCCCCTGACCAGGAAAAAAAAAAAGGTTATTATCACAGAAGAGCTCTCAAGCCACTCGCTCTGAAGTGATGCCAGTTTGGCTGGAGGAATCAGATTAAACCTTCACGACCCTGAGAGCTCCTGCTATGCTCGCAGCAGCCAGCTCTTCCCTGGCTCTTCCCCAGGGAACGCCTTGCCCTGATTTAAGGGCATCCTCTTAGTGGAGAAACATCCGCATGCCCAAAGTGGTATAAGATGTTACGGCCCTTTTCTGGTCAACTGCTGTCTGGCAGAGCTTGGCGGAATGAAGAATGGCAACTGTCTTTTTTGTGCAAATCCGTTTGCATTAGTGTAGACCGAAGTGCCTGGTGCCTTGCCGGAACCTGGCTGACTCTGCCTTGGAGCGGACCCTGGTGGACCCTCAGGCTCCAGCTGTCCCACGCTGTGTGGGCATCAACCATCACCCACCAACAGCACCGGCACATTCCGCTCTTCCCATTAGATGCTCTTTTCCCTGTAATGTATTTTCTCTACAATGTAGATGCCCTTATTCTCTATAATGATGGTTTTAAAACAACTTTATTATTTTACGTCCCATCACTGACCCTGTTGGATTAAATCTGAGGGAACCTGGTCTCACCTCGGTTTAAGGGACAATAGTCTTGTAGATCTGCTCCCCAAAGACTACAAACATGACTCCTCTGAAAAATAACAGAAGACTCTGGCATCCTGACAACTAGTGTCCCTGTCCTTTTCTTGCTGAGCTGCACCATTTTTGGTCCTTTGGTCCCACTCCAACCAAAACCCAATTAAAATTCCAGGCAGGAGGCATTTCTCCAATAGCAAACCCATCTACTGTCATGATATTTTTTTCCACCCTACATATTTTGTGCTCACAACTTCAAAAGCACCATGACTTGAGAAGGTGAGAGAGGACAGACTTCACTGGGCAGGTCAGTGCCCTACTGCTACCTGAGCAATAAGTGCAAGGCAAGGCTTATTTTCCGTCCTCAACTCAGACCCTTCTGGTTTCGAGAGCTTCTCACTGCTCAGGGATACTGAGCAGCTGCAAAAATTTTCCTTCTCTCTAAACAACCTCCAAAGAGCTCTTGGTCCCACATGGGATCAGTCTCATTTTAAGGAAAAAACGAGGCTACTCGGTGACTATTAGTCTTGTTTACTATTTCTGGGTTTTTTTGGCATTTTTTTTCCAACCCTGTCATTTGATGGCTATTGTGAAGGCAGTTTGAAGAAATTTATTTCTTCCAATCGTGCGCTTATTTAAGAGAAAAATTGATTGCCGTATCCAGTGTAATCAAGGAATTTTGCAATCCTGTTGTAAATACCATTTTAGCTCCTGCAATAATAGTTTTTCTGAGCTGGAGTTTGCCTTTCTCTTCAGTCAAATCTTAATCCCAGAGAAGTGTCTAAGGCTAATAAAGACAGGGAAACCTATTTAATTTGCTTCCAACTCCGTTTCTGCTACGTGGTTTCCATTTGTGAGCACAAGCACAGCTCCAGGGAAGCCACGTGGTGACACCCGGGTGGCCTGTCCCACTTATGTGGTCCTCCTACAGCGGGGACCACCCCATGCCGGGATCTACGTGTGCATCACAGCCAGCAGATCCGCTCACCCTGACAGCTCCCTTTACCCCGTTTTATTTCTCACTTCCTCCTATCAGCTGTTGCCAGAAGCTTATGCCAAAGCAGCTCTTCCTTTGCGGCCTCCAGACCTTTTATTTTCTGCAGTTGGGTGTTTTTTGCAGATATCCCCTAACTTTTGCCTAGGGCAGTGCTTTCCCAGCCTTCCTCCCTTGGTGGCCTCCTGACTCACCTCCACCTTAACCCTCTTTCTGACCACAAAAGGCAGAATTGGAAAAGGACCTTAGAGCTTCTGAAGCCCCCTCATCTAACAGCCCTTCTCACTTTATTAAGCTTATATTGAGAACTTCCCTGGCTAACAGCACTATGGCACCAGTGTGATGCCATGCACCTGCTTGGACGATTACCTGGGTAGGATAGTTGTTTGAACACTGGAGCCTCAGCCAAAACTGAGCAGAACTGCATGATTAAACAGAATTTCTAGCATGAATCATGTGTAACAGCAAAATATAAGCGGTATGTGCAAGGAGCAGATGTTTGAATCCAAACATTGCATCTCTATTCCTGCTCGTGTGGGACCTGACCAGGTCACCCACTGGTGATGTGCCCAGGCTCTCGACCGTGTTGCACGGTGCGAGCCGGTAGATGGCGATTTCCTCTCACTATATTATAACCCCCCGAGATTTTTCCACCCTCTGAAAACAAAGCCACCCCAGAACTGCTCTTTTCAAAAAAAGTACACACTCATCTGGGCTGCAAGACAGCCCAGGGTAGGTGTGCTCATTTTGGGACTCTAAGGCTCTACAGTGACCAGACATAGATGCTGGAGGCACCCTATAAAAGACATCTCCTCTTCCTCCTCTCCACCCAGGAAAGGAGGAGACACATTCAGGCAACTTGAATTGTTTGGCAAGGCAATGCCAAGGACAGCTAGGCTCTCCTGTAGGAAAGATCCTTCCCCTCCTTTACTAGGCATTATTATTTCATCTTTTAACCCGTCTTCCCTATGGAGACTGCTAACAGTCCTCGGAGCTGGTTGTATAGGTCTTGCAAAAGACAGCTCTGTATTTTCTCTCCTTCCTACCTGCCCCTCTCCTGCTGTCGACGACACTCGTAATCTTCTTACATTGTGCCTGGGATCCACCAGCTTTATCTACTAAATACTGTCTCTTTAGGCTTCCGGCAGCACTGCTACCTCTGGCACGATTGCTGTTCTTTCAGGTATTACAACCATAGCTGTTAAACAAAAAGAATCACAGAAAAACCATCTGGATGCCCTCTCGCTTATCCCCATTCTTGTCTCCGCTTTGCTAAGTGCCCCCAGCAGTTTCCTTTGCAACACGAGCTCATCATTAGCAGTTTATCTCATCTCAGGCTGCTCTCATTGGTAGGTCTCATTAACGGATGTCTCTCAGCTTGGTTTCCTTGTTAGTGCTTCCCAGGGACTTGGATTCTGTTCGCAATTGTGACCAGCTCAGACAAGTTTCGTATTTCCAGAGGTGGCTTGCTTGGAGGAGGGTGTCCCAGCCTGCACTCTGGGATGTGACCGCCACCGCTCTTCTGAGATGGGTTTCGAAGGACTTCTTCCCTTCCCTGTTTTTGAACACTAGAAATGCCACCACGTGTGCTTTACGTGCCTGTGTTGTACTACTGCCAGCTGATCCAAACTTGAGCACAGGAAGTTCCACCTCAACATGAGGAGGAACTTCTTTCCTTTGAGGGTGGCAGAGCCCTGGCGCAGGCTGCCCAGAGAGGTGGGGGAGTCTCTGTCTCTGGAGACATTCCAAACCCGCCTGGACGCGTTCCTGTGCCACCTGCTCTGGGTGACCCTGCTCTGTCAGGGGGTTGGACTGGATGATCTCCAGAGGGCCCTTCCAACCCTATGATTCTGTGATTCTGTGATCCCCTGTCCGTATCGGCTACTGATGGGCTCAGGGCACCATTCCCACCACACAGCCAAGGGAACCAAGACACAGAGAGCTGAAGACACAGATTTGGGATGAGCCAAAACCGCTATTCTGTCTTCCATGCCCTAAACTAGTTCTCCATTTACTTGATCATATTTCTCCACTACTTTATACGAGGGCTGGCTAGAAAAAAAAAAAAAGTCACACACGTTCCTTTTCCATCTTTAACCATAACCCCAGTATGATTTATTCTGCTGATTCCAGGAGGAGAGCTAAGGGCATACCACAGGCATCTGACATCAAAACTAAAAGCTGATCATCTAACACAGGCTTTTTTTTCACATGAACTTTAATAACAGACATAATGCCACTATCTTCAGATTCCAGCTTAGGAATTTAAAAAATAATAAAATAACTCAAAGGCCACCTTCCCATTTCAAGAGACTCTGCATCACTTCTACCAATGGCCGTCCCACTTTTTGAACACAAGCCTAATTTGACAGCAAGGCTTTGTACAACAAACACAAGTCTTCCCCAGGAAAAGCTGCATGGTTTTTGTACTGTGGTAGGATGCTCTGGGCAGAGACACCTTTGTTCCCATCCATCCCGCTGCTAGAGATCAGCCCGTATCCGCCCTGGGAGCTCTATCCCTCCCATGAGCCCTACATCCCACTTTGTAGCCCTCAGAAAAAAACGCCGGTGACTTTCAAACAAACCTCACACAAGGTGCAGCTCCCTCCTGTGCTCTTTGGATAAAACTTCAATATACTTGCCACACTCAAAATACAGGGATTTCTGGCAATTTTTTTGGGGTAGAAAGAAACAGACCATTAAATACCTCCTTCGGCAGCAGCCTACAGTGGCTCTCCATCCTCGAGCCCTACTCCTGTAGCAGCCACGGTCGTGGGACGTAGGATGGAGCCGAAAGCGAGGAACCGCACTGCGACCCCCCAGCCAGGGAATCCCACGATTCTCCCCCTCCACACCGGGGTAGATTTCTGAATACACAAGCCCTTTTTATCTGTTTACAGCACTTTCAAAACCAGTGAAGCCTGGCACTGTTTGAATGAAAAAAACCCCAAACAGACAGGAAAAGAAAAAACAATAAGACAGAAGAAAAGTAAAAGAAAAATCCAGCGTATTAAGGTCTGATTGCTAAAGTGTGGCCACCAACCGTCACATTTACATGCTCTGCTCACGCCGAGCAATGCTGTTTCTTGCTCTGTTTTGCAGGGGCTACGTAATTCATCCTGTTTAGCACTTCTGCATGGTTTGGCAGATAAATTATTGATCAGCCTGCCAAGAAACACAGAGTGCCATTCTGTTTTCATGTCAGAACTCGGTAATGAACTACATTTATCAAGAGCATCCTCTCTGTGAAAGGTCAGTGGTGAATGTGGCTAAATTGTGATGACAGATCATTAATCCAGTTCCCTCAATAATTGCCCTCTTTAAGAATTTTACTCTGGGTTTCTGTGAATTCGAGCAGGTTTTTACAGTGGGATCCCCGAGCAATCTTCAGCCCGCTTCTGAGTCAAAGCAGATAACGGAGAAACAGCAAGTCTGGGGAATAAACGTCCTTCAAAGGAATGCAGTTAACATAAAATAAAAATAAAGTGAGGAAGCGCAGAGCTTGCTTTGATGGGTAAACTAATCTCCCCGTAAAACATTATTGTGCAAGGTGCCTTACGATGCAGTGATTACTAGAAATATCAGTACTATAAATATAAAAAATGATCTGATAACAGCTATAGAGCACCAAGGTTGAAGTCCTTGGTGCACAGCTAGCCTGACAGTAGGTGGGAACCTACCCACGTACAGAAGTCTTTGGAGGATTTGAGCCCCGCTGGTTACTGAGCTATTTTTCGGCACAACAACAGGTTGGTGGCACCAGCAGCTCTTCGTAAAATCCGTGACAAAAGCTGCGCGGTCATTAGCATCCAGGCTAAGTACAAAAGAATGTGATTATCCGCACAAGAAGGTATATACCGAGATTCAAACTTCTTGTGACCTTCCAAAAGCCCCGGAGGAGGTTCCCCTGGGCGCAGCCCACGTGCTCTCAGCTCTGGGCTCCAGCCCTGGAAAATCTGTTGCTAATCCCAGTAATCCCTGGCTCCCTGCATCCCACACCATCACCTGCCAGAAACCCACCCGCAACGGCAGGACCACCCCGGGGGAGCATAATAACAACCCAGCACAAATAAACCACCACCGAAGGGGAACTCCAGTGGCACTAATTTTCACGGAAACCCTTCGCCACCGCCAAATGTGGTAATAAAGAGCAGTTTGGAGCAGGCTGAGGAGTGTCATTTCTAAGGCAGGAGGCACCGGGGGTGTCATTTTATTCGACAGTTCCTCTTAGCCCGTGCTGGCTATTTTCGGCTGTTCCTATGGCAGTTTTCTAGCTCCAGGAAAAAATTCAGTCCAGGAGATGGAAGCACTAAGCTTTGCTTTCTCATCCGTTTCCACAGGGCAAAAGAGATGTGGTTGCCAAAAATAACATTTCTAGACAAAATCAAAGGATTTGAGAAAGATTTTGTTTTCAAACAGCCCATCCTTTTCATATGCTTTACTCAGGCTTTATCTGGGTATTGTTAGAAGCAACAGAAAAGGACTAAACTAAAATGTTACGGGATACAAATTTATTTATGAGTGTGGCTCCTTAATTCTTGTGCCATTTAAGGCTAAATTGCCTATCAGCAACAGCCCATTTTCATGCATACAAAATGAAAGTGCCGGCATGCCTAAACTGCGAAAATGCGGTCCCAAAACATCAGGCTGCTGAGTCTGGGCAAGACGATGATGTGAACTCTTTACACCAATAATCTGTGGCCTCCTGGCCCGTTTGACTTGACAGAGCGGGTTTGCACAGGGACAGGAAAATTAAAGATGACTTCAGTTCTTCAGGGGTCTCCCTGCAAATCCCCATTCCTCCACGCAAATTTTCTATCTGTCTCTTTCTATCTATCTTCCTCTTCCTTTAATTGCTCTTTTTTTTTGCACGTGCACGGAGAGATTTGATGGGCTTTCCTCCTACTTTTCCTGTGTGGTTGGAAAAAGGAAGGAAAAAACCTGCTTTTCTCAACAAGTTGCATAAACAGACTCCTCTGAGCAAGCGTAGCAGCTCGCTGCAGTACGACAGAGAGAATACGGAGAAAGCTTGGTGAAATTCAGACATCTCTGGCAATTTAGAGACGTCTGCGAGTTTTGAACCTTCCCCTGCTCTGCATTTTATAGGCTGTAAGTAGTAGGTCTGAGCAAACCAATTTAGGGTGGAGAAAAATTAACCCAAATCTTAATGTATGAGAAGTCAGGGTATCAACCATTTGACTTTTGATCGCTCGGAGAAGGCTTCCCGTGAAACGCCAGGCAGCGCGTTGCAGCAATTACCCTGCAGGTAATGGCTCTGCGGTGTTCCTGTGATGTCTGATAATCACGCGAGGAGCATCCTGCCGCCTCCAAACGCCACCAAATACGGGGATCTTCACCGGCGCCGTGCACTGAGGAAGCCACATGCCGTAGACGTGACATTTAGGCAAAATTGGCTAATTACACGGTGCTCCCATCGCAGCGCTACCTGCCCGCCTACTTTCCACACGGCTAAACCCCTCAAACGCCCGAGTACCTATTTTATTCCTGTTTTGAATTTACAAGTTAAGTGAAACTCTGGTAAAGTTCCCGCAAAGAGGAGCAGATGTTTAACATCATGCAAATTCAGGAACATTAGCAATCCTTCAGCTGCTACTGCCGAAAAAATTCAATTAACAATAAAAGCCCAAACTAACTTGCTTATCTCAGGGATATGTTTCAGTTAATAAGATGCACATTTATCAGATATCCATATATAATTTAGCAGCAACTGGGAGCTCACCGAATATATCACAGAAATGGAACGGAATATATACTATGAAGTAGATACTATTAAACACTAGACATTTACAACCTGTAAGAGTTAAAACTTGCCTCAGCGTATATTTATTTCAATATTTCATTTTATTAAAAGAAAAAGCACCCATCTATTACTCCGTGAGCTTTTAAAATATATTAAAAAACTTACAGCATCAGAATATAAATTCCCCGTTCTATAAACAAAAAATCTATTCCTACCTTAAACAATTACCTCCCAAACTGCATAAACCTGCATGAATCACACGCCTTAGCCCCAAACGCACAGGAAAAGAGACGGATGGTTTTCCAGCCTTTTGCGGGAAGCCCAAGAATTACAGCTTGGTTTACCGAGTCTGAGAGCAAGTTCGAGATTTGTATCCTTCCCGGGAGGGAGCGGGCAGTGGTCCAGGCAGGAGAGGGTAGGAGCAGCCCTGGAGAGGGAGGCAGAAGGAAGCTCGCAGGTGGGAAAGCACGCGATAAATGTAATTTATCAAGTGCCTATCACTGCCTGGGTGGTACGCCACAGATTTACAGATTTTTAAACCAGAAGGGATCATGTGAGCACTCTGACCTCCTCCACTACACAAGCATGGGATTCAACAAGATTCTACCGGCAGCAGCTCCATAATTTGTTTGCTCTATAGCACACCTCCTAGGAAGGCTTCCAGCCCTGATTTAAGCACATAAGAGGAGTTTTTCAAATGATTACTTACTCTCAGTGGGCAAACGTATTTTATTTTTAACTTGTTTAGCTTCAATTTCTATCTACTGAATTTTTTTATGCATTTATCTGGTACATCAAACTGTAAGTCTTATATCCCATCTGTCACCTTCCCAGGTTTGTGTTGATGCTGGGCTCAGCTCACACCTTACCTGTCCTCTCCGATGGGCTGTGGGATAGAGTGGCTCTCACTAAGGCAGCTCATGTTCTGAAAGACTGGTTTTTTTTCTCTTTTCTATTAATTTTATCATCCCACGGTGGGCACCAGAACAACCACGGCCACATTTGCGAGAACCTTTGGCTTCTGGTCAGCAACAGGTGACTCTACTGCAATTCAACAGCCACCCCCTGAGCTGGATCAGACACTTCGTGGTACACTCCCACAGAGAGCCCGAGCCCGTTCCCAAGCCTGGGATTTCTAGAAGATTATGGTGAACAATTGCTTCCATCCCACCAGGACATCTCTCCCAAAGACGCACTCAGACAGCGTTCCCTAACACCATTTAGCATAAAGAAGATGTAACTAACAGCAATGCCTGGGCTGGGAAAGTTTTCTATGCGATAGCATAAGCAAACAAAGCTATTCCTACTGCTGTTTTTATTATTTGCTGCCTGCCGAATATTAGCTGTTATTTTTATGTTAAACAATTAAAAGCGTGAAGCCAGAAACAATGCCGTGAACATCAAGGCAGAGGAAGAAGGAACGCTGCGCAGTCAAGGCAAACAATTCACAACTGACCCCTACACCGCTTGTCCAAACTATTCGCTGAGCACAAATGTAGTAATAGAAATCACGAGTGAATTATGCATGATTCATAAACAGAAAACTGGCTTTGTGTAACGATTAATTTATTCGCAACGCAGCCCGCTCTGCTATAAATCTATCGCTCCACACGGAGGCATGATCTTACACACACACACACTCACACACCCAACGCTACGCGTCCGTTGTGTACTCTCTGCAAATTACATTTTGTCTTCAGAATGTATTGTTTTTCTCCGTAAAAGCTATTAAGCTAAATTAGTGATGCTGCATCCTAAGTTGCAGATGCGGGGGTTGGGAGCAGGGGAGGAAAATGCGCCGCACACAGCTGTTTTTAACAGTGACAACAAAATGAGCTTAAAGAATGTCTAATTACTTAAGAACCCAACCCAAAACAAATTTGCAGCGTAATGAATTGATTCAATTACGGAGAAACACTGTATTGAAACAGCCTGGGAAGACACTGAGGCTTTTGTAAAGGTTAAGAAAAAGAAGAAAATAAGTCAAGAGAGGGGTCTGGTCAGACGCAAGGTGGGTGCTGGGGATGGCACCCCCAGGAGGGACCCACACACAGATGGGGAGGGAGCTGCAGGTTGGGTCCAAGGGGCTGGATTTGGCAGGGGAGCGGCGCCGGGAAGGCGAGGGCTGGCGTAGATGGGGAGCAGAGCAGCCAGCGCTTCTGAGGATAATTAAGTGGGTATGTTGTACATGCCTTGGAAGAGCACAGACTTAGAGGATCAAATTATGCGTGGCTGCCAGCTGCCTTGGGGAATCTGAAGTGCAGAGAGGTGACAGCAGGACTCCAACAGCAAATTCTCTGAGATGCTGAGGGCAGATCTGGTGGTGGCATTTCACAGGGAGCTCAGGAAGGCGCTCGGCTGGGCTCGCACAGGTCCAGGCGCAACCGGAGTCCCAGGACGCTCCTTTTCCTGCTCCCACAAAGGGGCTGGAGAGCAGGCAAACAGCCAAGCAACATGAAACGAAGTGGATTAGCAAACTTGTCACAGGGTGTTGAGGTAGCTGTTTGCTTCCTGAACACAAGTGACTTCTCAGAGAGTCACCGTCATCTAGAGAGTGTCCTCGGGAAAGACACCGCTGCTCTTCCTCCCACGGGAGCCTGGCTTTGCTGTGCTCAGCCTGGTCCACAAGGGATATTTCATGTTATTACACTTTACAATACGAAAACCAAAACAAAGAAATAACAACAAAAGGTAAAAATACCTATCTATGAAAAGCCACGCTTTTGGATAGCAAAGGCTGAGCAGAGCTCCTGAAAACAGGGGTGTTCTGCACAAATCCAGACGTTGATTTCTGTTTCATTGCTTCAACAAATCCTAGAATGGTTTGGGTTGGAAGGGACCTTAAAGATCATCCAGTTCCCACCCCCTGCCCTGGGCAGGGACACCTCCCACCACACCAGGTTGCTCCAAGCCCCGTCCAACCTGGCCTTGAACCCCTCCAGGGATGGGGCAGCCACAGCTTCTCTGGGCAACCTGGGCCAGGGGCTCACCACCCTCACAGCAAACAATTTCTTCCTGAGATCTCATCCAAAACTCCCCTCTTTCAAAATGAATCCAATCCTACTGTGCAGGACTGACATCTCCATCCGTGCGATCTCTGCTGTCTGGGGTCAAATTGTCCTTCCCAAAGCCCAGATGCTCCCTGTCTGAGCTGCACAGTCCAATGTGGCACTTCAGGAAACTCCATATTCAGTCTGTACAGAGTTGTACAACTAAAAAAACCCTTCTTTTAGAAAGATTTAACTGGATTATACCTACTCTACATATTTCCTCATGCTTTTGCTGTAAGGATGGTTGGGTGAGAGAAGTGTCTTTCCGTGGGGTGAACCCTTTGGACCACCAGCGATGGTAGGAAGGCTCTGCATGGTGTGGTTTTGCTGTGATGGACAAAAGGAATATTTGGGGAGGAGCTGCAGGAGCGCAGGGGGATTTTATTGAGGTTGGGGAGCAGTCTGCACTAATCCAAACTTCTCCCTGTCCCATGTCTGGCCAGTCCATTTAGAAGCTCTGAGATGAGGCTCTCGCCTTGCCTTCAGAGAGCTCCCAGCACGACGTTAGAACCTCCAAGGGCTGACAAAACACAAACAATATGAATAAATAGATATTTATTCTCAGATCAACAGATCTGCTGGGACACTTCTATCTGCAAACACAGTAGCATCGGATGTGGTTGTCAGTGAAGGATTACAGCTTCAAGTACAGAAGCAGCAAAAGCAGGAGATGGACAAGAAGTTAAGAGCTACCATCCGTGGTTTGATGCACACGGTTTGGAGACCAGAGGCAAGGGAAAAAACCAAAACAAACACATCAACAGGTAAACAAGAGGAAGACTTGTTTTAAAGCCAATAACATTTTTTTACAATGCACTAAACATCAATTTACACCTGTTACTATGCTTTCATTTTAATTTTTGCACCTGAGATTGCTATTTCTAAATGAAGGGAATAGACCTGGCAGACCGTTAATATTTGGGGAGTGCTGCTTTATTAATGTTGAAGCCAAACCTTTGTGCTACTTTATTAATGTTAAAACACCTGAAGACAAAATCTACGACACATCCACTTGTCACCCTGAACTGGAAGAGGTTAATTTTTGAACAGTGATGACCAGCTTAGCTCACTCTTCACTTCGGAAGTTACATGAGGAAGAGTCTTGGTCCATCGGCCTGGGTGCCCAGCAAGCCCTGGCTACCTTTTCACTGTAGCCTATTTGCGATCTTCATTTCTATATGGAAAACCTCATCACAACTTTAACCCAGACATCCTGCAATTTAAATTAACCAAACCAAACAGGCTTTTGTTAGATAAACGGTACGTTTTCTCCTTATGCCTGCTTCCGCTGATGATGCTACGCAATCTGCCGTTTGACATTTTACAATCCTCTACCTTATTCCTATTAGAGAAAGCAAAATTGTCTGGATTCTTCCAGGAAATAACCAATGCTCACTTTTTTATGGCTGACTGGCACATATATCAAATACTTCTAGATAGCAAATGCATTATTTCAAAGCTTTAATAAACATTAAAGCCCTCTGGCACTAATGTAAATTTTACTGATCCTATTGTGCTCTGAAAACTTACTTTTCCAAACAACTCACTGGCTTCTACTGTCAGAAGGAGCACTTCACCATCACTCTGTACTAGGGATTCCCGTGGATCCGACTCCCTGCTAAAGGTACTGTGCCTCCTACTGTCTCGTTTCTTACCAGTACCATGAAGTACGCAGGGGAAACGTGGCCAGCAATGTGTACGATAAAGGCTACTGCATGCTATCCTTGGTGATGGATGGAGTCAAGAACTTTACATTTTTTTCTTGGGTATTTGTATAAACAGGTTTTCCCTGCTGCCGCCCTAGGGGCCCTCTTGCTTCTATCCCGTGACCGCAGGCTCTGCCCTGGGACAGCTTCATCCTCTACCACAGGAACCTTTTAAGCAATTCTGAGCCAGCCACTGTCTACGGTCACCCTGTTTCTCTCAGTAACATCCCCACTCAGAAGGTGTGTGATGTTTACAACTGCCCCTGCAGACAGGGAGAGCAGAGGGTACACGCACAGGCTGGCAATGAGTTCTCCTGACATTTTCAATCCAACTGCAATAAGAAAACCCCAGAATTCTCCCCAGACCGTGTGTCCTTCCGCATCCTCACAACCAAAGACATTCAGCGAAACCCGCTTCAAAACAACAGCCCATTTTAGGCACTTCCCCACCTTGCACTTGAACTGTGAAGTCTCCAAGATCTTCTTGTGAAGCACTAAAGGACAACAGCATTACAGTAAGCAGGAGCATTTATTATTGTTAAGGATGTATGTAATGGTCTAATAACGACGTGCTGTGACTGTTGTTCAGATGTCATTAGGAGACCTCTCAGGCACCTCATTAGTAGATTGTAATGTTCACCCTAACGGGCATTACCGTAATTATAAAATGTTAACTTCTAAAGAGGAAAACACGTTCAAGGAGGGAGAAGGTACTTCTAATGTAAAAAAAAAAAATTAAAAGGACTAAACCTTCACACAGAAAACTCTTAAATTGGTCCAGCAACAACAGATTAAATGGAAACATTTACAATACTAATGTCCACCTACTCCTCCAGAATTTGATGAGGTCAAAACCACTCCACTGCAGTACTCGTGAAGGTTTGCAAAATAAGAGTTGGATTTTTGTTACTATAATCATCCTGCACAACATCTGCCACCCCAGAAATCAAGAGAGCCTCCCGTGATGGATAGTCAAAATTTGCTGCTTAATGACAGAACGTCCTGCCTATGTAAAGTGTTAAATCCGATTCTTCCCGTGTGATGAATGTTGCAAACAAGGACTCTCGTTTCCTACTGCACCAACTCGTCCACTGACGACAACATTCAACCCGGCTACACCTTTTAGTGGACCTCAACCTGCCCGTACCAAGGCAGCCGCACATGACAGCTCTTGAGGCTCCAACACAGAGAGGAGAACACAAATACATCTGCTCTACCTTCCCGTTTTCAACACAAACCCAACGCCGCTCCTCCTGCCCTCTTCCCGTCGGAGCCCAGACAACAGAAACTATTCAATTTGTATTTCTACTTTAAATGCACGTATGAGGAGCAAATGCAGCAGACCAACAAACAGAATGAATAAATAAAAGCTCACCAATGCAACAGGCTGAATTTCGGGGATGAATTCCTCTCCTATTTCTTCATGGGATTTTTTTTTTTTTTTCTTTTCTCTTAAGCGCTATAATGATAGATGATGAATGGGACAGTCATCTAAGCACTAGAAGTGCTTTGCTGCTGACAACGCAAATAACCTTTCTGCGGTTCAGGGTACCAATTCTGGAGTAGATCTGCTGGAGGCCTGTCAAGATAACAATATCCCCACACTGAACCGTCGGCAGTGGGATTTTTCATTATATATGTCACTAAAGTACAGAGGGAAGCTTCTTACTGCAGAAATAAGGGGATGAAAACATGTTTTTCCTGAAGATTTTCAGCACCGAGAGTGACAGATATTCCCGGGTAAAGCACGAATGACAAATCACTATGTTTTGATCTGCGAGAGCACTACACTGAGCTTCTGTCGAGAGGGAATTAGCACGATTTAAAGGCTGGGACACAGGGAGTGATGGCCCGGGGGAGCTGCCTGCCTCGGCACTGCACGGTTGGTGCCAGAACTTCTGTCCCATCCTGCAAAGCCTCAGCTCGTGTCTGCCTGAACAGGCTCCATGGAGATACCCCCTAAAGACAGGGCTCCCCAGATTTCCATCTCTCAATTCGGATGAGGATTGCCTCTCCCATGGCAAACCCACACACTGCCTGTTTCTGCCTTGGCTGCAGCTGAAACGCCCAAATCTGGGCCATGGTGGAGAGGATGGAGTCACCGCAGGGCATCGCCCTCGGTGCCCTGCTGTATCCCGACAGCCACCCCCAGCTTCGGAGGCTTTTTGGGATTAGAAAGGAAAGAGGGAAGAAAGCACAGCACTAGACACTTCCAAAAGAAAAGAGTTAAAGCCGTTTACATTCACATCTCAAAAAAATAGTTACCATCTTAATACCCTTCCTGCCCAAACGGCACTACAAAAGACACCCCCAACTACGGTGGTGAACTTCTTTTATGTACCAGGAAATCTTTTATTTTCATTTCCTGCTCCATATTCATAACACTCTGTATTTATTTCAAGTGCATTAAGGATAATATAAGGGACAGACACAAGTGATGTGGTCCTGTGGTTCCCAGGGCTCTACCGCCCGATGACCCAACCCGACTCCCCACCCTTACGCTCACAGAAACCATAACGTGTCCCACGGGCTTATTCACGATGTACAGCCAGCTTCATTCCCACAGAGATCATCAAAATCCCACCTAGCTGTGTCCAAACAGCACAGGACACAAATGAAACTCAAACCCCTGAAGAGGATAAAACTCTGAGGTTTATTACAGCTGGGAGATTAAAATTCAATATTGCAGCAGAGAAGGATGTTAAAATGCTGCACAGATTTAGCTCCTCTTTGCTCAGAGAGGCAGTTTGATAATGGTAAGTCTGGTTTAACACAGTTTTATTGACATAAATTCTATTTGTCGAGGGCTCTGAAGAAGCGATGCTCGCGCCTCGCACTCCCAGCCACCAGGTACCCAAAATTATTTTCTTTCTTTCCCAGGAAAGGGATGCAGCTGAACCTGAATTACGTAGGTGTAATTCACCACGCCGCACGCGTTGGGCATCGCAGAGTGGCTGTGTTGACACTACAATAAGAGCAAAGGTCTGGATGCTGAGCGCTCTGAAGAAGGGATGTAATTAAGTATAATGGAAGGAAGTCCTTCCAATGTGGCAGGTTCTGTAAGATACTAAGACTTGTTGATAACATGCCTGTTTACCCAGAGAAAAACCTTTTCTAATCATCTCGGCATCTTGCTAAAGCCCCCTGCAAGAGTACAAAGACTCAGACCTAATGAGAGAGTCAAATCAGTTCATACATGGTCTTGCACAAATGCTTTTCTCCCTGTCTTTAGCACCACATAAAATACAAGAGCCATAGAAAATGAGTGAAAGTTCCTGCTCTAGAAGGTAAGCCAAGGAATTTAATGCCATTTATTAGAAGCAGGGTCAGGCCCTCACAGTCATGTCAGGTCTTTCTCATACGCCGCGTGGTTTTGTGATGTACAAACTAAGATGTATCACTACAAATTTCTGTTAAACCATTTGGAATATGACAAAAAGTGAAAAGGGGGATTCAGTGTTCAAGCTCTAATTAAAAATTTAGCCAAATCACATGGCAGGCAATGAAAACGACTTGCACACCGCAGCCTCCCACCATCCTCCTACTGCCCCTGCCTGCCTTCCAAATATCTCAAAACCACAGCCAGGCAAATTAAAACAGCACCAAAATTTGTAGTCTGCCATGTCTTTACCACTTTGCTTCTAAAGCCAATAAAAGATAACATATTAACGCTGCGATTACAGGGTGATTGCGATTTTTGCAGAGGATTGCTCCCACTCTGCTCACCCAGGGTTTACGATGGTGGAACACCAGGGAGTTTGCAGGACTTAGCCTTCCTCGTTTTGCAGCACAGAAAAGATGACAGGAATCAAAATCTGTGCTTATTTATTTCAGTACCTTTTTCCTACAGTCAATAAATAAATAAATAAATGCATGCATTTTCTGGGTTTAATTTCCCACCCATGTAAGATAGAAGTTTGGACATTTCTTCCGCCTCGGCTGGAATGACCTCTCTAAGAAAAACAGCGGAACATTCAGACCATCATTCGATAGCTTTGTCTGCATCCACATCAAGAGAATAAAAACAAATTAACCACTCCCTCTGTTGGCTGATGCACTTTGATAAGCAGTGGCCAGTCACATTAATGGGACTAAGTTCCCAGCTCCAGCTTATTCAAGCAAGTAAAGTAACTCTTGAGTTTTGTTCTATTTTTTTTTAAAATATAATAGCAGCCAAACATCTGAAAATTTTTAAAACTACTATTCTGATATTTTATGCTTCACATGTGAGGATTTGTAATATCACAAAATGTTTTGAGTTGCAGTCAGTCAAGCAGCAGATATATCTATGGCTGTCAGATAAATTTATTTCGAGCTGTGAAAAAATTATATTGCTATCTAACGTAAGGTAGCATCCTGTCATCCCAAAGCTACCAGCCAACAGCCCCTTGGCCTAATTCATATTTCAGAGATATTGCAAGTGACCCGTACAGAAAACGTGATGGTGGCATTCATGAGTAGATTTGTAGCAACAGTGTAAACTCTGTCGCACTGTTTAAAAAAAGAAATCTAGAAAGATTGTGTACCTGGATCTCCGTTAAGGGATGCAGAAGGTCAGCAGCGACTCAGCCTGTGCAGTGCGAGATGCCTGTGTTACACAGACACGCAGAGAAACTACGAAAACGCATTTTCAGCCAGTTGTTCCTTTGCAAATTACTGTGCCCACCATTTCTTACCTCCTGTACCCGCATGGAAAACTCAACATATGCCAAGGCCCTGAGCAAACCAGCAAACGTCAGCAGAGCAACACTTTTTTATGATGCTCGTTAAATTTTGATCATCCTTCCCTAGGACACACAAGGAACCGAGACCATTTTCCGGCTAACTGTGCCATTCCCCAGGTCACCTTTTTTCCACAATTTTAAAAACTTGTTATTTAGTGCTTTTGGCTTCCAGTTCATTCATTCCCTTCCAGCAGACTCTGTTCCCTCTATACGTTCAGGAAGCCACTATAGGAAACCTCAAGCATTTGAACCCCCACGAGAAGCCAACCCCTGAAGTTTACCAACCATGCACTCGCCCAAGAAAGCCACACAGAGTTTCATCCTGCTAATGGACAGCCTTTCTCTGCAACGCTTTATCAGGATCTTTTGTCTTGTGAGCTTTGTGGCATATTATGGCATAACTGCTTTCTTAGAGATATTCAAATGTCAAAACAGTTCCTTTAAGATTCATTAAGTCTTAGAAAAAAAATATTGAATTTTCACATCAGGTGGAAGATATCTACAGTCTTTCAGGTTAAAAGACGTTTTAAGAAAGCTAAGCCTGAACTTTAAAAAAAACCCCAACATTATTAGAAGCTAGAGACACCCTGAAATCAATTTATTTTCCCATGTTTAATTTACTAACTCCTCAAAAGACATTTAGAAAAGCTTTAGCTGAGAAAGGGGTATGCTCCAAGAGCATGCTTTTTCCATGGGTACATATTTGTGAAGTGAGGGAGGTGAAGAAAGAAAGATGTTAATACACATTTGGCTAATGCCATGGTCCCTGGTACCTCACTTCCCTCATGCTCCTGTAGCTGTTGTGCTGCAAGGGAGGGATGCAACGAGAACCAGAGAAGAATCCAAGACGAGCACAGTTCGAGACGGTGATAATGGCACGTTTAAAAAAACACCTGGCAGAAGTATCTGCAGATGGGATTCCTTAAAGTCATAAAAGGACTATGGTATTTCTTCTGCAGAGTGAAATGTTGGAAAACTACAATTGCAGAAGCCTTGGAGAGAAGAAGGTTGACAGATTATGACCATTTCTAAGGAAGGATGCCACCAGCAATGTCCTCCATCATTTCACCACCACGGTACCGCTGTTAGACAGTGTCAAACCTTTTAGAGATCGCACTAGTAAATAAAAAATGGGAACAGTCCACAACATCAAGGCAAACATCCTAACACTGCTATCCTTTTCATGTTTTTGTTAACAATATCAGGAGACCTTGTTAATGAAGCTAATTTCTCGGCTTCAAAGTCAACAGCTATTGCTTATCTGCACCTCCGCTTTTCTAATACACTATCTATGAGCTCGAAAATATCTCAAATTCATATCAAGGGCCTTTGGGAGGGAAGAGGGGAGGAGTGGAGGATACCTTTTAATAGTACTTTTCACAAGTTACTGCTAAAAATGCTTCCTAATTTCACAACCACAGCCATGAACATCACTGCTCAAAAAGCCCCACTGCCTGAGTCTGTAGGAAAGGACAGTCGCTCTTTCCCCAGGGACCAGACATGACCAGGAGGACCATGTCCTCCTCTGCATGCAAAATCCACCCAACCCACCTCAGATTACGTGGATTGGAAAACACGGTGAGAAGCGCCTTTACGAGACTGCAGTTAAAGGTTTTGATGACTACTAAACTTATGAAAATGAAATAATCAGCTGCATCTGTTGTGAACCTGGAAAATACACTTATCTGTATGGGTCGGATTATTTTTACTCCTTACAACTTCAAATACGGAGCTTAATTAAAAGGCGCTCAAAGACATATTGTGATTCAGACTATGAAAACATTACATTACAGAAATCCTCCCGTCCATCGAGGCCCGAAGAAGTGGGTTTGGGCAGCATCATGACCTGAAAACTCGGGAATGTTTTCATCTAAACTCTCCTGAACTTAGTGGCAGCACATTGCCCAAAACTCAGCCAGCTCAGCAGGGCACGCACATCACGTTAATACCTTTACACACATTTACGCACACACAAGGATCCGGAGCAGCAATAGTATGGGCCAGACTCTCAGTGGCTCTGAGATAGGAGGACACAGGAACTGCTTGCTGGCTAATTCAGTTCTGGCATCCTTATCGCCATAAGTTGGGCCCTAAACTGTATGAGCTGGCTGCTGCGTCCCTAATAGGTGTGAAGCTTCAGACATATATATCTGCTTTTGCAGTGAACATCCCCCGCCCGTGAAAGTTTAAGATCTCAGAAAAATACATTCCAAATTAAAAAATAAAAATCGTAGGAATGGAACTGTATTGCGAGTTTACAAATTTCTCTTCTCTTAATGGTGCAAAGGAAATATTTGTATTTTCTAGAGAGGGGAAAAAAAAAATAAAAGCATCTAAGAAGTCAAAGCCACCAACTTTCAAAACATCCCTGGCACCTGTTTTGGACTTGCTTGCTTATTTTCTTTTCCTTTACAATCTACACATGGCGCTCTTCAGCAGGGATGCATCTCTTTTCAGCTCATGCAAGCGCGTAGCTCTGTTCAGGCTGTGGAGAGCTGGTCACGCCGTTGCCTTTCCAGCCTTAAAGCCATCATAACCTGAGCGCCTGCAATACCTGGCAATGGATGTATCTTGGCAGAACTGTTTACATTTGACACTCATTATTTTAATGTAGAGCCGAAAGAAGCTTCCTTTCATTAAAATATATAATTAGGGGTTCTTTTTAGACATTGGGAAAAAATCCTATCTTGCTTTAGATAAAGAGTTTTTGCTGCTTTGACTTGAATCAGAAAGCATCTCTTTTGGCAATCTCCCACCACACTCATACATCAGCTGTTAAAAACATCTTGAAAGGCACGAAATGAATCGCATATGGAGCCAATTTGGACATGTATTTGTTTTCTAAACAGTATTAAATTCAAATCAGTATCTTGAAATTGTAATATTAGCACACTAAATTGAATAGAAATAGTGAGAAATGGCCTTATTCATACCATGCTTACTTCTCTATATATTCTTACCAAAATAACTGTGATCATAACTCCCAAATAACTTCACAGAGCTAATAGATCACAAAAACAGATCTAAGTTAAAACGAAATACAAACACAAGTACTTCAGTGGCTAGCTACCCAGCCTGCCAGACAGCACTGCTCATAAGAGGTACAATACTGGAACGTCCACCCAAGTCACGGCTACTTGTCCCAGATGGGAAAGATACCTGCCTTCAGCCTTGGGGTACCTCCAAAGCACCAAGATTTTCTCAGCACGCTGCCTTTGGGTTGACGTGATCTAGACATGATTTTTTGGGGAGCTAAAAAACACCACTCATCGGTTGACCCAATCCCAGCGGCTCAGGAGAAAGATGAGATGTTGTCAGATGCCCTTTTGAGGTGCTGTAGATCTGGGAAGCATAAAACAAGTCAAAGCACATCCCAGTTAAAAAAAAAAAAAATCCCCACTCTGTGGTGATGGTTCCTGATGAGCTTTGGAGCCAACCTGGGTGCCAACAACCTGAGAGCCAAACCTTCCCTCTCGCAGTCCCCTGACCACACTGGGCTGACAGAGGTAAATCAAGATGACTCAGAAATTCATAATTTGGTCTGCGTAAAACAGGATAGATAAACTAACAGTACACTCAAGAAGGGTAAAATTGAAGGTAAGATAACGAGGTTTTGGAAAAGATGGCTGAGACTGTAGGAAGAAACACGACAGAAGTAGCTAATACCGTCAGCGGCACTCTGAGTTGGCTGGACACCCCCCTCAGTGCTTTTTCCTATTGCTCACAAATGAAATATTAAATGAGTAAGAAGCAAAAGATATAGTTCAATTAAATATCTCTTCACATAAAAGCAGATAATTACAACTTACATGGATTCAGACAAAGTTTGTGGACCCAGACAGGTATTTCCAGGCACAGTGGGCAGAACAAAATTTATAAAGGAAATTCTTCAGTTTTTCAGGGTAACAAACTTCCAACAATTTTCCTGTACAGACATTTTGCTCCCGTTACCCCCAGGAGCATTAGGCTTTCTCTGTTGCAACCAGCCACAATGAAAAGCTAGAGCATCCCCCTGACCTGGCCCAGCATCTGCCCACCTGTGGTGGTGGTACATTCCCGCTACAGCAGATGGTTTTACTGAGACAAAGCAAGAGGAGGAGGATCTAATCCACGTACAAAAAAAAAAAATCTTCAGGAAAGTCTGCTGTTCTTCCACCATTATTTCAAAATCAAGAATACTCCTTTTATCCAGACAATGCATAAGAAGCTATATAGTAATTTACAGACACCCTTTCTGACCCCTGAAACAAATCAGCCATTAGAGGAAATCAGATGCTGTCTTCCAGGGTGTTCGCTGGCAGGTGGAGACCAGAAAGCAAGAGCCTGTTAGAGGGTACGAACAGAGGGCCCAGAACCTGGCAAACTCTGAAATGACCCTGTCTCCGGGCGAGGAGGCTGCCGGCACAGAGGCACACAGCGAACACGGCAGCAGGAGGAGCACGAGGAGGAACCGGTGCAGATAACGTCGCAGACGTCTCTTCCCAGTACCCCCCTCGCAGCATCGGGGAAACACACTCCATGCAGTCATACCGCTCAGAGGACCCGGCACCTCCTCCTTTCCCGGCCAGAAAAAGTGTTAGAAATATGGAATCTAAAAATATTCTCTTTTCTATTTCCATTTTCTAAATAAATAACTAAAGTGTGATGAAAAGAACATTTCTCTGGGGCTCACACTTTTCAAACATGAATCAAGCAGATGATATCTCCCATATCTCCCTTACAGGCAGATGATCTCCTCATCAAAAAACCCAAAGATATCCTCTTCATTTTCAGAGGAGACAGAACAACATCCTCAATGTTGTGAAGAAACAGGAATTAAACGCAAGGTAACTGAGGGACTCTGAGCACTGGGCTGAAGGGAAGGAAATACTTGCTATTTCTAATGCCTGCTCATTCTCCAGAATAACTTAAAAAAACCCACTTTCATCCCTCTCTCCCTCCACATTTTGGGAGCAGTTTTTTCACGCCCTGGTTCTCACTCCTCTTTCGCTGTCTTCCCATGATCTAGAGGGTGTTGGTAGCATTAAGAACATCACGAGGGCGATTTTTTTGAAATCCAGCTGGTGAGCATTGCAGGAAAGCGGCTGAGTTCTCCGGCCCTGTAGAAATAACTGGGGTGCCTACGACCAGGGAGCAGACGCTGGCTGCAGGGCTCGGAGCAGGTCTTTGACTCCTGGCAGTCCTTGCTGTGGTAGGTAACAAACACTCATAAACATAATCCACTAAAAAAAAAAAAAGCAAACCAACTAAATGAAATTGTGTAGCTAGAAGAGAGGCCATATGCAATTACCCACATTAATAACTACAGACAATCTTTCCCAGGGCATTTCAGCAGTAAAACTAAGTTTTCTGTGCTTCAGAAACAGCCACAAATGCTTCTTTTGACAACATAATTAATTGGAGAATAAATAATAAACAGTAAAAGCCATGGGTCTACCTTCCTGGTGGAACGCAAATGGTTTGCTCAAGCATCATGTTCGCTCTGACACATGTTCCTGGGGTGCTGGGCACCAAGAGTAGCAGCACATCAACCTATGTGGCCGAGCAGCCCTCTTGCTACCCACACTACGTTTTATATGTAAAAACGTGGAAGAATATTTAACACACAGTCAGATAACACAGCGAAAGAGAAAAGACGAGGTCAAACACAGCTTTCCATTTGAATTCATATGTCAAGAACATCCCAGCACTTATGCAGCTCTTCTCCAATGCCCTCCCATCACCCCACGGTCTCACCTGGGCCAAGAGCTTCACCTCCGCAGCACTCGGAGCCGTGCCCTTGTTGCAGGCTGACGAAGCTCCGTGCTCCCGGTGAGGTTTGAGGTCTTAAGAGTACAAAGAAATTACACAGCAGCTGGACAAAAGAAGGTGCTAAAATGAGCAATAAAATGCAGGAGGGAAACCTGAAAGACATTCTCTAAAAATCTTAATTAATAGGAAAAGCTTAAGGACTGAGACGCCCCATAAATCCAAGCTGTACAGATCTCTGATTAACATTTGCCGCATCGTATCCTGCAGAAGAATGGAAATGGTTATAGTCTGCAAATACTCTCAGAAGATGATAACACGGTTTTGCTTTCAAAGATAAAGCTGAAAATAATTCAATTTAACAGTCAAATGGGAGGTGGGGACCCACGCTGGGGGTACCGCGGGGGGCGGAGGCGCCTGGCTTGGGCACTGATCTTTTGGAAAAGAGATAAAATAAAATAATAAAAAAGGATCTGGTCCTTCTACGTCCTAAAAAAAGAGAAGACGACATCCGTATTTCCTCGGCTATTGCTGCTGACATGCCAAACGTCCTCTACGTTTGGCACAAGGTGCACCCATCAGATCCAGACTAAAATTATACAGAGCTGAGAGGGAATACGCAGCAGAACAGCCATAGGTCAGGAGCAGAAGGGTCTGGACTTGGCCTCTATCCATCCTTCAAACTTCTGCCCCAAGAGACACCACTCTTTGCTGTCCACAGGGATGGAAAACCAAACCTAACCAACCAAGCAGCTGTAGAGCAGCAGCTACAGCAGAAACTGGATCTGGGGATGACATGACTCAAATGCTGTCCATCCATGGGGACTTCAAGAGGCGTAGAGCCCCTCCGTCCGTTCTCCTTCCAAGACCTGGCATGAAAGTAGGGTGGCTCCTCCTGTGCAACTGCACAGGCAAGAAGTTGTTCCCAGAGCACTGGGACTTACTGAGCTAATACCAAGTATTTTCACACATAATGGCTCCCTCGATTCTCCAGTGTCTCTCACCAAATTCAGCTTCAGCGTTTACGTCTGGTGGACAACTGTGGCGGGTTCTCATATTTCATGAAACCTGCCATCTGGGTTTCTGTGCCTCTGCTGTTAAATTTGGTTTTAATGAGTCACAAAGTTCAAAACACATTAGAGAGAACCGGTAACAAGCAGACAGCACGCTACATTGGCGTCCAGTTTTTGCAAACCAGCTTTAAATGGTCCACAACATAAGGAAGACATTGAGCACTACCCAACATTGAGAAACTCCACCCCAAGGTCACACCATGAGTCCCACCTAAGTGCACAGAGCAGAGCCAGAGTTATTAAGAGACTATTGCTTCCAAGCTGTTGCTTGCGTTGGTATCTCCCCTGGCAAACCACTGAGAAGCCCACAAGGACGCGCTTATTGGTTTCCATATCAGCATGTACATTACCCCGTGTCTGCAAGGAGCCAGCTATTGCTTTGTTTTTCACTTAATCCAGAGATATCATCAATAGCTTCATCTATTTGTGGCACCAGAAAACAACGGAAGGTCGGCCAGGGCTAATGCTGAGCCTCTTCCACTGATTATCTATTCATAGGGTTGGAACGAGAAAGTCACGCAGATGGAAAAGAAAAAGAACTTCTCTGGTTTTGATTAGAAAGACGCTATTTTCAAAATGGCTACAAAACGAAATAGCAAGAGCAGACCTTACTTGATCAAAGAAATAAAAGAAATGCTACCGTGGCCATTGCTCCTGTATTTCAGATCTCATTCATGAGATCCCATGGTTTCTCCAGGGATTACACAGGCAGGCTTCAGGCTTGCGCAATTCAGATAATCTGCAGAGATCTTCCTTAAAAAGAAATACGAACGGACTTTTTTCCAGAGCTTCACATTGACCGCCAGCAGCGGCAGGTGAGCACCCCGCCAAGCACCCGACCGGCCGCCGGCTCCCCCACAGCAGAAAGACGCTGCAGGCAAAGCTGAGTTAAAACTGCGTTTCTTGAAAGATGCCTCTGTTTTTACCCAACTTTGGCACTCGCGTTCAATGAACTGAAGCACCCAAATCTCTTCAATAAAACTAGCTTGGCGCAAAACGGGCGGTATTTTCTTGAGGGGTATTTTCCCTTTTCCTGAATGCTAATTTTTGTTTGTTTAAAAAAGCAAGACAGCTCTAAGGCAGAGCACAGCTAGAGACAAGGAGTCATCCACAGCACACTCTGAATTGTCAATGAAGTATTTTAATTAGCCCATGGATAGTAATTCTCTTCAAAGTTTTTTTTTTTAAATAAAATGATAGCTTATTATGAGCAAGGTTACTATTCAAAAAATAAAAGTATTATCAGGCTTCTGACACACAGAAGGATTTCACTGAATGATAACATATCCAAATTAAAAAAATTGTAATCAAATTCTTAAGCTATCACAAAACATTTTACAAGCTCAAAGTGACTTCACGTGCTCTAAAATGAAAACCCTTTTAAAACTTTACTTTGTTTTGCAAACAGAGACAACGCACTGAAACCACCTCTATTCACGCTATCAGTAAAACCAGGCTAAGTTCTACGATCAAGACAACATTCTTTTTTCCTGCTAAAAGATATTAAAAAAACACCTGTGAGTTACCTTACTGTTTGGATTCACATAAACCACAGCAACCCAACCTTCCCCACGTTAAAAAAGTACCAAAAAAGGTATTAACAGTTGGGATGCTGATTAAAAAAAAAAAATAAAAAAAAGAGGCAAACGATGCAGATCGTCCTGCTTGTAGAAGCCCCCGTGTCTGCTGCCAGGATGCTCACCTGTGCTATAGGTGCTTCGGTGTGAGCTGGGAAGACCAGCACTATGTGTATAGAGAGATGGAGCAGGTATGACCCTTCCCTACCCGATCAATTCATAATCGACGCGCTGCAGCACGCCAAGCCCGCTTTCTAATGCCTTCCTTGTGGGTTATTATACTCCAAAGGTGAATGACAAAACTCTGAAGTAAACCAGCCCGCATGCCCTGCCCACAAATATAAATGCGTTTAACTTAAGGCGTAGTCAGTATTGATCCTGCGAACAACTCCCCCTCTGACATTAACGGGAGCTCTGCGCGCCCGCCTCGCGGGGACCAGAGCATCACCACTGCCCTTTTCATTTGGATAGGCCTTTATTCAATTAGACCCAAGAGCCAGGGAACAACCTTTTTCATTCTGTAATATGCTGAAAACCGAGTATTTGCTCTGACGCTGATTTTGGACGTTTCCCCAAGCAGAGCAGCAGGTAGGGATTACGTGCTAATTGCAGTCGCTCTCCTAGACGCGTCGCAAGACAAATCTTTGTTACTAAAAGGTTTATTTTTGTCGGCAGTCTTGAGAGGGCTCATTATAAGTGATCACCAGATGTCACCAATTCTTCATAAAATAAAACAGAAAGAACATTTTTCCCAGCAAAAAAACAACCCTCAACTGTCAAAGTGTAACAAGAGCCATACATACACCGTTCTGGAGTATTTTTAGCCAGAGTATAGCTTCCCTTTTTCTATTATATATCTAAAACAACATCTATTGAAATAGGAATGATGCCTTCTGATAGTTTGTCATTAGTGCTGAAATTCTCATTAACAGATACCGTATTTCACCCCAGCCTCCAAAAAGATGAAAAACAAATCTATGGCAGAAAACACAGGCGGTTTTCAGCTCAAGCCCCCAGCAGCCAAGAACGAACCCTCGTCCATGGAAATAGCATGACATCAGAACCCAGCAAAGCAGGACAGTGGGACTGGGTGACACACCTTCAATTCTCTTCAAAGAAAACACAAGAGCAGGGTCCAAAAAAAATGATGGAAACCAAGTTTGTCACACGGAGCTGTGTGTTTTACCAGGGGAATTCCTTGAGACAAAGGTACGTCACGCTAGTGCTAATTAAAGACAAAGTGCCTCACAAACTCTCGTACGTGCGCTCAACTCTCCAGCCCCGGTGACATCCCTGCATCCCTCGTCCCACAGAGGTTAAGCTGAAGACTGGGGGGGGGGCAGTTCTGTTGCTAACTTTGCCCAGGAAATCCAATCGAGACTTCCCAAGGTAAATGATACACTTCAGCTGCCGCATCGCCTTCCCCATTTTCAGATCTCAAATCAAATTTGGTCACTTTGTTTTCATTACCAGTGCAGAGAAGTGTCGGAGTGACTGCCATCCAAAGTGCATTAGGACGTGTATCGCTCGCGTGCAGTGATGCCGTGGGTCTGCAGTCTGGCGCTCGGAGCACTTCATCTATTTTTGCCTCTGGGTTGCTTCGAATGAAAAATATTCTGTGCACAAACTGCATTGCTACTAGCAGATCTGTCACTTACATTTATTTCACAATCAGTTTAAGACATGACGCGAACGGAGTTGCTGGTAAGATTTTACTACAAGCTATCAAAACCTTTAGCAGGCACCATCTATAACTACTCACTTTCATCCCCACACCCACCGACTCACACTCCCAGTGCCAACGGAGAGCACAACCGTGGCTTTGAAATCCCCCTAGCTGTCTGCAGAGTCATTATTTGGGCACTGAGCATAACCCAAACTCATCAGGAGACACATTCGACTCATCGGATTCAACGGGCAAACCCAGAAGGAAGCCTTCCATGGGGGCCACCCAGACCCCACCCCTGCCACCCCTCCACGTGACAACCAGCCTCTTGGGTTACCTACGCTTGGCCATTGGTAGGGTAAGAAACACACCAACTCGAGCTGAGAAAGTATTAAAGTGTCCACAAGAATTTGGAAATAGGTACTAGGACCCATCGGGGTATTTGAAAGCCATCAGCTCCCCGGACTGCCCATCTCCTTCCACTAAGCTCCCTCTGGGATGACTTACTCCTGCCAAATAATTCCATTTTAACAGAGGCTGATTTGGGATAAGCCTACATAATCAATTGGCAAAGCTTCATTGTTATATTGAGGCTTACAGAGATATTAGGAATTACTACCGCTCTGTCTGAGCTCACCATGCATATGGTATTGATTTCCAGAGCAAAAAAAATGATGCATCAGCTGCTTTCTTTCAGGCCATAGGCAACTTCGCTCTGGGGAGACCCCCCTGCAGTGCTGCCTCCAGCTCTGGGGCCACCAACAGCAGAAGGACACGGAGCTGTTGGAGCGGGGCCAGAGCAGGCCCCGGAGATGCTGGGAGAGCTGGAGCCCCTCTGCTGTGAGGACAGGCTGAGAGAGCTGGGGGGGTTCAGCCTGGAGAAGAGAAGGCTCCAGGGAGACTGTGGAGCCCCTTCCAGTCCCTCAAGGGGCTCCAGGAGAGCTGGGGAGGGACTCTGGATCAGGGAGGGGAGCCACAGGACGAGGGGGAATGGTCTTAAACTGAAAGAGGGGAGATTTAGATGAGATCTCAGGAAGAAATTGTTTGCTGTGAGGGTGGTGAGCCCCTGGACCAGGTTGCCCAGAGAAGCTGTGGCTGCCCCATCCCTGGAGGGGTTCAAGGCCAGGTTGGACGGGACTTGGAGCAACCTGGTGTGGTGGGAGGTGTCCCTGCCCAGGGCAGGGGGGTGGAACGGGATGATCTTTAAAAGTCCCTTCCAACACAAACCATTCTAGGATTCTATGAACTCAGGGTGCAAAACAAGGGGGCTCCTCCATGACCCCCCGACCTGCCCCACCTGCAGCCTCAGCATCAGCCCCGGTGGCAGCTGGTTTTGCTAGAGCTTCGCAGCTGTAGCTCTAGTACCTCAGCAGCTGTAGTCCTACTCCAAACAGCAAAAATGCACCGCAAATTGGTTTAGATCACGGTATGACCCCCAGCCAATGCTTTATGGTACGAACAGGTCTTCAGAAGAATGAGGAAAAACTGCTTGAAGCTGCGGGATATGAGCAATTAAACCAGAATCCATTAAAATGACAAGGCATTAGATAGAGTGCGCGACCCTGTAAAGTTACTTTGTATTAAGTATATATTTGGCTATCTCTACATGTGAATCCGGTCTGAAGAGAAAGATTTATCTATTTAATATTAAGGCACTTCTGCAGACAGTGTTTAAAAGCAGCTATTTAAAAATGTAAATTTGACTACAAGATATGAGCACACTGTTTTACACAAATACACATATTTGCATTTCATTCTCTAAGTTATATTTACACTCATTTTTTCATGTATTTATTGCTGTGCAATTGTTGAAAGCCTTGACAATTAAGGCTTAATCCAGCCATAATAAAATACAAAGGCAAAAAATAAAATCCCAACTTGTATGAGGCCCCAAAAGCCCAAGCCCAATGAAAAACCTACGTCATTACAGTACATAAAAATATATTTATTCATATTGCGTCACTCCCCTCTTACTCTATAGTGTTTTTAAAACACGTGCTCGTAATCAGCACCTGAGATTCCTACAAGGGTTAGTGTGTGCAACCGATGATATCTATAGAAAAAAAAATAAAAATACTTCTCCTGAGGAAGTAATAAAGCATCATCTTCTGTAACACCCTACTCTTGCCCTGGTGTCTCCTCACCTAACAGCAACCGGCTATGGGAAAATCCTCGTCTTCTGCCCTGTGGCAGGGACCTGGCAAACACCCCCAGGCTTACCCAGCCAAGATGCTTCCCTTAGGGAGACGGGATCTCCCATAACACCGAGATTAAAAATATAAATGTGGTGAGAGGCAATGCAGCAGCACTCTCCCCTTTGGTACGTTGAAGCCCTGAGTCTAGGCAAAACCTCTGCGCTGTCGCCCACCCTAGACTGACCCATCCTGCAGCTCCCGTACACGAGCCAGGGCCAGCACCAGCTCCCTTCCTCCCCGAGCACGTGCCTTTTGCAAGACACAGGCATATTTTGATGTCTGAGCTCGACAGCCAGCGCCGGCGATGTCCCAGCACCCTGCAGACGAGCTCTGGGTTTTCCTCCCTGCGCCTCTCCCAGCCCTCCTCGGCTGCCCCCGAGAGCACTTGAACATCTTCTGTTGCTTGCTGAGCGATGACAACTTTTGCCGTGGTGAGCCTGGCAAGGAGCTTCGCTTCCAGCTGAGCAGTCTTCAACTCTTCCTCACATCACAGCTTGGCTTTCCTGTTGCTTAAGCGTCAGCACACTTCTATTGCTAAGCTTCCCCAGAAAAAAAGACCGTGGCATCTTGAGTTAATAAAAAAATAATAATAAGAAAAGAAGCATCCTGCTGGCTGCTTCTCTCTCAGCAGAAGTTCTGTCAGACAGCCTCTGCTTCTCCACTTCATCCTCGGTGCAGTTTCTCGTGACTTTGGGATCCAAACTCACCTGAACTCACTGTCACTTCACAACCACCTTCCCGTTCGCAGAGCTACATATGCAAATGGATGGAGTGAGGTCCTCACGATGCCCTTCTCCATCACCGTGTGCCCCGGCCACAAGAAAAATAACTTCCCTCTTATACTAACAAGAAAGAACTTCAGGCCACTTTGATTACACCAGGGTGGGACTATTCCTTTTTGGATGCCAGCTTCACCAGGAAAACCCTGGGACAAAGTGGAAACAATGCTCTGCATCAGCTCTCCCTTCCCTTCTCCAGGCATCTTGGATGCTGCTTCTGGTAGATGAAGCAATTTCTATAAATTGTTTCTGAAAATCATCAGGATGTACATCCAGGGTATGATCCCCGGGGGCTCTGCCCAAACCACACGTGGGTTTGGAGCAACTGGAAGTTCTCCCTCCGAGTAAAGCAGTTGCATATAACGTATTTTACTACATGGCAATACTTCGCTCTGTATTACCATGAATTCCTACCTGCAAATTTTGTACAGAGTTGGTGCAAGTTTGTACTTTTTAAGGCTGTCTCCAACAGATGGCAGAAACTTGGGAAAGCTGCCAGTATTTTCTTTTCAAAAGCTGGCTACTAAAGCTTCAGAAGAAAGCTGTTAGCATCTTCGTTTGCAACTGTCACATAAAGAAATTACACAAAAGGTACATAAAGGTGGTTATTCAAGCGTGCAAGCTTTCCAACTCAGGCAGGAAAAAGTGCTCCCTTTTTAAGACAATGAACAGGATGCGTTTATGAGCGGCAACGTCTACTGGGTTAGTTTGCAATGCTCACCTGCCGCTTTTAGAGGTTTTTTCATTGGCATAAAAGGAGACCGTGCCTCCTTCTCCATTCTCCTCCCTCACCCCAAAAAACCAAGGAAATTTCAATTTCTGCCCCAAGAAGAGCATTAATGCCAAAGATGCCTTGAGGCCTCCACTGGGCTGGGGACACTGGAGGATGTCGGGAAATAACCAGCATCCAGAGAGAGGAAAAAATGTGGAAAAGAGGCCGACGAGGCAGCAGGAAAAGGAGGGGTTCTGCATGGCGAGCAGCACGCGCAGCATCCCACCTGCCCGCCAAGCTGCTGAACACTCGCCACCTGTCTGCTTATATAAAGCTTCTTCTAGTTTATAACTAACAGCTTGAAAACTGGTATATAATATCAAACTCTAAATCAGCGCTTCACGCTGACATACCATATGCCATCATGTACTTAGGTAGTCACCAAAAGTGTTAACAGCAATTATTTAAAAACTATTACAGTTTATTCATGCAGAGAATCCCTTCTTGCATCAACTCAAATCCTTCGAGCTGAGAATTTTTTTTACAAACTGCATTTTTCCAAAATTTTTCAATCTTATTTTACACTCTTTAACTATTTTAATTTTGTTTTGTTTTAAAACAACCGACTTGATTACTGAAATATTAATTTACGGTGGTGTTTTGAGGGGAAATTACTTCACAGAACTAAAATTAAAAGGTATGAGTTACTCTCCTTCATAAACTTTTTCATTTTTTATGGCTTAAAAGGGATTTAATACTTTATTGAATAAATTCTGAACGTCAATACCTCACCTGAATACAGTCTCCCAGCAGTAAATTCTCCTAAATGTTCCCTGTTTAGTTAAGGATTAAACCCCTTGTCTAACTGTAATAGCTCACTACAGCACGCATACGACAACCCCGTCTCAGTTATTATTGATCAGTGCTGGGCTACTTTAATAATTTCTATGCTAATGCACAGAATTCAAAGAGTTTGGCATTTTCGTTACAAAAAGTATTAAAATCAGGGAAGACCATCTGGGAAGATGGACTGAGCAGTGGAAGAGGGAGCACCTTCTAGATTGTCCCAGGATACGCAGCAGAGAGACCTGGGAAGAAATAATAGAGATGAAGGTCTTGGACACAAGAACGGAGGAAAACATGACCTTCTCAGAGGGCATTTTGTCACACAACTGTGCAATAATCTGCACAACATGAAGACAAGCGATGCTGGCAGAGGGCTCCAGCAAGGGGCAGGATTCCCTGGGGTAAAGCCCTACCAGAAGAGGGATGAGGATGAACCTGTGTTGGGCCAACAGAAGCGTTGGCCACAGGGCACCCCTACGGTCTGGGAAAGAGCTCAGCCAACACTTACTCACCCGGCTCATCCTTGTGCCCTCTAGGACAACAGCACGGTACATGAAAGGTCAGTTTTAGAGGGAAGCTGAAGCTTTTCTGTTATTATTGCAGATTTCATCACACACTGCTGAACTTCACAATATATAAAACCATAAAACATATTGAACAGAGTTCAGCTGAAGGACTGTATCTAAATTAATTTTTTATACTCAGAAGATAGCCAAACAAGCTTTATAATCCCAGCCTTCCCTATTTCAGAGCTCTCCATAGGCTATTTTTTCCCTCCCCTCCATGGTAATATTAACAACTGGAGGTGAGCAGCTGAAGTGCTTTGCACTGTGGGTGCAACCAAAACTGCTCCAAGCTCGCGGCTGGTTGGGGATGACACTTTCTGCCACCTTCTCTCCAGCCTTGCTCCAGGCTGGATGCCTCTGCCCAGCATCACCTGCCGCAGGGTGGGACATGGCCTGGTTTTTGAGCAGGATGACATGGCACCGTTGGGAATGTGGGGTTTAGGGATGGTTTGCTGGAAGACCTTGGGCTCACAAATCACCTCTGCAACAACCCTCGTCCCAGTCTCAAAAACCAAGCCCCATTTCACACGAGCTGATTTCTCCTGGATCCGCCATTCAAACTCCTCCTGTGGGCGGCTCAAGACCTTTTACAACCAAGAATAACTGTGCTGTTCTCTCTGAAGCGAGATTTTCTAAGAGCACAAGGACCAGATCTTCAAATGCTACTCAAGCTTCTTCTCCAGCTCCAGCCTCTGGCTGGTTTTCCAGCCCAGCACAGCATCTTCTCAGAGTTCCCTTGGTTCAGCAGAAGCAAGGAGACTCCGTCCTGTCTCCTGGTGCTGCTGACTGTTTAGAGCATTTGACCACCACAGTTGGGAATACCATCCACAGAAAACCAGTTGCAATAGAAGAGTTCCTGGGTGCCCTCAGCCCTTTCATCGGGGAGCAAAGTGCAGAAAAACCTGTGCAAATGGGCCTTTTTTTAGCTTGCTGGTAGGCTTCAACATGGCATTGTGCAAAGGCTCACATCACTCGGCTCTGGAATGCTCTTTTTTTTTCAAGTTGATGCACTTAAGTAGATTTACAAAGGAAAAAATTATAGTGCATAAACCCACACAAAGAGTTGGAAATAAAAACAAGGGAGAAGGGAGAGCCCGTTCCCATGGATTTTGCCCAGTGGTATAAGCAGACCTGGGAGGCTGCAATCAGCGCGGACAAAGGCCCTCCTTTGGATGAAGAAAGCAGAAATAAAGAAAAATAATCAGACTAATCAAGTAGGGAACTATTTAGCAGCTAATTAAAATACCCAATTAATCATAACTTCTTCAAAACAGCCTGCTAAAAATGGGCCAAGAATGCACAGACAGAAAATAAACAGACTATTTTTGTTTTATTCTGTGCCTTCCGTGAGACGCTCGATGCCACCTGCCTGCCAGGCTGTCTGTCTCACAGCCAGATCCACGCCAGAATCCTGGACCAAACCCCAGATGCCTTGCAAACCTAAGGAAACCCTTGGATCGAACCTACCGAGAAGATCCCTTATTGCCCGAACGAGATTCAGAAAAGTGTAAATCAGCCTCAAAAAAGGGCACGTCAATTCTCCTCCCTTGTTTTACGGTAACAAAATCTATTTTTCCATGTATCTGCACCTTTTGCTGTATCGATCAGCAGCACGAAGCAAAGGCTGTGGCAAAGTGACTTTTTTATAGAGTTGGTGTGAGCAGGGAGCTGCAACACCAGTGTCACTGGCTTGACAAAAACCCCCTCGACTCATCCGTCATCCTTTCGGCTCCTCACTGTTATTAAAATTTGGGAAGAATTCATGGTACTAAGACAGAGTAGAAAAAAAAAGCTTCCAGTTTCTACCTGTTACAGGTGCTAAATTCCTACAAACAGCCTTTACTGACAATAACCGATTTTCATCATTGAGCTCATGCTTCCTTCAAAGATAACTGTAAACAGGCAACGGAAACAGAACAGCAATAAACCAATAGCTGATATTTTACTTATTCTGTGCTTTTTGTTATGAAATATTCAGGTGTTTGGTTTTCTCCTACCATAACAAGTACCACGCCAAATACAATAACGAAAGAAAAATTAAGACCAACATCTTCCCAAGTGCTCCAGAGTTTCCTCCCTCCACATCATTTACCATTGATCTCAGAAGAGAAGATACATGTTCATGCTAAGGTGGTTTGGGTTTTTTTTTAAACCTTCAAAGAATGATTAATTCAGGTGCTAACATGTACCCTAGAAACACATATAACTTCATGCAGCATATAAAGGCAGGACTTCTCACAGAAACTAAATCGTCGATAAATCTCCTCTTTACTCAGCATTCAAAATGTCTCAATGGGGATAAACCTCCCTTGGCTCGGCTTTAGGCAACACCGACGCGCTCAAAAGCTCATTCACCCCAAGACCGTAAGTTAGAATATTATTTCTAAATAAGTATTTCTATATTTCTAAATAAGTATTTTCCTTAACACAATAAGTTGGATTATTTTTCTTTAACCTTCCTTAGAACAAGAGTTTTTAGAAGGTTCTCCAACTCTACCATTCAAAAGCCACAGCAGTCTACAAAGCTTATCCCTTCTACTGCCAAAAGGCACAAGTTACAGCCATCTAGAGTTTTAATATCATTTTCAATGCCCCTAACAAAATGCTTTTCCTGCATTTCAACTAAATATTGATATTCCTTTTTTTTTTTTTTTAAATAAAATAAAACCACACAACAAACATTCACAATCCTATCCACATTTCCTTGTAACTTACTGATTGCAGATATATTTTGCCATCAAGCGTCTGAACCTGGGGGAAAGCCAAGGGGATTTTATACCATGGGATGCAGCCGTGGAGGAGCCCGAGTGACCCAGCGCTGCCACTGACGGTGTTTCTCCTCTCCTCTACCCTGCACCCATATTTTATTCTGACTTACGTTTGCGGTTTCTCATTCCTGCCTGGCAGCAATGGCTCCAGTAGCAATTCTGAGCTCCGAGCACTGACACACGTTTGAAATATGGCTAAGAAAAATATCCAGGTCAGGATCTCTGCAGTTCCTATGGGCTGACTCCAGTTTATGCTTGGTTAAGAAAATCCCCTCAAAGGGCATGACAATCTATTGCCTGGCAGCAAGAGTATGGAAACGTTTGCTGGGTGAGCAAAAGGAGGAGAAAATTAGAAGAATAAATAAATGGGGAAAATTATATAAATAAAAAAAAATAAAACCAAACCCCCAAGAAATACAATATTCCATAGGAAACTTATACGAATATTTTGCACTCCCAGATCAAAACATTTCATGAAGCATTTTGCGAATGTGGCTCTAGGCTGTTTTCTGATCCAATGAACGTTATGAGACGATGTGAACGAAATGCCAGTAAATAGGTTAAAGATATCTAGAGATGCCGTAATTCTACCTGATTACTTCGAAATGCCAGAGTTCGCCAGCGCCTTGTTGGGGATGGCGGCTTTTTCTGGAGCCTTTCTGAGGAGCAAGGAGACAAGATTTGGGGATTCAAGGCTGCTCCTTTCTTAAGTTAGTTTCCCATTGGCAAGTGTTCTTTTGGGCTAACTGTTAGTAGTATTTTATATATGTTAATGTCAGGAAAAAATAAGTTATATTACTGTATTCCCAGAGCTTTGGTCACAGAAGACTTTCAGCTGTGGAGACAAGACAGTACAGATCAGATGCCACTACAAACTAGACCCACTCTCATGGCCATAATGCTACCGAACAAGAAAACAAAGGATAATTTCTTAAACATTTCCCCAATTCTTGATCTTTTTTGAAGCCTCCAAAACAAAGGTGAGTGGAAGGAACTCTTAAGTAGATAAATGTGGCCTTCTCTGCTCCAGAGCACATGGTCTGCAACCAGACTGAAAAGAAAAAAAAGAAGAAAAAAATAGCCGAATGTCTGTTCGTATTACATGATGAAAAACACCTCAGCCCAATGCAGAAAATAAAATAAATAAGAAAAAAGAAAAAAGAAAAAAGAAAAAAGACAATAGCATTCCAGAAAACACAAAAAGAAACCCTTTGAATAATTTCTATCCATTAAGAAATTGCCATCAATTTAAGAAAGTGGAGAAATATGACTTAAAAAAAAAAAAAAAAAACAACCTGTCAAAAATCTCACCAGGCCAGCAAGGGGATGTGTTTGGGGGGCAGCTGCTGGGGAGGAGCCAGGTCCCAAGGGCTCCCCCGAGCTCCCGTCGGCTGGAGCAGCCCCGTGCCACCACTCACAAAGGAAAACAAAGCCTTTCAGTTTTAAAAGAGCCAAAGGAATCAGCTATAACCGGTGAGCCCAAAACTGCAGCCCGCAACCTGTTCCCATTTCTAAAGTGAACCCAAAGTAACTGTACTCTGATTTTCACCGACTCATTATGTAAAATAAAACCCAGCTGAAAGCCAGTGTGGGGCCACAAAATGCCTTCATTATCTTTCAGCTCTGTTCCAGCACAAATGCAGCCAAAATCTCATGGGTTCAGAGGGGCTGAGGTTTTTGTCTTAATAGCCTTTTACTTCCTCGACACTGTACAGCTTCAGCAAGATTTTCTGCCAGTTTCTTTGGACCTAACAAGCTATTTTACCATTAAAACAAAACACAACGTGTCCAGGAGTATTAAACATTTTCCACAAGGCCCTGTTTTACAGTGACTCCAAGAATGATAATGCCAAATTACAAGCCCGAGACAGATGTTTTCCAGATGTGCTGAGCATCTCACAAACACACCCGATGACAACTTTTTCCAACATTCTATCTGACTTGTACCTGCTGTGTTTAGGTAGGTTGACCCCTGAGTTTACACTTCTGGGAAACTATTCTTATGAATAATTTTCTCGAGAAGCTGGCCACATCTCTCACATGCCTACAGCGGGCTGCAGAATAAAGTCTGATGGTAATGAAAGCAATGGGAAGCTGTGGATGGAGAGGTGCAGCGCTATCAGTGTGACTTTCCCGCTGCACACCTGCACTCCAGGTCCCGGCCAGATGAGTAAATCACAGAACAGTTTGGGTTGGACACCTCCCACCACACCAGGTTGCTCCAAGCCCCGTCCAACCTGGCCTTGAACACCTCCAGGGATGGGGCAGCCACAGCTTCTCTGGGCAACCTGGGCCAGGGGCTCACCACCCTCACAGCAAACAATTTCTTCCTGAGATCTCATCTAAATCTCCCCTCTTTTAGTGTAAAACCGTTCCCCCTTGTCCCATGGCTCCCCTCCCTGATCCAGAGTCCCTCCCCAGCTTTCCTGGAGCCCCTTGAGGGACTGGAAGGGGCTCCAAGGTCTCCCCGGAGCCTTCTCTTCTCCAGGCTGAACCCCCCCAGCTCTCTCAGCCTGTCCTCACAGCAGAGGGGCTCCAGCCCTCCCAGCATCTCCGGGGCCTCCTCTGGCCCCGCTCCAACAGCTCCGTGTCCTTCTGCTGTTGGTGCCCCAGAGCTGGAGGCAGCACTGCAGGGGGGTCTCCCCAGAGCGGAGCAGAGGGGCAGAATCCCCCCCTCACACAAAAACCATCCAGCATCAGAAAACCTCAGGTGATCAAGGGCTTCGACAGCTTGACATTTTCATAACACAGACTGCTCTTTTCTCAGGACAGAAAGGACAGACGCAGGAGGGCGATGCCAGCCCAGCAGAGCAGGAGCAGCCACATGGTACCAGCACGAACCTGCTCCTCAAACAAGGGCACTGCTGTGTTTGTCAGAGTGCAGAACCGAACAAAACCACTTGGCTCTAGTTTAGAGCATGGATTTTATGCTCTAAATAATACGCTTTCCTTACTCCAACCTCCTTTTCCACATGTCTTTCCCCATCCCCGGCATCACAAGTGCCGACTCACTGATGGCATCGAGCCCACAGGAAAGAGCTCCCTCATCATGCACCACTGTGATGCCTCCACACTGCTGCAACCATGGAGTCCTTTGGGATGGAGATGATGCTCCACATTGAGCAAGCAGACATCTCTACCCTCTGCGGAGGAGCACCCTGAAGGCCCTGCCCAGAAGGACCTGAGCTCGTGATGGTCCCACACTGCCCCAGCCTTTGGCACCTCTCACAGTGAGTTCCCAGCACCTGGAGTCCCTGACCTGAGTGGATATTCATGGCAGTTGGTATTTCCACCCCCTCTTCCCCTCTCCTATTATTCTAGAATTCAAGTATAAATACTCAAACACTGGCCATATGAAAACAGGACCATGGCAATTTTCATTTAGGCTGTTTTACAACTCAAGCCAGAGGAATGCAGCAGAACCCAGGGTCCAATTACCCTTCAAAAACCCTCACATTACGCAGGACACCCCAACCAAAAATATTTATTTCTAAGTATTTCCATCTGAAGAGCCTGAGCACAGCTCTGATCCAAAAAAAAGGCCAAATATCAGAGGTTCCTGCAATCCCACAAGAGCTTTTGCTATTGCTACCAGTTTACCTGCAAGGCACCCAGGTGCTATGGTGAGGGGTAACTATCCACAGCTGGAACAGCTCTTTATCAGTCTGTGCTTGAGTTTATTCATGGGCAGGTTCCGAAAATCACAGTTCTAAACAAGCTTTGCTAATTGGCTATGCCAGTCCTCCCAGAGGAGCACTAAAATGGGGCTTCCACGGCAAGTAACTGCAAATTCAAAGTTAAATCTGGTTTTCTACAAATATTCAGGAACATTTGCTTCCTGGCAACATTCCTGTTAGTAAACCAATTTGCTAAAATATTCATGAATAGCAAACTAAAGGGCCATGGATACAGCCAGAGTGCTTACATATGAAAATACAACTAAATATTCCCCACAAATGTTTTCCACAGTACTTGGCCTGCTCCAGATTTAATAGGAAATAACCCCCTTAAAACAATGCCTGGCATTCGGCATCGTGGCTTCCACTGGAAAACCTTCTGGTGGAGACCACTGGCGTCGAAGAAGGGTCGCCAGAATTGACCTGTGCCCACAGGGTCTTCACTGTGGTTCCTCTCTGAGCCGGCAGAGAGGAACCACAGCGGCGCTGGGGCACCAATATCTCCTCCAGAGCCCGGCACGGAACCTTCCCGGCGAGGTGCTGGACCAGAACAGCACAGGGAGATGCTGCTGCTCCGGCAAAGCCTCGTCTGACCTCTAACAGCAAAGCAAACCTCTATTTTGCATACCCTCAAACTCTTCCCCTAGTGCTTTTCTACATCTTGATCACAACCCTCTGGTCAGGATAAATAAATAAAACCCCACTAAAATTTCAGATATTACTCGGAAGTAATTTAAAAAAAAAAAAATTCCTTGCGTTATTCCTGACGAACAGCTGCATTCACTAAACTCTCAACTAAAATGCCAGTGTGGCAGACAAAAAGCAAGCAAGGAGGGAAGAGGAAAACTCTGACATTCCCTGACAGGAGATCGCAGCCATTGCGGGAAGAGACAAACCGCATGCGTTTTACACGGCCAGCCATCCACAGGTGAACCTTTGTTTAGCCCATCAGGCTGCTTTCCGTGAGAACAACCCTCACGCAAAAGGAAAACAAATGTCTTCCTTTGGGCTTGTCACGCCAACAGGCTTTTAACTACAAAGTTTACATTTAAATATAACTGCAAGCGAGCAAGTTTCTCACTCCACATTGTGTGGTTCCTTCCTCCTCTTGAATTTTTAACTGAAAGTGCTGCAGAGGAATAAGCTGGGGTTTTCTCCATCACACGCGTTTGTTACCGTGTGCAGGTTTTTTTTTTGTTTTTAGTTTTTTTGGTTTTTGTTCTGCAAGATCATTACAAGATGAGGAGGCTGCAATTGCATTTGCAAAATCGCAATATTTCCTTCCCCTTCCAGAGCCCCAAACCCCAATTTGGGGCAACTCTTTATGCGAGTACAGCAGCGGGATGGGGATTTTTGTGCCAAGGACAGCACAGCTCCACGCTTACAGCCATTACACACCACGATCCCATCTCTACTGACCACTGCCTGCTGCATCCCTGCTCGGGCACGGGGATTCTGCATTCAGTAGCCCCAGCCATTCCATGCCCCTCCTTCACCCCTGTAGGAAAACCAGCACACGCCAGGCAATTTTATAGGGACAGGGAGCCTAGAATTGGGATGATTTAAGAAAAGCTCCGAGAGTCATTTCTATGACCTTGAGAAAGTCATTGGCTCTCTTCTAGACTGCCATTCCTCCTCTGTAAGGGGTGGATTACTATTTTCCTGGCATGCAGGGGTGTTGCGAGGTCTAATTCATTAATCTTTGCAAAGCATTCTAGGACGTTTTGATGGAAAATGCAAAATACTATCAGTAAAAGCCTCCCATTTAAATCTCACCTGGAAACCTTCCTCTTACGCCTTAATTTGTGATTGATCCCCGCTCAATTAGAGGTAATGGGATTTACACGTACACTCCAGCAGCAGAGCAGACCCCACAGGAAGGTGCCAGCGCCGGCGCTGATCCATGCGGAGTAGCCAGGTGATTGGTACCCACAGCTCAAGGAGCCACGGTTGGATGCTGCATCCCTGTACCGCACGGTGACCACCCAAATCAGCGCTGGGCAAAGGGATGGGGCACAATTCCCCCCACCACCGCCACACCCATCCCTACCCAATCCCCTACCATACCCTACCCAATGCACTTTACGATTGAAATTCCTCTCCGTGACTCAGCTTTTTACCAAAAAAAAAAAAAGTTTCTACTCACAAAGAGCCTTCAAGCCACTAGCAGACAGACCGAATCTGGAGATCATTCATTAGCTCACTATGTCAAGTTTTAACGTTCGTGGGAAGAGTTTCATCTCACGTGGGCGAGGGAAGGCAGATAACCTCACTTCGTGTGCCTCCAACGAGAATACGGCTTCAATACAATATGCAAAAAAGCAACTGGGGAATTACAAAGGGCTTTATCAGTACCTTGTGCCGCGAAGCTCTGGCGGAGTGCTTATTTTAAATAGTATTACTCCGACTTCACGACACCTCCGGTAGGATTCAGCTGTCTGGAGTATATTAGCAAAAAGTGCCTGTTAAATCCTAGAGCGGAGAGGCAGGAAGGGAGCGGAGGCTGCTGGAAACCACACCGGCTTTTTTCCTTCCAGCCACTTAATTGAATCCGCAGCATCCCGCCTGCTGGTATTCCCCAGCACTCAGAATTTCAATTTGCTCCGTGGATTATTTATACCGAGCACCCAGAAAAATTAGCATTTGTGCTGAATAGCTTTTAATCAACTATTCTCAAGTGTCAGTCCTTTTATCTCTAAAGCACTTCTACATCTCCTCGCCTGAGTCTCCCCTAGCCCTAAAATTTATTCTATACATTTATTTCCCTCCATTCAGTTTCCAGCGTCCTTTACCATGACCTAATCATCTTAATCTTTGATGCTCATCTCTACCTTCTAACCTTTTCCCTTTTCTTTTTAAAGCAATCTCTTGGTCTCTCTCAGGGTTTGTTCCTTGTTTGTTTGCTTGTTTTTTTTTTAATTAAGGTTTTCCCTGGCCTCTGTCTCAGCAGAGGTGAAGATGTCCCATGGAGCGTCACCCTGCACCAAACTGCACGTTACCTCTCAAAAAGGTGACTTGTGAGGCCCTTAATTAAATCAGCAGTTTTTCTCTGAATACAATTTATGTAATTTTAGAGAAATTAAGGTAACTTCATAAGTGTAACAAGAGCACTGAAGAGCCCAGCTCTTGATTCCTGTGGTCACCCATTAGTCAATATGCCTAATTCTGAAAGAACCCAAATTCTTAGGGAATATTCCCAGCATTTTTTACTAGGGGAAAAGGAAACATTCGGTGTTTTAATTTTCAGCCTAACAATGGTTCACCGGAAATCTGTTCAAATTACATGGCCTTTTCTGCAGCAACAGTTTCATGCCAAACCAGGACTTGGTTTCTTGCAGAATTGCAGCGACTGCCAGCAAAGGCAACCAGCCCTGGGGAGAAACCCCAACCTAGGAGAAAAATTGCAATATAGGATATTCTTTACATGCAACTGAATTAATCACACTGTGCATCTGAAGTAATTTGTGTGTAATTTCCACACATCCATCACTTTGATTCTCCATCCTCCTCCGTCCTCTTCCTCTGCTTTCATTCAACTGCTAAAACTCTGCATCAAAAGGAGCTTCATTATCACCTCTCAGCTTCCCTGACATCGTTGCAGTGAAGGTTTGCCATTGCCAGGCTTTGAGCCGGCCAAGCAGACGCCACCCTAAAGAATAACGAGCCGCATCTCGCTTCTCCGCCCTCAAAAATATTAAGTTGCAACTCCGGATGCTTTAAACTGAGACTGTCTTATGCTACCGCTGTCTTCCTCTATGCCATGGAGTTTTAGGCTGAGATCTTCTATTTTCACTGTGTATACAGTTTGTTAAACCCCTTTCTTAATCACCTGTCATGCCCTCCTTTACGTTCATGCGGGGCAGGGATACCCAAACGGTTTTGATGCTGGCGTGGTCTTCCAGCAAGGCAGACAAGCTGCATGTCGTATTAACTGTGGGCTTGGGCGACTGCAGTGCAACCAGTATGCCCTAAATTACAAGGCAGGAAGAAATTAGAAAGTAGACTTCTCACTTTTTTTTTATTATTTTTTAAAGATGTTAATACTGCTGCTGAAATATCCTTGAATTCCTTTGTTCTAGTTGATACATAATATTAAGCTGTTTGTTTTTATGGGAGATACCATGGCTATACATGTCAAGACTGGCAACAGGGGAAGGTTAATAGACTGGTCCTTAAATAAGATGAAACGGGTAACAGTCACCGAATAAAACCCTTCCTGGGCGCCTCGGTCGTACGACCGTTGTAAAAAACAAACTTTACACAATTCCATATTAAAAACAAAAGGCCACATTACAGTTACTCCTGCACTCCCCAAATGGCCATTGCCTTAAATCGGAGCTATAAAACCACCGGGAATGCTGGACAGGGATCACTTTAGATAACATCACTTCTTCCACTAGCTTCATCCATGGTGTTTTCTCCCCCACTTCAGCTTTACCGACTGTATCTGAAATCTAGCACCAGTCTACGCAGAATTGCAGTATCAGGGAAACCAAGATTTGGTTTTGACAAAGCAGAGGAGGAGTTACAGCGGGCATTATTCACCTTTTGATTGACTATGTCAAATGTAGTGTCTGTCGCAGTGCTCCAGTTCCACTTTTCTTTGAGCCTGTAGAGTTACCACTATGGCCATGAGGTCCTCAGCAAAGGTTTCCTATTACTAATACGTATTAGGTCTCAAAGACTTTTTTTTTTTTTTTTAATCCTTACATGCATTTCTTCTTTGGGGACTTTTTGTGGGACCTTCTTTAGGACCTCTGCTAATTTTGATTCTTTTTCTAATGCTTAAACTTTCCACACTCTCTTGTTATTGACATTTAATTTCCAATGAAAGCCGAACTACATCAGGGAGAGCTCCACAAGGGCCAAGATTTCCCTTCCATGAATTTCAGTAACGTGAGCAAAGGTCTTTTAAAATGGAAAATACTCCTAAAGACCTTAGACATACTCCTACAAGATTCCTATTACCAAACTAGGAGCAGGCTGTCTCATGTTCGCATCCTCGCATAAAATCAATGGAATTTCCATAATTTACCCCAAAGATTGATGCAGTCTGTTTATAAGGAGTTAAGCTGTCAATCACATCTAAGAGGATTCAGCCTGAAAAGCCAGGTAAAATTGATCCTTCCCCAAAGGGCTCAGTGGAGGGAGCTGGAAAAGCAGCATGGGAATAGTATGGAATCCCTTTGGTATTCAGAGTCCTGATGTATTCAGTGTAGTGAGAACTGTATCAGCTCTACTGAGAGCAAACGTACCTCCATTATATATAGCACTTATCGCTCTTGATAACATTTGAAAGTCCTAATATATTTACATTGGACACCGAAATGATCGCTACAGGCCAGACCTACACGTGGAAGACCCCCGCCTCCTCCCCAGAGGGATTAATCGCATGTCTCCCAACAGCTCTAAATCCATCTCCCTGCCACAGGAGCAGCCTGTCAGCAGCGCTGCGAAGTTAAATCGGCAAATATTAATTGCCAGCTGGGAAATCTGCCATTAGTTCACACTCAGATTTTTTTATTTTTTTTTGTTTCCAGCTGGAGAGAGAGAGAGTGTTAAACAGAGCAGATTTCTTCGCAGTCTGCAAACCAGCCGAAGGAGTGGGTTTGCCTGTTTCACAACCACTAAATGAGCAAAACATTCAACACCTTCCCAGAGATGTTTTGAAATGCTATTCTTTAGAACAAATTACTTCTGGAAGTAACAAAGCACCAAACTAACACATGGACAACAAATAAAGTACAGAGGAAATCAACCACCACCACCTGAGGCTGAATTCATATCTGCTCGAGATTACTGCAGAGATACATTGCACGAGTTATTAGCCTGCCTTGGGATTTGTTTTCCAAGTTTGTAATTTATTTACATTCAAGCATAGAAATTTTTCTGTCAACATGCAGAAGATTATCATTTTCCATAATTAGAAAGAAACTTTTTGAGAGCTGGAGGGAAGATAGACGAGAAGCAGAAAACAAAAGATGCCATTTAAGGCCATGAAATCCTAAAATGATGAGATGATGCGGGTTGGGAGAGGCCTCGGCATTTAAACATTTAGTGCAGGGTCACACCAGGTCACTGTTCCCAGCCAGGTCTTGAAAGCTCCTAGAGATGGAGGTGGCACCTGGGCAGCCTGCCCCACCACTCGGCCATTTCATGGGAAAACCAGCTCCACGTTGAACCTCTCATTTCAGCTTTTCCCCTTGTTTCTCATTCTCCCACCGCGCACCCCCATGAGGAGCCAGGCTCCATCCTCTAGACTATACCTGCATAAATCATGAGATAACAAGTTATTCTCGCTCTTTCAGCATGCATACACACTCGCACACGTGTGCGTGCCTGCGCACACACAGGCGTGTACGTTTTGGAAGACCATATGTAGGTTCACAGTATGAAATGTTGCTCCGAGCAACAGTGAAAGGCTCAAACCCAGCAGCGTGAGAGGAGAAAGGCAGTGTGGTTTTCCGCGGGTACTTCTTTCCAAATTCTGTATAAAATCTGTACAAAAATATTATTTATTAGAGGGCAAAAATTGACCTTGTGTGAGGAGGAAAATTACTATCATGTATTTGCTTAAAAGAAAAAAAAAACAAATATTGTAAGCCATGAGAGCAAATTATTGAAAAAAATTACTACTGACACTTCGGGAGAGATTGGTGGAAGAAGGAGAACAGGACTGGAATACCAGACACGAACATGCCTTTATAACGCCCCATCTCTCCACATACAATTCTGTCAGAGCTCATAAAATTAGAGCTTTAGTAGAAGTGGGACTGAATAAAAAAAAATAAAATAAAAAATGAATAAAGTAATCGGCACAAGTAGAGTGCATTTACAGAATGGAAAGTTCAAGAATTCGGTCAACTAAGTTGGATTAAATTCATGCCAGAGCACAAACTAAATCTGACCAGCTGCAGCACAAAGCCGTTATACAGCCCAGCAAGAAAAGCTGAGCTTTTTATAAAAAAAAACAAACAACCCAATATACCTGGATAAAGGGAGGATGTCAGAACCGGAGAAAATAAGGAACGAGTTTGGGCAAGCAACACGCCTGCCTTCCTCTAGCAGGGGCTTGGCTGATGCAGGGGACCTTTAGGATTGCTGATCCCACAGAAAAGGGCGGGGAGGGAAAGAAAGAAGGGAAAAAATACTGCTAAAATCCTGAAAATGGAAAAGCATAGCTCTAAACAGAAAGAATTTCTCTAATGTATGTACACTGCTAGAGAAGTACATCACTCTGATGTGTCTGGAGAAAGGAAGGAGATACGGGAAGAAAAACTCTGTTGAGTGGTGTATGTGCAGCTTTTGCTGGCCAAAAATAATGAGAGAAAAATGAGTGAAGAGACCGAGTGGGTGTAAAAAGTCAAAAGGAAAGAAAAATGAATAGAAGTGGGAAAAAAAGGGGACTACTTCTATAGGAAAGCAAAGGATTGTCCAAATCACTGCACTAAAATGATTTAGCTGCATTATCCAAGGCATTTATTCAAATAGGAACGTTTCCAGGCCAACTGCTCATTTTCGACATCTGTGGGACAATTGTCATTATGAGCACAGATATCTTTCTGGTTTTCATGAGTATTGGGAGTGCTTTTGGGGACGATGAACTTCTTTCTTCTCTTCTTTGGCAAAGAGCAAAAGCATTTTATCCTCATGTATTTTGTTACTCAGTCAAAATCACCAACACTCAAATCAAACGTCTATGGAAACTCAAAAAACAGTGAAAATACGTAAAACCAAAAAAACCCGCTGCATAGTAGAGAAGTCTTAAATAGAATGTTTTCCTATGGGAAAATCAAACTATGTTTCATACCAGTAAAGAGACCCAGATCAAGGAGAATTTGAACAGCTACGAGTAGCAGTGACATTTCTCCTGAGACCTCTGGATGTAAGACTTCTGCTCTATGGCATTTCCCTTTGGGCTCCAAACTCCTAAGTGAAGTTTTCCACCTAATTATCATTTGCTTTGTCAACTGCAAAAAAAGGATGGCATTCATATTTTTGTGCATGGCAGCACTGGAGAACTGTGCTGCACCAGAGGGTGCAGGATGAAGCCTGGGGAGATCTCTCCTGCTGGGACCTCTCATTGCTTCCCCCACATTTCCATGAGCTCCCACCTTGGATGTCATGTCCATTCACCAGCCCAGCCGGACCAAGCCTTGGGCACAGTGGCCAGCTCAGCCCAAAGTCTGCACAGCAAGGACTAACGCTCTCTGTGATATCTTTCACAAACACAACGTTGATGCGATCTACCCACGTTTGCTGATACCAGAGGGCCGATGCCTCCACGTGGCCGACCCTCACCCAGCAGGTCTGTGTGATTTCCCAGATTGCTCTCAGAGAGACACGTGTTAATTTCAGAAAATGCCATGAGGAAATCTGGATATCTGAAGGCACATAAGATTTTTGAGCTTCTTGGACTCTCAAGGTTTCAAGGAGCCATTTCATTCTAGGCTGGGCAAAGGAGCAGTCAGTCATTTGCCCAGAGCCAAATTCTCTTCTTGTCTTCCTAATATAAATGCTAGCACAAAACGAAATGATAGTCAGGTAGCACAAACCAAGCAACGCTTCTAGTCACACGCAAGTACTTGCTACACACCAGTACTTACAAAGCACTTCCCATGTGATGAATATGTTAAAAAGACCTGAAAAAAATCCCCTCCCAAAACAAACAAAAGAAAACAAGATCTTTCCTGTTCTCTTTATTATCGGTTTACTGTGGACGGACCTGTGGAGTCGGGGTATTTGATCTCTGCCATACTTTAAGGCCATCCAGTTTGTCACTGGTAACTGGGTAAACCGGCAGAGCACACAGATGCAATCTACGGCATCCCTCAGCCCTACGCAGGGACTTCAGTCGTAACTGAAGAAGTCAACTGCTTCAAAAAACCCATGAAGCAGCCCACTCATCAGCCTAATTGTACTCAAATAATTAAACTATCTACTTGATAGAAAACAAATAGAAAGCACATGGCTACCGACAGGTGTACACCTGCTTTCCAGCTGAAACAATACAATTTGCACCTTTGAGATTTTTCTCCAGTCAAAGTCTTACACTGTACGTTACATCTACAATGTTGCTTATAAACCTGTAGCTTAATTGCTTACTACAAATTTCTATTTAAAAGAAAACACTATCATTCTTGATTTACAAATAGGAGACTAAAATACAAAGAAATGAAAAGAGACACAGCAGGCCACTCAGGAACTGCATGGCAGAAACAAGGGCTGAAGCCAAATATTCCTATGGAGTTCCACTCTGTGGAATTATTCCCCCCTTAAGGTAAACTTTTTCTTCTACATTTTATCTCTGCAGACAGTGGTGTGAAGTACTGTTTGATCTATCCATGCGGGAAGAGAAGTGAGTTTGTTTCTTTCTTCCCTTCCATAAAGCTGTTATTCTGCTAAAAGCAGATTTGAGGAGTGCTCCATGGCAAGAGTTTAAGGGTTACCTTAAACTGAGACACAAAACTACTACTTTCTGCCACCATTTCACGGTGTGTTCGGGAAAGCATTCAAGCGTGACATTGTATCATTAGGTATAATACAGCCATTGCAGAGCCACTGATTACTGCAATGAGAACTCATTTTCTTTAACACTATATGCGATAAGGAATGAATAAAAACCCAGGCCCAAAGCATCGTTGTAAAAAGGTAGGCGATGAACAAGAATGAAAAAAAAACTGTCCGAAGACACCTTTGGGGGAGAAAACCCGCTGCATCAAGTGAGGTAGAGGGGCTGCTGAGCTCCTCTGAAATTAAGGTCTGTATTTCCCATTTTGGGAGGTTTCTCAAGCTGCAGTCCCATCTGCATCTTATTCGGGGATGGAGGGAGCGTCCAGCCAGATCCATGCCCTGATCTGACTTGACACCCTGCGGCAGAAACACCAGCATGAGGAGCAAAGTGCAAACATCCTTTTCAGATGTTCCTTTTTAAAGTGACAAGCAAAAATCCCTCTTCACCTTGACCTGCACGTGCTGTGCCTCCAAACACGCCTTTAGGTGACCCCTTTACGTGATTAACTTCATACAAAGTCTACTGATCCTAGACCTAATTACCTGCATTGGTAAATTTAGAGCGTGCCTGTGATAACCTAACCCAGCTCAGCTGGTGTTCACCAAATCAATCCTCCGACCAGCTTCTCTGTCCCACCCACAGCCAGATCCCCAAAACAAACGAGAATTTGCAAGTCTGAGCAAAGCCATGCCTAGATAGCTCTGGAAGTTTTGGGCTGGTCTCAGTCTCCAGGCCTCCTCCGAGGCATAAGAACAGCAGCAATGCTTTTCTATCTCCAAAGGGTACCAGGAGGATATATTAATAAGACTCTTCAAATAGGCTCCTTTTTCTTAAATAGGTTCTTCCAGCATCATGCATTCACACGTGTTAGTAAACAAGAACCTGTCATGGATAGATCTGCACGCAGCCAAGCTCCTCAGGGGCTCAAGTGCCCAGTGAGCTGAAGATAAAGGAATTATTTTCATATTTGATCACGTAAATGTCACTGGATATATTTGCAAGAACCCACTGGAATCCTTCCATAAGTATATGAAGTCATACCTGACAATGAGTTTTCAAGATATACTCTAGCGAGGCCTTTAGAAGACCTCTCATTAGAAGCAAAATAATTTAGTTCTTCCACTCCCTGACATTTTATCACACACTCCTGCCACTTCAGCCTCACTTGATTTGTGACAGGATGGGACATGGCATACAAAATATTAATGGAAAAGACACAGGACTCCATCCCTTTGGTGATATGGTGCAATGACGATAATGAAACTTGCTATTGAACCAGTAAAACAGCCAAAGATGCGTGCATCCTACTGGTAACCAGAAGCATCTTTAAAATTATTTAAATCTCTTCCGGCAGTACACTTCCCACTCCTCTTATTTCGTCTAAACGGCTCCTTTCCTTTGCCCATGCCATTTGCGTAAGTAACTTTTTGTTTCTCATTTTTGCAACAAACTTTTTGTAACCCCATATACTTTTTCTTAACGCCTTTTGTCTTGTTCAAAACCTTACCTAATGAATTAGATTGTAAAAAGTTATCACACTGGAAGTTGTTTGTACTGAGCAGCACAACCACAACGCACACAAAGCATGCAGAGATGTTAATAATTTACCAGTTCCCAGTTTGATTACATTTTGGGTGGTGACGACACTCAGGGCCTTAACAGCTGCATAAAACATTGTGTTATGTTCTATAGTGTCCCAGAATAAATCATCCTTGAAAAATTTATCTCTTAGAAATAAAACATACCATTTGGCCATTTATCAAGATTACGGTAAGACGAGTGATGGAAGTTCTACAGAAGTATTTATTTTTTAATGATGCCCTACCTTTGAAGAAACAGTCCTTGCTGTGGATGATGTAGATTTTCTTCCTCTGCAGACAAGAGGCTCGATGCAGTTGACAGTGATTTTCATAAAATTTGCCATCAGATCCACACACGGGCATGTAGTTGGACTTGCAATCTTCTACGCATCTGCATTCGGGCTGGTTGGTGTCCTTGTTCACGACACACTTACTCCCCCGGCCGCAGTACTTCTTCTCACAGGACGCATGCAGGCCATCCTGCCCGTAAAGCACTGGGAAGAGCAGAAAACATCAGCGTGAGCAATATTCGCCTAACAGAGCACGCTCGCCTGATGCCGTAGCACAACAGTTAACGGGAGCAGGAGCTACAAGCTCTCTGAGCGAAAAAGCACGCCCCATTGACAGCAGCACAGCTGCAGTTTGGAGAGCATCTTCACGTCTATGCGCCCGGACCTCCAGCTCTCGCTCATCACAACGTTAAGCGTGTGCTGAAAGGGGCTTTACTGAAAAGTGATGGACATGGGGCCGTTGGTTCTTTTAGCCCTTTGTGAAACTATACCCTAGAATAAAATCCGGTGAGAGTATTTCAGTTCCCAAATTTGGCCATGAGTTACGTTCAGAAAGCAATTCTGAAAACCTTCGCTCCTCCAGCCACAAAACCCACGAGGAGCTTGGTTTCAGGCAGCAAAGTGCCCTAAGTGGCGGCACTTGAGTTCTGTACCGGTGTCCACGTTAACTTCCACCCCGTGAGCCAGCAGCAGAACATTCACATGGGTTTCAGTGAAAGCTCAGGCAGACGATCGCTGAGAGCTTTTGAGAAAATAACCCCCAAGAAAGACTTATCACTGAAGTAAAGGCAGTATTACAGGAAGATGCTTCTTGCTGTGAAAGTGACCATCAGCATATATCCATACGCTCTGAATAACTATATATAATGAAAAATAACTTTCTACCACTTTTAAGAATTCATTGGATATAATATTCTGAACATTACTGTATGATCTGCTGTTTGATACTATGAAAAGGCTGAAGAAGTTGCCCTTGTGCTACAACACTTCCTGCCTCTGAAGTTTCCTCGCTTAAAGGCTTACAGCAGAACGTTCTTGTCATACAGGACAGGGGACTTCCAAACAAGCCACTACCCTGAGCGTAACGGTAATTATTGCTCTATGAAGAGAGCTTCATGAAATTAGATTATTCTATGCTAACTGGAGCACACAAAGTTGAGAATTACAAAGGGATGCTGCAAAAGGCGCAATTAAGGCAGGAATAAACATTTTGTAGTGCACAGCCCGCTGCCAGCCTGGCGCAGCCCTCCAACAGCAGCCTCCGGCTGCGCCCACACCAGTGACTCCCCCTGGACCAGCAAAGGCGGTTTTGAAGCAAATCCTTGCATTTACCACATGTAGGTTTGGCTCTTGGCAAGGCTTCGGTGTGCGCCTTTCAGAGGAAGCTCAAGTGGAAGCACTGCCCCAGACCTGCTCCAGCATCCAACAGGACAAACCCTGCAGTGACGGCAGCACCACAACATCCTCCAGAATGCCCCCAGGGCTCTGCCCTTCAAAGGTTTTTCACGTAACTGAAGTGTCCAGCCCAGGAGAGCAGATCAGGTCTCACCCAAAGACCCCTCTCGTGACACGTAATGGAGATGTGAGGAGCATCAGCACTAGCTGCCTCTATCTATCAATACCTTTTCATCACGCTAAATTCTTTGCTAACAACGACACAGCCCCTGCCTGCCCAGCATCTTCTGCCAATACGAAATGCCCCAGTGTTGAAGCTACATTTCATCTACTAGTGATCAAGGGGTTAAAGCATACGCACAAAGAGAAGCAAAAGTTCCTACAAAACCTCATTTTTCCTGGTCCCTGTTAAGCCTTTGTTTTTATCACTGTAAATCAGAAAGGGAAAAAAAATCTGTTATTGGAGGATTAACTATTTGACTCAATAACTCATTAAAATTCCTCCAACTTGGCAAGTGAAGAAATATTGACTTTTCCTGACTTGTAATAAACTAGAAGGTCAAAGCATCTCTGAGCAGTGCAAAAAGTACAGTCCCTGGAAGGAGTATCTGAATATTCTCTATTTACTTCACTAATTGTTCCAGAGTTTCTGCAAAACATCCTCAGGAATGCAAATTTTGTGACCTGCCAAGGCCATCTGCATTTACAGTGTCTGCTGTAGATCAGAGCAGCACAAAGGATCAGGGCTTGAGGAAGCCCTTGTCAACCATCCTCCTCCTCCTTCTCCACTCAGCGGAAGCAGCACTTGGCTTATCCATCGCAATGTGCCTCAAAAGACGTGTTTTGGAGACTGTTATTGATTCCAAAGATATTTTTTTTAAAAAATAAATAAAAAAAAAAACCAAACCAAAAATTCAGGCGCTATTAGTGTCTATATAAATACAATTCAGATACAATTACACCAAAGCCCTTCCTGTGCTGTCTTGATTGCTAAAAATTGATCTCTTGGAGTTAGCACCACCCAAGGAACTGCACCCTGTGCCTTGCTGAAGGTCACTTCTGCCTCCTGGTTCACAGTGGGCTGCTCTGATTTAATGCATCAGGTCACATCTGGACAGGACACAGCTGCACCCTGCCCTGGCAGCAGCAAAAATCCTCTGGGAGCCTCAATTATATTTGGTATTTTGATTTTTAATATAAATTTGGCATTACTGAAGACAAACATGACTCCTATTGCAAGGAAGTTTTAAGGTTTTTTTAACGATACTAAGATTTGGTTAAGCAGCAGCTTATAAAAAAAAAAATAAAAATTGACAAAATACTTCGGCTTTTCTACATCCACCGTGGTTACTATGCAGCAGAAACCACAGAATGTCTGTCTGCGTTTATGGCTCGTTCATATTTTTTTCCACAGTTTGGTTCATTCTGTGTTCCCAGATGGAGAACTCCTGTTTAAACGCACCTAAGCTGGGTAAGGGGGTAGGAAGGAGACCCCACAAACAGCCCAAAAGGAAAGATTCATGTACTCAGGAATCCTGATGTGCTGGTCAGGAATCCTGATGGACTGGTCCAAGTCCCCTGAAATCTGTGCGAGCAGAGTGCTAACATGGGATGTCTTTGCCAGAATCTGATAACGTTAGCAGCTCTAATTCAATTCCTACTTGCATAACCCTTAGAAGAACTCAATCTCCCCACAAGCACAGACAGACCCTCTGCCCAGGAAGGACAGTAATGGGACGCAAAACAGAACGGAGCCAGTAGAAACCAAGAGGAAAGTAGGTATTCGACTGTAAAAGCACTGTTGTCCTTATCCAGGTAATTAATTAATCCAGAGCAGCATCACGGGAAGGGACTTTCCCTGACTGCATCAGATGCCTGCTCCGGTTGATGCCACGGGCAGCTGGGAAGGACAGCAGCGTGTAGCTCAGCAGCATGAAATGCGCCTGCCATCGCTATTTTTTTTGTCACATTATTAAAAGTGACTGAATTCCCCACTCTTACAAGGATTATTAAAAACAAAGTGAGAGAGGTAATCAAGTGAAACTGCCAAATAACTGCTCACAGTATTTACGAACCCCACTGTACTGCATGGAAAAAGGCATAATTTATTTAATTTATTAGTCACAAAGAAAGTTATTCACTTAGATTAAGAATTGATCATCTTGCAAAACAAGCCACTTTTCAACACTAACTAAGCTTACCCAAGATGGCTAAGAGTCTGAGCTGCTATAGCGTGTTGAGGCCAGCAGGATGGCGAGAGGCAGCCCATTCGCGGACACCCATGAAAACACCTCTCACGTTGCTTTCCGGCCACCCCTGAGAAATCTGGAATTTCAGTGGAAAACCAACAAAAGCTTGGTGCAAGCAGTAAAATAACCGAGTTCAGGCATTTCATAAGGCTGCTTAGCAGGCTGTCTTCATCTCAAAGCAAGACTCCAATAAGAAAATGAAGACGTTATTGCACATTGGAGAATATGCATCCTCTGGCTGCTCATTAATTCATGAAGACAGAGACCTCATCTACCTTTTAGACGCCACTAAATACGTTACAGATCAGACTAAGCCTCACAGACTTTTTTTTTTCCCACTCCCAAATACAACCCTATTCCTTACTTCAGCAAAACTCCCACAGAGTTCACGGAAAGGTTGGGTTTACGACAAGCACTGACCACAATTAAGACCAACCAGATGCAGCGAAACCAAAAGCCAAACCGCTCTATCATATGGCTACTCATAAAACATTGCTTATACACTATAGAAATGTAAATGACTACATTTACATGTTAAAAGCCGGTTTGCCTTCAAGTAACAGTGAGCTCCTGTAGGCAGCTGGACATCCAGTTTTATTGCTGAAGGAAAAAGTTGAAATGTAACATCAGGACTGGAGCCAAAAGAGGAAACTTTAATTATGGGGCACTGGAGAGTGGTATAACAAAATCCAGAAGTTTCTACGCCAAGTCCTTCAAAGGCAATGCTGCACCTCGCAAACGTGACAAAATAAGAAAGGGTTATGAAGCATTGGAACAGGCTGCCCGGGGGAAGGGGTTGAGGCACCATCCCTGGAGGTATTTAAAAGCCGGGCAGACGTGGTGCTGAGGGACATGGGTTAGTGGTGGGTTTGTCAGTGTTAGGTTAATGGTTGGACTCGATGATCTGAAAGGTCCCTTCCAACCGAGACAATTCTACGATTCTATGATAAAAATACTCAGTCTCTAAACTCAGTTTCTTGCTTCCATTAGGTAAATCGGTGAGGTAACAGGTCTCGAGCTATTCCTCCAGCATCTGGACATCAATTTTCCAACATTTTTCCTTTCCCACATTAAATGTGGTCTAAAATGTGACACTTGTAAGCACTACTTACTGGCAAAAAATGTACCTTGCCAGTACACACAGATATATATATATACACACACAATCCGTACACATACAAGTATATGTGTTCAAGTGCGTATTTACATACAGCTATTCACATACACAGATTATACGTGTTTACACATGACTAGACACTTCCCATACACAGACTTGCCACAACTTTGCTTTTGCAGACGATACGGAGTCAGATGCTGCAGCACGGTGCCTTAAACCTTCCTTCCCCAGCACACCTTCAATACACATCTTGAATAACTCCTGGTTGGAAGTAACAAAAGTTCAGATGTGTGACTATTGCACCCGGCTTCTGTTCAGTTTGCAAATGTGTTTGCTACACACATTGTTACTACCGCAATAAAACAAGAAAGGAAACATAAAGAAAGGAATTTCATAATAATCTGCTCTGAGTTTCTCGGATTTTCACTGCATGCCTATTATAAAAGTGGAGAGCCAGAAAAGCCATGGTAAATCACCTGGAATAGGGGCATGGCAACAGTGCATTCATTATCTCCGTTACTAGCCTTTGGAGCTCTTATTTCTTTTTATAAAGCAAAACCAGTGACTTATCCTGGAGAATAATACAGAAAATGAGATGTGCTTCAAGCATGTACATTTTGCTATGGATGCAAACTCTTTTCTTTCAAGGTCCAGGAGATAACCGCGTGTTTGTACGTGTGTGTGCATGTTTGAGCAGGACAGAGAGGGACACATCTGCCTCGGAAGGGAAGGACAAATAAAAATCAGTCACTTTTACTAATTTAGATGCTCTACACGAAACAAAAGACAGGATGACATAGAAAGCCTCCTCGGAACAAAAACAAGGAAACCTTCCCAGATGGCCACATTATTTCAGGAAGACTCTTGCAGAGTTTAAAAAAAAAAAAAAAAAACAAAACAGAAACACCATAAGAAAAAGAAAATCTACTCTAGAATGGAGTATTGCGACAAATAGTTGCACCGATGACACCAATGCCAAGGGAGCTGCTTAATCTGCGTCCACAGTTTAACGTCAAATACGAACAAATTGGAATTGCTCAACCGAAGTTCAGTACTTCTGCAAATAACATCAAGGAAGCACTCAAAAATCATAGGAAAATTTTCTACAGCAACTTTTACATCTGAAAATGGGGATTAACGTTACCTTCTATGTCTGTCAGGCCTATGAAATCCGGTAGAGGTGATACAATGAAAAGGCATTTGAAAATTTCAAGTAACTGTGCTCTTCCTAATGTAATTAGCTTAATTTTTGTCCCATTCCAAATCCATTGAGCTATTGTGCGATCAAAAGCTTCCTTAAATATTATTTTTGGATGGTATCATTGTTTATGAGAGTACTAACAAAAGAGGCAAGAGACATGTACAAATCAAAAGATCCTAACTATGTAAAGAATACACATGGATTACTGAGAAAGAAATACCAACCAATATATAAGACCGTATATATTTAGATCCTTGCCATGAAAGTCTACCACGCACAGTTTGCTTGATTGTTCTCTTCTTAGAAGAGCTACTAAAGAGGCGATTCATAAAATTGCTCTTTATGAAATGTTTAGATAAAGTTATCTATGATAGGTACTGCATATTGAAGGCAATTTTATTACTTTACCACAGTGCAGCAAGTACAGATGTAGACTTAAATCTGCCGGGCTGCTGTGCTGCGCAGCTCCTCTTGGCACCACACCTCGCCCTGTGTTCACAAGCCGTCCAGCAGGTCCCCACAGCCAGCCAGCCGAGAAACCTCACGGCAGCAGTATATGACCAGTATATTGCCTGCATCGATCAGATGGATTTAATTTAGTGTTTCCTTGGGCACTGGTATTTTCAGTGTTGTGGACAGCCCAATCAAACAGGGTAGCAGTGTGTGTGTATGTGTGTGGACCCATTGGAGCAGGGCCAGAGGAGGCCCCGGAGATGCTGGGAGGGCTGGAGCCCCTCTGCTGTGAGGACAGGCTGAGAGAGTTGGGGGGGTTCAGCCTGGAGAAGAGAAGGCTCCAGGGAGACCTTGGAGCTCCTTCCAGTCCCTCAAGGGGCTCCAGGAAAGATGGGGAGGGACTCTGGATCAGGGAGGGGAGCCATAGGACAAGGGGTAATGGCTTCAAACTGAAAGAGGGGAGATTTAGATGAGATCTCAGGAAGAAATTGTTTGCTGTGAGGGTGGTGAGCCCCTGGCCCAGGTTGCCCAGAGAAGCTGTGGCTGCCCCATCCCTGGAGGGGTTCAAGGCCAGGTTGGACGGGGCTTGGAGCAATCTGGTGTGGTGGGAGGTGTCCCTGCCCAGGGCAGGGGGTGGCACTGGATGATCTTTAACATCTTTAAGGTCCCTTCCAACCTAAACCATTCTATGATTCTATGTGTGCACACACACAAGCGTGTTTCTCTTTCTTGCGTATTTAATTATCTCAGTATTGCACAGGCCAAAGAACACAGAAAACTTTCCAGTATCAGATCTGGAGAAAACAGATCACATTAATACTTTGGTTTCTTTGGTAAAACTCCATATCAGAAGAATGCACTTTTCTGAAGGAAGTCAATGACATTCCCATAGGTCACTGCTCAAAATCAGTCTTGTTGCCTTTAATCTTGCGCATCAGTCTTCTGCCTGCCCCATCCCTTCACTCTTACTCTCAGGACCAGCCTCACTCCTCTCCTTGTTTTCAGCAGTTTTTTATCCTTTGACCAGCACAGCAAGCCCTAGCACTCTACGGGCTACTATAAAAGACACGAGAAATCAATAACGCAGTGTCACGCATCTTCAATGCTATTGTGTCATGCTATTCCTCCAATGAAGTTCTGGTGGCAGAGACTTTGACGAGGTTAGAATCCAATAATAAAATAACTATAGATGACTTGCCTGTTTTTCTGGCGGCTTCTCCAATTACATTACCAGTGGAGTTGCTGGAGGCAAGCTGAACAGTCTAGATGGTCCCAGTTATCTGCGTTACCAACCTTTAAATCTGTCCATGCATGTTGCCTTTTGCTCGCTCCCCCTTTTCCCTGGGTCCCACCACCCGAGGCTTCCCCCGAGGGCTGCCTGCCCTGCACCTCGCCTCCCCTGGCTCCTCCACTCTCCAGAGCCACAACTCACCATCAACCCTGGGGTAAGCATCCTCCACGCGATGCTACCTACCCCCAAGCCTCCTTGGCACAGGGCAGCATCCTCTCACTTCCACCTATTTTTCACCATCCGATTCCAAAACTTTAACAAATTTACCCTTGTTTTGACCATTTCTGTTTGGAGGAGGATTATATCCACAAACCAAGTGTTTTCGGCTGTGCTGCTGCAGCAGTGGGACACGCATGGCCATTGCTTATCACACCTATGTAAAAGCACGGGAAATCTTGCAATATTAGCAATGCTTCAAGAACAAAAGATGCCAAGTTTCCATCTGAGGGGTATTCTACAGGCTCAAAGAAATCTCTCCTTTTTCTATTTTTTGACTCATTACTTTGCAATAACTCCATTTATCAGAAAATAATTGCATTTGTTTACTGTATGCCTATTTTCTCCTTACATATGCACAAACCAAATGTTATTTCAGATTGGGTAGAAAGATGTTTTCAGTTTCCTATTTATTTTCTCATTCAGTGCATCAGTTTTTAAGGCTGATTGAGGAAAAAGAACAGAAACAGAAAGCCAGCTCATCACTATTTTTCTCTCTCAAAAAAAGGAACATTATTCTGATTATTTATTTTTGGTTGGAAGAGGAATAGATAACAAGCTTTTATAATTAATATCCATTCTGCTTCCTTATTACATTATTCTTGAATTCTGCTCTTAATAAATAAATGCATGTGATTCGCACCAAGCTGTACAAGTGCCACTGCACGAGGTTTCAGCGTGATTGATTAGAGAGACCTCAGTTAGCGTCATCACAGCGATGCCTGTGGCAGCACTTCCATTAGCGTCTCCTTCTCTTTAAGAGGTGCATGCTGCACGCTTGAACCTTACAAATGAAGCCACATTCTTGGAAAAACATTTTTCAAGCTATGCTAAAGCACAGCCCAAAAACGTAGAAGAGGTAGAGACGCCAGACTTCCACCTGTTTCCCTCGCTGCTAGAAAGGGATGGAGGCTGGCACTGGGTACAACCTAAAGATACAGTAATTAAATACCAGGTCTTTCAATAACTTCCATATTCCACCTGGTTATTAGCGTTATGAGGAAACACTTGGTGACTTGGAGGAACAGCCTTCATTCTGCTCCACCATCAGAAGCATCCAACTGTGGGAAGAAAAGGTGGATCCACGGCAGAGCCATCTCTCTGAGCCCGTGAACCTACCACACCTCCAGCAGCCAGAAAGAAAATTCCCAAACCAGCCACTTTACCAAAGGAAAGCTCTTACCCTCAAAAGAAAGCAAGCATGAGCCTAGAAACCCACCTCCAGGGCAACTCACTTTGGTCTGCAAAGACAATAAGTCTACAGGGTATTTTACTGTCCCTTCTCGTGCCCCTTTCTCCAACTGGATTAATTTTCAAGGATAAAAGTTTCCAGAGGGAATCTATCAACAGTTGTATATACGTACAACTCGCAACACTTCTGTCATTTACTACTACGCATAAAGAAAGGCAGACAGCTGTGTGAAAATTAGGGACTGGGTTCATTTTGTGAGTCTATTTCTGAGCACTGATGTTTTTCTGTAAAAGTTGCCATTTGCTGGAAATAAATGGAGAGATAAGGGGAAAAAAAGAAGTATTAAAGCTATTTAGTTGTAATGGAGTTTGTGTTGGTGCAGGTGTTTTGTATTTGGGCGGGTTTTTTACTTCTGGGTGAAGCATAATGCATGTTTGACTCATGGCTACTTTACTTGATGGAAGAGGCAGTCCCGGCAGCGGGATTAGTGGCATTCCTGCATCACATCTAAATCAGCATAAACTCCCCACTTGAAACCGTTGAGGTTGCACAGCATCTTTTCACATTTTTTTTTCCCCCTAAGACATTTCATTTATGTTTTCCCGACTAGATGCCTTAGAGCCTCATAGATTACAAGCGTAGGAGCGTTACCACATAACAGAAGTGTGAGGCAGGAGCCAAACAGGTCCATTATGGGGAGAATTACAATCACGCAACTACTGAATGAGGATGTATTACATCTGCGTTGGGACACAGAGGAAAGGATGTTTTTATAAATCAGTTTTGAGCCATTCTTCAGAGAGGGAAAGAACTGGCGGAAAAACCTTCTTACTGACTCCATGTAACCAAGTTGTTTGCTCATCTGCGTGCATCTCCTCTTGTCATCCTTCATGAATCATTTAATTCCAGTCTATCAGAAAACTGCAGCATGCAACTGGTCTGAAGAGACAAAAGCCACAGAAGGAGCCTGCAGCAACGGATCAGCAGCAGTTCATCTGCTGCCCTCATGCCACCTCCAACTCCTCCTCCACTGGTGGGTCAGCTTTGCAAAGAAAAATAACATAGGGAAAAGGCAAAGCCCTGGGGAGCACCAGTTTGAAGAGTGATTGGCCAGGACGGTGTAACAGAAAGATTTCCTAGCTGTTGTCTACAACGCCGCTCTGGTGTCCAAGAGCATCACAGGTGACCTGCAGATCACCCATATTCTGCATCTCCTGTAAGTCTGACCTGGCTGTGTGCTGCAGCAGTGGATGTGGTGAGTGACTTCCTTCTAGGTAAAGAGAGAGGAGTAATTTTGGCATACTGCATCCATGGTGATCCTTGCACTTACAAAAACCTTTTATTCTAAAAAGGCTTCAGGGGAACCCCAGAGAAGGTCAGTGGGCCAGTGAGGAGACAGCAATGAGCATTTTCCAATTGCCAGCAGTGCTGGCACAGGAGAGGAGGCCGGGACTGGAAAGCCAATCGTATCCTGGTCTGTATCAGGAGAAGCATGGCCAGCAGGTTGAGGGAGGTGATTCTCCCCCTCTACTCCACTCTCGTGAGACCCCACCTCGAATACTGCATCCAATTCTGAAGCCCCTACTACAAAAAAGATATGGACATGCTGGAACGTGTACAGAGAAGGGCCACGAGGATGATCAGAGGGCTGGAGCACCTCTTCTATGAGGACAGACTGAGAGAGTTGGGGTTGTTCAGTCTGCAGAAAAGAAGGCTCCGAGGAGACCTTATAGTGGCCTACCAGTATCTTAAGGGGGCCTACAAAAAAGCCGGTGAGGGACTTTTTAGGATGTCAGGTAATGGTAGGACTAGAGGGAATGGATTAAAACCAGAGATTGGACGATTCAGACTGGACATTAGGAAGAAGTTCTTCACCATGAGGGTGGTGAGACACTGGTTGCCCAGAGAGATGGTGGAAGCCCCATCCCTGGAAGTTTTTAGGCCAGGCTGGATGGGGCTCTGAGCAACCTGATCGAGTGGGAGATGTCCCTGCCCATGGCAGGGGGGTTGGAACTAGATGATCTTTAAGGTCCCTTCCAACCCTAACGATTCTATGATCATACATACTCCAGCCACAAACCCCACCAGATACCCTGGCCATGACCTGGCCATTTTCCAGTTCAAGCTTCTGTGAAGCTGCTGGAACAATCTCATGGAAGTATTTTTAAAGGGAAATCTGTATGTGTGGTTTGCTGTTTGGGGATTTTTTTGGTGGTTATTTTTGTTTGATTGGGGTTTTTTTGTTTTGGGTTGTTTTTTGGTGGTTTTTTTGTGTTTGTTTGTGTGTTGTTTTGTGGGGTTTTTTTTTGTTTCTTTTTTAAAGAGAGAACCACTGCAGGAAAATACCCAACCATTTCTCACCATAATATGAATCAAACCCCTCTCTGAATACAAACACTGGTGCCTCATGAGATGGAGATAAACACTGCTCAAACCTGCCCCCACCAGATCTGGCTCACACACAGCTGAAACAATTATTTTTTTTTTTTTTTTTCCAGCTGCTCTAAGATAAAAAAGAAACTTGAACTTCCAAGAGCAAAGACCCAGCCTTGCCCACACCTTCTCCAAGCTACGGGTGAGATCTTTCCTCCTAACCCTTCGCGCCAAGGCTGCCAAAACCACCGCACCAGAGGAATTGGATGTGCGACAGGAGCTCTGCTTGCCCCACGGAGGGATGCGCAGGAGATGGGTGCCTGGCAGGAACGCAGGGCACGTTGCTGTCAGCATGTCCAGGGCTGCGTCCCACCTTGGGAGGGGTGGTACAGACGAGGTGGGGGGGTACAGGCAGAGAGCCAGGGCTTCACCGAGCCAGCAGCCACCACAACTTATGCCAAATACCTCGTTACTTGAAAAACTGCCCGGCTTTTTGAGCCCAAAGGGAAGCTTTCAAAATTAGCCAGTTGCTAGAAAACGAGGCAAACTCAAAAAAAAACCCAAACCAACAAACCCCAGAGCTGCCTTTAAAATTAGTAAGAACAGGATGTCTTTAAAATATTATTTAAAATGGATTATGCAATGCTTCTCAGATCAGGTTCATAAAAACTCAGGAATAAAGTACGTTCGATTTAAAACGAAAGCAAATCAACAAAACCAACACCTGCCAACAGGACAGTCACAAAAGCAAACATACGCATTTCATTGAGGCTACAAATAACTCTTAAAATAAACATATTACTGACCAACGACAGTGATCTGCTCAGCAGCTCAAAGGCTGAACAAAGTCGTGTTGGCCGTGGGCTGAGGACGTTTTCAGATGGTTGCTTAAGTGAACGTATCGGGAAAATTGGATTCATGCACTGCCAGGCTGAGTGAGCCAATTTTAATTGGGATGTCACCAAAACATACCAAAAAAATATGACGTACCCCCAAATTCCCTGACTATAGATGTGCCCTAGCAACTCCCCGTCCTCTAGTACAAGAGGCGACAGTGCCTTCAAGCTTCAACTCAGTGCTGGTCAGCGTGAGTGAGCAGTAAATGCTCCGTGAGCTTGAAGCCAGCCCGAAACATTGCCACAGCGCAACACAAATCAATAACCATTTGCATTCCCCTTTCCCATCTCTGTTATCTTTAATGAAGTTTTTTTCCAAGGCTCAGAAATACAGAGAAACACCATTCTCTAAGCAATCGCATCCACTTCTTCTGCACCTTATGCTAATTTTGCAATTCTCCGCTGGTTTAATTTTCTATTTGTTGTCTAACTACAGGACACCGTTATGCTCCAGCACTCCCACGTGTTGTGGACACACCATTTTGTTTCACTGCCTGCTCCATCTGGGGCCAGTGCCGATGCACAGAAACCTTCACCTCCTACAGGACAACACCTTGACATTTTGGTCCCCATCAGTGAATGTACCCCAGAGCCTGTAGTCAACACCAAGCCTTTGGAGGCTCTGTCCTCAGGGCACCTCTATTTCTCATCCCCTTCCCGAGGATTCCACTTTCTCATCAATAAAGGAAATTACCCCAACTGTGATTGAAGATATATCTCTTTCTTCAGACAGTTTGACTAACAAACCTACTCCTCAATATCAGCTTTTGAAGGAGCATAGCAATAGGATGAGGGGGAACAGCTTTAAAATGAATAGAGGGGAAATTTAGATGAGAGATTAGGAAGAAACTGTTTGCTGTGAGGGTGGTGAGCCCCTGGCCCAGGTTGCCCAGAGAAGCTGTGGCTGCCCCATCCCTGGAGGTGCTCAAGGCCAGGTTGGATGGGGCTTGGAGCAACCTTGGGGCTGGTGGGAGGTGTCCCTGCCCAGGGCAGGGGGTGGGAACTGGATGATCTTTAAGGTCCCTTCCAACCCAAACCATTCCATGATTCTATAATCTCTTCCTATTCCTGAGGTAAATAGCCCCAGTAGACATCCACCCTCCTTTGCCAGTCCTGCCACATCACCCCCCCTGTACCAAGCGGTCGGAAGTATACGCATCAACACCTTAAGCTCTTAAATTAAACAAAAGACATCTTTTTTATCCCCACTTACCCTCCAGCAGTTACTTCTCCCCGTGCTTCTTATACAAAGGAGGACCGAAGAATTAATGCCATTTCCACTGCACTACAAACCTTTTACTTCCTCTGTATTTGCTCTGCACCAAAGGAAGCATTTTAACATGCATTTACCTGATGCAAGAGTTATAGGCTATTGAAAGGATAACGCAGGAAAATGAAAAACCTACTAAAAAGCTATTTTGAAATTGAAAAGCCTTTAAACTTCACACATACTGTTAAAACTGGCTTGCAGGGTATCAGTACAGAAATGGAACAGTCGCACTGAAACACTAACATCAGCTTTTTTTATTATTGTGAGGACTAGGAACATCACCAGTTTCTCAAGTTGAGACTCACGATGTAAAAAGAAAAATCCAGAAGAGGTGAAAACAGATAAAAATATCAGTACCAAATTAAGGGTTTCTGCAGTAGGTGCATTTTTGTTTCAAACTTGTTTGAACTTAATCTGAATTTTGTTAACGTGCACAATCATAGAATGGTTTGGGTTGGAAGGGAACTTTAAAGGTCATCTAGTCCAACCACCCTGCAATGAGCAGGGACATCTCCAACTAGATCAGGTTGCTCAGAGCCCCGTCCAACCTGACCTTGAATGTTTCCAGGGACCTGGGCCAGTGTCTCCCCACCCTCATTGTAAAAAAAATTTCTTCCTTATATCTAGTCTAAATCTTCCCTCTTTCAATTTAAAGCCATTAACCCTCATTCTATTGCTACCGGCAACTGGGCATCTGGTTCAGGAAATTGCCCAGCGCAGCAGAGCCCTGTGGCCCCCTGCAGAGAGCTCTGTCCCCTCGCAGGGCACCAGCGCTGGCCCACAGCCACGCAGAGAGTCCGTCTGGGACTTATCCTGCTGCTAAACAAAGGCAGCAGTCTGCACCCAGGGTGCGGGACCGCTCCTCGCTCATTCACGCCAGGAAAGCGCACAGAAAGCTGAATCTGAAAGGGCAGATAGAAAATAAGAGGACGTGTATTCACTGCCTTCCCTTTGAAAGTGCTCTGTACAAGGAATAAAAACAAGCAACAGCTGATAAAAATCAACACAGTGTTGTTTCCCACAGCACACAAAGGCACCAAATGAAAACAAGAGGGTCACATTTAATAGCAGAAGAGGAAAAGCTTGGGATAAAAAGCAGGAATAAGCCGCAATCATCAGTCATCAACATCAGAGTACCCCTGGCAAAAGCAGCATTACAAGGTTTTTTATTCTCTTAAGAAAGGGAATGGAATAAAGTGCATTTCGGTGCAGGGTATATTTCACATGTTAAGCTGATCCACATGGATACAGCACAACCACAGAAATAAAGGAGTGCAAGGTGTGCACAGACACCCCCGAGGCCAAGGCAGTGGTTACATCTGAACGCAGGTTAGATGGGTGCCACAAAAGCCCCAGAAAACCAGCGCCACCAGTTTAAAGCTGAGACACCTGATGAAGGGCGCTCAGCATAGCGCGGGTAGGCACTGTGTTTCAGATTTGAGGCTGAAAGTAGGCTTTCCCATCAGCTTATAGTTCAAACTCCCTGGTGCCTTCGAAAAAATAAGTAAATCTACTCACTCTAAAATTGAGTGACAATGCAAGAAACTCCCTGGTCCCTCTTCCCAGTCTCTGTTATTACAACTGGTTCCTTTGGATTAGCACACACAGCTCTCTGGCAGCTTCGGGGGAAAGATGCGATGATGAATCAGACCAAAAGAAATGATCAAAAGAAATGCAATGGGTGGCTCTTTCTCCAGTTGCTTTGGACTGCTGACCAGAAAGGTAAAAAGAAGTAACAGTCCCTATATTGGACTCCACAGGAGTAGAGTGAGGTCAACAGGAAAAATCCCACGCTAAGGACACAGCCCTTTTCCCTATGCATAAAGGGCTCAATTAAAAATTCATCAGCAGAGAAGAAACTGGTGCTGCCCCTCAACATGGCACCCAGTTTCTCCCACCCTGGAGGGTCCATGAAGGACCCACCACCCCCTCCTTATGAGCCTGGTTTGCCCGAACACTTGCTGGAATATATCGCAGCTCAGAATTTCGATACAGGAGCCCATAGCTTGCAAAGGAAACACACAAATGGTGAGAGAGGGACGACTGGAATAGCCTGGGGAAAAGTTCACTTTCAAAAACATTTGATTTAGAGACAAAAAAACGTGTTTGTTCACCCCCAGAGCAGCTCCCCACATCTCACCATAGTTTGGGAAGGGCTGGCTGAGCCCACAGCTCCGATGGCCCCCAGCCACGGCCAGGTGATGGAGCCCTCCTCGCATCCTTGTCTTCCCCTGTGCGACTCTGTCGGATCGACTGCAGTATGAAATGACTTCAGCTCACTTGTAATGGGAGAACACATCCAGCAGGCAAAATGCAGCTGGTATTTTGGGCTCATGGTAAATAGGATTACTGGCAGCAGTGAAAAGTGAAGTCTTCTGCTGAACAACACACTGGGGATGGCAGCTGCTTTCCAGCCTTGGACTGCAAATACCATCTCGCCAAAGCTTTCTGTACTAATGGGGCCCATTTTCTCTATAGGAAAGGGAAAGGCAGGAGAGAATTCAATTTTTATGCTTCCGAGTCTCCTATTGATGTGCATGTGTTCAACTGCTCCCGTTCCCATTAACACCCAGCATGGGGAGATTCAAACAACTTCATTGCTGCTACAAGCTGGGATTGTCCGACAGATAGAGCAAATGTTTGTTTTGTTTTTTTTTTTTTTTCTTAAAAAAAAAAAAAAAGGCTTTATTTTATTTGAAGATTTTCTGCACTAAATAATGTAGCACAGCTTTGAGTTAAAAACCTGTACTACTCAATGGAAGTATTTGTGTCTAGCTAAAGCACAAACCAGAGCTGCCAACTATTCCCATTCATAATCCTTGCCAACACCAACGGGAGTTGCATTTGCAGAGCAGGTCTCCAGAGGGATCCTGGAGGGAGATTTACTGGCTTCGACATGACTTGCAGGCTGCCTCCAGGTTACTCAGGTGGAAGAACACGCACAGTGCCCACTTCGGGGAAAAAAAGGTCTGAAACTGTCAATGAAAAGAAACCCCTCAGGTCCCACCATGAAATGGAGTGAATGACCAGCCAGCAAGAAGGGGAGAAGGAAGAAAAAGGGAAAATGAGAAAAAAGCAAGTTGCTCTCAATGCGTGATGCCAGAAGCAATCCTGAACTGAAACAAAGTTTCCCAAAAGTTGACATTTAAAGTCATAACTGTCTCAACAGTGCCCACTTAAGTGGATAAAACGCATAAAAAATTAAAAATTACAAGAGCTCTTCCCGTGTAACTGCCTCTCCATTAGAAACAGGGCTCAGATTCCCAAGAACAGAGTTTAGGGGTGAGGAGAAAGACCATTCTTCTTGTTCTGTAATGTGAAAACCCAAAGCACATTCCCAGTCATCAACAAAAGGGTGACCAACCAGAACTGGGGCCACCAACAGCAGAAGGACACGGAGCTGTTGGAGCGGGGCCAGAGGAGGCCCCGGAGATGCTGGGAGGGCTGGAGCCCCTCTGCTGTGAGGACAGGCTGAGAGAGTTGGGGGGGTTCAGCCTGGAGAAGAGAAGGCTCCGGGGAGACCTTGGAGCCCCTTCCAGTCCCTCAAGGGGCTCCAGGAAAGCTGGGGAGGGACTCTGGAGCAGGGAGGGGAGCCATGGGATGAGGGGGAACGGTTTTACACTGAAAGAGGGGAGATTTAGATGAGATATGAGGAATTTTTCACTCTGGGGGTGGTGAGCCCCTGGCCCAGGCTGCCCAGAGAAGCTGTGGCTGCCCCATCCCTGGAGGTGTTCAAGGTCAGGTTGGACGGGGCTTGGAGCAACCTGGTGTGGTGGGAGGTGTCCCTGCCCAGGGCAGGGGGAGGAATGAGAGGACTTTAAGGTCCCTTCCAACCCAAACCATTCTGTGACTCTATGATACAACAGGGGCTTGCTGTCCCCCAGCTGACACAGGCGGCTTTGTGGGCTCACAGACCCTTATGGAGCCACCAGAGCTACCAGGCTGCGAAAGCTGCCTGAGACTTTCTCCCACTGGATTTGTTGTGCACATTTGTGCTGGCAATTTAAATCGATTTTATACTGAAATATTGCTGTGGGATTAGATAGCATCGCATGAGGTGCAGATGTATTTAACACAATTAGTTGCAAACACATAGTTATTAAACAGAGGGGTGGGAGAATGAAAGACTCATAATTCAATATTTTGCTTAAAGCAAATATGGCTTTTTGAAAGGAAAAGCAAGGATCTCGTTTCTTCCCTTCTTGTGCATCTTTCCCAGCACAACTATTTCATGGACCCTAAATAAATGCCTGAATGTCTTTGAAGACATAAATTGGGCTACAGCAAAGCACGCTGCTAACACCGAGCTTTGTACTGCACGGTCCAAAGGGAGTCCATGGCAGGGACAAGGCAGAATGCATTAAATCTCAATTAGATCATAGTACACAACAAAGCACAGAGCATTATCATCATATTTGCTCACCCAAGGATTAAGTGGTTTCCTTCGGAGAGGTCTGCGCTTGCAAAGTGTCTTGGGGACCGAGCGGCTCTTTACGGTGAAGAGCAGGCACCGCTCTGTATTCTTCTAATGAATTGCGCCCATTAAATGCCTCTCATAACACAGTATTTTACATGTATGTGTGTAAGTGACAGACCGCAGGCTGCAAAGAGACACGGCTCAGCATTTTGGAAGTGCTTCCAAAGTATTTTTAGCTAATCCATCTTACTGGTGACTGTCTGGATACGCCCGAATGTCAAAAACAGCAGCGCAGAAAGAAAAATAAAGAAAACAGAAAAATAAAGAAAATATAAAAGAAAATAAAGCTTTGACAGCATACTTTAAAAAAACATTAATAAGGTAATGTTCTAGCCATTTTTAAAGCAAGGATTTAGGTGACATTATGAAGTCATTATTTGCAAATGTGTTTGTTGTACAATGCTTAGCATTAATAAGCCCTCATAATTATGCGTGCAAACAGTTTATGCTGGGTTTTATAAATGCGACCAAGTGAAGCTGCACGCAAGAGCCCAGCGTGCAGCGCAGGGCAGGGCTGGCAGCTCCCAGCCTGGGCTACTGCTGGCCTCTGCGGCCAGTCCTGGTGCACGAGCCGCTACAGCAGCACCTCCTTCTGCAACGGGACCTGCAGGAGGCTTTATTTGGCCACATAAAAGGATTGCCCCATCCCTGGAGGGGTTCAAGGCCAGGTTGGACGGGGCTTGGAGCACCCTGGTCTGGTAGGAGGTGTCCCTGCCCAGGGCAGGGGGTGGCACTGGGTGGGCTTTAAGGTCCCTTCCAACCCAAATCATTCCATGATTTTTCATCCCATCCCCATCTCCTCTGAGACAAACTAAGGTTCACTTCCATACAACTTCACAGCCCTGAAAGACTTTTTCTACCAAAAGCTGTGGTTTTTCCCTTAGCAATACTTGCCACGACACCTGACCGTACTCATTTCTTCCACCCAGTCATTCCCATAGCTCTAACCTCTGCTGTCTCCACCCCAAGCACAACTGTTGTCCAAAATCTTCCAGCACTGGGCATTTCAAGTGCTATCAGCCAGGACAGACTTCACTCAGTGCAAACAGTTTGCACTTTACTCCTAAAGATCAGTTAATGAAGTGCAAAACTTCAGGGCTGTTTGATTAAGGAGCTAATGCTTGTAAAATCAATATGCTAGGGAGTAAAGCTTTCTTCATATTTAAGCATGACAAAAAAAAAAAAAGAGAGTCTTAAATTTTACATAGAATCCAAATGCAACAACAGGAGCGCAGACACACTGTTTGTCAGTGTCTGTAGCTGTTTTATATAATTTACAAACACCGGCTGTTAGCACACCTTAAAACACACATTATTCAATAAATGCTGCGGAAATTATCTTAAAAGTAGCAGCACCTTGACTCGCTCCTGCAAAAAGCGCTATGGTATCTGCACACTGCATTAACGTCTTTTAAAAGGCTTCCCTTTCCCAGGAGCAGTGTGTATTCAGGAGTAGTCAAAAATCATGGCAACACGGGCAGCTTCCGCAGGGCCCCCATCAGCTCTGGAGTGGACTACTTCTAATTGCGCCAATCAGACCTGCTCCCCCGCCCGCACAAGAGCATTCAACTAAGTGCACAGCTTGATGAACGCGCTCCACTGCCACACACAAGGGCTTGAAAACTTCAAAGCAAGCCAATCATAATATTTTCATTAAAACCAGGAGCTATTATTCCTCTCCACAATGAAGCCCGAAAGACAGTCTCTGCTCTCCACAATGGAGGGCTCTCTTGAAAAGGAACATCACGCTGGCTTTCAAAAACCCATCTGGGACACAGAGTTCACGGCTATGAACCCTTCCAGCCTCAGAGGTGGGTTGGTTGGTTTTTTTTTTGGTTTGATTTTGTTTTTTTTTTTTGGTTTTTGTTTGGTTGTGTTGTTTTTTTTTTTGCACAGACCTGGCATCAAAGCACCCACCCTGCCCCAAAATAGCTCTGAGTTTCAGATGTTATAACTCTCTTAATGGTTAGGATACAAGCTATATGGTCACAGCCCAAATTATATTATGCATCCCCTGACTGCACACACTGAGATTATGACTGCTCAGTGCACTCAGCGCACACACAGTCACAAGGGAACACTAAAAGCAAATTCTGGTCCTGTCTATCATCCATAATTCAAGAGAAATCAGGGTTAAAAAAAGTGCATGAGCAATCGACATAATTTATATGCTGCAAGTGGGAGAGTTGGCAGTCTCTCGCATCATAAAGTTTAAATAACGGTACTTTAACACCAGATGTACCTGCAGCTGTCCTGAGCGTAATGCCATTAGCTCCATTACAGCGTGGAGCAGACCCTTCCTTAGCTCCTTACCCCCGCCCTTGCCCCACCAGCAGCCAGCTCAATGTAGGGTTTCACCAGGAAAGATCGGGCAAGCACAAACTACTTGATACTACCAGGATGAAAAAAAGAAAAAGACAAAAAAAAAAAAAACAACAAAAAAAAACCACACCTTGAAAAGTTTCGTGATGCAATTGATTGCAAAAGGCACCACCCTTAAAAAGAAAGGAGGAAAAAACGGACAAAAGGTGGTATTGGCATCTCTTCTGAAAATACAGCCAGACTTCCAGCAACAGCGCAAAGTTCTGGAGATGCTGTTGTGAATTTTGATCAATATGGTGACATTTACCTTTGGAGGATACACTTTCTTCCTGTTGTAAACTAACAAAAAATATTCTTCTTTCCACTGACTTTACACAAGGGATTATCAAATTAATTCAGTGTGTGTGTGCGCTGAGGGGTATTAATTGATCATTCAGTCTAAACCAGCTTTTAGTCAATATTTTTTACTGAAACAAGAGAAAGCTGGAACAGTGACTGCTTCTTCCTACCATCCTCAGGTTCATCTATAGCGTATTATTCTCAGTGGAAAAACTAAACTTCCCAGAAATGAAGAATCCCATGAACCCAAGAGCAGGGTCACGCACTGGGAATGAAGCTGCCAAAAGTCCTACCTGTAAATGAGCTTTTTCAACTCATTCGTTCTCTGTCTCCTCAGTCCCTCTGCAATTAGTCATAGGATGACCCTAAAGAGGGAGAATATAACTGAGCCCATCAAGAAATGCAGAACTAAATTTGGTGAATGCCTAACACAGGAAGCCCAAGCCAAGCCTACAGCCTATCCACAGCTCCTGCTCTTCAGCCAAACTCTTTTCAACAGAGGAATTTTGCAGAAACCATGTGAGAACTTGAAGAGAGAGATCCCAAGAGAGGGAGTTAATGAAAATCACCACCATTCTCTCAGTTTCACAGTCTCCTGCACATAACATGACGCCGTCACACCATTAGCAGTCTAAATACCACTTTTCTGCAGTTAATGCTGCAATACTAGATTTGTTTTTTTTGCTTCCTGCATATCATGCTCAGCTGGCAAGTAGAGCTAAGCTGTGTTAAAAAAAAAAAAAAAAGTCAGCATCAGCACAGAGCCAGACTCTTTGGTCAAGGAGTCCCTTTTCTACAGCCCACATGCAGAATCAGCACCTCCAAGGCACAAAGAATCACAGAATGGTTCGCGTTGGAAGGGACCTTAAAGATCATCTAGTTCCAACCCTCTGCCCTGGTCAGGGACACCTCCCACCACACCAGGTTGCTCCAAGCCCCGTCCAACCTGGCCTTGAACCCCTCCAGGGATGGGGCAGCCACAGCTTCTCTGGGCAACCTGGGCCAGGGGCTCACCACCCTCACAGCAAACAATTTCCTCCTGATATCCAATCTAGATCTCCCCTCTTTCAGTTTGAAGACGTTACCCCGTGTCCTATCAGTACACTCCCTGACAAAGGGTCCCTCCTCATCCTTCCTGTAGGCCCCCTTGAGGGACTGGAAGGCTGTACCTATGATGAGACACTTCCCGATTTATTCTTGAAACACGAAACTTGCTAAGCGCATAGTAAGAAGAAAGGGTAATTAAGCAAAGCAGAGCAGGTCTGATGGGAAGTAATAACACTGACATAGTTGCTCCCGCCTGTCTTTCAGAGCGGGATATGGAAGTTAAGTAGAGAAGTGAAGCCTCAGAAACCAGTCACCTAAAAAAAACAACCCACCACAACCCCAAAAACTTCAATCTCCACTCAACACCACTTTTTAACTCCACTGTTTTCAGGGAGCTGTGTCTCCATCCCCAGGTGTGCTGAGCAATGCCTCATGTTATCTGAGGGACCAAGGGCCCCTGAATCATGGGGTTCCCCCGCCCCCTATTTTTTCTTTTCTCTAGGTCATGATTCTTACCTGAGCTTGCAGAGCGCATCGTCTAGACAAACTGCTCCCTCTCTCCCCCAGTTGCACCCAGGAGCACACTTAGGCATGGAAAATAAAAGGTGCAAGTTTGAAATACGGCAGCCAGCATCCCTTTTAACGCAGCCACGTGAACTGCCAGCGCAAAGCGCTCCACATGGGATTTACTACACACATTTTTCTACTACATGAGGTGGGGAGAAAAATCTGCAAAGAAGGCAGAACATAATTTAGGTTTATTTATGATTTATCTTCTTTCTTCCAGTAGCTGGAGAAGAATTTAAATTAGGCATTTCCAGCACTTCTCTGAACACCTGAGCCTCCACGCACCCATGAAGTTCAGTGAAGGCTCTGGACTATGTTATCCCCCGACTAACAAAACACAATATATGGCATCCCTGCTGCCACCTTATACTGACATAGTGTTAAAATTAGTGCCACATCTGGAACCGGCAAACATTTCAAGCAAATTAATAAGAGGAGTGACTTGATAAAGTATCTCTCTCTGAGCTAGATAGCCTACAGCTGAGTAATGAAAACATTGGGGGAAAAAAACCACACAAAAATCCCATACTCCAACCTGAACAACAAAATGCGGGACTTCTTCAGCCTCCTTTCTGGACGCCTCAGTACAAACATTAAACCCAAGCAAAACTAATCATTAGAGATGTTTTAGATCAGGTCAGTGTAAGCAGTAGGGTCAGAAGGGTGCATCCAGCACAGGGCTGGTACTGCTGCAACGATCCCCGTAAGCTCTCAGAGGGCTATGGATAGTAAAGAGTTATCCAAAATCACATTCAGAAGAGAACAAAGCATCCTCACAGCAGAAGCACTTCTTTATTGACCTAGGGGGAAAAGAATTCCCACGCTGCAAGTTAGAATTACTCCTTGAAGTACTTTGATGGCACTTGGATGTGCCCCCAACCAAGCACAGCCTCACCTAGCCGATGAGAGCAGACGAGCACAGCCCAGGGCATGCAGCTGCTCCTCCAGTAGCTAGAAGCATCCATCACCCAACGTGAACCTGCCGGAGGC